>NC_141344.1:16725585-17325585 GCF_057382095.1 Aulonocara sp. 'chitande type north' Nkhata Bay
ATATTCGCAATTGTTCCATCTCACCTGTTCACATTGCTTTCATTAGAGCCAAAGCATGTGATCTGATGACATAATACTGTATGTTTGAGTAATTCCACAGATGGCTTCACCATCCATTTCAAATGCCATAAAACAAAGTCAAACCATTAAAGATAATATACCCATTATTAGTATGGAAATTTGAAATGGAATGCCACAGAGTACTGAAAGCTTGTCACTTGAGTGACAGTTAAAGACACTCCTGGTTCAGTGCACTGTATTTAAGATGTGTTTGATGTTTTTCAAACTCCATATTTGGCACATTATGCTCGGGTGGCAGCTCACACCTTGTTGGTATTTAAGACAGATTTCAGCGAATATTACTGGATTGTGGTGGCGGTTACATTTAAGGGTGCAGCTCCCTCATAACAGGGAGGTGTCGTCTGCTGACAGATCACTGTCTGGATGAGAGAGCACAGCAGCATCCCACCTCATTACCGTAGCAACACACTAACCGAGGGACCGACACACTGCTCGCTGTGATTAAGATGTAAATTTCCTCTAATTGGAATGTAAATTCATACATTTATATGAAGACGTCAGCTGTCAGATTGCAATATTGTGTCCTTTTTTCTCCCTCTCCCCTGTTCCCCAAGCAGGGACTAGGTGCCTGTAATCTGTATCATACTCCCGCAGCCCATCCTGGGATTTGCCGTTTGTTTAATGGCGGGCCCATTGTCCTGCATCCAGCCCGTCATTGTAATGCTTCCCATTCATGTTTCTGTGTTTTGTTGCAGTCTGATTTGCTCTCGCTACCTGTGTTTGTTCCTCCATGCATGGCTGAGCCGTCAGGGCTTTGGGGATGGGGAGGGACTTTGAGACGGGGCCGGGGTCATTGGGTGGCCGTATTTTGTGTGTGCATCGATTACTTCTGCTGAATGTTCCTCAATGCAAATAAGTCTGCCACTTTGAGAGGAAGCACATGTATCTGAAGTAATTAATTTTACCCTTGAATGCCAGCTGTGGTGTTGGTGTGATGTGTTCCAAATTGAGCTTTCTCACCAAAAAGGTGTTAATTTAGGGATTTGGCAGATGAAGTAAGTCTGTTTGCCAGTCTGTATGGCCAATGAAACTGGGATGCGCCATTTTTGTCCTGCTAATTCAGAGATTGTGCTCAAAGCACCTTGTCCAAGTTATGTCATTGTCTGCTTACCACAAATCAGTATGACAAACAGAGTAGCTGTCTAATTTAGGGATTTGTTGGGTGGATGAATGAGCAGGTGCCTCATGTTTACAAAGGTGTTAACATTTTTATATTGTTTTTATAAGTTATGACTTGTTGACTTTGTAATGTTAGCACATGACATTGTTCCTGCTCTTTGTAAGAATAGAAAGTTAACATATTATTATAACTGGTACTTCTATTTACAGTGAAATGCAAAAGTCATGAAGTACACGTCATTTCTTTATACTTTGAGAGTTTGTTGTAATTTTTTAAAGTGATGTTGAGGAGTAATTCTTTTCCCAGCTTTCTGAAGCTCTTTCAAAGTTTTTATTTGGACGTGGGCTTCTTTTCCCCCTCACTTTCAGTCGGGTCCTTGAAACTAATACTTTTCAGAGGAAGGTTTTTGGTTTGTTTGTTTAGTCACTGAACATTGACCTATGAATCATTCAAGCATAAAAAAGAGATACTTAACTCAAAGGATGAACCAGTGTTGTGTCTAGACAACACTGGTTCAACAAATTGGCAAAGAACCAATTCTGAATTGTGTCTTTCGGCACTTTGTGACTAGCAGCCTGTGACAAACACACATTTGTTTGGCATTCTTTGCTTGAATCTATGAAAAATGCCAAAGTTAACACAGTTTGACAGGCATAAAATAGTATTTTTGTACCAAGAAGGTGATCCTCAGAGAGCTATTGTCCGAAATCTCATGGTGTGCAGTGTGTCCAGAACAAAATTGAGGAAACCACTCAAGTGGAGGAGAAAAATTAGAAGTGGCAGGCCTAAAAAAGTATATCCAGCAGACGAACACTGTCGGGAAGTTATGTCTTTAAGAAATAGGAAAAGCTACCTTTGTTTTCACGCAACAAGCTTTACCGGTACCCACCAGAACAGGTTGTGTTCTGATGACAAATCAGATCTGACAAATTCACACAGAAGTACACTACACATTATTTCAATTAGGAAACATACAAGAGCAACGACTTAAATTCTATTTTTAAAGGAACTGTGTCTTATCTTTTCCTTTCTTCTAAAAAACCACTATACATTATCTCTGGTGATAAAACACTGGAGAATTACACTGTCTCATTGTAAAATACACATTGATTTTTAACAGTGGCTGTTATATAATTATGATGTTCTGTTTTTTTTTGTAACAAGGAGGGATCTAAAACAGTAGAAAACAGTTTTTATTTCTGCTAAACATTAACAAGTTTATTTGATTGATCCGTAACTCATAAGTCTCAGAGGTACCATTAAGGTGCAAACACCCTTCAGCCATTGAGAGTTTGTATTTATAGACCACATACACCTGTAGCTGCGAGTTCATCATTAGTGAATAAATTTAGTGATCAGTTGTGTAAGAGACATCGATGACTGGCTTGTGTAATCTTGTCCACTGGACATGTTTCGATGAACACAAACAACAGCAGGCGGATTTAATTTAGTTTGTTCCTGAATTGTACAGATTGAAAAACACCTGAGGGTGTGTGTTGGGGATGTTGCATATCTCCTGTACATTCCAATCAGGCACAGGTAGTGTGTGAAATCTCTCAAGTCACGCAAACCTGTCTTGGAAGCTGGTTCAGATACTGTAATTGCTGCAGCATTTTCATGGTTTTTCACACGCTTTCTGAAATTATGAAGATACTAATTTCTGTGTGTGTGTGTGTGTGTGTGTGTGTGTGTGTGTGTGTGCGTGCGTGTGCGTGTGTGCGTGCCTAAAAGCCTTAATCTAAAAAAAATAAAAAAATAAATTTTAATCCTTTAAGAAAATGTGATATGTTCACAATACATCAGTGTGCGAAGCGTGCTGCAGGGTTTGACAGCAGCATGTGTTGATGTTGTAGGGTGCAGGAAATTAAAACACTGGAGGTCTCAGGAGAAACCTCTAGGCTATGTCAAGCTGGGAAGAAAAGGAGAGAGAGGGTGACACAACAGCTTCCTATTTTTATGTCCAGCAGACAATGCAGTTGGTAAAAAGCAGGTAAGTCCGTGCAGGCCTCTTGTGTGATGTTCTGTGTGGCCGAGCCTGGCATTCTCATGCACTCTGATTCCAGTTAAGGGTTGAGCTGTACGCCAGGAATCCTTACTATGCTGCCACAGCATGTCTGTGCTACTCCACCCACTTGTGGCACCAAACCTGCACAACGTGCCTTCCCTCAATTAGCTCTCCATCAGGAAGGAATCCTAATAAACCTGCTTCTTTCACTTCCACTCTATCCATCATCTTCAGTTTATTAAACCGAATCAACAGCGTGGAAATCTGATACGTTCTCAGCCACTGTTTCCGTTAACCAGGAATCTGCCTGTGGTCAGGTGAACCGGTTGGCTTTGCTCATGTGGGTTATTTTCAGTTTCTACATGATCCTGGAGAGCGGAGAGCGCACCATCCTTAGCAACTTAAAGTTACACCCGTCACCTGATTGCTTGCATGTGCAAGTGCATGATCTTTTTTTGCTTTTGGTGCCAAAATAAGGGATTCATGGGTCTCTAATAAATGTATATATTGAGGACTGTAGTAAACTATTTTCAGTACTGGAGTGAGAACTAATATACTTTTAGTTTTAACATTGTTTTACCACACAGCACCACACAACTAGCAAAGCTTGGCTTACTATTATCACATCAGACATACAAGAGTAGAGGTAGGAAGAACTGGGGCAGATAGAGAGACAAACAGAGGAAGAGAGAGAGAGACCATTTTGTCCCCCAGGTATGACAGAGTCACTCATGCAGAAAGATCCCACATGGAGGGAGGTGGGAGAGTGGGGTGGTGGGGGTGGGGGGCATGAAGGAACTCTTGGCTTCCTCTCCTCGTTTGTACCTCCCTTCACTGAAAACACATCTGTCTTCTTTTCTCTGCCACACACCTTTTCTGCATCCTTCGCTCACCTTCTCACTCCAGTAATGGAGTTTTGTTTTTTTTCACTGTTAACAGCTTAAACCGTTTTCTCATATTTAAGGCGTGAGGATTTCTTCTCACAGTTCATGCCACCTGCGATATTTTGTCAAACTTTGTGGGAATTGAGCGGCTGGTTATTGCAACCTGTGTCTTTTTTTTCTAGCTTTGGGTTTTTTGGCCTTCGGACACGGCGCCGTTACCATTACCCCAAGCAGTCTGTCTTACATGCAAATATGTGTCGGCTCTACAGCGATCACCATTTTGGTCCGCGGCAGAGCTATCTCATGGCTGCATGCATTAAAACAATTAAACTTTGCCCCTCCCCCGCCACAACAATCATTTGCGGATGTGTTGGGTGAAATTTAGCAAGAAATTATCATTTTCTGAATCACTTCACTCTGCTTGCTCTGTGTTTGTTTCATTCTTTCTCTTCCTCCATTTCGTCTTTGAGCTCCTTAAAAGACTTGGAGCCCCCTGCATGTTCTTCTTTTTGCTTCTTTTCTTCGTACTTTTTTTCATCATTATCCAACAGCACTTTTCTTTGCGTGCAAATGCTTTCTGAACGCCGTCCTTTCTTCCCTTTCAGGCTGGATGTCATTGTTGCTGCCTGTGGGCTGGGTGTATTTATTTAGGGGTAATTGGTGTGTGGATGAGTGAGGTAATGAGGTGCATCCACACTTGGCTGCTCCCCTCCCTGAGATCCTGAGACAGACGTAGCCTAGCTGGGCTCCGGTTGGAGCTGTACCACACTGCTGTCTCCGCCACACAGGTCAGAATGGCTCTTTCATACCCAGGTGGACAAATACAATCGCTGGGGCTGATACCTCAATGAGGCGTCTGAAGTGGTGTGTGTATGTGTGCATGAGCGCATTTCCATATGTGTTCATGTGCATGTGTTTGTGGGTGGAGATTGGGGGGGTGGAAAAACAGCGCTAGGCTGTGTGCTTGTCTCTGTCTCGAGTCCTTGTTTGCCTTGCAGCTTGTGTTTGTATAAGTGATTTTCTCTGTGTGTTTGTAAGTGCATGTATATCAGGCTGAGTGGGTGTTCAATGGAGCTCAAGGAGGACCTTTGGCTTTCATAGCCCCCTGCCAACCTCAAACTGCCCCTGATGTCCTGCAGAGTTACCTAATGATTTCACTTACACCTCCCTTATCTGTCTGGCCCGTGTGGCAGGAACCGTCTGACGCTTCAGCCTTTACATGCCATTTGCTGCCTCATATCCTGTGAAATTCAATTGCACAGCTCTAACTGTAGCCAGAGTCGTGGGATCTCCCTCTCTTACTCGCTCTCTTTCTCTTGCTCTCTAGCTCTGTCATCACACGCTCTGTCTCTCCCCCAGTCTAGCGTCTTGCATGTATTTGTAAATACAAACATCTGTACCATAACACATTTTCCCACATTATATCAGAGCAACCTTGCATTTTAGTGCTTTTGCGCTCCAAAGTTGACACTTCATTACCCCGCAGTGTGTTGGTGACAGACTTTGAATGAGCGGTAGAAGTTTTAAACAGGAAAGCTTGGATGTTTGTGGGCACCCACAGGTGTTCAGCAGATAATATTATGCATAGATTGTTTTGTTGTTATCAGGGTAATTGGTGTGGACCTGCCAGCCTTTGATAGACACACAATTACTGTATGTGATGCATAAGTGGACTCATTTTACGGCAGGATTTTGAGTTGCTAATGGTGCATTATTCAGCTTTTGGTCTGTCCCCAAAAGTGCCGGGCCAAATCAAACACGCCGCTCCAGGGTAATTGAGGCCCACTCCGCACCCCCTGCAGTGAGCAAGGCAGAACTGTAATCCCCTGACAACTCTGACTTGGCCCCAATCTGGCAGGCCGCCCATTTCCCAGCAAAACGCCTAACTCCACATCAGGGAGAATGAAGAAGCTGATAGTCACATCTGAACTGCTTTCCAATTCTGCTATTCTTTTGATATCAACGGTACTCTGTAGCCACCTCTATACTTTCTTTTTCTTTTAAACTTCACAGAATATAATTACACACTAATTGCATGGCTTAAACTAATATTCTTACTCATTAGTCTCCTCAAGCGTTTGTGGTTTTGTGATCAAAGGTTTTTGACAATAAACCTCACCACCCTAACCACAGAAAAGCTTTTCCTTAAAAAAAAAAAGAAACACTGCAATAGTTTTCTAAAGCTCTACCAGCAAAATGAAACACATAGTAATTACAAAAGCATTTTTCTGAAATTAGTAAAACTGTGTTATTTTGAGCGATTGTAACCTACCTAACCTAAATAATAACCAACCTACAACTGCAATATGCTAGTGTTACATACCAAGGATTCATACATTTCACATTAAACTTTTTTCAGTTGCCCATAACTTCAAAAAGTCCACAACTGGAGCTGCAGAGGTACACAGCTTTAAGACATGAAACACTTTCATTCTGCACACGTCATATTTAATTCTCACGATTCATTTCTTTTAACATATTGAAGTTAATAGTGCTTCATAATTGGCACAAATGCAACATTATCTAATCATTGAAAAAAAATCTCTGCACTAGTTGTATTGTCATACTTGACATTATAAATTAGTTTATTTAAAATAAACCCTCATAAGAGCTTATTTAAGATCCAGTTTAAGATGCTAAAATTATTCCTGTTGAGTTAATGCATTGATTCATCACTTCCTTCTTCTTCCTTTCTTCCTTCCTGCATGATAAAGACCATTTTCTAGTCACTCATATAACTGTAAATGACACTTTCCGTGCAGTAATTTTTTTCCTCAACAACAAACCTAACATTTTTGCACTTTTAGAGAAAAGAAAAGCATGAAAAAATACACCAAATAAAATTTCTCATGCCTAATTGGTCAAGAAGTGAAACAAAAAACTGTGATTTTATGAAAGGGTGTTTAAAACACCTGCACTGTTTGATGAAACATCTGCTTTTTTGAAAATCTTGCTGTAAAATCCTTAAAAAATAGAATATTTTGTCTTTTTTTTGCTTTGGAAGCTTATTACAGTGATCATTGCAGTTCAAAGAAGTGATTTGTAGCTGCACCAACATTTAATGGGTTCTCCCTTAGTCAATACTTTTTGACTAGCCTAGTTTCATGAAAATCATCTTGGTTGTTTTGTGCACATTCATGCTGACAAACAAACAATAGTCACAGCCATCTATCTCAGAACATTTGTTTCTTGTCATTCTTTTAAAATCTCGACATTCTCTGAAGTGTCACCTCTTATGGGGTCATTTGCAGGGAGGGTATAACATGCATTTAGCGCTGTCTGATTCTTAACTTTAGCATGTGTTCTCCCCAGGCCTTGGCTCACTGTTTTAATAGCTTTAGTAATGCTTCACAATTAACACTCAGCCAGCGCTCTGGGTTAGGTCATGGCTGGTGTTTTTCAGGCTAAATTAGAAAACACAAAACAAGAATTCCCCATCACCCACAGTGTTTTTAGGACCTAGTGGTTATGGGCAAAATGGAAGGTGGTGAATTTTTTGACAGGGCAGCCGAGGTGATGCCTCATTCCCTTTGACATCTTGAACACCCTAAAGGTGGCTTTGCCAACAGTCTACCCAGGAAGCACCTTACCTAGCTGTGGCTAAATTTACACAACCACCTGCCCACAGGGAGGGAACTAGAGAGGAGAGCAGAGGTGGAGGTGGAGTGGCGATGGAGGGCAAATGATGGGAGAGAGAAGGAGGGGGGAGGGACTGAAGTATGTTGGTGTGCAAGAGAAATTCAATACAAAATATGTTTACGTAGTTACTTTCAGTCCTATTTGTTGTTTTAATTTACCTCAGATGGGAGATATTTTCCAGTTTATCGTCTGTTGTAAAGGAAAAAACGTGTTCCACCTGTACTGTGTTATTTACGCCCCCCCCCCCCCCCCCCCTTTTTTTTTTTTTTTTTTAAATGATTGGCCTGGTGGTGTGCCTGTTTTACAAGCACTCTTTAACTCCATTAGCTCACCATTTGTGCTACAGACAAAATTCAAACAGGTTTGGAAAGAAGAGAAGACGCGATTTAAGGGAATATTCTGTGATTTTCTGTAGCACAAAGCACAAGGTACTGCTGTCTGAACAGAAATATCAGCTGTGCCTAGATTTTACTATGTGAGCTTTACATTACTTTACATTACATCCTTAACCATTCTGGACTTAGAGAGAAACTTCAAATAATTTCTGAAAAATATGAATATTTTTGAATTTTACAGCCAAAATTACAAAATAAATCCAGACGGCTTGTATGAAAAAGATGAAAAATTATGTTTTCAACCAACATGTCTGTGGTCTGCAGTAACACCAGTTTTTACTTCTTACAGATGTGTTTTAAGTTTCCTTGCCCACAAGTCTTCTAAGGTCACCACAGGTCAGAGTCATTGAGAACGAAGCTCCATGCCAACGTCCATGTGGCTGACTTCAAAAAATTATAACGAGAACGACTACTCGTCCGTGGTGTACAGTTCTATTGGATATATAGTGTTCAGCTATTAATACCAATACTACAAGAGCTGTTTTGGTTTTGTGCTCAGAGTAGCTGCCAAACAGATTGTTACTGAAAATTCAGTAATTAAATGAGATGTCAGCGTGTGATAAAGTATCTGTCGGCTTATTTACTCATGATTATGATTGTTTTATGAATAGGCATAAGTATTAACCACTTAAACCATATTTATGCTTTTTATAAATTTACTGAAAGCATGCTTATATTGAAGCTCCCAAGATGGACAGTCGAATAGAATGGTAACAATTCTAGATGCTCCCCAATGGCAGTGTTCAGGCTGATTGCCTGTAGGCTGATGTGGAGTGAATGGCCTTAGAGGCTCTAGGCTGGTCTATGTGTGGCCCGGCTGGTCCAAGTCAGCAGTAATGACTGGCTTTGGCCAGCATGCCTGTTAGTGTGAATGGGGTTACTCTGGGCAACACCTTTTCAGCTGGGTCCTATGAAGTCCCCAGTATGGTGGTCTTTGTCCACACAAGGGCTGTCCTCTCAGCAAAAAGGGCTTCTTTTTTGTGAGGACTATCAACTGGTGATGGATTATACCCACCCTTCTTTATTCATCCGGGCAGGGTAACAGAGAAAGATGTGAGCGAGCATGTATGTCTTAGGTATACGCAGATATGTATGTAATGTCACACTCAGCATAAAAAGCATTACATGTGTAAATGTATAGTTTTCTTTGGTGAACCTGACGTGATCCCCACAGTTTGTTTTTCGTCAGATTCTCTTTTCCTGAATTTTTTTCTTCCTCCTTAGCTTCAACCATCTTTTGCTAAATCTTAGTTGTTTAACTGCTGCTTGGCTCCAAAAGATTTAGCAGGTGAACTTCATGGCAGAAACCTGCAATTGGAGAGACTGTTCGGCCCCAGTGTAAAGAATTGGCCCATAATTCTTATACACAGCTGTGCCTTTGTTTACAAGTGTATATGCTGCCGTTTTCAGTTGCAGACACGCTTAACAAGAGTGCTGGTGTCATGTGCATCTCATGGCTTACATTGCAGTAATGCTATGTGCAATTTGTTAGTAAGAGAGGTAAGAGCAGGTTAAGTTTATAAACTTGTAGTTTTAATATCTTCAGCACTGAAGACATTTTAAATGGACGATGATATATTGTTGTGTTCTCCTTTTATTTTGATTTTGCCTTCAGTTCTGGTCTTTTACTTGCACACTAGACTTCGTCTGTGAGAGACATTACCCCACACCCCTCCCGAGGGGTCAGCCACTTACCCAGGCTGACACAGTAACCTCCAGACGACCTTTCGCTTTGCCAAATGTTATGCCTGTAAACTGCGTGAACTCTTATCACAGTAAATGATGAAAGAAAGAACAAGACTTGTTAGTGGGAGCTAAAGCCGGGTTTAGGTAACCCTAGATGTACAATTCTGCTTTGTGCACTCATGTTGTAAGTACCTCTGTGTGACACATGCATAGGAAAGTAGCCGTGCGTTGTAGACTGAGTGCAGCACCGAAAAATACATGAATAATAGATGACAAAATATCTGTGGAAATGTTCTAGGTTTTATTTTTTTTATTTTTTTCAAATTTGTATTTATTTATTTTTTGGGTTACTGAAACAGTGACAGACGATTTCGTGAAAGGGTAGTAGAGTTTTTGAAGTAACGAGCGCTTCATAAAACATGCAGCTTTAGTGCATATCGAATCTACTGTTAGTGAGATTTAGCATTGTTAGCTGGATAGTTTTGCTGTCTTCGGAAAGAGTCTATTCCCCACTGTTGCTAGTATTTATGCAAAGCTATGATGACTGGTGCTTCCTCCAAACTCACCCTGAGGTGAGACATATGAATTGTTTCAGTGCTCCAATCACCTCTGCAAGTAAAAAAAATCTAAATCTCAATTATTTCTTTACATTGTTACTTCTGTTATTCTTCTGATTTAAAATATAAACAGATTTCATATACACTTGCACCTGACTTCATTAGGTAGAAGTCCTCATCTCATCTTTTTGAAAACAAATATTTAATCAGTCAATCATATGGCACCAACTCAATGCATTTACACATAAGAACAGGATCAAAACAACCTAATGAAGTTTAAGGGACATTGAGTGTGATATAGTAGTTGCTGTCTGACTTGCTGGTCTGAGTTTTTCAGAAACTGCTGATCCACTGGGATTTTTCCACACAACCTCTCTAGAGTTTACAGAAAATGGTCCAAAAACCCCTCCGAAAATATCTTTTGAGTAGCAGTTCTCTGACTCAAAATACCTTATTGATGCCATAGGTCAGAGGACTGACTCCCTTGAGCTGGTAAGAATACAGAAGTAAACCAAATAATCATTCAGAAGAGCATCTCTGAGCACACCACTTACCGAACCCTGAAGCAGATGGGCCACAGCGGAGAGAGACCTCACTGGGTATCATTCCTGGCAGCTAAGAACTGAAACTGAGGCTACAATTTGCATGAACACACCTCAGAAGAAAATCATCGCCTGGTCTGATGAGTCTTGATTTCTGCTGTGACATTCGGATGAGAATTTGGCCTAAACACAAGATCATGGATCTGTTTTGCCTTGTATCATAATTCATGCTGTTGGAGGAGGTTTAATGGTGTGGGAGAGATTTGACTCACTTTGAGCCGCTTAGTACCGATTGCACATCATTTAAATGCAGAGCATAACTTAGTATTGTGTCCATCTCTGTATCACCACAGTATACCCATCTTCTAGTGTCTGCTTCCAGCAGGTATTTCTTGAATATGACAATTAGTTCACTGTAGTCAAATGGCCTCCACAGTCACCAGATGTCAATCCAGCAGAGCACCAGCTGTGTAGTGCTGTCATGTCATTATTTACCAAAGTCTCTCAGAAATGTTTCCAGCACCTTTCTGAATCTCTGCCACAAAGAATTAAGGTAGTCGTGATGGTAAACGGATTCAGCTAGTTAGGTGTACCTAACAAAGTGGCCCGTGTGTGCATATTGGAAGTAAAATTTAAAGTAAACTTGATTTGTAGCCCCCCAAAAAACAGGGAGAAATGATACACTTCACCTGTAAACACCAATAGTTGGTAAATCATTGTCAGCTTAAATCTTATTGTTATAGCTCTGCTTTTCTTTGTTTTTTTCTTACTAAATCATTTTAAATTCCCAAAAGTGTGATTGTTAAAGCAGGACATTAGACAACCTGCTCTTACTAAAGTTGCCAGTGAGGTTTTAGCTTGAGGATGCCAATATCAGAGTCACAGTTTGAGGGGTAAAATGTGTGTTTGAAGGATGGAGGGCACAAGAGATCCCCCAGATATGCTGTCATAACCCATGCAACCGCACTTTTTGCTATGGGCCTATTGGTAGTGAAAGCAGCACTTAGATATGTTTGTACTCTTCGCCCTCTATCCTTCTCCCTTTCTCCCCAGGCACCATGTCACTCCAGGGGAAATCCAGCACTCTCTGGCTATGCCCAAGTTCATAACACCAACTAACCCCCCTCTTTTCACTATCCACCATCACAAGGGTCAATGTGCCCTCACCCTACAATGCCCACGGTCTTTACCAACACTGCCCTCCAAAGAGAAACAAAACTGAACTGAAAAGAGACAAAATGGCCCCACACCGCTTCTCCTGTCAAAGCTCTTGACAGGCCCAAGCGGAGGACCCCAGAGGAGGGTTTAGTTGAAGATGATGACGACAGATATAACAAGTTGTTGTGTTACAGCACAGTTACACTTTGGCCCTTGTTTGTCCATTTAGTTATTCAGAATCATCACAGAGCTAACTGATTCCCATGCATGTCATGTTTAGTAACATGACAGATACAATCAAATGCTGCTTTTTATCAGTCTGTGGAGCGTGAAGGGTAAGTGAGGAGTTAGTTATTCAAGAGAACAAGAATAAACATTCCATTAGGTATTAAAAAAAAACTTGAAATATTGTCAGCTAATCAATTTCCTGTTTGGACATGCTCGCTTTTAATGAAATTCAGTCAGTTATTAGTCCCTTCCCCTTTTTCCAGTGTTAGGGAATATAATTACATTGAAAATGCTTACTCATCCTTCTGCCTGCCTGCTGCCTACTCTGTCAGATGCATTAGGCCATGAAGCGGAATAGATGAGGAGCCTGTGTCTGTATCTGTCTATCTGTCAGTCCTCCTGACTGTCTGTATGCCTGACTTTTAGATTATCCCGGATCAGGCAGCAGGTGACATGGTGAGCAGGTGACCATCACCCAATTACCAAAGAGAAACTTGAGAAAGCTCCAGTGTAGTTTGCGTTTGTTTCTTTCTTCTCTTGTCTCCTGAAAAAGGAAAAGGAAAAAGCTTTATCAGGTAGCATGCAACTTAACAAGCAAGAAAATGCATCCGTCCTTTCATGCGTATTTTTTGCTAGTATTCAAATGACGCTGAAGGTTAAATATACTACAATAAACCATGTTATTACCGAAAAGAATGCAGAATAAAATCCCAAATATTCTAAAAGTGATTAATAATGTCAAATTAATTTGACAAAATAAAAGGATGAGAACAAATTTTTACTTAAAAATTTCAAAGTCTAAAGGAGAAAGACTTTGCTAGTCAACAGGTTATTCTTAGGGCAAGGCCAGGGATTGTGTTACGCTCTTTGTTACCACAAAAGAAGAGAAAGGTAGAGCTTCTTCTCAGCTTTTGTTAGGTGCAGGTGGGCTAGAATTTCCAAAGTGATTGGCATAAAGGATTTATGCCGGGTTGTTTCTGCATTTTTTTTTCTGGGAAGGTGGCGGAAGTATTCTCCGAAATTGCCAGGGTAAATGTGCTCATAGTTTACTTGTCGAATAGAAAGGTTCATCACCTCATTATGTGGGTTTTTGGTGTGCTAAAGCCAATACTAGTTCCTATAGATACAGCAAATGATTTCCCACACAATGCTGTGAAACTTTAGAGTTGCGAGGGATTACAGCGCTGGCAGGCGATTTACCTTGGTTTAGTCACTGAACAGATCAGCAGTTTCAGCCGTGAAACAGTCTGCTGCCATTTTGACCCTTGGCTGGTTGTAGAAATGGGGCTGGAAATGGAAGACATTGACCTGGTGTCACGGACAGATGTACACATTAGTTTACAGTGGCTGCACTGCAGCTGTGCCGCTCAAGGAAATGGAATTGGCAAAAGGTATCACCTCTAATGTGACCGCAGTCTATGAATACTGGACCTAGAGCTATATATTAAAAATACATTTTGTCGAATTGTTCTGCATTAATAAAATGACCCAAGCTTATCTTATTGGTAACAGCATGTACCCAGATTTCAGTCACTTTTTCTCCACTGCAATTGTAATGACTTCAATGTAGAGAAGCAATTTTCAGTTTTATGTAATTTCAGTGAAATCACCGAGTTTACGAAATGCTGTCAGCATTACAGCACTGATTGATTAAGTAGGTGTTTATGGTAAATATCTTGTCACTTCCTTAAACATATTCCTGTGCCAGCTAATCTGATTGGAACAGCCAGACCGGTCATCATGTGTTCTAACAAGGTGTTGGGTTTCCCATCGTCCTAAGCTGTACAGTGACACGGGCCATTTGAAAGTGTGGCTAAAACTCTATGGAAGAAATGACTCGTTAAATTAGCACCTAATACTCCAGTCATTAGCAAGCCGTTACCACCACTGGAATGCCTTTGATGGCGCTGCTTTGTGTAAGTAGGTCCCTTGTAAGCTCCACTTGGAAAAATCTCTCCATTTAGATGTTGGAATATTACACAACTGCTTTCCATTGTAACGCACACAAGCAAAACAAAAGAAGATGCCCAAAACAGTGATTTAGTGTGTTCTCTGACCCTTAAACGACTGACGTCATATCCACAAATAAAACTACAGAGAGTGGAAATGACCGGGCAGCATAAAACACCGTATTCTCTGAGAAACAGGTCTTTGGGGTCTTTGGTAAGCTGAAGGGAATTGTCCATTGTGGGGTGATATCAGTAACCCTCTTAGGCAAAGCTAGTCTGTGGGCCGACCCCGAGGGCTCATTTCAAGTGCTTAGTGCTCGTTTGGAGCTTTGTCACCCCTCGCCCTGTTGCCAGCATGGCCCCATCCCCTCTGGCTGTGGTGGCGGAGCTGTACCACAGACCTTTACCCCTGCCCACCACCAGGGAGGGAACACTGACATCACAGCTCTAAGACACACACTCACGCACACACACACACACACACACACACACATTGACTAAGATTGTAGCACACATCCAATTTCACATTGCCCCCCTCCACCACGGCACCACAGCCAATGGTCTATTTTCCCGCCGTCCACTCCTTTCCAACACCCACCCCCTACCCCTCGCCCCTTTCTTATGTTTTTCCTCTTTCTCCACCCTCGCGAAGGTTGCCAGGCAGCAAAGAAAGACTTCACACACACATACACCCCACTATGCCTCTGAGGGTTATCCGGATGTCCTTGTTTACATCATGGAGTGTGCAGGACGTAGGGAAGCAGATTCAGAGCCTCCCTGACTATGTCTCTCGAAGTCCTACACTGACCTCCATTCATTTGTTGTCAGTGTGAAATGCTCAGGGCAGTAATGCATTTGCTGTAAACATTGCTACAATAATCTACTGTACTTACAATGCTTTTAAAATATTTGGTGTAAATTTCAAAGATAAATTCAAAATTATTGAAAATAATTTGATTGTCTTCATGCATTTAGCTGTGCTTAGGATTACTTCATTTGGTATAGAAGAGAGTTTTTTGGCTCTGATAACATTTATCGACTCTTATATTGGCTGTGTGTGTGTGTGGTGGTTGCTGGCTGTTACTAGGCTGTCTTTTCCCTGTGTGTCAAACCAATCGATTGGTTTGTTTGCTCCTCCCTCCAACTTTGATGTTACCATTGATTGTTCTCATCTGCCCCTGAACTCAAAGGTTAGAGGAGCTGAGCTGCACTTCTGAATTGCTTTGACCTTCGCTCTGCACATGCTCAGTGGGTTTACAGAGCCCAGAGCCAAACAGACATGGTGTAGCCAGGCCCGTGGGTGCGTGACAGCCAGACAACGGTGTGATGTCTTTTTTTTCCCCTTTAACTCACCCACTGAGGATGATGTATATGTGATTGATTTTTCTCCTACCTCTCTCTCTAACATGTTTCCGCTGCAGTGCGCTAAGCAGGACTGAGTCCAGGCTTGATCAATGCATTGTTTTTCTTTTTCAATCACACTCGAGTGAGCTGAAGACACGAAAGGTTACACAGGTGAGGTTTGGCAGGGTATGGAAGCAAAGCAGCGCTTCTGGAGGCCCCCTCAAGGCCGGTGTATGAGTTTGCCTGGGATGTTTGTGTGTGCGTGCGTGCATGTGTGTGGGGGGAAAAAAAGGAGTGAAAGAAAGACTAACATGCAGAGAGAAGTTGAACAGATTCATGTTTTTCTAACAACTTCATCTTCTGGTCTCACCAGTCTTAGTTCATGCTTATTATGTGCCTCATGTTTGTTCTTCACTGGGAATCATTTTCCTTGCCTCTATGTAACCTTAGCTTTACCATCTCACATTAAATTACAGGTCCTTCACAAGTGTCTCAGTTCTCACCTTCCCTTAGATAATCTGCAGGAAGACTACTCTTCTTTCCTCTGTTTGCCTCACAAATGGTTTTCTGAAACACACACAAAGGCAATATGCTCAACAACTTGAGCTGTCGGCCACAGGAGCAGGAAGAGAAGGCTTCATATCAGACACGAAGATCAGTCATTTAAAACACACTCAGGTGTTTCAGCACTCTAAAAAAATAAAGGCTGGAAGTCATCTACCCTGAAGGGGTAAAGAGTGCGGCGTTGTTCTGATTATCTCTAAGTAATGACGCTCTTAAACCCCGTACCCAAACACCTAGTCATTAGGAAAAAGATAAGTATCTGTGGGAGTGGAAGGGCTCTGCTAAAGCTGGATGTCTGGAGGGGAAGGACGTGGCGGGCAGGGAAGGTTTACAGGGTTGAGGTGGGCTAGGTGTGGGAGTGCAGGCTTTGGCCAGTGGGTTTCAGATGTCATGGCAGATTCTTTCAAGGGGAAATTATAGGGTTTAACTTCTCTTGTACCCAGAATGGCAGTATTCTGATTTAACTTCCTCAATAGACACTCGGGCAACAAGCCACTCAGCACCATTGTCAGGGCCACACTTGACTCCGGAGATACTTCACCTCCTCTCACGCTCTCAACAGCTCTTCAAGACTTTGTTCATGGAGGGCCGCCGACAGCCTTTCACGGCAGATCTGGAGAAAGCAGAGCAGGCAGTGAAACCCCTCTTAAGCTTTATAGCAGTAAGCATGTTGGTGTTTGGGGGGTTTACACGAGTGGCCCTCATTAACCTCTTAGCGTCTTTGTGCTTTGAGTTGGCACAGGGCTGCTCTGTAGATAAGCTTTACTGTAAAAGACTTTCTTGTAGACAACTGAGCACAATTTGTGTTACAGTAAAGCAGTCAGCGCTGCTGCACTGATGCAAATGCATCCATCTAGATTTTCCGGGCACAGTTGTGTTGGAACACACACTTTCTCTTACTTCATAAATGAGTGATTTTGTGTCCCATTCACAATTCTCCAAAACAACCCTAACACACACACACACACACACACACACACACACACACACACACACACACACACACACACATATATATATATTCCCCATGAGGTGTAACAGACCTAAAGCTCTCTGAAGCATTTAGCAACACGCTGGCAGGTTTACTCCATGCTGCCAGTGCTGAGGGGAGTGCTGAAGCATCTAATGCAATTTCAACCCAACATGGCTCTCTGCGAATAAGCATCACTGAAGAGTAACATCTACTGTATGCTGATCCACTGCAGAGCTTTCTTCTTGCACTGACGCTCTGCCCCCTCCCTCTGTCCCTCTTCTCTCTCTCTGATTTGTGCAGAGACTGCATTTGCCTCCAGACTTGTCTGAGACAGTGAGTCGTGTGAGCAGGGGGGAGCTGGCAGGAGCAGCCGCGGTGGCGTCAACCTGTGGCTCCGGCACTTCCGGCAACAAACACCTGGACTTCTAGAGCTCCCACACAGTCGCTATAGGCAACCAACACCTGGAATGCCGCAGCGTTGTCCTCTTCACTGCGGTGACCAGGTTGTTCCCTTGCCCACATAATGTCAACATCTATAACCCTGCCAGCCATTACCACCTGCCAACTGACACAGCCAGGGGTGAAGATCTAAACATCCACAGTACCTCTTCTCATAACCGACACATTTCTTCCTATATTTCACAGCTCTTCTTTTATTTACACTTAGTCTACATGCTTTTTGTTTTTTTCCTGACTCTGAAAGCTGATATTCACACAATCCACGCTGTCATTACGGACTCATTTCACTTTTGTTGCTAGCAAACCTTTTTCTGTTTTTCCTGCAAGCTGCAGAAACATAGAAACACTGTGTTGTTTTGAAATGTAATGTAAATGGCTGGTAAGGTGATGATTACTTAACCTAAATAAAATACAAGCTGGGTGTTTTTTTCAGGTTTGGTACATTTTGTAAGTTCTTTGTTGTTTTCTCTGCCTCTAGAGAATATGTTTACAAGCAAAGTGCAGCCGTTAATTATTTTTTTTTAACCTTTCTTTACAGACAGACAGTCGAAGTAAATATTGAATAATTTAACTAATCTCTGGGCCTCTGTCGACTCACTCCACTTTACAAAAGTCTATAAATACAGTTTATTTTGCAGGTTGATCAAATTTTCTTATGTAAAAGTAAATAATAAACAATAAATATACAGAACATGGCACACACTATATTGTGTATATCGCCAACTCTGAGGAGAAAATAGACTGTGAGACTGGGAGGGACTGATCTCTGGTTTGCCTGACTGGTTTCAGGTTTGGATAGGGATGCCTCCATCTGACCCTGAGACTGTGCCTGTGAGTGATGTATACCTCCAGTAAGCAGAGCAGAGCAGGAATGTGGGCAGAGGGTAGGAGAGCTGAATTTGGGTGCAGGCTTCACACCTCATCAGGCATGTTTGCTGGATGAGCTGCTTTGCCATGACAAGCCCAAAAGAACAAATTAGGTCAAACGGTGACATGGAGAAACAGAGGAGAACAAAAAAATCAACATGAAAAATTAAATGTTTCATTTTTATTTTCCTCAGTCTGCTGTTGATGCCAGTTTGAATATTTTTGCTCGTAAAAACTGGCAGTATTGGTAACCATCTGCAACACTTGTCGGGAGAGGGTAGTGTTACCTGACGGATTCATACATGAGTGGAGCGCTCTTGTATCAGGTGTATATTATGAGCAAGAACGAGTTTTCGTACACAGGTCGCTTACGCATGTGAATGAAAGATAAAAACGCATTTTTTTAAAGTTATTGTTGCTGATGACATATTCAGGGTGCAAATTAAAGGTAGATTAAAATAGAACAGACTCATTTTGACACGTGTTTATGTTCCCGTTTCACTAGCATGCAAGTTTGTTGTTTTTTTTGTTTTACATTATTTAGCCCAAGTTTCTATGTCAGCATGCTGATTCACATTCTGTCTACTCGGTTCAGAAGCACTTGAGCTGATTGTTTTTTTAATTTATAAAATGTTTTGAATCAAATTTAGAATTTAGCATATGACTTATCATAGAGCGGATTTGTCAGCGTCCTCCCACAATGCAGCGGCTTATGATTAGCCAAGTGTTTGCCTGTTTTGTCACCTGTCTTCTGATTGATTCAGTTTTGTTGCTCAAAATGCAATGCGCCTTTATTACTAGGTATGTTACCAGTCTCTAAATGAAATCCGTATTACTGTCGCATAAGATGAACATTCGATGCTGTAGGTATATTATGCAGCTCTTCCTGAAGTAGTGTGGAGATTGCACATCTATATGTTTCTTAGCTAAAGCCAACTATTTGAATATAGTTGCTTTTACTTGGGTTTTATGGATTGTATTTTATCACATACTATTAAAGAAGTAAAAAGTGGGGTGTTTTCTTAACCACATTCAATAAATTTTTTCTGCATTAACTATTTCTCTGAGAAGTTTAGTGTAAAAGCAGATTCCCCTTCAAATGTGTTGTTGTGTGTTGCTTTAGAGATGAGAACCAATTAAGCCATACTTGTCAAAAACATCTTACTCAAAGCTTATACTACTCTTTATTTGTATTCATAATGATGAGGGAGGCATGACTTCATGTTTGCTTCAAGCA
Organism: Aulonocara sp. 'chitande type north' Nkhata Bay; assembly: GCF_057382095.1. Taxonomy (NCBI): domain Eukaryota; kingdom Metazoa; phylum Chordata; class Actinopteri; order Cichliformes; family Cichlidae; genus Aulonocara; species Aulonocara sp. 'chitande type north' Nkhata Bay. The sequence continues at coordinate 16,745,274 of NC_141344.1, forward strand.
CACGCTCACGCTGAGACGCTAAGTAGCCGGGCGTCAGCATTTGTTCACTTGCTGTGGGAATTCAGATTCAGATTTCTCCAGGTCAGAATTATTGTGTCTCATTAAAAATCATATCGAAAAGTAAAAAGTTCTCTGCAACTTTTACAGAAACTTCTATTGCCTGACTTTGTTCCGCACAAGAATTACATTTAAACCATTTTATCCCGAAGCTGTGTATTATTTAGACTTCCACTAATTGCAGTCTTTCTTGCATTTTGAATCTCTCTGTAATTATTAATGTTCCTCTTCTGTCTTGCCGCAGTCATCGAGTCCGCTCCGTCTTCCCCTCCTCGTGCTCCCGAAACAGACTTCCTCCATTTGTGTGATAAACTGGATTAAATGAACAGAGAAATTGCTTTAGTCCAAGAAAAAAAAAATCCTCTTAAAAATCTGATTAACCTCCAATCCTGCAAACTTCTAACTGAACTATTTAATATCGAGTGAGACATCTACATGAAGTTGATCAATTTAGCAGGATGTTCGGAGCTGGTACATGCTGAGTGAATCTTACCTGACCTCACTCTCTCATGGATAACTTTTCCTTTTAGATGGTTACTCTCGCTCTCTCTCTCTCCCCCTCCATACCCCTTTAAATCCATACACATACACACACAAGCCCCCCACCCCCTGCTGAGGCAGCAAGTGAAGCAAAATAACTCACTCTGCCACACAATCGCTCCTCCACCTCGCTCTAGGCACTGACTGCTTTATTTCATGACTTTTTTCCCCCCTTTCTCTTCTCTGCTCCCTCCTTTTCCTCATTGGTCCCGTCATCGGTCCTGTATTTTTTTTTCTTTTTCCATACCATCGTAACTCTACTAAAACAAGAGCAAGGGACGTTGAATTGCTTGACCTTTCTCATTGTGTGGTCTGTGTCGACTTGGTTCGGCCCCACACATCAGGAATGTGTTTTTTTTATTTTGGACGCCTTTGTTGGGAAGGAATCGAACGTGTTACGTTCACCACAAGCTGTCGCACTGGCACCGGCCCGTGTTAGAGTTGTTCACTTTAGCAGCGACGATGCAAAAAAAAAAAAAACAGAGTTTCTCCTTGCTCAGTAAAAGCTGACACAGCATTAACCAGGCAAAAAGGCTTTCTTTAAGACACAATTTTACTGTACAAAATGTTTTTTATAGTTTTCACAAAATACATTTAGAAAGCTCCATTTTAAATAAAATTAAATTGAAATATTTAAGAGACAGCGTGTAGACGTTTTATCTCAGAAGCAATGCTCAGACGTAAACCCAGTATGTGTCCATGTTCTACGTACACACTGAAATAAAAATGCAAAACTCAAAAGAGCATGACAGATGATGCTAGAAAAACCCTCCCATGGTCTTCAATTATAAATAAGGACTGCGGGTTTCGACTGCAGTCTTACGAACTCGAAGCCAATATAGTTGAACAGAACGTGTTTACAAAATTTTGCAACACAAGACTAATATCTTTTTTTAAAAAAACATTGTGTACTAGATGAAATACAAAGGCTTTGGTCTGTTTTACAATCAACAATGATTAAATCTGATATGTACTTGTAAACAACTGCCAAACACTTAAGTTTAAAACTCTGTCAAGCAATGTTTAATCATAATTATAGGAATTAAATATTTCTAGTTGCACATTTTTTTTTTGACCATAGGACACTATAATACAACTATACCTAAGAGACAAATTGTACCTGACCCTAAAGAAAATGTATTTTATGATGCATGGAACATTTATAGAATATTCTGGGGGGGAGGGGGATAAATGAAATCAACTTTTATTGGTGAAATCTTTCTGGAAGATTTCTAGGGAAGACAAGTACTTTACATTTTGACATAAACAAACTGGATTATATCGAAGATGCAGTCTACCATTTACAGACTACAGGGTTTTTTTGCACCCGTGTTTTCCACATTTAACGTTCTTCGTGGTAATCAAGTGTCAATCCAACCACCAAAGCAAAAGGGTCCGAGTTGGGTTGCGTGTCGCACCTTCTTTGCACACTTGAAGCTGTTCATAGTGATCCGTGTCTAATAAGCCAGCAAATGCAGGCTCACGTCAGAGGAGCCAAGACCACAGCCTCAGTGGGTGGATCGAGTTTGAGTTTCCTCTGCTAAAATATCCATTCGCAAGAAATAAGACCAATAAATAGTTGTTGCTTCTTTTGTGTTTTTTTCTTTGACACAGTAAGAGTCTTCCCTCCAGCTTTTCGTCTTTAATGATATGCAACAGCGTCCAGAGACCATGCAAAGGCTGGTAGAAAGTCTTGATATAAGCAGATTAAAAGATAGTCATGGCAGAATCTCTCAGGTTCTCCTCTCTCAAACAAACGCAAGACCAACATGGTTTTCTAGCAGTCCATCTATCAGTACTTGATCTTGGTTTTTCATATTAACATACAAATGGCCATTTACAAACACACCAGAGAACAAAAGGAAACAATGACTGAAGTTGGAAATAGAAAAAAAAAAAAAAACAGATAAGAAGTTTTTGTTCCATATAAATTTAACACCGGGCACTTTACAGAGGTCCATTCCCCCCCCCCCCCCCCCCCCCCCCCATCTTTCCATCGTTGTTCACTCTTCCAAGTCCTCGTTTGAATGTGCCTAGAGCTACATAACAGCACACTGTCCCACTGGAAAAACAAAGCCCAGACGTCCCAAAGGCTCTCCCAGAGTCCCTTTAGCTCTCTTTTTTTTCCCCTCCTCTTCTGTCTGTTGCCTCCTTTCAACCCTCTCTCGCCTTCTTTACTCTCCTGTGCCGTGTATGTGTGAGGAACACTGCCGGAGGGCGATGGTGGAGTGGGTGGTTACAGGGTGAAGTAGCTCTTCTCTCTACTGTAGTCTTGACCAGTACTGAGACATGTCAGGCTCGCTTCCTGGGACTTGGACTGGGACAGACACTCCAGGAGAGATGAGTCCTGTGAAGACAAAGAGAGAAAGATTGATGTCAGATTGGAAACACGTAAGGAAGTTTAAAAAAAAAAAAAAAAAGCTGTCTAAATGCTAAAATTAGATGAGCAGGTTTACCATGCACGGTTAGTACGACAGTTAACTAACAGAGCATTGTGCTTTAAATGCTTGCAAATAGGTAGATGAGCATGGGCCTGCAATGAGTCACAAAGCTCTGCACGTGGTGGCTCGGTAAAATGCTTGCAAGCTCGATAAATTGAGGCTTTGGCAATGGCATTTAAGCAGAGAGAATACAACAGCAAATGAATCAAATTAATTAGCAATTTAGCACAGAGGAAATGTGGTTATGCATGATTAACTCTTCATGACTATAACCGGTATATATGGCTCTCAGTAACATCCTAATGGGGTGGAACTAAACTATGGGCTGGAGTAGTGGGGTTGACATGATGGCCCAGAGTGGCAAAGAAATGAGCCTCGTTCATGCAACTGCGGAGAGAAAAATGATGTGCGATGTAGAGATATAGATCCTCAGACATTTAAACCAAAGGAAAAGGAAACTTGGGATGACAGATCATGAATCAGACATGACTCTGTAGTATCCCCTGATTACTGGAAAGGTGGCAGATATTTCAAAGAGTGCAGTGTTTGCTTTTTTAACTCCCAAGCAGGCTGCTTTAAAAATAAAAAATTAAAAAAGTGAAATTTTCTGCCTACCTGTTGAGGTGGTACCAGAAGTGGTCATAGATTGGCTGTTCATATGTGCCTGCATATGAGGGGGCGTGTATGTTTCGTAGCTCCGCCCGTTCACAGGCGGACTGGTAGGCAGCATGCAGGAATAAGAGGAGGTCTGGCTGGGCTAAAAATGAGGAGAGAATGTTACATTAGCTTAGCCAACCATAATTTGCAGCTCAGTAGTCTGTAATCTAGTTTGTCTGCTTTTAACACTATCAAATTATTTCACGAATCCTTTAGTTACAGTATGCAGGCCTATGTAATTTTGTACTTTTTTTTGCCACTCTTATAGTCACACCAGTCACTGTAAAAACCCAGCTTTAAATTCATTTTATTTAAGCACTCGTATGTAATGTATGCAGAGTATTTGACTTACTTGCATAGGTAGATTGTTTGCCATGGTGAAGCTGGGCATCGGCGGCAGCGCACTGTAGGTGTTTGTGAGTGCGGTGTCAGGTCTACCCAGCATTGACCCCGAGGTGAAAGACACTGTGGATGAAAATGAAAACTCGCTTGAAACCGCAGAAATCTCACACACACTGAGCTCCGGTGAGAGAAGTCATCTCATTAGCGTTAAGCAGTGCGTGCGGAAGGTGACGCCTTATTTGACAGGCTGATGGGCCCGGACAGATAGCTCTACAGCGAGAGCCTCAGGTGATTGACTTCACGAGCTTCAGCTCTGCCGGTGTACCCTCGTGCCTGATTCGGTAATTGCTCAGATAGTCAGCTGAGAAGTTTTGCTCAATCATCCATCAAAGGGAAGCAACGGCGCTTCTTCATGCGAACTAGAGCGCACAGCCACCGAGGCCTCCTTTGCCCTTTTTATATGAATCCGCAGGTTGTGGCATGATACTGTTTAGTAAATATTTAACCCACTGAGCCTATGGAACCCATCACAGTATTAATGCATTAAATTTTTTTTTAACAAAGTAGTGTGTGCTTGTGCAGCGTGTGTGAAGTAGGACTGCACTTTTAATAATTTCAGTTGAAAAATTAAATTTAAGTATTATTTTACCTTACTGGGCATATGGTCAAAGTAATATCTCTGATTAGGTTGACCTACCCGGTGTGGTGGGCTGTGGAATGGCCTGGTAGACGCTGGTGCTGAAACTGCTGCTGATGGGAATGTGACTTGAGGAGTTATTGGCCTGCCGGCGCTGATTCCGCAGCTTCTCCTCTCGCCTCCACTTTGCTCTCCTATTTGAGAACCATACCTGCAGATGAAGGATGGGAAAAGCATAATTTTAGCTTCAAGTTTAAAACCTCTTTTAAACGTGCTCATAAAAGTTGCGATCACTCACTTGTATTCTTGCCTCGGGCAGGTCGATTTTCGCTGCTAGTCTTTCTCGCGCGAAAACATCTGGATAATGAGTTCTTTCAAATTCTGCAGTGGGATTAATCACACAGGTATAAGTGTTAGTAAATATAAGATTAGGTCAAGGGCAGTTAATTTTATTCAGAGCTATTAGTGAAACAATTGCGTGTCTTTCGCCCTGGATCCAAAACATTAGGTTTTTAATTAGGCTTCTTATTTAACGCAGTGTAATGAAGAAATGTAGTCCCTCACGCAGTTTGCGTTTTCTTTGAATTTGCTTACAATAACCAAAATGTTTGTATTGTGTTATCGATGAAACATTAGTCTGGGTGTTTAAAACGAATTATACAAATTATCCACTGCATATTTGACCTTTTTCCAGTGCTTCGATTTGCTCCTGTGTGAAGGATGTGCGATTTCTCTGTAGTTTCCTCTTGAGCTGCAGACGCATCTGTGTCTCCTCTGAATCCTCCCCGTTCGAGCTGATGGAGTTTGTGTTTTCTCCTGCACCGTCCTGTTGTTGGCAGCCATCTAAAAAAAGGAGAGAGAAATTAATGGAAATATACATTCACTTAAGCTTAATTGAATAATTAATTATCGGGGCTCGTGTTGTATCAGCCTAGCGCTAATTGTACAGACCTCGGTGGTACATCATTAATTAAAGCACCCATCATGGTTAATTTGTTTCAAAATTGGAGGAATTATTGCAATTTCTTCCTAATGTTTGCCACTTTACAGACGACTGGCTGCGTGAAAAAGGAACAACATCAAACCGGCTTCGTGGTTAAACTGTTGATAAAATATTGTGGGAAAAACAGGCTGGCTAAGGGGAAAGCTCCGCGTACTTATCGTGTCCCAACAATGGCGTGTGTTCTCAAAAGGTTAAGAGAAATGTGACAAGATGTGCTGAGCCTCTTTTCAGAGCCTATGAAATGTATTTAAAACCCAAACTCTCTACACAGCTCCAAAACCCCCTCCCTTTTTCCTCCAGGACAGAGCAGTGCCTCAATGGCCGTTCCCATATGGGCGTTGGTATGGCCATTGAGGTGACCACCAACTTTTGAATAGAAGAAGACGCTTTTCAGAATGATACAATGCCTTCAGGAGTAAGGGAAACCATTAAACTATGGACACAGCCAGGGACGAGCAATGAGCCCTCGGTGGGTGTAATATATGGGATGGGATGGGATGGGGGTGGGTGTGTGTGTGTGTGGAGGGGAGCTTTTGGAGGAGATGACAAAAGGATCCCCTCTCTCTGGAGGCACACAGGCTATAGTACTTTGGCATTGTGCGCACGAGGATCCCAGTCAACAGAGCTTTGAGTCCAGTGTGTTAACCCTTATCCACTACCATCATTAATCACGTCCCCCGGCCAGCTACACGCCAGTCAGGATTTCTGTCTTCAATTGGAAACAAATGAGTGAGGAGAGAGCATGCAACCCCCTGAACAACCAAAATAAGGCCAATCTATTCACTGCTGCTGTTTGTCCGCGGTGGGCCTGAAGGCCCCTTCACTCGCAGGGCGAGGCTTATCGACTAATGTCTGTCTTGTTGTTGGACATCATTATCACACCAAGAAGTTAATGCGAAATTAAGCAGCGGGTGCGTTGATAGAGGTTTATGTAATATCTCAACGATGGCGCTCTGGGGCCACGAAGTGGCATTTCAGCATTTTCTTTTTCAGAGCAAATTTTATTTGTGTTCTAAAAAACCCAGAGCCGAGCAGCTGGAGCCCTGTACTCCAGGTTGTTGCAAAACTGGGGAAAAGGTGCAAAAAAGGCCGAGTAACTGTTCACCTACGTGGATTATAAGATCAGCCAATTACTTAATGTGTTTCTATGAACTATAGAGCGATAGCACAAAATAAAACACGTGTTTGCCTCATAGAAAAATAAACCAAATTACACATTTCCTCATAGTTCCGCTGCGTGCAAATTCTCCCTGCATCACGCAGGCCTCCAAACACATTTAGTGTGTCTATATGTGTCCGTTTTTGTTCAGTGAAGGAAACCTGATGGGACACATTTCTTGACAATTTCCATTGCTGCATAATAGCCAAAGTATTCTTCTATAGGCCAATAGTTTGTATCCACGCTATTTGTTTCTTCACTCCGGATAATCTATAAAAAGGAGTGAATGTGCAGCTATTATCCATGCGCCAGACCCACTGACGCTAGGATGGGATTTGTTTTCTTTATAAAAGCGCTGGGAAATAAACTCATTCTTTAGTATCACGATGTCTCAGCCAGTGAGGCGGAAAAGCAGCAAAAAAAAGAGATACCGAACCAATTGCGGCACCTTTCAGCTGCTGAGACTGGATCAAAACACTCTTGAGAAACCGCTTAAAACTGAAAGAGAAAGTGAGAGACTAAATCCTATAGACGGGATTTAGAGCCATATAGCCAGCGATTGAGCATGAGAAAGAGATGAAAGACAGCATCGGTGTGGAGTTTTATTCGTTTCTCTTTGGATAGAGTTGTCTTCTTTTGGGGCCCTGTCACTCTCCATGTAGCCATTATATGTGCTTACTCGGCTGTCTGATTGAAAACATATTTTCGTTCCCTTGAAACAACTGTTTTACCCAAATACTTAATCAAACACAACTTTGTTATATTTAGATTTTTATATCATTGTTATTATTATTATATGTTTTATTTCTGGAGATTTTTTTTTAATCTAGGTTGCAAAACAATATATACAACAGATGAAAATGATGATCATTATTATAATTAAATACCTAACATTAAATAGTTACATCTAATAATAATAATAATAATAATTATTATTATTATTATTATTATTATTATTATTATTATTATTATTATTATTTAAATTAGCCGTTATAGCTTCATCATTAAATGAATTATTTTAGCCATGAATATGATCTTTCCCGCTTTACTGCTCGTTGACAGCCCCACGTGACCAGTTGCCGTCACACAAATGCTAATTTGTTTTTGTTTTTTTAGTTAATTTATTAAATCTTGTCGGACTTAATTCCAACCCTTGCATTTCCGCTTTACATGTGCAAATAAACCGTGATCGCAAACTCCTGCCTGCAAAGTTGTAGTTTCTTATAAGAAAATCTGCTCTGTATTTGGCCTGCAGTGGGCCGTCAGGAAACCCTCTGAAGTGGAACATTTCCACAGCAGCCTCACCATCTCCACACTCCTGCATGTTGCCATAATGAGAGACAAAGCCCTCTCTAATGAGCAATTACACGTAGTGAGGACTGTTCCCATAACTAATCATTGCGTGTGAAGGAAAAGCATTCCTTTGTGCTAACATCGCCGCACACAGCTCTCCCCCGGCTCCCTGCCTCCCCATCGGGGAGGAAAATGCAGGCTGTTGGATGGACACCTCTGCTGAAAGGACAAGCTTCTGTCACGCACATCCATGTCTGGGACAGTGGAGACATTCAGAATGCATGCATGGCCTATGGCTTCCTCTGATCGACTAGTTTTACATTTTCAGTCTTGTTCAGAGCATCAAAAGCATGACCATACAATACCTTCCTGCAAACAGCCACGGGTCGGAATCACCGGAAGAGTAGGCCGTAAACCTATTCATATTCATACATGGCAACTTGTGGTGACCTCACTAAGTTCACTTTAAACCTAATGCATTGAATTCAAATCAGATGCTTTTGTGGGTGACCATAAATGTTACTGCGTGTCAGCACACCACCCGGATGTATACTTCTTTTTTGGTAGAGAACCTCACAACTGTGCGTGCGTCAAGGTGTCTTTATTGCTACTGCATGACAATGAGGCTCACCTTGGTTGGGCTGCCCTGGCACTGATGTTCCGGGGTACCAGCCGGGCCGGGTCCCCCAAGTTCCTGTCTGACCGTTGAGCATTCTCAGCTTGTCATACATGCCATCTGCGCCCATCTGTTGCTTTTCACTAGCCAGGTTGCGGAGGACTCTGTTTATTGATGACACCTGAATGACAAATTACATATGATAAAAGTCTGGATTAGGATTGGATGGAGCGCAGCATCGGCACGTCTCTGCTCGTGCGGGCAAAACACGTGTTCTTACACGCATAACGCGAGCATTATAATCATAATAAATATGTACAGGAAGATGTTTCTGGCAAAGCGCACAAATGAACAACGAGCCCCATCAAAACCGAGCGTATGTTTGGCTGATCACATACGCAGTAATGTGTGCCCCACGCTTTGAATCGCAGTGCACTTAATAAGACTGAATGGTTGGATGCCCTTCTCCTTTTCCTCCAGTGCATGAGAAAAAAGTCATTTCATGTGGCAAATTAAATCATGCACACAACTTACAGTCAATACACTTACACTGGGTATATTGTCGTTGGTGCAGATCCCCTCCGACAGAAGTCTGTCACGGATCTCCCACGCAAAGATAGACGGACACTCCCGCTTGTACTGCGCGATTTTCGCGACCACCTCTGGAGTGGCGACCCTGGGCTTGCTGCCGCCTATTGCTCTCGGTCTTATGGAGCCTGTTTCATAATATCTACCAAGGATCTTGCTCACACAGCCGTTGGATACCTGGACGGGAAACAAAAGACACAATTCACATACATTATTTACGACTATGAACGGAATTGCTAAGATGGCTCAAATAATTATCACCTTTTCACTGTCCAGCACTTGGACTTCATCATGGGTCTATAAATACAGAAAATATGCCTTGAATGATATATTAGGCATTTATTCTTTACAACAGCAGGCAGATTACTTTTCCGTTTGTTGTCCTTAAAACATTCCTTTAATTGCAAAGTAATAAGTGGTTTTACTGGCTTAAAGCGGTCGTGAACTGCTACTGGAAACCTGGCTTTAATTGAAAATTCAAATCGGTTTGTTTTCAATATTTTTGCTTTTGGATATTATTATTAATTTCCTTGTATTCACTGAGACCAACGTCTCTATGAAGGCGTTTTCTGTTCATAAAAAGGAGTGGGATTGTCACCTGGAGTATCCTGGAGATGTCGCAAGGTCGAGCACCACTGTGAGCAAGTTCAACTATTTTCTGCCTGGTGGAATCCGGCAGCGGTCTGCCATTAACAAACACACCACCAAGCTGGTTTACGCCACTGTGACCTACATGGAGACAAAAGCACCGGAGTCATCAAATCATGTCGCAGCTCCTCTTGAAATATATGATAAAGCTAACGGCTTCCAAGTAATGGTGAGCAGAATGATTTAAGCGTTCAGAATAATCGAGTTATAGATGCAATGTGATATGATGCAGAGCACACAGCAATAGAGAAGTTTCACAATAAACTCTCACACGATTTTATAAAAATATCTTAAACCGGAGTGCACTCCAGAAATCTTTTTTTAAGCTGTTGTGAGGTTCGGCGCATCATCAGCTATTTAGTAACACATGCAAAAACATTGATCAAACCACAGCAGCACGACATACACCGAATAAAAAAAATATAGAATTTTTTCCTCATAGTAATTTTACAGCTCAGTCGATGATCTGGTCAGAAAAAACTCATCCAATCCTGTAGCAAACCGGCAAACTTGGGCTTTAAAACACCCGCACCGTTATCCACTCCCATCACCAAGACCTGCACCTCTCTCACAAACAGTGCTTTAAAACAATAACCAGCCACACCGACGATCCCATAAACACTCCACTACAATAATGTGTTAAATTAGCATCAATTCAAAAGTATCTTGTAGGAAAAACGATATTAAATCGCTAAAATCCTTCCCATGACAATCCTTTATAAAAAACATGCCATAATTACGCATCAAAAAGACAAGGAAACAATAAGATTTTAGCTTTAAAATATGAGGTTTTATTTTTGCTTATTGTCTAAAAAATTTAGTGATATTTAGAAATTATCCTTAAATTATTGTATGGAATCGCTCTAAAGCACAGAAAAAGCCCGCAAACCTGAAGCCAAAAGGGAGAGCTGACTCCCCGGAGTGCCTGAGCTGCTCTCTGTTTCTCCGCTCCCTTCCCCTGCGCTGCCGCCCGGTACATTGACTCCGGGAGCAGAGGCTCCTTAGCAATAAATAAGCTCCAAATATAGAAGAGGGGGAAAATATGATGAGCCTGCCTGACATTTGTCTTTAAAATAAAGCTAGCTGCACGTCAAGTTTGAGCTTAATTTCTGGAAATAGGCGGAAGTCGCCTCGGATCATGCATGGGAGGCTAATTGAAAAGATCAGTTGGAGCACTTGTGGCAGGCATGTCACTTTATGACACCGCTCTGCTTTTGAAAATCGCATCGTCACGACAAATAGTAGCATGATAAAACGACCCTTTCTGTCTGCATTTGGATATCACTCAGACAAAATTGGACGCTACTCGTTTACCCTCCGAGGGAGACTTCGTTTTTAAGGTGGCCAGGGGCTACGCGCGGTCACACAAACGAGGGCGCGCCTGGATTCTTAACATATTAAAAGTGACATGCAGTTTTTCCCCCCCTTGTTTGTATTTGACAACAAATGCTCACAGCCACCGCAGTCCTGTTGTGTGGAATCGGTTGGCGTCTTCTTGCTGTAATGTGCCATAGGAGTTGGCTTTAAATGCGGACTTTATTTTATATAGATGACACAAAAGAAAGAAAGAAAATTAAAAATAGGGGGATCGGGCCTGTTTATAGCTACTTGAGTGAGAATAAACCTGTTTAACTGAGCAACATATCCCTTTTGGCCGCTATGTGTTATAATCTTCCTGCGTGGATCTGATTAATAGTAAATCCATTATCATCCCCTCCTGCTCTTTGGTAATTCCAGGATTAAGTGGAATTAATAGACTTCTTACGCTGAAATTGGCCTACCCACATTAAGCAGCCCTGCTCTGCGGGTTCTCCAGGGTTGCTCCGTCACCTCTGGTTTATAACCATCATATAAATCCTCCGGATCGATAAAACCCGTCAGATAACGACATCACATAAAAATCAAACTCTCCTAAGGTTAAGTCTTAATCATGGCACAATTCCCTCAAGTGCCCGGAGTCGATCTCGCCCGCTGGCGCTGATTATGCGCCTTGTATTCTATTGCAAGTCGACTAATAGGAAAACATATGGTGTCAATTTGGACGCTCCCCACTATATACACCCAGGAGTTATTAGCACAAAAGCCAGCGAGGCCGTCGCGACCTTTAGACAACCCAAAGGGCCGGGCCCAATGATATCTCCTCGGCAATTCGCACCAGACATCACACGCCAAGCCAGGGGAGCATCCTATTAACATCAATCCAGTGGGTATTGTACACAGGTTTGTTAAGGCTCTGTCATCTCTATAACTGACAACTGATAAGATTAAAAGAAAGAAATCACATTGCTGTGCCATTTAACGTAAGAAAAAAAATCTAGTAGGAGAAAAACAAAAGTAAGCCACTCGTGTTTTTGGGGGTTTTTTCCCCGCAGCGCTTTCTTATGAATCACAGCTCTCTACACATAAAACAGTCCACCTCTCACGTGGTCCAACATTGGATTCAAACATACTCGGACTAATGCGCACAGGTTACAGCACAGACACGTCATCAAGGTATATGGAGAATAATATAATAAAATTATTCCACACACCTTCATCACAGATGTCATACACCTCTTGTCCAGCAGCAAGAGAGAAAATGTTTCATGTTTATCCTTTTTGGTTTCAACACACACCAGGAACAAGACAAATCATTCATCTGCAAGAGGCCACTTTAAACACATGAGGCCTATAAGCAACTTCATCTACCATGTTTTGGGTTGGGTTTTTTTTTTGATTGGCACCCACGACAATATGGTTGTTAATATTTATCTTCCTCTCTGAGTTCAGCCTGCACCTAACAGTGAGGCCTGCGGTTATAATATGAGCATTTTCTTTCTAGTTCATGCTGTCTGTCCGTGAAGAATATGGACTAATCTACATAAGACATTATTGCTATTCCCTCATGTTTCATGCAGGACTCTTCTCTACGCAGCTAATCTTGTATGCAGCCTGGCAGCCAGCTCTAACGCTAATGCAGACGGCTGTGCAATTATTTAATACCAACTCAAGCAGAAACAAAAATCTCCCTCTCAACCCAGCACCCCCCTCTAATCCCCCCTTCTCTCTCTCTTTCTCTCTCTCCCTGGAGAAGGAAGGACGACGTGTGATTAACTTGTTCAATAATAACTTGCCTACCTATCATTTGGGAGGGAGATAATAATAAATTAACAGCAATGAAAGCGCCATCAAATAACTTAAAAATATTATCATCCCTGCTCTTAAAAAATCCTGAAAATGTATGGCTGCACATGCATCTGCCCTCTTTAAAAAAAATCAAATTTAAAAAAATAGTGTTTCTGAAATGTATGTTAACAAGCAGTGCAATAAATAAATATAAAAGATAAAATTATAAATAGAAAAATGTCAGTGGGTGTTGCTTCCATGCAACCACATTGCGGCTGTAATCAAAAGTTTCAAAATAAAATATATAGAAAACAACTTACTGTTCTGCATCATTGAAGCTACGCCAGACTCCCACGTGGCTTGGTTGTGGTATTCTAAGCGTCACAAGGAAATAACAAAAGTGGTTAGCAGCAAATCAGAAAACTGGTGTACAGATCTGTTTTACTATTATTATTATTGTTTTAAGGTGTCAAATAATTTGCAACATTTCTTTGAACAACAAAAAAAAAGTTTCTCATGTCGTCCGATTTAAATTTTATTTTTTTTTAATTGCGGATCTGGTTCTTAAACATTTACTGATCCATAATTATGATTTTGTTTTGTTTTTTAAATAAAAACATCCTGAGTGTATGTATGTATTTTAATTAAACTTGCCTGGAAACAGAGTTGACTGTCCACGCTATAACAATTTAGTCAATCATCTGCCGTTTTCACTACTTAATGTCTCCCTATAGGACAAAGCAAAACAACACATTAGCACAGCCACAGCTACACTGATGTACTTACTGTATTTTCAGATTTATTTATTTTTTTGCCCTACTTTTACAGATAACCTAAATTTTGGTGCCAAACAAATCAATTAAAATCGACGCGGGACAACATTCATCTTCGTTATTTTCACGTCTCTGTTAGGCCTGTTTCCGAAAGCACCTGTCACAATAAATCTCAGCTAACAGCCTAGCCATGATGTGATATTGGGCCTGTAACTCCTTTACAGCATTGTCTCTTTAAAAACAATAGTCCTGGTGTGCCCCCCCCCCCCCCATTTTTTTTCTTGTTAGTTCTTATAAAGAAATCAGCTCCTCATCGTCCCAGCAAGAGGCTTTAGTGTAGTTTTTAAAACTTGATAGCCTTCCTCTTGCGGAGTCTGTCGTGGAAACTGTACAGTGACACACGCTGTCTACCTCGCCTCACTGATCCGCAAAAGTCCACACCAGGAGGGGGTACAAAGCTGGTGTACAAAGCCTGCTGGACTCCCAACAATGCACCCCCTTTTCTGCCTCCGTATACCTCAAACCCGGGGCGAAAACTCGGCCTCCACGACTAGAAACACGCAGCTTCCCCTCTAAACACACCAACAAGTTCAGATTAATACAAAGAGCCGGAGGCATGCATCCACCCCCTCCGGGACCATTCACACATACACACAAACACATGCACTCTCTCTTTTTCACACACGCAGACACACACACACACACACACACACACACACGACCGTGACCCCTGCGCCGCTAGTGCGTGAATGTGGGGTTTTGTTTGCCCTGCTTTTATAGAACAAGATTTTTTTTTTTTTTTTTGGAAAAGTAATTTCTTGTTATAAATATTTGGTGGTTATTTTGTGCTGCTGGTGCGGGTTGTAAAGCGGTTTTAAAGACACAACAGCGCAGTAGGGCGCTCAATTGGAAAAGACAAATGCATTAAAGAAGCTTCTGAATGGGGGAACAGATAAAAAGGGGGCCACGGAGGGAGAAGTCTGAAGTTTTCATTTTCTCTCTCCGTGCAAAGTTGTGTTGTGTGCAGAGTAAAATGGCCTGTAATGTCGACGTCTAACAGATTGTGTTTAGTCTCGGGCTAGTCGGTGAGATGCACGTAGGGACGCCGTTACGTTCAGATTGTGTAGCTTTCTTTCATGTTGTAACAAATAGCCTGCTCGGTCATTAATCAAATTCAGATTCCTTCACACTGGCCCGCATAGGCCGAGTTACCCACTGATCTTAAAGACACGGGAAACTTGTAAATAATACTACATATTTTTATTAGCCGCGACTTAATGTCACGGCGGTTTTAGCAGGTGTGAATATCTCTGTATGTGTGCGTGAAATAATAATAATAACAATAAAAATAAAAAGAGACCGGCTTCAGCCTGCAAATACACTGCTGCCAGTAGCTTATAGCCCTGTAAGGTCCAAGTGGTTAATCATTTATTTAAGGTCGAAAGCTCAAACGTTGTTGTTCCTGAGGTTAACTGCGATCTAATCTGCATTTCTTTCCCTTTAGTAATCCGCAACAACAATGTGTTAATTCAACATGCTTATTCTGACCGCTGGATCCTGCGCTCACAACATTCATACAAGGAAGGAGAACATGTAGGCCTGAACTACAGTGGCCCTGCTGTTGGCTAACAGACAAAATATGCACATGAAGGCGAATTAAATTTTTTTTTAAAAAGTCACATGTCACAGAAAGCATTTATTGCATTAGAGCTTAATCTGATTTAAGAGTAAAGGAGTAAGTTAACATAGAAAGCTACAGAGTGATTTATTCTTTCATTGCAGTTTTATTTTAATTATTTTATGTATTTTTTTTCTTTAAAAATTATATTTAAAATTACAATAGAGGCTTTGCACTAAAATATAGGTTTTGCTTATTTACGTGGATTAAAAAAATAGTTTCAAAGCATCAACAATTTGTGCTTGTTTCTCGGTTTGTCTTTTATTAATTTTAAATTTTTTTGAGACATTTACTTTTAAATTTGAGGCCAGCCAAGGACTCTTTATCTGAGTATTTTAAAATACTCCACAGCTTGACTGCTAAAATGTAAAAGCAGTTCAGTCGCTGTCATTAAAGCGGAGAAGATTAGAGACAAGGAGTAAAGTTGTGTTATCCCCGGCACACAAACAAACACGCTGAACACGGGCCTCCTCAGCAAGTGCTTCATGAAGGCTTTTTTTTTTAAGAAGGCGCTTGGGTGACTCGCCTGCATGAATCAATCTGACACCTTTCCTCAACGGGTCATTGCGCCCCATTCTCCACGATGATCACTGTCCTGGCCCAACGTGACTTTTTACTCTTTGCTGTCATAAATAAGCAGCAAGCTATCCGTGGGCTTAAACCCAACAACCAAAAATCGAGCAGATAAAACCGACAGAGACGCTAAAAGGCTGTTCGCACTTTTGAGGGAGTCCAGGCTGCACAGTCCAAACGATAAAACACTCTCTACCTCACACTGACCCTCCACTTACAGCCGCGAATAAACCCGATATAATAATAATAATAATAATAATAATAATAATAATAATAATAATAATAATAATAATAATAATAATAATAATAATAATTTAGGCTATCACAAATAATAATGCATAATTTAACAGCAACAAGACAAACTTTTAGTCAGGATCTCACCTTTTTGGGGCATCCTGCGTCGTTATCAAAGTCCTGGGTAAACTATGGGCTGCAGCCTAGTTGTCCACACCAAAGAAAGAGAGAAGGGGGAGAAAAAAGCGGCGACCAGGATCGCTCTCTCCCGGGAAGTTTCGAAGAGAAAAAAAATTTAGTTTCCAGTGGTCTTCGGCGGAGACAAAGGGGATATCCCTGCGAAGGAGACAGAGATTGACAGTGAACTCAGATGTCAGGACGCACGGAGTTTGGCGAGGATGCGCGCTGGCGTGTGAGAGAGCGAATGAGAGAGTCGGGAAGAGAGAGATGGGGAAGAGAGAGAGAGAGAGAGCGAGAGAGCGGAAGGAGGGGAAGAGGGAGGGAGAGTGAGTGAGTGGTGGTAGGAGGAGGTGGGGGTAAGAGAATGAACACACCTATGCTGATTGGTGATGGAACAAGTGTATTAATGTATGTGTTCCTGGTCTGCTGTGTGCGCCTCGCCTCGCCTCCCTCCGCCGCTCTTCACTGGCCCATTAGCGCGACCCGACCTCTGTCATCATCCCCCATATAAACACTTCCCCCTGCACCACAGCCAAAGCGGGAAACGGGGCCGAGCCAAAGCGAAAGAGAGAGAGAGAGAGCGAGAAAGCGGGGAAGAGAGAGAGAGAGAAAGAGAGAGTCGCGTCTTCCCAACCCACTAATCAGCCCACGCATGCAAATACTCTGCGCTCACTTGCTGAATATTGCCCTATTGCAAAGGAAGTGCCTCGGAAATGCCCATTGGACGGAAGGCTCTATTCTTCCAGGCTGAATTGGGTCCGCACAGGGAATCTCAGGCATGCTCAGCGCCAACCTGAGGCTAGCTGGAGCCGCAAGGGCGGTGGGTGGTGGTGTGTGTGTCTGTTGTAGTGGGGGGGACGGAAACTAGCAGTGGAGCAGCGCACACTTGGAATGCTGGAGCTCGTAACACCAAATTAAAATTACAAAGAGCTGCAGCGTGCCTTTTATGAAGCAGCCGATGCACTACAGATGCGATTAACGTTATAGAGACGCACATCCGCGCTGCGTAAAACTTTTAGCGCCCTTTTTTCCCTTCTAGACTGAATGTAGCGCGATGTTGCACCTGCGCAAGTGCCGCAATTGGGAGTCATCTTTGAAGGTTTAAAAACTTTTACTTTGAAAAACCACCACTTTTAAACTCTTATACCACAGCGATTGAGCTCCAAAGTAAATCATCTAATCACCCCCACCAAAAAAAGAAAAAGAAAGTTGTTTTACTTTGAAAATCATTTTGCACTTGTCCGGCCTTCACTCACACTCAAAGCAACCAAAAATGTCCACCACGTGCTTTTGTTGATTCTTTTGAGTATCACCCTGCCCACCCCACCCCACCACCCCCATCGTGTCAACAAGAGCACCGTACATAAAGAGTCCGGCCTTTAGGCAGGCTCGGGTGCTTTTTATGGACACATTTGCGAGGCACGGCGACGTCACTCCTGCGACCTGACAGCAAATAGCACGCGTAAATAAAGTAAAAGCAAATGAGTGCGTAGCCATGGCCACACGCTCCCAAACTGAGCCGGCTGAATGACCGACTATTAGCGCACACCTCAGCGCACCCAAAATCAACCCCCTCTGCGCCCGTGTTTGAGCGTACACTCCCAGCTTTGGCCAGCACCAGTCTCGGCACTGAGGAGCCCCGTTGCTTATTCCAAAAAGGAAAACCGAGGGGAAGAGAATGAGGTTTGTGTGGATGCTGAAGCCAAAGTGGAGAAGCAGAAAAGGGGGTGCGTGAAAGGGCAAAGAGGGAGAGAGTGAGCGAGAGAGACGGGAGAGGGACAGACATGAGCAGGGGGAGGGGGAGAGAAATGCGTTTTCTTTTCCCTTTTCTTCTTCTTCTTATTGGGATGGGAGGCCGTGAAATGAAGTCGTGGAGGCCTACACTTGACTTTCTTTGACATGTGAAAAAGTAGGAGAAGTCCGAGCTCATCAATAAAACACTTCGGAGGTGAAAGAGGGCTCCCTAACAACCATCGCATTCCTGACTACGGGTTCAATGAGTAGACAAACGACGCTGCCAGAGAGAGGGTGAGAGAGAGAGCGAGAGAGAGAAGAGAGAGAGAGAGAGAAGGGACAGGGGGGAGGGGGAGAGGGACTGCCCGGCTTGAATGGGGCCCTCAGTGGGCCGGCGAGATAATGAGCTGAGAGGACCGGCTCAAACTGTCACTGAGGGTCCCGCGGTGAGGAACAACACTTTGGCCAATACTCCTTCATCAAACAACCCGTAAACTAAACGAGCACATTCATCTGTTTCTCCTTCCTGCATTGTTTCTACTCACTTAGACTGGTGGCTCAGCCTATAGGCCTACCGTGAATGGCCGCAGCTTATATCAGTTAAGAGAGGAGGGGGGGTCCCAAGCATTTTTACGTCAAGAACCCCTCCATTAGAATGCATCAGACCACAAACACCCCCTCACACACAACCCAACCCTGTCGCCCCTCCTGACAGGGGTTTGTGCAGTGAGAGACCTCGTGTTGGTTATAATTTACTGTAAAAAAATACATCAAGGACACGGCGAAGTTGGAACTTTCAATTAGCAGTTATTATGAAACATCAATGCAATTCAAGTTCACAGGTTTATGGATTATGTTGTGGCTAATTTGAGAAAAGATATTTGAAAGGAATTAAACTAAAAGTCGACGTGTAATACAAAAAAAATCTATGGTGGGTTGTTGACTCTTTGACGCAAGAATACTCGCAAGGTGAAACTTTCTGCGCTAAAGTTTGCGTCCTCGTGGACGCCTCGGTCAGCCGCGCGTGCACGGGATGTGTGCCACTTTTAGCAGCTGCTGGTTTCTAGTAATAAGACAGGGAAGTTGTCAAAAGTAGAATGTCATCTTCTCATAATCAGTGTAACAGTACTGAGCGAGAAAACACATTCAACATCTTGCCTAAATGTTAAATTCTTTCTGGTGAGACGCTTGAATAAGTGTATTTGTGAGGCACCTTTGTAGTGCAAATGTTATTGCTACTCACTTGTCACAGATTGCAGCTGTCAAAAATTCACACCACTAACCTGCCTTCATAGAAAGACGGATTCCCCGATGAGTGTGTCAAGTAGTTTTCTTTGGAAACAATACCTCCAGCATGTTATTGATTTCTTTGGTTAAGCTGTAAATCCGCTCCAAGAGCTAATTCGCTGTCTCCATTCTCAAGATATTTCTTTTTGGTTTTTCATCTATTTATTATTTTTTTATTTTTTTATTCAGAAACCTAAGTGATATGCCAAGTCGGTCAACGGCACCTCTCTATGAATATATACATTTCTTATGTGTACATTTATCTTTTTATAAGGTAGATTGCATTGCTGTAAAAGTCTTTAAGGGTGATGTTGGGAAAGCAATTAGCCCAATTCGGATTAGCAGCAACTAATGTCACAGGCCTTGAAAGGAAAGCCTAATCTCGTCGCTATTTTCCCCTGAGGCAGTGTGGTATTCGTACCCCTGCAGAAACTTTTAAATACAATAAAAGAAAGAAAAGAAAAAGAGAGAGCTAGCTGAAAAAACAAAACCTTGTTTTGGTGAAGGAAAGATAGAGTATTTTAACTCATTTTCACTTCACAACTTGACACTATATTTGGACACGACCCCCACACCTAAAAGCCTGCTTTGATTTATTATTTATTTAAAATTGACAACTGTGTGATGACCTCCACTGGAGGTCACAGTTTACTCACCTTAGGAAAAAAAATTATATATACATGTACATATGTATATGTGTGTGTGTGTATATATATATATATATATATATATATATATATATATATATATATATATATATATATATATATATATATATATATATATATATATATATATATATATATATATATATTTGAGCTTTCTATTATAAATATTGTTGCAGCATTGATTCGAGTTAGTAATCGCTTGGAAAACACGGTGATTCACTCAGACAATAAAAAGCCTGGTGTGGTGTGCATCTTCATTTTCTGTATTTAAATTGTATCTAATATAGGAGGGGAATTTTTTTTTCTTAGACAATTAAATACATATTAAGTGGTGTACACATACAAGCCCCAGAACTGTATTACACCTACTTTCACTGGTGAGCAAATAATTATATAAATATGAGTTTTCTATATACAATAAATTTGTTATTTATTATAAATAAATATAAATGAAATATTTATGAATATAACAAATGTACTTTAATTTACCTTTTATTATAAACGTTCTACTATTCTTTTTAAAATAATCTTATTATTATAGAAATTCTCAATTAAATGATTATCATTTGTGTTTTTAAGCAGTATTGTAAATGTTGATAATAATAATAATAATAATAATAATTATTATTATTATTATTATTATTGTTGTTGTTGTTGTTGTTGTTGTTGTTATTGTTGTTGTCACCGATGTATAAAATTTCGACTTTTACGTGTAGCTGCATTCTTGCAAAGCTCTGAGCTGTCATTCATCAGACAGAGCCGACCGGTCACATTTCTCCTCATGAGCACGTCGCCGGTTTATTTGCATAAATCATCCGCGCGTTTACGATTGTATTATTCTGTTTTCATGAGCCATAATCAAAGAGTCACTTGCTTGTTCGACTTCTGCGCCGATATTTATCCATCTGCTGTTTTGAAAGCGTGGTGGCGCACGTGGAGAGCGTACCGCAACAGAAGCTC
Source organism: Aulonocara sp. 'chitande type north' Nkhata Bay (assembly GCF_057382095.1). Taxonomy (NCBI): domain Eukaryota; kingdom Metazoa; phylum Chordata; class Actinopteri; order Cichliformes; family Cichlidae; genus Aulonocara; species Aulonocara sp. 'chitande type north' Nkhata Bay. The sequence continues at coordinate 16,766,447 of NC_141344.1, forward strand.
CATTAGTGGCAACTCATTTTTCATCAGAGTGAGTAAACATAAAGAAACGCAACTCCATCACGGAGTGGGCAGCCGCATGTAGCTTCCTAAGGTGGCCCCCGTCTTGCTCTGTCGGGATGCCAAACACGCTCAAACCCTGCTCTTTATTATTTTTTTAAGCATGTTGTTACAGTTAACGTCCTCGTGGCTCATCTAATGGCTTCATTTTCTAGTCACATTCACCTCCACAGTGTGGAGTGCTTTGTACATCGTTTAAGGTAAATTTTGTTTTTATTTAGTTTATCCTGTGTAGTTTAACCCCACCTAACAATTTGTAAAGTTTGTGGGGACACAGTGAAGACTACGGCGTGTTCTTGTGTAGTTCCCAGAATGTGTACAGTCCACAAAAGGCTAAAGCCCTCAGCAAAAGGCTGAGGGCTGTGATAAACACCGGGGCTAATGGTGTCACAGCGCTGATCGGCCAGTGTGACAGGAAGACACGCTGCAGCCAAACATACAAGAACCTTGACCCGAGGCTTCCAAAGACTTCCAGATACTGTGTGGAAATGAGTACATGTGTGAGGGGTGTAAATAATAATGCAACTGAAAGCTCGTAATTAGACGAGGGGGTGTGTGAAGAAATTAAATGGTAATAACCTCAAACATAAACAGCAGGTCCGGGCCCTCCGAACAAAATCAATCTGAAAACCACCAAGGCGCGCGTGTCACTTCACTTCGTTGTTTTTGAAGATTTGAAGCACGTGCTTGCAATTTGCTTTCACAACTTTTTTTTAAAAAGTGTTATAGTTCTTTAACAGTACCTCTGACTTTAAACGTTAACTCACAGCATTTCAACCAAAATATCGCGCTGTTTCTCCAAAATGTCACAGACGTGTCATGTTGATGAAAAAGCCCACAGAATCAAATCTTCCGGTGATGGACATCGACGTTTCCATTGCGCTTATAGATCGTGCATAGATGAATGGATCTCACTGTACACATTCCTGATGTATAGGCTGAATTCCCCTCCAGGCGTAACTCGCACAATAATAGCCGCTTTTTAAAAGAAATGACGAGCGCTTAATTCCTGTGTGAAGATCGCTAATTACACGTTGTGTGCGCGTGTGCGATAGATGACAAAAAAACAAACAAAAAACAAAAACGAACTGGGCTTATTGTTTTCCACTTTGTTTTGGTGTTTTCCTACTCTGTAATACACAAAGCAACGTGCAAACACTTAACCAATAATTTTCCCAACTTTCCCAGTGCGCCCGAATTGAAATCAGTCTGCATGCTTTTAACTGCGTTTTTTTTCAGGATTTAATAAAATGAAATAAAATACAAAAATACAGAAAGGATACCCTGTAAATATTCTCAGAGGTTTATCGTGTAAGTTACAGTAGATTTAAATTTTAAAAAGAGACTATTTAAAAGTAGGCTATAGTCCAGCCAAACTCACCGGAAGAAAGGCAGCAGAGGCGTCTGACCGATATCCTGTGCATATAAACTCGCTTCTTCCCTCCCCGGATCTCTCCTCCGTGTCACAGAAACAGAAACTTATAGGTCCCGATGAAAATCTATCTACCTTTGAATCCGTCGTGAAGTTGAAATGTCAGTGAGAGGGGGGGAAAATCTGCGACTCTTACCAGCAACTTTCCCTTCAGCATCAGCCTCAAGTTGGCGGTGATTGGCTGGAGCGACGACTCGACGTCACGCCTTGGACAGGACGCTGAGCGCAGAATGGGGAAGTGCGCAAGGTAACCAACATGTGGAGCACACCGGCCTGTTTACTTTCCCGGTGTGTCGGCTGTGTGCAGGGGCGGACAGCTAACAATTCACTCTGCGGGCTCGCTCCCCGATTGATAATTGATTTGATTTTTATTTACATCATCACCTTAGTGAATGTTATCCACTTTATCTTCAATCCAAAGTTTGATTTCTATCTTTCTGTTCGTGTTTTATTTATTCATGGAACTTAGCCGAAAACTTGCTCGAGAGCACTTCAGCAAGAAGCGTGCCGTATGGTTTAAAAGGTTTGAGCTGTTTGCGCTCAAAATCACCCGATCGAAGCACTGTATGATTATTATTATTATTATTATTATTATTATTAATAATAATAATAATAATAATAATAATAATAATAATAATTTTTTTTATGACTCGGATGTGTTCCCGTTGATTTTAAGAATAAAGAGGATTGGCTGAGATTGAGCGAGCATCCGGTCTTACACTGAAACTGTGAAGAGTCTTGGCGCTATTTACATATTTGTTCCAGCTTTCGAATGTACAGGCTATAAGTAACAAAAATGCATCTTCCTAACAACAAGTTTTGAAATTCCCCATTAACAGTTACTGCTTGTAACAGTTGCTGGTGTTAGGTCATAGATAGGTCATATGAATATTAATAGATTAGCAAGTACACTGTTGTGTTCTTAAATCTGAGCATGCTCAGAGCGCAACAGGTGTGGGGGGAACGGATGCAGGAAAGTCCCGCTCGGGGTCTATAGATGCCCCCTGGCTGCTCCCTATGACGTACTCCGGCTGTAAGAGTCATTACATTACTTATATTTGTAGACAATCCCAGTGTTTTAGTCTGCGCTAAAACCTTTTTATTTCTACAGCCCTATAAAGTTGTCACTGTGACTCATAATGGGGGCTTTAGTTTCCCTTTTACTAAGACAGGCTAAAAGCCTCAAATCCTATTTCACAACCTCTGATGTTTGTGTCAATTTGAACAAGACTGAGTAAATGGGCAACCGCGCCACCGCTTGTCTCTCAGGAAGAGACCGGGGCAGCGCAGGTACGGGCCAGTCAGGACTGGCTGTGTTTGGGCCATTATTTAGAGGAACAGCCATTAAGAGGCCTTGATACTGTGCAACGCAGCAGGGTGCTCGACATCCGCGCTGGAAACCGCACGGCTTGGTCCCTGCTTATCAGGCTGTCAATAAAACGAGATGGGATACAGCGGTCGAGCCAGGTGCTCCCTTTCCCTTCCCACACAGCCCCGCTCTCCAGAAGCAGATCAGGCGTAAACGCAAATCTGTCCAGCCGGTTTTCCCTCTGCCGTCACCACGCTGCTACACAAACCAACCTTTCTCTCTCTCCCTCTCCCCCTCTTTCTCTCTGTCCCCCCCCCCCCCCCCCCCCACACACACACACATTAAAATCATACTGTCAGTTTCTGAATTTTTATGTCAGTAGGGAAACAATTTTGCAAATCAAATATTTATGATAGCAAATATCGACCCACATTTGCATGCGATCCCAGTCTTTCCGCCTATACTGCATATTTAACAACCACGGACACTCTAGCCAAAGTTAAATACCTGACATTATTTCGGCCTACAGTGAAGATGCTGACGTGAAGGGGTCTGTAAGGATAACACGAGTGAAACCTGGATTTAAGCTACAGTAACTCAACCCTGCCCGGGCTTTCCAGGGAGATGCCAATCTCTTTGTGACTGATCAAATTTAAAACAAATTGTGTAATGATCGACCTCCCTTCTGTAGCCATGCAGAACATTATGTTGCCATAGCCTACGCCTCATGAGCTTATTGTTTACTGTCGCTGTAGCAGACAGAGAAAAATGTCCAGGGGACCGAGCACGTTACCAGAAAGCAGAGGGTGCACGCAGAGCTGATGCTGCGTTCAAAGGGGGGCATTTCATCCATCTAAATTAGGATTAATTGCAATGGAGATAAGGAGGTAAGTTCTATTTGAACCTCGCGTTTAAACTTGCTTCAAACGAGAATTTGTTAGAATCTTTCGTGTGCATTTAGCCTTAGGATTTTTTTTAGAGCATATTGTTTGTATTTAGCGTCACGAATATCTTGCTAGGCCCACATGAGTTTAAATAAGACCAAAGTTAGTCAACCACTCGAACCTGCTGAAGTGATTAAACAGCCAGGCCCAGTTCATGCGCTCTCCGCCACTCAAACAGCTGGCATGTAGTGTGAAAATGTTTAGGTTGCACATCTGATATTTACAATTAAAAACTACAATGTCCAAAGATAATGTATCATAATTAGCCCACCCCCTCAGCCGACGCACGCATACACGTGTACAGACACATATTCCTCGTTTCGTCCTTTCTTTCCCCTGTGCGAAATGTTTTAATAAGCCCTACACGCTCTGTGTGCAGAGTTTGATTTGTTTTCTCTCCATGCTCCCCGGCCCTGGATCGAGACATTAGCCGAATTCCCCCGGGGTGATTGGATGCAATTTGTCCGGAGTAGACAGGCACGTCCTGGATGTTAGGAATTCACTTTGCCTCAACGTGACAAGTCTGACTTCGATCTACAATCGCATCTGAAAGTGCACGGAGCGGAAAGATTCAATGCCATTAAGTGTTCTTCTGCCCCTTTTTTGCGAAGTAACGAGATCATCCATTTGCTTACAAATATTCATAACAGTTCATTTTGCGAAACCTCCAGCCTGTGTGGAGCGTTAAATGTGGGCTACTCATGGTCAGTTAGGCTGGAGTGAGAAGTCAAAGAGGCGATATTATGCCCCCCAAATCTGTGACCCTTTAAATTAGATTAAAGATTGACAGTGGTCTGAAGTTAAAAATAATAATAATAATAATAGCAAAGTGTTAAGACTGACACCTGCCACTCAGACTTGACTGTGATTGATTCTGATGCTTCGTGCTGGCAACAATAATGTTGCTGTTTTGCGCAGGGCTGAGTAGGCGCATTTATCACTCACTTGCCAGGAGTGGCTGAAGTCAGTGTCCGTGTCGCGCTGTGAGCTGACAGGGGAAAATGGGAGCTAACGAGGTTGTCAGATGTCCTGACAAGACAAATGAGAGCTCGTCACTCCCTGCGCTTTAATAACGTTTAATGGAAACGTATTGCGCCGTTCAAAATAAAGTGTTACACGTACCGGGGTCTGATGGCGACTCAGTTAATTACGCACGGCGAGGTAAATTACGCATCAGCTAAAGGGTGTTGGCATGGATTCAGAACCACCAAACAGGACTATCTATATAAAAAACCTATGATTTGTAGGTAATAGAGCAACTCGACCTTGGATTTTGTTGTTATTTTCAACAGCTAATTAGACCAAGCACATAATTAAAAGACTTTTTCAACATGTGGCCAGTTTAGTCACAATGAAGGTCTTTTTTTTCAAAGATTATCTTAGTAACTGTTGGAAGAAATGTTTGTGTGGAAAATAGAAAATCACTGAGAGGGAAGAGCTTAAATATGACAAAACAGATTCGTACGCATCAACATTTACCTGGCTAATAGATCAAATATAAATCAAAGATCTAACATGTTGGCTTGACTGGGTATTTCTTGACCTGTTAAGTATGTTATGTCATTAGAACCTTAAAGCATGTTTCTAACTTAAATTCAGACCTCGTAGATGGAAATTATTTTATTATAGATTTCACGTTTCTTATTTTGAGGAGTCCTTATTTTTCTTCCAATGCGCCTACATAAAATTTGGTTCTTTAGGAGTTTTTTTTATTTGTTTGTTTGTTTAAAAAATAACTAATTTGTATGTAGAGCTGGGTTCAAATCCAGACAAAACTCGAAGTGTTTTTTGGTGAAATGTAACACTTGTCACCAGTCACAAGCTTTGCAGTGGTCTGCGCTAAGATGGTTTCACCATTACTCATGCTAGGGCTGTGGTCTGACTGTATTTTTGTGAATAACATTGAGCACTGAGGTTGTGCATTCTTCTGTGTAATTCATGGTGCGCGATATAGTCAACACACGGTATGGTAGTTGTGGTCATGATACATAATCCCCAGGGCTGGCAGAAGCTGGGCTCCAGCATGCTGCTAGGACAATTTATCTGGGTCTGCGTTGTATTGTTAATATTTGGTTAACCCGCCTGATAGTGTAATTGATGTGCCGTGCACTGCAAGCAGCTGCTCTGTCTTTCCGTGTTCGTTTAAAATGATATTTGCTTGGTCAGCTGACTCGGGATAACTAGAATAACCGATGATTGGTAAATGTAAGAGATCATCGCACGTCAATGAAAACAATCTGACTTAGTCAAGTCCGCCGTCTTAGTAACGACCAGGTGGACAAAAATGTCTGAGCATCATACAAATAAAACTCAGCAAACAGAGTAATGATGCTTCCACAAAGCCTTGGATCCTGTAATTTAACCTAAAAAGTGAGCGAAGTAGGGTTATACACCCTAGTTTCAACGAGCATGATAAGTGACAAGTGTATAAAAACTTATTCGACATGGCTTCTTTCTATAGCGGTGAAGGAGGCGGGCTGTGCGCGTAAAAATAGACATTACTTCGCTAATGCCATCACCTGGCCTCTGGCACTTTTCTATGCAGGGTCAGAGGCCGGAACACCTGCTGCAGAGAAGCAGAGGGGAGGTAATTAGACTAGATAGATAGATAGATAGATAGATAGATAGATAGATAGATAGATAGATAGATAGATAGATAGATAGATAGATAGATAGATAGATAGATAGATAGATAGATAGATAGATAGATAGATAGATAGATAGATAGATAGATAGATAGATAGATAGATAGATAGATAGGCCAATGACCCTTCCAGCAACAGAGGAGACAGAACATAAAAGACCAAATGTGACAAACTCAACGTAGATCTATGTGATATGTATAAATGGATGCCGCGGCAAAAGGCTGTACATGAACTCACACAGATAACTGGGCTATGTAAAACAACACACACTAAATCAGGCAATAACGACGACAAACCGTCTGGAAAATAGACGCACATAGTGCAGCAAGAAATCACTTCTTCCTCCCCTCTCCCTCCTTCTCCTTGTCTGGATGACAAATCCTATCCTGGAGTAAATATTTTGAGGATAATTGAACTGATTGTTATTTGCAAGTTTCTCTGTCTTGAATATAAAAGCTGCGGCGTGCCTGTGCGCAGTCATAATGACTTTCAGACCATTGGCAAGATATATTCATAATGTGGCGACTCTTAAGTCGCTAATATGCAATTCTGCTGAATATGTCAGGACGCATTATTGATTTGGCTTTTCTGTCTCTTTGGCGAGCCGCAAATGTTCTTTTAACACTGGAAATGGGAGTTATAAGAGGGCTGCAGAGACTCTGAAACGTCACAGAACAGAAGAAGCTGACCTCTCCGCTATAAGAAAGCTCACTAAAAGCTCTGTAAAGCCTGCCAAATTCTGAAGGGTAAAAAACAAAACAAAAAAAAACGTAGGAATTGTAGCCAAGTTCTGGAGAAAACGCGAAAAAAAACTGTGAAAATTGTATTTGACAACATGTTTGTATCTTATTCCAGAGACACTTTGTTGTTCCTTGAACATATAGATTATTGAGGACTTCTCTGAGAAAAATACGGATGATTTTCGGGTCAGTGCTTCCTTATTGATCTTATTCACTCCATCCCTTACAGGCCGGTTATTCAGCAGCACCCCGCTGTGGATACACACTACATTTCAGTCTATACAGTGTTAAGCCGACATACTGGCTACAGAAAGCCTCTGCACAAACCGCGAAACGTTTCTAAATCTAATCACAAACGAACCGTAATTAGACAAGTAATTACCGGCGTAATTAACAGCCTCTTTCTGCTCGCTGTGCTTTGATATGGACGGGCAGCGAGTTCTGCGCTTTATGGCACACAGGCAGCAGCGGCGGATAAAGTCTTTATTATTATTACTGGGAACCCATCTGGTAATAGCCTTGCCCGAGACCTCCTCCCCCCTAATCAAGGTTTTAATTAAAGACGGTTGAGGGCCACGGAGAACAAGAAGGCCAGTAATTAAGACTAACATTGGACCCTAACAGATGCAACCCTCCTCCTGCCTTGGTGCAAAAAAAAAAAGAAGGAAAAAAAAGCACACAAACCAAGACTCGCATAGTCTTTTATGTATGGATGTAATATTCAATAAATCATGATGGATGAAGGTTTGCGGTTGCTGCTCATCATAATGCATCACGACGCGAAATAAAAGCACAAACTCATTTAAATACAACTATTTTCTCGTGTAACTTGCACTGGGTTGAAATTTGAAGTATAATTATGTCAGAGTAGAAAATGGGACAAAACTCTATCCTTGACACTAACAAGGTAGGTTAGTTGTGCGTATAGGTCCCGATATACAATAAAGTATTAAACTATAATCTGAGATCAGAGGTACGTGCCCATTTACTGAGCGGAGACGCGGTGGTTATGGTGTTTGTTTTCATATTTCTTTGACATGTATTGATTTGAAGACAGCTGCATAGGTTTTTGTAGCAGGAGAGAGCCCCCGGTCACCCTGCATTAGTGTCATGTCTGAACATTAGCGCGACACTGAGGGTCCAAGCAGGACACATCACACATCAACGCAAGATTTTGGTTCAGTGTGCATATTAATAACTCATTTCAATCTAAGAAAAATCAATTCGCTTTATTGGGTAAACAGTTGAATTTTAGAGTCTTCCTGTGTTTCAGGTATATATTGTGTGTAAAAGTGCACCTGGAACATCACACTTTAAGCCTCTGCTCCCGTTAAGCTCATACCACACCCTATCACATAGACCACGCGAGTCTTTCTCCGTAAGTTGCACCCTAAAAGTAAAGGTTTGCCCCTCTTCAGATGGGCAGACAGATGGGCAGAAGTTTAGCCAAAATCTCCCGCAAAGTTCTCTGGCTGCTCAGCCACCACTGGAGAAACCTACACGAGATTGCACTTTGGCTTCTCGAGCTCTACTTGGACAAACGACAATTCACCGTGTGGTTTTAAAGTAAAACTCTCAGATGGAAAGAACCCATCCCCATTCAACTTCCCCCTAAAAGAGTGCAAGAACGAGAACTCCAGCCAAAACAGTCTCCATCCTTAAACTTTCCTCTTACTGCTGCAGAGACACGTGCGCGGTCTATATTTCGTAATCTGCTACTGACACACAACCTAGCAATACTGCGATGTTTTATGATAACTGCCTTATAACCCACTGCACTGTTAAGACTTCACCTCTGTGATATACTATACTATTTAAGAACAGTCTATGCTGACAATAAAACAGCGCAATTTCACCAAACCTTCACAATAAAACTCATGAATACCATTTCGAATTACATATTAAGCTCAGTCTAAATCATAGCAAACATTCCAAACTTGGCCTGCAAGCCGCAGCTGCTCTCAGCTCCACTGCCAGCTTCATAGCGCTTCATCATTGCCACTTGTGGAGCTTTTCTGCCCCCTAGCGCCGAGTTAGACATCCACAAAAATTCATAAATGCAGAGTGTAAATACCGGAACGTGCCGCTGAGTTAATTTGTACTCTCCTGACCAAAACTGACCTGGCGCAGTTTGTAATCAACTCAACTGGTAGACATTGTGCCGAATGATTGCTTTCACTGTTTGAGTCCACTATTTATGTTCTGGCTCGAATTAGGCTGTAGGATTTAATTAAAATTTGGTTGTTTCGTTCATTTGTTTATGTTTGTGCATGTTTGGCATCATTGTTCAGGAAGGCCGAATGGAGACGCAGATTTTATATACAGACTTTTGTTTTAAGATCCACATAAGATGACGATATGTATAACGACCTTCCTGCAAGAACACCGACATCATCATTTATGATGTCGGTGTGAAATCTTATAAAAACCTACATTCATGAACAATTTCAATATATACAATTAAATGCTCTGTAGTTTACTAGAGTTTTTTAATCTGAGACATTTTCATGCATCTGTTCAAATATGAAAATCTTAATAGCTTCTGACAAATATTGTCTTTTTGTCACTTTCACACATCGTGCAGTGATGCAGTTAATATATGTACAGAGTTCCCCGTTGAGTCAACAGACCTGTCATATCACTTCACAGTTTACTTTGGCAGACTGCATGCATCCATCTACTTGTCAAATTCGAATACTGCTATAAACAGTGTGTGGCTTGAATAGGTCAGTTTATAATATCTGGCACACTGGCTAATGAAATTATAGATATGCGTAAGAAGAAAAAAGATTAGAGATTTACTATTATATATTTCTGAATCAGCTTTAAATATCCCAAACAATAAAAGAAAGAAAAGATAAAACAGAACACTGTCAGCTTGGTGAATTTAAAGCTTTACCAACAAGTTATCTACTGGCTTTATGCACAAATCATACTTCTCACACCCTCTGAAGTAATATAGTAACCTTGAAAAAACACTAATATATAAGTAGTGTAAATAATAAATCACCATTAAACTTCAAAAATGAATCAGAGTGTACAGAAAGGTTCCTGGTTTGAGCTGTTTGACTTCAGGGTACTAAAAACCTACAAAGCCTGATTTTGACTGGATATCAGTTCATTATGTAGACTTTAAGTTTTGGTCAGTGATCTATCAAGGAGTGTAGCAAACTTTTCCTATTTAAACAGCAAACATTTGCTCAAGTTTTCCTACTCTTTGTTGCCGTTTCCTTCACGAACACTGACCAGTGGCCAGAACTAACCCATCTTTTTTATATTATTACAGCTACATCACTTGTTACAGGAGAGCACTTCTGTAAATCTTTCTGCTCCAGGTACATAAGAAGGAAGCAAGCAATTATCCTTAATATCCCAGTAATGTAAAAAGAATGGGACTTAATTTTCCATCTGGTTGCATGGTGAGAAATGTCAAATGTATTGGATTGAAACCGTTGTTTTAATCATTAAAGGAGAACGGTGAAGGTTGTTGAAGAGGTATTAAGGTTTTGCTCCTCATGCATAATTTAGTCTATTGATCAGGTGGGTCTGAAGCTCATGCGGCTTTCATACGTATGTCCTACTTTGATCATTTTGTCAATCTTCCAAAGTGTCAAAGTGCTTTAGAATTTGGAATATAGATTGTAATGGCCTGTACGGGAATATTATACTAACATTAAAGTTGAATATTTTCATGATATTTCCACTTGACCCATAGTTATGGCACTGACAATAGTCGCACACATACATTCACCTTAGTTTGCTGAAGAATTTTGTCTTGTAATGGAAATGTGCTTCCCTTGGAGAATCTTCATTTTTTCCTCTCTCCCTCTGTCCTGCTCTTTCTCACTCTATGCATGGAGGGAGGCTGGCATTTACTTGACAATTTCTGCCTTTAAGTGCACGCTTTAAGTGCAGTGTTTTTATCTACACCTAAGATAGCTACAGACCAGGACAATTTAACAGGCAATTTAACTGACCGTGTGTTAGTGAAGCTGTCTGAGTCCCACTCTTTGCCAAAGCGCCATGGCATGATGGATGTAGGCAGTCTGGGCTAGGTGAAAAGATGCACACACGCAGACGCATACAAACACACACACAATCCTACTGAATAGTGAGATACACAGACACACACCGCCCTGCCATATTTTCCCAATACAAACGCATATGGGCCCATCCACAGCCAACCCCCTTCCATTAAGTCAACATCTTGTGCTGGCGGTTGGAACAGTGCAGGGCTGGAGTCAGGTCGTCCAAATCCGTCAGTAAGAGGAGGCATAGGCGTTTGTCATCCTCCTCTCTGGGCACCATCCTCCTGGAAGAGAGAAAGGGGGGACAGAGGGTGGTGGAGCTACGAAGCATCTGGCTCTAGTAGCTCCAGCTGCAGGGAGAGAAGGGGGACAGGAGCTGCGCTGCAGCCCAGGGGAGACACTCTTACTGCAGCCAAAACCTCTCCACTATTCTATCTGCTGGATGAGGGAGCGGAGAAGCAAGTCAGTGAAAGAGTTTGCAAGAGCTGTTAATAACCTAATAAGTGGAAGCAATAGTAGTACACTAAAAACACCGATAATTACTCTATACTTAAATTCCACTGATGTTGTGTTTCAGTTATGATTTGTTAATGCTCCGAGAAGATGAGTCTCGTTACATCACATACTATTAAGGTCTTTGTAGTAGTGCTCATCTACTAGAGTGTCCTCGGCCACAGAAAAAAGCCTGCAGCGCAAAAGCTGGAAAACAGTATTTGTGGCACGTGCACACACTTGAGCATGGTTTTCCCTCGAACATGCCACAGTGTAAAGAAGGTGTAAAGAAAGTATTGTAATGCCAACTGACTAGAAAGTTGAACCAGATGTCACCCAAATGATGACCAATAAATCACAGGCCACAGTCATGCAGCCAAAGCCTAGAGACACCCTTTAGCATCTAGCGTCAGCACACACACAAATGATGTTTAGCCAGTGGCGGGCATTTAGCACCAGACCCCATCAACTCTGAGGGTGCTTTGTCACATATCTATGGATGATTCAGAGCCCGGAGACAGCATTTAGTATTAGCACTTAATGTTCCACTGTGTTCCAGGGTTTGTTTTCTGGCTATATAGTTATGCTGATTGAAGAAAGGACATCAAATTATGTTTTGAGGGATTGGATGAGAGGTCCTCAGAGGGGGAACACATGCATTGCTCTCTTATTGTGAAGTGTGACCTTTATGGAGGGAAGATCTAGGGGCCGAAAGAGTCCCTCTGCTCAATCTGAGATATCCGCTAGGATTAATTAACCCCATTCTTCCATTAGGCCATTGGGATTGCTAATTAGGTTGAAAGAAGTCCTGCAGGAGTCTCCACATACTGTCTCTCTGATCTCTGCCAGGTGTATTGACTTCATATTAAGTGCTGCTTTTCAACTGGGGCATCTTTATATTTTTATTTGCTGTGGTAGAACTAGAAAGATGCTAGGAAGCAATGGGAAAGATGTGGTGGGACAAGCAGCAGAGGTCTACAGCCAAACTAGTGAAGCGGTTCATGGGCAGTACTTTAATATCCAAAGCACTTCTCACTAAACCATCATAGTGCCTTTACCCTTGGGACTTGAGCCACTCGAGGCACACTTCACATGTGCTCGAGACAATCAGCAAACAAGTAACAAACATAAAAAGCAAAGAATTCAGTGGTTTTGAACATCTCTGAAAATCAAAAATCTCCCTGTTCTTCCACACCATGGCCTTAACCCCACTGTGAAGATCCTGTTGAGGTTAGCCAGAGAAACAAATGAAATTAGCAGCACAGATCACAAGCATCTGTTAGATGTCACTAATGATATGTCAAGGGGGCTGCCGTGCGCTATTGTTCCGATCGCCTATAGATGCACGTCTGTGTAATCTGATAAATGAGTGAACATAAATTTGCCGCTCTTTTTCTGAAACCAGACCATTACTGTCAATCACGTAGACGGCTACAGCGAGCCAGAGGCTGCCGGCTCGCACAACAAGCGCTGGTCCCCACAGTCTCATGATGACGGTCCCCAGACGGTCTGCTGTAACAGCTCCAGCTAATCTTCTTTTCATGGTCTTCATTACGACCTGTCAGAACATAAATTGACAGTAAATTGCCATGTTTATTAACACTGCGCTAAAACAGCATCCTTAACTCTCCTGCCCCCTCGTGCAAATGTTAACATTTAACAGTGACCAAGAGGATCAATTAAGATGCGGCATGAAATCATGCTGCGCTCAAAACAAATGCTCTCGAACAGACGCACACACATATAGAGGTCCCCGCATTCACAATTCCACCTTAATATGCCTCCTCAAAGATTATGTCCTCTGTTGATGACCCCCCTTTGAAAACCTATTCAGACAGACACTTGCTTGCCACATATTTTCAGCTCGAGTAACGCTGGAAAGGAAGGGCCATGCTTCACGGAGCACTGCATCAACAGAGTCTAGAGTCTGAGACTTGCAGCGGCCTTTGCCATATAACACAGTAATTACTAGATCAAATCTGTTCAAATTGAAGCAACGCTGTTCTGTGATCCCTCCTATACTAATCAGCACACTGAGGTATGGCTGTGTGACTATAAATTGCTGACTTAATTAAAACCAGGACCTCTCTGTCATCTAATTACAGGGAGAAAAGGTTATTGCTTCAATGCAATTTTCCAAATATGATTCCTTCACAGTTATTAAAGGCTCAGGCGTCGTTTATTGTTTCAGATTTTTCAATATGGAAATGGCCCCGGTGACAGACGTAATGACTCGGGGAAAACGCTTCATCTCGATAGTGGCCTGGCACGGCCATTTGTCTAAGATAAGTGGAGCGGACAGGAACGGGGGAAATGTCATGGGAGGTATCCCATGATTGCCTCCACTTTACAGTTGTCATTAAACAGAGCAAAGGTTTCTTTTCTCCTGTGTGGCAGCAATGAGAAGTTTATTAATCTATTGAGTATAGTGAGGGTGGTGAGTTATTGTTACTATGAAAATTTACAAGGGAAGAGGAAAATTGTTTAATTCTGTGATGAGAGACTCTGTGTTCTCTGTTATTGTTCCATTCTAATCACTATTCCACCTCAAATCTTCCACAACTTGAAACCTGACAACAGCAACAACAACAAACATATTAATGAGAAACAAGCAGAGGGAAATCCCAGGAACGCAAACCAAACAATTTAGTGGATAAAGTGGAATAGTATCAAATCACTTTTGTGGTAAATACAGTGAAGAAAAATGAATAAAACGAGATGTAAATCAAGAGTCCCTAAACTCCCCCCTACTTGTACACATGATGTGGCCTGTTAACTATTTTTTTAAGTAATAGTTTAAATCAGTTTCTTAAACATTTTGTTACATACCCATCTGCAGAAGCAGAAAAAGAAATTAAAATACACGGCTCACAGTTTCTGTGAATCAAAATAAAACAATACATTAAAAAATACAAGTGGAACTTCAGCAGTATACTGTCTGTACAGTCTCACTTCAAAGCATATTGAATATGTTCACTTAGAGTGCCGCTATAACTCTGTAGTGCTTTATACTAAGCTTCTAAAGCTGTTTCCACCCTGCAGTCTTTTCTCGACATTACCTAATCAGATATAAAACAGTCTTTAACATGCATTTTCCCACATTCATTACCCAGGTACCCTTGGCTAAACCAGGCAGCATGGTTAGCAATTGTTGCCACTGTTTTTGTCTTGATTTCAAATCCAGGCAGAGCCCTGCTGTGTGGATTTTGCATGAGCTCCTTGAGAGGCTTGTGATGTAAAAGAGGCTTTTAATCTCAAGTCTCACTTCTTTGATAAAGGTAAACATAAAATGAAAAATCAAAAAGTTTGTATCCAGTAGTGAGAAACTGTCTGACACTATGTGTGAGAAAGGGCAACTTCACACAAGGTCACATCCACAGATAACTTAAAATAGCTTCAGGGTCTGAAAAACCAGTGTGGAAGTGCTTTAAACCAGCATTCTTATAATGATCAGCAGAGGGGTGACTCTTTTGTTCTTCCATAAAAGAATCCCGGTTCTAGAGAAATCCATGTAAAACCTGCCCTCGACACTTTCCTGACAACTTTACGGCCTCAGTCGGTAGTTTCAGGTCATACTGAATAAAACAAGAAACCAATGAGGGTGTGGTATCCTCAACTCAGTTCCACCTCGCGCTGATCCCATCTACTTTCAAAACACCAAGATGAGGACGCTGAACGCGCTCAGCTTGACGTTTCATAACGGGGCTTCACTATCCAATGAGTGACGCCACAGCACGATCAATCTTTTATGTGAGTGGGAGTACAGCTCAGTTCTTTCTCATAATCTTCATGTTGGCAACATTCTCAGTTTTTGTGTCTTAGCGAAATACAACATGAGGCTCCTCATTTAACATTAAAATCATTGCATAAGTCTGCATTGTTTTATTTGATTTATTTAGTTTTTTGTCGCCTTTGTGGCTCAGAGTTACAGAAAAGAGAACCACCTAGTCCTGAGCTGCAACTGAAAGACAGACAACAAAAAAGGGGGAAAAGGACATTAAAAAGCAAACATCGACAAATTTCTAGCTTCTCTGTCTTCAAAAGCTTAAAGAAGATACTTGATAATACTAGTAAATGAAATGTTGCAGGCATGACTTCAGGTATACAGTAAACAGTGATTTAAAAAAAAAAGAACTACAATCATATTTACTGTCAAACTCACTTCCATTGTGCACGATCTCAGTTATTTATAACCCTTTAATTATTCAGATGCGCTGATTAATTGTTGTTGCTTAATCAAACTAACAAAACTGTTAAAATCTGATAAATGCAGTGTGTGTCTGTAAGCACAGGGCAAAAAGAGGCCACAACTGAACTGAATTTTCTGGACACTAATGCTCTGTGTCTCCCACCATAGGGTTTTCTTAATTACATTAACCAAATGCATTCTGCAGTGTGTGCAATCTCATGGTTAACTGAACACGCCCGTAGCTGCAGCCCCCTCCCCGTTCTATTCCTTGGTGAAATATTCATGTTGAAAGCCACTCTTGCCATCCGCTTTCTCCTTCCAACATGTTAATGCCCGCTGTTGTTCAGCCATGCTACCATTGTTTGAGAGTATAGTGTTCAGCATACAGGTAACACCTAAAAATCTGCCCCTGCTGTGTGATCTAAAGTTAATGAAAGGGTCCAACTATCTATCCTGCTGAGACCATCATCATCACCAAGATGAAAATTCTGTATTCTTGTATATCCATATGTATCTTTAGGAAATGCATCTCTTTGGGAAAGCACATTTGTATTTCTTCATGTCTGCACAGCACACTGATTCAAATTGACCAGGCAGGACTAATTTAAATACATTAACTATTCATTAATTGAATAAAGAGGCTAGTTGGCCCCAGGGCCTCTTTATAATCATAAACTGGGGTGTACTGTTTATGCAAAACAGCAAAGTGCCATGTGCTGGCTTATTATGCTAATGATGAATGGCAAAATACATGTTTCTCCTGCCCACAAAGGAGGATTAGGCATGGCAGTGTCAGCAAGTTGTTTCCAGGGTACAGAGTCTGTTCTTCCATATTACCTCATGTTGAGATGGGGCTCAGTAATGTGATTCTTTTCGTTTTCTTCACGTGGATATGATCACACACCCCTCCCTACACCAACGCTTCCTCTATCTCGAAACATTATATCGCTAGGACTCAACTAAACTGGACGACTTCACACTCTCGCATTGACTTATGAAGTTATCTGTAGTTGAAGCAATCTTTTAACTTTCCACATTCTCAGATATTGTTAATGATCCAAAACCCATGCTCCGTATTTCTTAAAATGAAAAAAATTAACTTAAAAACTACTTTAACTAAAATTACTAAAACCTAAACTAATTTAAGTAAATACTAAAATCTACAGTGCAAAAGTGTTGAATCAGCCTCACACGTCTTTATACTTTATACTGTTTTAGGAAAATGGGAAATAAATAGTGTATCTGAGGCAAAAAACAAAACAAACAAACAAACAAAACCAGAGTGTTCTTCAACATATCCTGAGCTCTCATACAGAAGCTTTCTTTTCATTTGTTGAAGTAGTCTTCATTAATAGTTCTCCAGGCTTCTTGAAGGACATTCAAAGCTCTTCTTTGGATGTTGGCTGCCTTTTGTTCTGTTCTCGGTCAAGATGATCCCACATTGCCTCAAAAATGTTGAGGTCCAGGCTCTGGGGAGGGCTATCCATGGATGGATGGATGTCAGATCCATTGATTTGACAAAATCTCCAACACCAACACTCCAACACTACGACATGTCTTCTCATTTAATTGTTTTTCTTTATTTTTACTACTTTCTACATTGCAGATAGATACTGATGACATCAAATACATGACACAAGATATATGGAATTATGTAGCAAAGAAAAAAATTGATAAGTAGTTCACGGGCGTGCCTTGTCAGGGTTCATTTGTGGAATTTCTTGCTTTCCTAATGGTGTTGGGACCATAAGTTGTGTTGTGCAGAAGTCAGGTTGGTACACAGCTGCCAGCCCTATTTGACAACTGTTAAAATTCATATTATGGCAAGAACCAATCAGCTAAGTAAAGAGAAATGACAGTCCATCATTACTTTGAAAACTGAAGGTCAGTAAGTCCAGAAAATTGCTAAAACTTTGAAGTGTAGTAGCAAAAACCATCAAGCACTACGACAAAACTGGCTGACATGAGGACCACCCCTGGAAAGGAAGGAGTCACCTCTGCTGCTGAGGATAAATTCATCAGAGTCACCAGCCTCAGAATTCAGTTAACAGCACCTCAGATTAGAGCCCAGATAAATGCCACACAGAGTTCCTGTAGCAGACACATCTCTACATCAACTGTTCAGAGAACATGTGAATCAGGCCTTTTATGGTCAAATAGCTGCTATGGAAAAGCAGCAAGCAGAAAAGATTTGTTTGGGCCAAGAAACACAACGAATGGACATTACACTAGTGGAAATCTGTACTTTAGTCCAAATTTGAGATCTTTGGTTCCACCCGCCGTGTCTTTGTGCGACACAGAAAAGGTGACCGGATGGTCTCTATGTGCATGGTTCCCACCGTGAAGCATGGTGGAGGAGGTGTGATGGTGTGGGGACGCTTTGCTGGTGACACTGTTGGGGATTTATTCAAAACTGAAGGCACACTGAACCAGCATGACTACCACAGCATCCTGCAGCGACATCCCATCCCATCCGGTTTGCGTCTAGCTGGACAATGACCCCAAACACACCTCCAGGCTGTGTAAGGGCTATTTAACCAAGAAAGAGAGTGATGGAGTGCTGCTCCAGATGGCCTAGCCTCCACAGTCACCTGAACTAAACCTGATTGAGATGGTTTGGGATGAGATGGAACGCAGAGTCAAGGCAAAAGGGCCAACAATTGCTCAGCATCTCTGGGAACTTCTCAAGACTGTTGGAAAACCATTTCAGGTAACGACCTCATGAAGCTCATCGAGGGAATGCTAAGAGTTTGCAAAGCAGTAATCAAAGCAAAGGGTGGCTATTTTGAAGAATGTAAAATATAAAATGTTTTGAGTTATTTCACACTTTTTTGTTTACTACGACATAATTCCATATGTGTTCATTCATAGTTTTAATGCCTTCAGTGAGAATCTACAATGTAAATAGTCGTGAAAATAATGAAAAACTATTAAATCACAAGGCGTGTCCAAACTTTTGACTGGTATTGTACATACATACACACATACATACATACATACATACATATATTCTCTACTCAACAAAAGAAATAATAGAGGCTACATCCTCTCAGCTAACCATCCAACTCGTTTCCAGAAAGCAGTTTAAAAATAAAGGGCATTAAGGGGATACATTAGTGCACATGGCACGAGTGACACACACATCTGTGAAGGGATTATCAGTGATGAACGATAAATCAGGTTTTGGAACAACATATGCTGCCATCCAGGCTTTGTCTTTTTCAGGCAACGCATTGCCAAACCACATTCTGCACATGATTACAAGAGTAAAAGACAGTGGGTGCTGAACCGGCCTGCCTGTCGTTCACCCACTGAAAACGTTTTGGGGATTATGAAATACAAAATGTAACAAAAGCAATTGGCCTCCTCAGCTTCCAGATGCTTAAGTCTTTTGAAATATGTTTCTGAAAGCATGTTAAAATCAGCATTTTTTTTAAATGTCCCAGTTTCAACATCTGATACAATATGTTGTCTTTTTATTACTAAATATAGTGCATGGCCAGTACATAACATTCCCACTAGTTACCCTGCCATCCTTCACTTTCTCCATCACTCTCAGACACACTAACACACATACACGCACATAGACACATTCAAAGATATTCCACAGCTGTTATCTTAGCAAGACTTTAACTGTGTCATGATGCCACAGTTATTCATTCAGTTCTATAGCAACTAACATATAGAATAATCCATCTAAATCCAGTAAGCAGTACTCGTATAATACTATAGTATTGCATACTTTACGGATTCAAGGAACTTTACCCTCAAACAAACATCAAACACTGAAATCAGTTCCAGCATGTTTTACTTTAAACGTTTACACTGAAGCAGCGAGCTGCATACTTGTGACTGATGATTTTTTAGACAGCAATGGTTTATTTATATCCCTGTACATCAGCGTAGCTGTGTGCACACAGCCTTTTCATTTCAAATGCACCTTATTACAAGTTGGCAGAAAACACTTAAATAGTTCCCTAAAACTGTGTGTGTTACTCCCGTTCTCACTGGTTGCTCGCTGACCCACGTTGATTCTCCTGCTCTGGTCGTTCGTCAGCTTGCAACGTGGCGCCGGAATCCCTCTCGTGTTACCGACATCCCGTGGACCAATGGGGGATATTCTGGCAGTGGTTGAGGCTGGGGCCTGAATCAAACGGAGTCTGTGAATGGCTGTACGTAAGGCGGCAGGAAATCCCTGTTTGGTTGCATCCCTTTCATTGGGATAAGGGACAGGATTGACTAAACCGGGGAGGAGTGTAGGTGTTCAGAGAGGACCTGTTTGCGGGCGCAGGTTGCGTTTTGAGGGTGTTTGAACATTGCTGCAACATTGTTGCGCTCCGCCGCTGAAGACAGGACAAAAAGTCGGCGTTTAGCGGTCCAGCAGTGAAAGGAGCTACACAGCCGCTTGATCATTGTGTGTTGTGGTGTTGTAGGCCCGTTTCGGAGATCGCTGTGCCTTCTGAGAGAAGTCAGCTTGAACCCCGACTGATGGCCGGCTTCAGCTTCGTGTGCGCTGTGCTCCTCTGCGCCGCTGTGGCGCAGACCAAGCCGACGCTGAGAAAAGAGAGAGTTCATCATGAGCCAGAGCTAAGCAGGCAAGCCCACGAAGACAATAAGAGCTTCCAGTATGACCATGAGGCCTTTCTGGGCAAAGAGGAGGCCAAAACATTTGATCAGCTCACCCCTGAAGAGAGCAAGGACAAGCTCGGGTAAGGAAATGCTACCAGCACTCTGCCACATAAGCTGATTTTTGGTATCTGAAAGTGAAGTTAGTGACAGGCTTGGTGGGATTTCGAAGGACAGGTTGGAGCTTTTGTGTTTGTTTGTTTGTTTGTTTGTTTTAAATCACACACTCTGCCGCTGAAGCCCGTTTCGTGTAACTGTTCAGACTAAGAACACTAAACATTTAAAAACATGGGAACATGTGCCTGTGAAAGCACTCCTGCTTTATTATGGCACCCATACTGTTTGCACACACTGTACACTTAATAGTCTGCAGAAATCTTAATTACAAATACTCATTAAAGATTCATTTATGGGGGTGAAGTTTAAGGAAAGTTTAATGGCCGAAGTTCTGCATGTAGGTATTCTGTACAAAACTGCAGGGCACGCTCAGTGTGCCACTTGGTTCTGTTGACAGGATTCTTCAAGTATTAAACGTTTTTTTTCTTTTCTTCTGCCACTGCTGCAGTGACAAGTTGGCACCATGTGACGCAAGTTAGTCCATAAAACTCCTGCTTGTTGTCTTGAAAGAGGGAGGACCCCTGTAATATCACAACGTGGCAGCCCAGGTCTAAGAATACACAGATGCACTGCAGTTTTTAGCTTTCTAACCTGGGTTTGCCTGCCCCTCCCTCAGAAATCCTTTCTATGAATCCACATTACCTGTAGGAAATTAATTATTTATTAATTATTAATCCAGCCTGTCATTAATCAGTATCTCATTACTAAAGTCTTCGGTCACTCTATATTTTACTTTTATACTTTCCTTCTTACATTTAATTGGTTTTCAAAGTTTTTCTTTGGACATCTGTTTTGTCCCCCCCCCCCCCCCCTCCCCCCTAATTTTTAGTCCATTCCTTTATTTTCATTTTCATTTTTATTTTTGTCTGTTTGTTTGTTTAATCACTTAACACTAATGTGAATCATTCAAGCGTTAAAAAGCACGAAGTGGACAATCTGTGAACAATAAAAAGGAAGTAGCAGGCCTGTAAAGGACTAATTACAGCAGATGAACGGTATCTGAAACCTATGTTCTTAAGAAAAAGGACAAAAATCAACCGAAGACTTGACGCAGGACTAGAGGGTGAGGGTTTGCATTTGCATTTCAGCCGGTGGTGTTGGGGACCTTGTCAAACTTGACAGAATTACTGATGCAGAAAAATACCATTAGGTTTTGATCCACCATCTAATACCATCTGAAAAGCATCCTATCAGCAAGACTTCATTTTTCAGTATAGCAATGATCCCAAACACAATGACAGTGCGGTTAAAGCATACCTGGACTGAAAAACACACATTAACATTATCAGTCATGGACTGGTCTCCCCAGAGCCCGGACTTCAACACTACTGAAGCTGTGTGAGATCATCTTGACAGAGAACGCTACAAAAAGCAGCCAACATCCAAATAAGAGCTTTGACTGTTCTTCAAGAAGCCTGGAGAATTGGCCCTGAAGCCTACTTAAAGAAGAATAAACACTGCCATACCGAATACTGACTTTTAAACTTCTTAAATTGTAAAACCTCAATTTTTGCCTTCTATATTGAATTTCAGCAAATCTCTGCACATTTCAATAAAT
Organism: Aulonocara sp. 'chitande type north' Nkhata Bay; assembly: GCF_057382095.1. Taxonomy (NCBI): domain Eukaryota; kingdom Metazoa; phylum Chordata; class Actinopteri; order Cichliformes; family Cichlidae; genus Aulonocara; species Aulonocara sp. 'chitande type north' Nkhata Bay. The sequence continues at coordinate 16,788,584 of NC_141344.1, forward strand.
AAATATTTTCAACCAAAATATAAAGAAATGAGGGGCTGAGTCAGTATTTTTGCACAACACTGTATGTTGCCTATATATGCCTATAAGATCTAGTTAATATACCACTAATATCGGTCTTTTCCCCTGCCCAACAGAAAAATTGTGGACCGAATAGACAGCGATGCAGACGGCTACATCACCACAGCTGAACTCAAGGCTTGGATAAAGCGCGTCCAGAAGCGTTATGTGTATGAGAATGTAGCCAAGGTGTGGACTGATTATGACCTGAATAAGGACAATAAGATTTCCTGGGATGAGTACAAACAAGCCACATATGGATACTACCTCGGTATGGGCTCACTAGTTCAAGACACATGGTGTATTTTTTTTATTTTTTTTTAGTATTAAAGTATTACATGGCTATTAAACCTGATTCATTTTTTATTCATCTTTTTTTTTTTCACCCTCTTAGCCAACCCGGAAGAATTTGAAGATGCCACGGACCAGTTCAGCTTCAAGAAGATGCTCCCTCGTGATGAGAGGAGGTTTAAAGCAGCTGATCTGAACAGGGACCTGGCAGCAGACAGAGAAGAGTTCACAGCCTTCCTCCACCCTGAGGAGTTCGAACACATGAAGGATATTGTGGTTCTGGTAAGCCCTTTGTGTTCACATGATCTTTAAGTAAGGAGTACGCACGTCAGACCTGAAAGAAGTGACGTTCCCAAAAGTAAGAGCACGTCTGCCTAATAAGAAATATGATTTAATTCCAAGAGTTTTGAGTTTCTGTTCCATGTGTTTGATCTCGCTACTTAAATAAATGTGCTACATTTGAATAACCTCCTAATGAAATTTTAACTTGGCCCAGAAATGATTGAGTTCCTATATATTTTTTTGGGAACAGGTCCAGTGGGACAAACCGACCGTCCCATTTAAAACTCAATCTTTAAATATAAATTCGGCTTCGTGGAATGTGGGGTGGCGAATGTTAGCAGTGATGCACTATGCTGCTCTGTTCATAAAATTTGTACTACCCATTTGACAGAGTTAATTATTAATCTCTCATTTTTATGATGTTGCTGAATGTTACCAAAGAACGGTTCAGCCAGGGGTGTCTTCACTGATTGTGGTGAATCTGGCTAGAGCTAACATGATAGTTACACATACATACATGCTGCATTCATACTTTATACTTACAATGAATTTTTCAGAAACACTGATCTTTCTAAAACTATGCAAACGAATGAGTAACTGATGGTACATGCGATCATAGGAAAAACATTAGAAAGGATGTGGCTGTAGGCTAGCGTGAACAATAACTGAAGGAGATTGCTGTGCAGGATCAGGGAGGAATGTGAAGTTGGTAAGCGCCAACTGGAACCCTACACACACTTCACATTTCTACCTTCAAACTGCTTGTGTTGCTGCCATCTACTATTGGCACCAGAGAGCTCCTGCACACTGCAAACGTGGAACAATACCAGTCCTTAAGAATAGTAGATTAAATTTGGCAGACGAGAAATCTTTCATTCTGAAGCGTAACACTTTCCATGAGCATTCACATGTATTTGGCCATAGAAAACAGAACAGAACCGGTCGTAGTTAAGTCAGAGAGATGTGAATAATCAAGGAGGCATAGTTATTGATTAGGAATTTGGGAAAACTAGTCAGGAAGCAAAACTTGGATGTATGTGGTGGTGTTTATGTAGGTCTTCATTTCTTCCTTTTAACACACCATTAAGAGAATTTCTGAATTTCAACCTAAAAAGAGTTACGAAAGGGTCAGTTTTAGTGATCTGAAACTGTTTGATGTGAAAGAAAGCTCATATAAAATGCTTTAGTTCATTGCTGAACCCATTATGTTATTTTCCAAGCAAAGACAAGATTTTATAGCAGAACATAGGTTTTAATTATGATACCGATTATACTGCTGTGAATTGTCGTGTCCTTTTTGCATCCTTATAAAACGGAGAACATCTTACCCTTTCAGTGTTTCTAAAGATCTACACTGGAGAAAAATCTCTTTTTGCTGACCCTGCACAGATGTAGGAGTAGCAGCTCTAATCTAAGTAACTCCAGAACAGCCAAGCTGCTTGCCCTGTCTGTAAAGGGGACCCCGAACACCCTTTGGAAGAAAATAGTCTCTGCATCATGTATCCAAGATTTCATTCTCTCGGTTGCTACCCAAAGTTCGTGACCATAAGTAAGAGTAGGAACCAAACTGACAGCTTTGCTTTCATGTTCAGATCACTACAGCAGCCACATCACTACAAGTGCCACCCCCACACGAACAAAACCCTGAGATACTTAAACTCCCTTCCCTTTAATTAACCAGTTAGCCAAATTCACATACTGTCAGATCCAGTATGTTACAGATAAATCTAGTGGAACCAAGTGTTTGCTGAAAAGGGTAAATCATTGTTGAGTGCAACTCATCAGTAGTCCTGTATTGTTGTGTCACTCTGCCGGCCCAGCTGTGAGCAGAATCTTATAAATTCACTTTTCCACCCCAGGGCTGCACGTTTCTCTTCTATTACTCAAAGTGAAAGTTCCTCTATAGTTGACGGACCCTTGTGTCTTCCTTTAATGATATTATTAACTCATTCTCTATGCAGGAAACCTTGGAGGACATTGACAGGAACAGTGACGGGCATGTGGATGAGGACGAGTATATCGGTGAGTTAATTCAAAAATTGAAAGCAATTGGTAAAAAAATAAAAACCCGTTAGCACTCAAACATCTACTTAGAACCTAACAATATACCACTCAGTGTTTTTAAAACACACACTGACAATTTGAAGCATACAAAGACGAACAGGAATGTGAATAAGGAGCATAATATAATATTTCAACAATTTGCCTCAATCCCCTAATCACTGGAAAAAGTGGATTTTAAAGTGTTGCAGGAGTTTGCAGGAACTTTTCAGCTCTTTTTAGAAATACGAAATATGTACATGTCCTCTTGATAGCATTATGTGTGCACAGTTCTTTAATTATGAATCATTTAGTGTTGATGATTTTTCTATCAGTGCACTGAAATGACAACTCTGCCGAAATAACAGGACTTAAACTTCACCTCCACTATAGATGGATGTTAGGGTTCAGAGCTTCAGTGTCATTGGTGTTTGCTTTGGAAAGCTTGCATGTGAAATAGTGTACATTGTGTGTATGCCATTTCTGTAGGAATTTATACCAGGAGTGTATTTAAGGTGTAAATTGTGTGTTCTCTTTAAATGCAAACTAAAAAAATGTCGAAATGTCTTATTCAAATGTTCTTTCATCATTTCTTTGGGTTTCAGCGGACATGTTTGCACATGAGGATGGTGGTCCAGAACCAGAGTGGGTCAAGACTGAGAGGGAACAGTTCTCTGACTTCCGAGACTTGAACAAAGATGGAAAAATGGACCAGGATGAAATCCGTCACTGGATCATGCCACAGGACTATGATCATGCACAGGCGGAGGCCAGACATCTGGTGTACGAGTCTGATCAGGACAAGGTATACTGTTAGAGCTATGTTGATATGGTTTCATATCTATTGCTTGTGCCCTTGTGGATGTGAGAGCTTGTCAACACAGGGTTCATTAGAGTCACCGGGTACGAGCTGGAACCCGTCCTAGCCGACAGAGGGCAAAAGTAAGTGTACGATCTGGACGGGCCGCCAGAGTGCAGGCACAGAGACGGCATGCAAACAAGTTAATTTTCTTTATTGGTGTATTTCGTATTTGTGTATTTTCAGTTCACAGCAGAATTCTTCACTTGAGTGTTTTTTTGCTTTCGGGAGAGTGTTTTTTGTTTACATTTAAATAAGAGCTTTTTTAATCATCATATTTCACACGTTCTATCTCCCTTATCAGGATCAGATGCTGACTAAAGAGGAGATCCTCGAGAACTGGAACATGTTTGTGGGAAGTCAGGCTACTAACTATGGAGAAGACCTCACCAGGAACCACGACGAGCTCTGAGCTCTCACTGCAGCTTCGTGTGTGTGTGTGTGTGTGTGTGTGTGTGTGTGTGTGGAGCGCTGGTCTACAAAGACACAATCACACACAGTGACAGTAAGAGTGGGACAGATGTCAGTTTGTTAGACTTCAAACCAACATTGTACCAAATGAGAGGACGCACGAGTGTCGATCCTACCACTAACTCTGTGGGTCTGTTTCAGTCTTCGTATCGATGTTGTGCTTCTGACATTCAGGAGCAAAGCCAGACCCCGTGGACTTACTTTCCAACAATGGTGCCTTCCAGCCGAATCGCCAGATTCATTGCCTCAGAGATTTGTGTAGATAGTCTGTAACAAAACTTGTCAAAGCTTAGTATTGTCAGACATGGGAACAATTTTTGATGCTAATGTGAAACCACAGCTCAGAACGTTTGTTCTGAATTTATTTATTTATTAAATTGCTTCTGAACTTTAGGTTTGAGAGGAATATAGTGTTCTACTAAAGGTCTTTTCCTTTTCAGAAAAACAGACAACACAAATTTAGTTTTTTCGTTTGTTTGTTTACAGTTTTATTGTCCTGTTAACTAAAGACTTTTTATATCCTTTAAGTATTTTAAGAATTGTTGATTACTGATGTTTAATGGCATGGTTTTTGCACGCATTTGGTTTTAGTGTAGCCTGTGAAAAAAATGTTTCTCCACATTTAGTTTGAAATGTATTTATTGGTATACGTAAGGCCAACTGTGTGCTCAGTGTTCACATTTTCACTTTTTGATGTTTCATTTTTAACTTTATCTGTTTACAACTGTCTGATTTTAAGGTCAATTAGGCTAAGGCCTACTGAATATGTAATGGGTGGAAATAAAGTCTCCCTTCCTTGATTTCTCACGAGTAAGTTCTTGCTTACTTTTACCTCACTCCAAAGACTTATTCCTTGTCTTGGCATTGTACCTATCAACCTGGATTATTATTATTATCATTATTATTATTAGAACAATGTAGTGTGTGTGTGTGTGTGAAAATAAATGTCAGTAAATGATCAGGACACTGTTGCTCAATCCCCCCACACACCCACGCTCACTCTTACACACACCTTTTAAAAAAAATCTTTAATGTTTTCCCTGTCTTGATGTATCCCAATCCCAAGTTGCATAATTTGCATACCACACAGGCACAATTTTCCAATTGGGTATGGTCTTTTGCATACCTTGGTAATAAGTGGTTATTCGGGTTACTGTTCATCAGCTCAAAGCAGTCTGACCATTCTCCTCTGAATCAGATCAGAGGCTCTGATCTGTGGCATCAATAAGGCTTTTTTACTCAGGGGTTTGCCACAGACTGCATATTTGTAAGTGCCAAAATAACGGCACCAATAACAATGCCACACTTAAAATCACTTAAGTAACCACGTTTCCTCATTCTGATACACAGTTTGAACTTCATTTAAGGCAAACCGCAGTTTTAGGTTAACTATGTCTAAATGCAGCACTGTGACACGATGGAACTGACGCCTGAGTTCAATTCCACCACCTGGCTGGGGTTTTTTTTCTGTGTGGAGTTATGTCTGTTCTCCCCGCGTTTGCATGGATTCCCTCCGGCTACTCCGGCTTCCTCCCACAATCCAAAGACATGCAGTTGGTGAATCTAAATTGCTCATAGATGTGAATGTGAATGTGAATGCGAATCGTCTCCCTCTCTCTGTGTTAGCCCTGCGCCAGGCTAGTGACCTGTGGTAGCCTCGATAGGCTCCAGCCCCCCTACGACCCTGACAAGGATAAGCAGAAGAGGATGGGTAGAAGTCTAAATGCTTAAATGTATTGGGTTGGGAATTCATATAGCTAATACTACTAGCTAAATTAATAACCTCAAACATAATCCTGGGTTTCTGCAGTTTCTGAATGGTCAACATTTACATTTATTTACAGCATCATCGTCACAACTTAATAAAAATCATTATGCATGTAGAAAACCAGTTAAAATACAAATTTTCCACTGTCAGTGTGACATGGTGTCGTGCTGTCTCTGTGTCCTTGCTACAAATGGTAACAGGTACAGGTGAACACTGGTGTTCATCTGTTTCACTGACTGGACACCAGCCTACATACAACACGTAATACTTTTAAACACACCACTGAGTTTCTCAAAACTTCTTTCCTATTGTGCTGCAATATTTATTTATTTGTCAGTCTTTTGGGGGGGCTTGCCTTCCTAACCTCTGTAAAACGTCCCTGTGTTTGAATGCTGCCTGTCTTTATAGCTTCACCAATGAAGACAGCTAATCGTCCAGGCAACTCAACTTTTCAAGTCTGGATTCAACTTTTTTATTCGTTGAACATCAGGAACAAGCGCACTATTAACGCTATTAACACTATTAACACTTCTCAGGACTAATTACAGACTTCACACACACACACACACACACACACACACACACACACACACACACACACACACACACACACACACACACACATGGAAAGCAGACATGGAGTTAAGCTGACTTGCTGTTGCTCCTGGCTGTTGCAGTAAAACTCTCAGATGTAACTGAGAAAGCAGTTCTGCCACCCAGCCTGTCCCCTCTGCTTGCTCATGTGGAACATATGGATATATGTGTGCCAGTTAGCAAGACAAGTCAAGCGGGACCAATGCGATAAAGCTCATTAGGAACAAGGGACAGAGCAATGTATGTGTGGGCTGTTTTATTCCGTTCTAATGAAAGACCTCCTTCTTCTTCACTCTCAAACTAGAAGCCAAAAATGGCTACAAAACTATCCTCCAAATATCCAAGTCATGTTTGATATTTTTACTCTGGTTTGAATTACTTGAGAGCTTTTTTTTCAGGTTTAAATAACTTAACAATAAGAATGTTTGGTTTTTGCTTTTTTCCATAAGAATTTGTTGAAATAGGCTAACAAACATGGGCATGGCTCCAGTTGTACAGTCATCCAAGAATACATGAATTTCTTTATCTGTCAAAAAGAAAAAAAAACAGGTCCAGCTCTGAGGAAGGTTCAGAGCGGAGGTGTCTGTATTATCTGCTTCTTCTTTTTTTCTCTGTTAGATAACATAATATTTTCTCTACTGCTTTGCTAAGGAGTGTGGAGTCAGTCTTGCTTCATACATTTGAATAATTGCACTAAGTTACTCAATGTACTTCCCCCAGATACCATATGAGGGTTGTCATGTGTCAGGGTGCATCTATGTCCTTGAGCCAATGTGTGAGTGAAGGTGGACAAGTATTAGTGGTGCACAGAGATGTAAAAGAACCAAATGTGTGTTTGCATGAACAAGATGGGGGACTGGGGGGGGGGGGCGTGGACTACCTGCCTAGCGGCCATGTTTAACGGTCTGCTCCTGCTGTTTATGATAGGTTCTAGTCATTCACACTGGGGGAGTGTGTGCACATTAATGCCTTCAGACGGCTCTCATATGAGTGTGTGCGTAGATCAGCTCCTCTCCTCTGACAATAATGAGCCCTCTGGGTGAAAACAGGGTGGAGACAGTGGGAGAGGAGGGTCATAAAGTGCACCATATTAATGTCTACAACCTCACCCCCACCCACCCTTCCGATCCAATACAATTTCCAAGTGTCCACCAACAATCTCCTCTTAAAGAGCTTTTTTATAGCACACTTCTATTTCCATATCAGCAATTAACAGCTCCAAAGCCAAAATGACTGCTACAATTAAACAGCCACCATAACAAAGTACGCATAGCATCCAATTCCCCCTTAGCTCCCCTGCTCCTCTCTGACTCACATAATCACGATGCCCTATTTTTCATCCAAGTGTACGCTCCCTCATCTTTGTCTGTTATTATGTCCTGTGTTTGTTCCTTCCACCCTGGGGATTTATAGCCCAGGGTGTTGTTTATAATGATCTTTGGGACATCTGACCCATCCCGTTCTGAAGCTTTCATAACAAGCTTTATGCCCATTATATAATAACAGGCATAAAGGCGAAAAAAGTCCAACTATTTTTTTTCATATAGATATGATACGTGGCTTAATGTGACAGCTCAAACAATATTATATATTAATTTCTGTACTTATTAGGCTAAACATTTGCTGTAAACAAAGATGTTGTTAAAAAGATACATAACATTTAGAATAGTAACATTGTTCTTAAGATTATTTATTGTTTGATACAAGTATCGCACCTACTTCCTGGTTACACAAGCTGTGTAGTCGATAGATGTACTAATGGAAAAAAATATACATATATAAAGTGTCCAGTCAACATGAACTTACCTTAGCTTACATTAACTACAGTGAAATGTACCAGGCATTACCACCTACTTGTGAACTTTAAACAAATTTTTTTTATTCAGTTTCTTGTTCACCAGATGAAATTTCCCACAATCACTGTTCTAGAAGAACTCATCAGAAATGGACATTTCACTGAAAGAGCGGATCCCTCCATTTGTCATAATGAACATTAAAACATCCAATCATCCTCAGTCTCACTTAAATCACACAATTAAGTCTTTCCACTATGTAAAACATTCAGCATGTCTTTATTTGATGGGGTTTTTTTGGCCAAAAATAAATAAATAAATAAAGGTATTCAGGATTTTTCCACCAGACTTATTCAGGCTAATATGTACAAACAGCCTTTGTGTGAGGAATTGTTTGTGTGTGAAAACATTTCAAACATCCAGATGACTGCAGAAATATATTTTTTCCTTCCTGTCTAGGCTGATTTGAGGGAACTGCCCTCATGCAAAGGCCATTATGTCTGTCATCCAATTCATGTGATTGTATTTAATTGTAAATGTGGGCTAATAAATGTGTTTCTACTTATGGACAATGACTTTTGTATCTTTTCTTTTACCAAAGAGAATTATCCGAGGACTTTACTCCTCCTAGTGGTGGTGAGGATGAATAAGACGTACACCCTGACTTTTTTTTTTTGTGAACTGCACTTGCGCTCATCTATCACCATGAGTTTTTATGCGCCCATCAACACAGTGTAGATAGGGAATCAGCAATTAATGACTACACAATTAGAGAGAAGGCTTTAAAGAGCAATATATTTCAATTTAGGAACCATAAACTTAGTGAGTTGGTAACTAATTGTAACTGCCTCAGGAGAAATGGGAGCCCTTTGGACTGAGGTCAGGAAGACTCGAAATCAGTTTCAAACAGATTTCAAATGGCTTCTTCAGTCACTCACACATTCTGGCAAGCTGCAGCATATCTCACATGATATACGCTGAGAGGAACTTCTCAAGTTTTAATTAAAAGGCGGGCAAAGTGGCCCGCAGTTGAGTTGTTTTGAAATTCATCACAGTGAGGGTGTAGACAATGCTGTCCCCGTGAGACTTGATATCTTTGGACAAAATGACTCTCTCGCTCCATTTGTCGACATTTTCATCTCTCTTTCTGTGGGTTTCTCTCCCCATGTCCCAGCATCTGGATACCTTTGGGATGGAGAGGGGAGACAAGGTCTTTCCCATCCCACTGTTCCCCCAGGGGGCATGAGTTGGTTTGTGAGCTTCTAGATCACATGATAGAGACACATCTAATCCTGTTAGAGGTTAATATCTTCCCGTGGCACAGAAGAGACAGCAGGAGGGAGAAATGATGGGAAGATAAAAGATGAAATTTCTGATGAGAACGTGAATACATAAAACGTGCTATCTGCTTCTCCTTGCTGTCCCACATATTGGTTTGTGGTTAGGGTATACGTAAGTGTGTGTTTGTTCCCGTGTCTGTGTACCCTCATGGGATCTTTCCGGCTGCTGCCTGCATGTCTAACAGACTCCTCTCAAGGTGTTTTCCCCTCGCTGTCTTTCTGTATCTGCTCCATCTCTGCTCCCTGAGTGAGAAAGTTTACCCTGTAGGCCCCATCTGAGCTCCAGGCCCCCCAAGGCCTCTGCATTCCCAAAGCTCCTACATACCAGAGCCCCTCAGGCTCCCTGCTTTACTACAGGGAATACCCCCAAGAACCCCTAGACCCCCTCAGACTGTGAAGCAGCAGCTCTGCACCAGAGAGCTAGCCTGAAGGGAGGGGGAGAAAGCTGTCTGGGAATAAAACTAACAGCATGCTTCACTTAACATGTGAATATTACCTGACAGCGCCTCCTGTTGGCACAGCATTGTTTTTGCATGCGGGCCTCCTTGTAACCCTTCTGAGTTGTCTCTCTGGAGGGTTGACCTTGTTAACAATCCCTTGGGGCTCCTAAGAGCCTGTGTGTGCTACATGTGCACTGACCTTTCCAGTTCCTGGAGGTTAAATAACGTCTTTTGGCCCAAAGAAACGCAGCGGGAAATGTATGCTGATGTTGGAAGCACCTGGGACTTCACCGAATGACATAGTGAAAAATAAGACCACTCCTTTTTAAACCAACTACAAAAAACAGCTTGTTGTTCCATACAACTAAATCATGAAAAAGATGCACCTTTTTCTTTTGCTTTCCTTGTGACAGTGAATTTAAATAACTTTTACTTTTGATAGAAACCTTTTCGGGACATTGCATGTGGTTGTGGAGGCTGTGAAGCTAGCAGGCCTGCTGTCCTACAGATGTCTTGGGCTGTGCCTTACCAGGTGTACGTCACCTGAGATTACCCATGCCGACACCCCTTAAAGGCAAACTGCCAGCAGTACAGCTGAGGGGGCATCTGGTGGCGTGTGCGCGAGCGAGTGTGTGTACGCCTATGTGTGTGTTCATGCATTCAGACTGGGGGTAACATTTGGCAGGATGGGACTGAGTGCATACATTTATTGTGTTGTTTGGGTAATACACATGCCCGCAAAGAAATGCAGAAGATCAGTGTATAGGGCACAGATCTGAGTGAGTGTGATAGTCGTTGGTAGTAAAGACTGAGGACATTTAAAGCATCAGAACCTCTTGCTCCGGAAAGCCTTGCCAATATCCAGTAAAGAGTGAACTGAAGTGAGTAAAATGTTCAGCTCTGTCTTTCACTCTGTCCGTCTGATCTTCCAGCAATTCACAACACCCCCGCTGAGTAAGAACAAAGACGAGCCCTTCTTAATCAAAGTGCACTGGATTAAGAAGCAGAAAAAAACATCACAGAGATACTACCTCCCTGCCATTATGGGAATTGGAAAACAACCTGAATCTGCACTTCAAATGAGCCGTCTGTGACCCTGAAGTAGGAGAAAGGCATTTTAATCTTTGTTAATTCGTCAAGTGTAAAAGGGCTGCCGTGAAAAGAGCAGGTACACACTGTACCCTGTTTGGGCTTCTGTTGGATAAATGTCTTCTTTAAACGTACACTGTGCTTTCCATATGCGAGCACACTGATAACAGTTAAAACATACTATGAGCCATGCAACAACACTTTCTGCCCACACTGAGTCATATTTTATTAACACACCCTCTGAAGCTGAATCATCCCATCGCCTTTCCTCTAGATTTGCAGATAAGCTGAAAAACACACATTCTATTGAAACCATGTATATTTCATGGACCGAAATATAGTCTGTACTGATACTCAACATGCAAGAATAAATTGGACATCTTCAGGCTGAGGTGGTAAAATATAAACAGTATATGAATTCAGTCACAGTCGAGAACTCTGAGTACAAGTTCCATTTGCAAGACGAGAAAGGATGACACTGCCATCATGTGGATAAAAGGTGTAAAGTGTTGTTCTAAACTGCAGGCTATTATGTACAGCAAGAACTCAAGCATGTGCATGTGTGCATTTTGGGGGCCCAGCCTGCGTATAAGGGGGCAGTCAGTGGAGAGCAGCCTGCTGACACTGAGGTATGTGTCTTTTCTAATGAGATTTATTGGGCTCCAGATGTTCCTATTTATGAAGATGTGTGCTTGAGATTTAGGAGGGTGAGATCTGCAACCTGTCAGAGTCACAGAGGGGTGCTGTTTTACTGTCTGTCACCCACCTCACACCCCCACCTCGTCTCATAGGTGGCCTCTTAACCTGACAACACCCACACCTCCTTTGTCTCTCGCCAACACAAGCGTGCACTGATGTGACTCAAGATTTTATAAATGCACAAGAATATAAAAGGCACCATATATTGTGAGCAAATGCACCACATGAAGTATATACAAAGCAATCTGGGCAGTCAATGTACACTTTAGGAAGATAAAGATGTCGACATTCCCACAACCGAAGATTCTCTGTGTTCAACTTAACAGACAAACACTGAGGAGTTGTTCTTATTGCTCTAAATCCAGTTTACAATGTCCAACATATTGAAGAGGTGAGACCATTTTAAAAACAAAAGAAGAAGCCAGTGCATGTGTTGTAAAATATTCAAAATAGTATGTCAACATTTTCCTCATCTCATGAAGTTAAAAACAAAAATCTTGGCTCAGCGTTACTGTGGCATTATACCCTCTCAAAATGGCACTTTTATTGCTAGTAGTGGTTGAAGTGCATCTTGACGACCTTGGGGATCATCTGTGAGTCTTGACGTTGACGCAGGCGTCAGCTGCGCTCGCCACTTCGGTAAGTCTGGCAAAGCACCATAACCGCTGACCAGGATCCAGGCATCTTTTTCTACTAGCTGGCACAACATACTGTCACATTCCTCTTTGTCCTCCTCCTCCTCCTCTTGCTGCTCAGATGGCAGGCTGCAGCTTGGTCAGGTTCCTCTGGTGCATGCTGTGGTGGCGCACCAGCTCGTCAGAGCGGGCAAACTTCTTCTGACAGTTGGACCAGCGGCATGTAAAGGGCTTCTCACCTGACAAGGAGGGGACACGCAAAAAAAAAAGGGGAAAAACAGGAGAAAGCATTGCTTTAGAGTGAATTCAGTGAAGGCACTTATTGTGTGTAAATCAATTCGAATGGAGAAGTAGAAAATAAAGGTATACGCACTTGTTTTACCTGTATGAGTCCGAGTGTGTGTCTTAAGATGATCTGACCGTGAAAACTTTCTCTGACACGTCTCACACTGAAAGGGCTTCACTCCTACGCAGAGATGACGGTTGTTGTTGCACCGTCAGAAACATGAATGAGTGTGGAAACGGTAAGAAGAGGGTCAGAAGTTAAGTGTAAGATTAAGTGGTTAAAAATTGCTATTAAGAAAATGTGATCAAATTTACTCTAGATTCATTCTAGATATGGGAATTCTAGCATTCATGGATTATAATTGATCACTCTGGTTATGCAGCATTCAGTATTATCAATTAAATAAATACAAAATCACAATACATAGAAAAATTATTTGTTTCTCGTAGTGAATTAATTTCTAAATATTTATTTTGTTGTGTTCCTGGATTGAATGATATAGTTTCATGCATTACGGGGTCTTGAAGCAATAATGATGGCCGCTATATTTTTAGAAAGCAGTAAGAAGGTTTAAGAAAAAAGAGTTAAAAGGCGAATTAAGGCAGCAGCCAGGATTTTATAAATAATGAAACACTAATTACAATGACTCATTTCTCGCTTCAAAAAATATTCATTATTCATTCAAAACTGCCTCCTCCACACTACCAGGAAATTCAAAATCCTTTAAGTAATTACTTTTTAAATGTATTGTCCAAAAAGGAAACCTGATGTACCTATCTATAGTGGAATGAGGGATTAGATATACTAGCTTAACACCACTCTACCTGTGTGTCTGCGCTGGTGTCTCTTTAACTGGTCCGAGCGAGAGAATCTGCGTCCACAGTCTGTGAAATCACACTGGTATGGTTTCTCTCCTGCAATACAAACCAGCCGTCATCATCGAAGCCTAAAGTCGTCACATTTCAAAGTGGGCAGGACAAATGAGTACAAATGTTCTAAACAGCCTCCACCTGTGTGTTTGCGGCCATGCATCTGCAGATGGGACAGTTTGAAGTATCTCTTGCTGCAGCCGGGATAAGCGCACACAAACGGTCTCTTCTCACTGGCCTCTGAAGTCTTCGCAGCAGGGGAAGTGATACCAGATACCCGTCTGACATCCTTTAAGAAGAAAGGAGAAGGATTTACACTGAGGAAGTTCACTTTCTGTCTTTGTTCATATGTGTGACCAAACCTGACTAACCTGAAGTCCTCTGAAGACACCGTGGGTGTGTATGTGGTACTGGGTGCTGACAAGCATGGGTGGAGGTGGGGCTATGGGGTCACTGTCATAGCTGGTTGGATGGCCGCTGGTAGGCAGGAACAAAGTTACAAGTTAATTATAACAGTGGAGTATTTAGGACATAAATGCCATGTTTCCTGAGTGATTTCCAACTTGAACAAAAGCCTTTCTCCTCTTCTCTTCCAAACAACCCTTAAACATGCCTGCCTCTAACAATATATCCAGGGCCCTGAAGATATATTTTCTCACTCAGCTTGTAAATTTAGGTGACGGGATCCTACATAAACTTCATCTGAGACTTTTTTTAAATTTTTTGAGCAAGGAAAGCTTCGTCTCACATTCTTTAGCACAAATGGCCCCTTCTTTCTGTTTCCTTCTTTTTTCTTCCTTTTTAAAAGTTTGAATGACTTTATAGTAGCCTAAACCAGAAAACCTTCAAATACTCAACTCAGCATTTAGAACATGCATTAGAAGTGAAAGACTGCACATAAACAAAGCACCAGTGAAGACTAAAAACTGCACCATATGGTGTTGAAAATAAAAAGCGACAAAGTCTCACCTCTTCATAGATGATGCCAAGGAGTTCATTTGGTTCCATGTTACACACTCCAGCTGAGATGCCATTTGGTACAGGTTATCACTGAGTAAAACATACAGCATACGGCATTAACAGGGTTAACACTGCACTTACAGCAGAGTTAGGAAAGCGGGGAAAGTAATTTATAGGCTATGTTCAGGTTTTTTTTTAATTTATTATTTGGTTACTTTTTGGAAATAACCTTGAAATTAATAATCACAGACAAGATTTACTCTGAATTCCTCCTGACAGTTTTCTTCCCTTGTACATAAAATGAAGATGTTTCATTCAGGGGAAGTCCAAATGGTTCACTTATTAACACATGCTGTCCACCCACCACACTCCTCACTGGCCTCATTAAAAGACACAGGCACTGAGCCATTCTTTACCTTGGCAGATCACACTACTTCACACAGACACACACAAACACAGCACACAAACTCGCACACTTGAAGATGGGATTGTGCACTCATTGTGGGGGTGAGAGCCTCTGTGCCTAGTACACCCTGGACCCGTGGATGACATCACTCTGTCCTCGGTATCATTAATGGCGGGAAAGACTTTCAGGGGAATTCTGGACCACATTCCTTCAGAAGTCCTTGAGGGAAGGATTGCGATGGCTCACTAATCAGTTCTGAACTAAGTAAAACTGTGCAAAGACTCACTGATATCTGACATATGTACACCATGTGTATGAGCGCGTGCACTCGTGTGCGTGTTTGTTTGAGGGTTTCCAGTTCATGCAATAGCTCTAACAACAGTGCAGTCTTCCCCGTTCTTATCAGCTGCCGTCCTAGTATTTGAGTTGTACATGTTCCTTTTCTTCAACAACATCGCGGGGCGGCATTTGAAGAATTTCATCCTAATTTACCCTTTGAGATGTTTTCCATCCAAAGGAAAACAAGTGAGAAACACATCTACAGATTCAAATAAGCAGATTTTCAGTGGCAGCTTCTCTGCAACTCTCACTTTCACTTAACATTTCTCCTTTTTACTTTTCTCCTCATTTTTCCTGAGGGTGGACTGAGACACATCAGCAGTAGATCACTTAAGTGTTTGTTTTGGCCTGCTGAGCACCAGTGGGCAGCACTTAACCTCAGAACAAATTAGGATTCACAACCCAGACGCTGTAGAGGCAAACACGGGGCTTAATGTGGGATCAGGGAGAGTTCACACTTCTAAAAATTACCAGCAAGTGAGCAAGCTGCATATGGTGTCAGTGGAAAGAATCTGACATGAACTGATGACTGAGGACCAGAAAAAAGGGGAAATAAAGCAAAAACAAACTCATACAGGGATAAATTATTGTACCTGTTGTAATTTCGCAGCAGCAGCGCTTGGCTGCTCGGACAAGAGTCTGAAGGATTATGGCAGCTGAACATAGGATTAGGCGCTGGAAATTGCTGGTCAACTAAATCAAATGAAAAAAATACAAAGGCTGGTTTAAAATATGGATGCAGTGTTTACAACAATTTCATTTTCAGATTTTAAAATAATATGCTTTTTTTAAATGAAAAGCTGGGAGTCTAGAAAAGATCATGAAACTGTGAAATACATAGAAAAAAACAGAAAACACTGAACACATTGTTAATTTTAGTGGTTTTTGGTTAAAACTATATATTACATACAATACATCACTGTTCCACTTGCGATATAAATGCTTCTAAACCATTGATATTATATTGAATCATTTTTCCAGACACACTAAATTTATTTGTAAAACAAATATGAGTTCATTTCAAAGACACATGAACGGCAAGAGAGAAAAAAAAACAGAATGGAGAACAGGTCGTTGAGAACCACTGGTCCTTTTCAGGTTCACATAGTATATTGGTCCCTAGACAGTTTTTGACATTCCAACAGAGTCGCATAAAGCCATTTCCTCAAGTTATAATTTCCAGAATCATTAACCTTTTGTATGCTTGAAGAGCAAGAGGGAGAGTGTGTTTATGTATGTCTGCGTATATGAATATGTGTGCAGACAGAGATGGGGAGAGATGAAGGGAAATGGATAATAGCGGTTCTGTTGTGATATGAAAAATGATGGGTTACTTATATAACCTTGCTGTGACACGACAGCCTTCCAGTCTGCAGATCAAATGAAAAGGCGCCGGGGCGTAAAGAGTTACCTATGCTGTTTGGCGGTGACAGTGTCTCCTCGTGTTTGAATGACAGGCTGGAGAGCTGAGGAGTGTGGTGAGACGGCGTGTGACCGTAACTGGGATTGCTGTCTAAACCGACTGCTCCGTAACCTGAGAGAAAAAACAAAAACAACAAAAAAGAGAGGTGATGGAAATAAAATGAGCCTATTTGCCTGCTCGAGTCATTAGATCATCATCTCAAACATCACTGCAACATTCTGAAGCTTGCAAAGTCTTCAGTATCTGGTCAGTTATCTATATCCCCTTGATAGTAGCTCTTAGTCCCTGGCAGGCTTACCGCAGGGAGACATTCATCGCACTACTAAATCCTCTTTCCTTGTAACATATTCTTTTTCCCCCCATCTATCTTTGGCTTTGTGGTTGCATTATTTATGGCAGGTGGAAAAAGAAATTTGGCAGACACACCACAGATGGACTGATGTGAGCTACTGTAGCATATGCTTTGTAAAAAAAAAAAAAATAGAAGGGGAGAGAAAATTTTAAAGAGTATCATTTTAGTTATTTGACGGGGAAAGAAACATGTAACGAAAACTATTTTGATGTATTCTGCTGTAGCACACAAGAATTGTACAATCACAAGGAAAGTGAATGTGATGTCTATTTTACAAACGCAGTATGGACAGTTTGTGATACCCAGCGTCAGGCCCAAAAGGGATGTCAGTAAATTTCTAAGAAAAATGACTCACAAACTCCCTGATTCATGCCACTTGCAGAAAACCACTCTGTTTTATCACTTCATCAAAAACTACTTTGCGCTGGGCAAAGAAGTCTCACATGCACACTTCCTCTGAAAGCAGCAGGCAAACATGTAGGTTAAATGTACCCCAGCAGATAGCAAATGCAAGAATTGTTTATGACAGTGGCAGATGTGTCTTATCTCCTGTACAGAAACATTGAAACAAAATTTATGTAGTTTCATTTTTAATTATGATTCCAGATAAGAACCAAACTAATCTTCTGTTTTGTATAAAAAGTTGCTCAAACAGCAGCTGAAGTCAAAGGACTCAATTTTTATTTTTTATACTTACACTTTTTATGTATACATGCAATACTGTGTTAATTAAACCCAAAACTGAGAGGTAATAATAGTGATGATGCCAAAGGATTTGTTGTGATTTGAAATGACCTAGTAAAGAACATGACATGCTGCTCAGACACAACATTACTGACAACACTCTTAAACATCAAGAGCACATTTAATGGCAGTATAGAATGATGCTGTCTCTAAAAAAACATTTTATTGACTGATGGTATCACAGAAGGGATTAGCAGTAAGAATGCTTACCCTGATTCCTAGGTGTAGGAGGGCTGTCCACACAGCTGGGCAGGTAGGTTCCATTGGGAAACATTCTTGGCTGGTTTGAAGGTGGTTCTCCAAAGGCCCCGGTCCGACAGGGGCCCGAGCCTGTAAATTGGCCAGTGAAATGCACTGTGAAGGCCCCAAGTCCACAGTGAGGGTCCTCTATCGGATCAGCGGTGCCCCAGCCAGGCTCCTGCTTGATGAGGGAATGGTGGGAGGGCAGGGAGCTGTATGGAGAGCCAGGGTGGAGGTCCAGCATCTGGGTCCACGGGCCCCCGCCAACAGACATCCCACAGCCGCCACCAGCTCCTGGTAAGGATGGCACAGGAGGCGCAGGTTGTAAAAGGGTCAGATCGCGAACATCTGAGCCCAGTGACATGGTTCCACACGGTTCGGTCAACATTAGCGAAGGAGATTCAAGAAAATCCAGTCCAAAAAAGTAGTGATCGTATTCCAAAAGAAGGTACAACTAAGAAATCACAGTAACATTAATGAACTCTTAAGCGCATAACAAAAACAATATCTGAAGAAACAAGAAGCATGGAGGAAATACTTCTGCAGAAACAGACATCAGTGGTCACAATGCGCTAGAGGAGCCATGTTTCCAATCTTTTGTGAGAAAGTGAATAATGAAAATAACTGACTGTTGAACAAAATCTGGATGCCAAATTTCAGGCTCCCTGGGTACCTGCCGTGGATTTGAAGTGGGAGCCTGTGAGATAAACAGTTCCTTGTCCCTCTGTCTCTATAATGTCTGGCTTTCCTTATTCTCTTGAAGGCTCAAATACTGAATAACTCAGTGAAGAAGGGGAGGAGCAAGAGAGGATGAGAAGAGGATGACTCCCTTGCTTTTCCCCAGCCAGCTGAGACTGCAAATCTTTTTATTGTTTTTACAGACTGCACTTCTGAGTAGATTCTAACTAATGTCACATTTAGATTAGAGGGTGTTGTTCTTCCTTCTTTGTTCAAGTTTAAGCGTTTCTCATCGATTGCACGTACATGTGCATGAAAGAGGGAGTCAGTGTTACATGTCCAGTGTTCAGGATGCAGAACAAACTAGAAACCTGAGCAACTACAATTTGAAAATAAAAAATGTTTTCAAACATGTGTTCAAAAACAGCAAAATGAAAATGTTAGTCAGTGCACTAGTGACCTGAGCTGTTCTTACAAATGCTTATCGTTCTGGACTCCTATGACTCTGACTCATTTGTTTTCAGAAATATACACTTTCAAAATTTATACTTACTGGATGAAGCAACAGTTTAGCGAGCAGCAAGACAGCTGCTTGCAAAAACACTGCACTAGACTGAGTAAAAATTACAGGTGAAACAGTAATTGCTCAAAATGTAAAAATGGTAAAAACAAAAATGCATAAAATGTGGCCGGAATGTTTCCATTTCGGATATGGTACTGTTTTTTACTAAAAGCAGCTCACATAAACTCCAGGGCCTTGGACCAAAGCCACATCACACTGAGGGATAATTATTTATTAGAAGAGAGGGTGTGTGTGTGTGTGTGTGTGTGTGTGTGTGTGTGTGTGTGTGTGTGTGTGTGTGTGTATGAGCATGTTAAAGATTGGGTTTTGACCTTAACTCTAGCTTAACTCAGAGGAACTGCACAGGAATGCAGTAACTTCAATATGCCTATAAAAACCAAGACAGCTGCTTTGGATCTTTTAACATTACAGTATTTGTGCGATCAGCACTCGGGTTCCTCCTTCTTTTCTTTAAAAGCTTAAAAGAATCACAATATGTGCTATAAGCAGTGCAGTGAAACAATCAATCATAGCTGGCCCGAGATAAGACCATGGTAATCATCAAGCTAAAAAAAAAGTGCTTGTATCATTTTTAGCATTTGTTTAAAATGTATAAAAAATGTGATTTGGTATTGGATTAATGAGGTTCATGTTAGAAATCTTGAAACATGGATTATGTGCAAAAACTGTCTGTCCTCACCATGCCTATCGACTGAGAAAACTGGGATCTAAAACACAAAATGTACTATTTCTCTTGTAGCCCAGAGTGTGTCGGTAATATGCTCATACTCTGTGTATAATGTTTGTTCTTTTCCTCCTGGGGACATGAATGAGAGCAAAAAGTCTTAAGTAGTCTGTCACTTCCAATTACTTTAACTCTGAACCGATGCCAAATTGGATAACTTTACGATTCAGACCACAATACTGTGGATAAATTGTCCATCGGTGAATTAGTGTGAGACATGGTAAGAGTGTTAACCACTTTCTTTCATCACTTTCTCCAATGTAATTCAAGAAATGTTATTGACCCCAGAATCAACTTAAAAATAAGTGGTGGGTTAGTTACTTTTGAAATGGGAAACAGAAAGAGAAGGAAACAGTGAAGGAAAGAGGTGACAAGCTGCTTTGAGTGATGAAATAACCCGACAAACTGCTGAAGTAGCGTTACAGAGACAATTGTCAGTCATTGTTGCAAAATTACAGTGATGCGTCTTTCAGTACTCATGGTAAGTACTTTGAATTGCTGCTTTCTGAAATATTCCAGGAATTTATTGACCGTATCTGATGAAATCCATTACAGTGGTCATAACCTTACAATGCCCTTAAAATTTAAAGCACAGATTCATCTGGGTGGTTTGCGGACATGGAGAAGATTAAGAGTTTTCCTACTTGCTCTATTCTTGGAAATAAACAAGTGCAAAGGCAGCCCCACATCCCTGAGGAACACGCTGACATTTAGAGGATGTCCACATCGCAGATTTGAAAATAGAAGCGAAGAAAATTAATTTCTCCCAATGCAGTTTTTAAAAACCTTGTGTGGTCCGCCCATCACAAACAAACAGAAACTAAAATGATGTCCTTTATGGACAAAAGGTTGTGGAACAATTAAAAGTATCTTGTCAAACTTAGAAAGAGAAAGAGGAGGAAATGCAGTGTGTCTGAGCCAAGGCAAATGCTGGCTGTGCCTTCCAGAGTGGAGCCTTTAATGGGAATTCATCAAAGGTGACAGGGTCGGGAGAAAACAACCCTTTCAAGCCTTATGACGAATGGCAGTCCCCAAATACACCCATTCTTCAGATCGATCTATGGTTAACTCAGGGTTTAAAACAACATTACTGTGCAGTAGAAAGGAAATGGTCAATACTGCCTCTGACCCCTAACAAGAAATACACAAGACTGGAACTTTCTACAGCACGATGACTAAGGGGGAATTTGAGAAGCCAGAGAGATGCATGATAAACTACAGAGATATTTGACCTGGCAGGACAGATGCAAAATAAATTACTTTTTCCATTTAAATAAACATCTGCGTTCAAGCTATTGGATCTGATCATAGGTTACAAGGCAGTTTCTGTTTTTTCAAAACAAGAGCACTGCTGATTTAAAATGATTTATTAACATTTTTGAAATATTAGTAATCAGAAGTGCAGTAGCTTTGTTATAGCATTTAACAGCAGCAGAGAAATGCCAAAGAGCAGCAGGTGTTAGTTTGATGTGCTGAGAGTGGCACAGAAAAACCCAAATCCCTGCTTATTTCTAAATATGCTGGTTTCTGTTAAACAGGAAGGGTACACATGGAACTGTTTGTTCCTTACCTCAAATTACTTTTTTCTTCTTAAAGAGAACACCAAGCTATGTTCTATAAAGCTTGTACACTTGTTTTAATTAGCCCATATCAACTCCAAGCACTCTTCAAAGCGTGGTATATCAGACTGGAGATAAGAAACAGAGAAGAAAGGTCTGCGGGAGAATGTGCAGTTCTACAGGTCACGTGTCAGCCTCAACACTTGTCCAGTGATGTTTTAAACACCCACTGGTTTCTTCTTATTGGCCATTTTTATTCATTTGAAAAGCTTCAGTAGGTGAGCCTCTGTGAAATGCAAAAAGGAAATCCACTCACTTCCCACTTTTTTAGGTACACCTTGATAGTTACAATAGGGGCTCAGCCCCCCTTTTTCCACCAGAACTGCCTAAATTCTTCGTGGCATGGATTCAACAAAGTGTTGGAAACATTCTTCAGCAATCTTGGTCCATATTCACATGACAGTTGCTGCAGATTTGTCAGCTGCACATCCACGATGCAAATCTCTCATTCCACCACATCCGAAAGGTGCTTTATTAGACTCAGATCTGGTGACTGTGGAAGTCATTTGAGTACAGTGAACTCATTTTCAAACTCAAGAAACCAGTTTCAGATGATCTGAGCTTTATGAGAGCATTGTATGATTCACTGTACACTGTCAGGGATAAAGGGATAGGCATGGGCAGCAACAATACTCAGATGTTTAAATGATGCTAGGTTGGTACTAAGTGGCCTGAAATGTCTCAAGAAAACACCACCTACAATAGCCTTAATTGCAGATACAAAACAGGATGCAGCCATACTTTCATGTTGCCCACGCCAAATTCTGACCCTACCATCAGAATGTAAGAGCACAAATTTTGTAGACAAGGCAACGTTTTTACAAACCTCTGTTGTCCAGTTTTGGTGAATCTGCTTGAAATGCAACCTCAGTTTAGTGTGAGTTTAGCGTTCTTAGCTAACAGGAGTAGCAGCCGATGTTGTTTTCTGCTGCTGTAGCCCGTCTTTTCTTCCTATCTTGGTTGTAACAAGTGGTTATTTGAGTCACCGTTGCTTATCTATCAGCTCGAAGCAGTCTGGCCATACTTCTCTGACCTCTCGCTCATCAGCATGGTATGTTTGCCGGAGAAGTATTGCTAAATGGATATTTTCTCTTTTTTGGAACATTCTCTTTAAACCCTGGACATTGGTGTGCAGAAAATTCCAGTAGATCAGCAGTTTCTCAAGTACTCAGACCAGCACATCTGTCAGCAACAACAGCACCACACTTAAATGACTTTTTTCCTCATTCTGATGCCCAGTTTGAACTTTAACAGGTCATCTTGACCACGGCACATGCTTAAATGATTGAGTTGCTGCCATGTGGTTGGCTCATTAGATATTTGCATTAATAAGCAGCTTAACAAGTATATCTAACAAAACTCAACCAAGATAAATGCTTTCAAAAAAAGAATGTCTTTAAAATGCATTTCTGAAAGCTTTATTAATCTCAATAAAGTCAATAAATTACACAGATCATTAACACTAGTTTTTTTCTCATTACACGACTCCACTAGTAAAGACACAAATACATGAATTAATTGTAAAACGAAATGAAACAATAAGCAAATTGAGCACTGCAGTTTTTAGCTTGTAGCTATTTTCAGCAGCATAATAACACGTCATCCACCAACAAGAAACAGGGTGGTATGCGTGTGATTAATGAACAGCAACAAATGTCAGCACTCTTGTTCATTACAACATGTTAGTCTGCATTTTCTTTACGAGTTGTGGGACAATGAAGCATTAAGGCACAGAAAGAAAAAAAAAACATTTTTAATGATATCCAACGACAAGAAGAGTTTGAATTGTTTTGTTGCTACTCTTGGTGATCTGTTAAAGAACAACTATAAATAAAGGCACTTTATTCACATGTTTGTATTTGTAATCTCTACTTTCAAAAAGGTAAATGAGCCTTGTGCAAGCCACCAAAGATAATGATCCTGACCTTGCATAAAGCATTGATTAAAACGTCTGGCCATAAGATGACTACATGACCTACATCTCACTCTGGGACATATCTGTGACTCAGAAGGTTAAAATTCTGTTAAGAGTGGTTTGTGTCACTTTATGGGAATGTATAAGTACAAGCATAAGCATATGACGCATCATCATCATCATTAACCCGCAATCTGAAATGAGAATAATAATAATTATTATTATTATTATTTATAGAAGTTAAGAAACCAACTTTTAATTCTGAGGAAAGTGTAAATTATTATTTTACACTCATTTCATATGTCAGTGCCGCACTAGTGAGTTTTCCTCAGTGATGTCTCATCCTAGCAGATGGGTGTGTGTCAAGATCAAGGTCAGTCTTTATCGGTTCTTTACAGTAATTCACAACCGCACCCTAGCAGCTGTGGCTGAGGCTTACACAGTCATCAGAAAACATTTTAAGATATCTGTAGCGGTTAGAGACTGTTGTCATACCCTCGAGGCTCATTCTGAAGGTAGGTGAGGAAATGTTTACAGGATAACTATGAGATATGCGAACAGTGATGGGAAAATATACAAGTTACTGCAATCAGCACAAAATGAGACCGTGAACTCTGACACATGGTTGTAAGGAAATACTGATTTGCTGCAATTTTCTCAGTCCTGATACAAACACATAATAAAGCTTTTTGTTTTTGTATTTTGTTCTTTATTTATGCCATGGTTCCTAGGTTGTTCTGTTAAGATGTTGCTTATTTGATTTCCCCTCGTGACTTTACCCCCTGTGTGCCCCCTCTGTGTATCTGTGAGGCCTCGTTTCCCCTCCTTGTGTTTTATTCCTTGTCTTCCCCAGCCCGTTATGTCTGTGCTCTCCCCGTGCTCTCTCTCTCCCCCTGGTCTGCCTCTGTGTGCTTCCTGTTTTACTTTGATGGTCTCCCGTCAGTGTTGTGTTTGCTCCTGCCGTGTCTTGTTATGGTTATCAGTGTCACCTGTGTTCCCCGTGTGCTCCCACTTCCCTCGTTAACCCTCTGTGCATTTATGTCCACATCTCCTTCAGTTCAGTGTCGCGTCGTCAACGTCTCTTCCCTTCCCTGTGTTCCCTTC
The DNA here is from genome assembly GCF_057382095.1 of Aulonocara sp. 'chitande type north' Nkhata Bay. NCBI lineage: Eukaryota > Metazoa > Chordata > Actinopteri > Cichliformes > Cichlidae > Aulonocara > Aulonocara sp. 'chitande type north' Nkhata Bay. Next base: position 16,813,184 of record NC_141344.1, read on the forward strand.
TCTGTGTTCCCTCGATTTAGCATTCCCAGTTTAGTTCTGTTTCTTTGTGAAGCCTGCAATAAAGCAGAGATTTTGAGTTCAGCCTTTGTCTCCGTGAGTTTTGCATTTGGGTCCTCATCTGCCTGCACACAGCTAGTTCATGACACGATCTTTGTTTGGCCTGGAAAATAAGTCTGTTAAAAGAAAACAACAACAACCTAAGTTTGTTTGTTTCAACACTGTGATACACTGTGACGTAAACAACACATCTTCACCACTCAATTTTTCCATTCCCAAGTCTTTGTATAGCACTGCCGGATGCCATTCACTTGTCTTCTTACTTCATTACTCCGTGTATTGTCCTGTCTCCCTGTCCTCTTTTCTTTTCTCTTTCAGCCCCTCCCCCACCTTCTACCCAACCAGTTTGCTAGATGTTCCTTCCTCTTAAAAGAGATTTTTTCTTTCCCACTGTCACAAAGTGCTTCTCACAGGGGGGCTGATTGATGGTTGTGGTTTTATCCAGAATGGCCTGCATTTGTATAGCGCTTTTCTAGTCCATAGGAACCCAAAGCGCTTTACACTACATTCAGTCATTCACCCATTCACACACACATTCACACACTGGCGATGGCAAGCTACATTGTAGCCACAGCTGCCCTGGGGCGCACTGACAGAGGCGAGGCTGCCGGACACAGGCGCCACCAGGCCCTCTGACCACCACCAGTAGGCAAACATGGGGTTAGTATCTTGCCCAAGGATATTTGGCATGCAGCCAGGAGGCAGCCTGGGATCGAACCACCGACCTTCTGATTAGTGGCTGACCTGAGCTACAGCCACCCCAGAATACTGTAGGATCTTTCCCGTACAGTATAAAGCACCTTGCCCCGACTCTGTTGTTATGATTTGGTAAGATCTAAATAAAGCTGAATTGAATTGAACTGAAAACCCTAAATAATTTCTGGAAAAAGAAAAAAACACAATTCTGCTTTTTTTTGTCAGTTACATTCATTACTGAGAAAGTTTTAACAGTTGTCTGTTCTCTGTCTTCACCATTGCATTTATCAGCACTGATGAAACAGTCTAAACAGAATCTTGCAGTTACAGGGTCACGTAGTTGAACATGCCTCTAATTAGTATTTCTGAGCTCTGGCATCTATAGCTTCGCGCCAGACATTGCACAATGTATCCCTGGTGGAAACACATTAGATTTTTTTTTTGACTGTGTCTGTGACTTTTAAACTCTTATTGCCCCTACTAGCCTGTGAGAGTGTGTAATATAAACACTCTCTGATGACAAGAGGCCATTCCATCATCGACAGAGCCACAGTTCTAGTGTAGTGACTCAATCTATCTAGACAGCAATGGCGTGTCCAGCGGGGTGGCCTGGGGGGGCACAGGCCACCCCGCTGGACACGCCATTGCTAGACAGGAACGCTAGAGTTCCTGTAAAACAGCAGCTTTTATTCCCTGCTGATGCCATTAGGTTGAAACAGAGCACACAAATTCCACATTGAGGGATTAGCAACTTCAGATAACTCAAAACCACAAATGCAAACTCACACTGATTGATTGCTGTGATCCTCAGTGTGATATAAAGCGGAGCATTATGTGAGATAACAGCGGTAAGATAACAATGGTATTTGATTTTTTTTTTCTGGTGATCTAAAGACTTTTTTTCACCCATCTAGAAGGTGTACACAACACAGCCGATCACCAGAAATTCTATGTGGACTAAAAAAAAATTTTCACAAGTGCAAAGGTGTGACATTAGCTGCAGTGCATGATTGATTATCTGCTTGAAGAGGAGATAAGTGATCACAAGAATAAACAGGCATTCAGCTTGATGAGACTGCTCATCAAACATGTATTCAGAGCGTGAAAATGAAACACACAAAACTGCAAAGGACATTACACAGGCTTATTGTATATCCATTTCCTGTAGACTTAACCACAATTACCAGTTGCCCTTACAATTATGTTGAATTTAACCTAATCAGCACTTTTTTAGCCTCAGGACTTTTTAAAAAACTATTTAAAGAGGATTAAAGACAACTTTCAAACCAAAATAACTTCAGTACGGAGCAGAAAAGGTAAATAAAATAAAATAACCAGTTTACTAGTTTCTGTGCTAGTAAACTGGTTATTGTGAAATAAATAAATAAAAACCCAGAGGTCATCATCAAAGTGATTTATTATACATTTCTTGCCTGCATTTATGAACAACAAAAGCCCATCAGATTGGCCCCATAGGATTTTATATGCCATGCAACACTTTGGCCTTAGACTTATTCATACTTAAGACTTTGACTTTAATGTTTTATTTGTTAACTGTATGTGTTTTTACCTTTTTTAAGGGAGGATGGGTCAGCTTATAAGTAATTAACAAGCAATTTGCTCCACCTAGAGAAATAGGGAAGTTACTCATGCGACGCTCTCTGACAAGGTCACTGGCTGATAGATGAGTCTGAGCAAGGGGATCTTTTGGAGACTGTGAAAGCAGGCAGAACTGTGGGAACCAGACAATTAGTGGGTGGAAGGTAGGCAGCCATGTTGGATGACAACCATGAGACTGGTTTACATGGATACTCATCACTTGGCTGGCCGACAGGGAGAAAACAGACACCTGGGCTCAACCAGCTATTATGACACAGTCATTTATCTTTGAGGAGGCTGAGCAGGCAATTCGCCAGCAGTTTAGCATGAAAGCGTGTGCAATTTTCCTTCAAGCAAATAGGGATGAAGTCAGTGCAGACATTTAACAATAAATATTGTTTCCAATTAGCTTTAGCAGACATATACTGTGGGTTGAGGAATATTAAAGATGGAGCATGAACCAACACCTAAAGTTCTTATTTGCATTTTAGTCATTTTTGAAGTTTTTCTATAGCTACAATGCAGTCTTTAAAAAAAAGAAAGAAGTAATAGTTATAAGATAAACACATGAAAACTATCACTTTCTGTTCCCCCGAGAAAAATAACAACCTACTGTAACACAGACACACACACGTACACACAAAGGAGAATTGGAATTTACCATAACACAAGAGAAGAGAAGATTTTAATGAAAAATCTTTGGCAATGTCTACCATTATTTCACAACCTTATACGGGAACAATGCTTGACAAAAGCAGAATTACAACTAGCCTTTCACAAATTCTGCCAACAAAAACAAACAAATGAATAAAAGAGAGGAAAAAATACACACTAAGACACATCAGTGTCAGTACCTGAAAAAAGGGTGAAATCTGCTGCTAGCCTATTTTCTTTCCTCTAAAGTCATCTATGCCAGTTTAGATTTTTAATGATATAAGACAGACTAAATCCCAGTTTAATACATGTACCAGGTACGGGCTCCTCTGAGTTAAAAGGTTTATTGCGCTCCAATTTCAGTGCTATTTTCAGAGCACTGTTCGACAAATATGATAAAGACTATTAAACATCATAACATTCCATGACACTTTAAATACCTTTTAAAGAAGACAAAAACAATGTCTCACATGCACCTGGAGCTTCAAAGCACACAAAACTCTTATTCTGGACTTGAAATACACCAGGCACTTGACAACAGCTGTTAATCAGATAATGAAAGCCTCGGTGTTACACAAGCACACTTGTAGAGAAATGGCTATAAATTCTTTGCCATGACAGCTCACAAGGGCAGGGAGATCTTGAAGCTGGGATATCGTACCAGGCACTTGCCTTCCCAACAAGATGACGCATCATACGAGCAATATGATGAAACGCTTCTTCAGTCATTTCCCCCCAGTCCACTATTTTGAGCTATTTATCCTCGATGCAACAGATTTAAGTTCCCTTTCTGTAAGTGCTATGAGAAATAACTGACTACCAGCCAGTGATGATGCAGTGTCATGGGTTTCCATAGTTTCCGATTTTGTGAAAAATACACAGATCCTGATGGCAGATGAGGTGAATGTTGGAGCTTGGAGTTTAATAAGACTCCAGTGTCGTCACCCTGTACTTAGATGTCAGTAACTCGACTCCATAGTTTCAGGGTGACCTCCTGCTGCACTTACCCTCTTCACCTCAATCACCAAGTAACCTGCCATTGTAACAATACACAGGATCCCGCACGGTATAGGGGCCCAACACGTGCACCCATAGGTCAGCGGGTGTATGGTGAAGAACACTGCCCTTTGACACTGGCGGTGTTTCCTACTTTGGAGAGCTCTTGGCCAGGCCTTCCATGGTGGTCTGCAAAGATGGACTACAGCTAAATCAGATAACCTTTCACAGGGTTCAGGTTCACCTCTCATCCAAGACATCCAGGGATAATCCTCCAGGAAAGGAGAGGAATACATAAATTAGAGGCAATGGAAGTCAGAGGAAGTCATGACAAATACAATTTAGCAGTTTTCACAATATATAAACCATCATGGACAGGAATCAGATTATAGTCTAATTCGTGTCCATTAGATTAATCCTCGGCGTATTTAAAAGTAGCAATAAGGACAGACGTACTTCGGGTATTACACAAGCGCCAACCAACAGCCTTCGGTTAAGGCTACTGTGGCTTTAACAAAACATGACCCGGAAGAAGAATTTTGTCGCTTGTTCTTTTCCGGTCAGAGCTCTGTAGTGGTGCGAGCGTGGATTTCATCATCTAGGCTCACAAAATCACAAGAAAATGAGCGTACCAGCATTTATCGACATAACGGAAGAAGATCAGGTACAATCTACGTTTACAATAACTCGTGGAGTAGATATAAGCGTTATATTGTCGCGGATGAGTCGCTAAATGATACCCAATCAAAAAACTTAGCATGCTCGCTAGCTAAAATGCTAACTGTCGGTCGTAGCAGCTGATATCTGCACGCTTATTGTTAGGATTTGCGTGGTAAAACATTTTAAGCAAATATGTTAAATATCCTGTCATCCACATTTTCTTGTAGGTAATTTAATAGGTATATTTTTAAGATCATCGTGGTTGGGGTTTAGCGTGTCGTAAGTTTCTTTTGGGGTTTAATAATAGCTAATGTTGCTAGCTGTTTTGCCGCACATCTAAACAAACAAAGGCGTAAAAATTCTACACACACGATTCAATAGACTGGATATAGAAAGGATAATACCTTCACTCAAACAGTTGCTTGTTTCTGTCCACTATATATCTACAGTCCATATTTTAGTCAGCCACAAAAAAAGAGATGTAAGAGTATAGATAAATAAAGTCGTCCATACCTTTTTCTTAAATATAATGTCCACTCTGATGCGAGCACGTAATTTGCCACTTTTCGTTCTCTTAAATGTTGAAATGCTCTGTATTTACTGTGTATTTTATGTATTGTTTTTAATATAAATGTATTTTGTACTGCAGGCTTCAGAGCTGAGAGCCTATATTAAATCTAAAGGAGCTGAAATCTCAGAGGAGAACGCTGAAGGCGGTCTTCATGTAGATCTGGCTCAGATCATCGAGGCGTGCGATGTCTGCCTTAGAGACGATGATAAAGGTAGGCGATGAAGAAAATTGCTGCTCCTTTTTGATTAGTTCATCCTCTTCATCCTTACCTCAGGCTTCACCTCCTGAACTGAAGGCAGGACTCGAATGCACAAGAACATGCATAAAACGTGTAATTTCTTTCAGGATATTATCAGAGTTCCTTGTTGTCAGACCATCCCATCTTGGGGACAACAAGCTGGGTATAACAACACCATCTGGTTACAACATAATTTTAGGCTCGAGTGTCTTAAAAGTCACACTCTGATAAACAGTTTGATTACATTCTCACATTGCATGAGTGTTCATTTGCTGAGTGTCAGAGTCTGACAACATTAGAGCCACTTCATATACTTTGTCTATAAAAACACTTTTGTACATAAACAGTAGTGGAAACACACCTCCCGTCCAGGTGTGTCCTGTCCATGTTTGTTGTGGGATGCAGAGGGTTAAGTTAACTTGTCTGGTTAAATTTGCTGTCTTGTTAAATGTTTGTTTGACAATTAATGCCCTAAAATTGTGCAACAGTGTCTTAATGCTCATGGCCCCCTCTCTCTCTCCACAGATGTTGAGAGCGTGATGAACAGCATCGTGTCTCTGCTGTTGATCCTGGAGACAGACAAGCAGGAGGCTCTCATTGAAAGCCTATGTGAGAAGCTTGTGAAGTTCCGTGAAGGAGAGAGACCCTCCCTCAGAATGCAGCTGTTAGTCCCATCGAGTCCTTTCCCTGAAAACTTTCAAAATAAGAGGTTGCTTATTTATTTGCAAATATGTAATCTCTTTTACTTTCTGGTGTCACAGGCTGAGTAACTTGTTCCATGGCATGGATGAGAACACTCCCGTGAGGTACACAGTCTTCTGCAGCCTCATCAAAGTGGCCGCCACCTGTAACGCCATATCCTTCATCCCCACTGAACTTGATCAGGTATATACGTTCATGGTGATTAATCCGTATGACTGGCCAAAAACACTGCTGGTGTTATAATGCAGTGCCTTGGTTTACTGAGCTAGTAAACCAATATTTCTGCATTTTCTTTTTGCCCTTTGTAATTAATGTATCATATGTATTTGTGCCCATAATCAGGTGCGCAAGTGGATTGTTGACTGGAACCTGAACACAGAGAAGAAGCACACACTTTTGAGGCTGGTATACGAAGCACTTGTTGACTGCAAGAAAAGGTAAATCCACATAGGGTTTCTTTGTGTACGGATTACTTCAAGAGAAAAGAAAAAGGACAAGATAAAATTTAGACATAAGAGTGTATGAAAATGTTCTGCATAGAATATCTCAGTAGAAGCATTTTCAACAATATAATTATTTATTTTATAGCGAAGCTGCAGCAAAAGTGATGGTTGAGCTACTTGGAAGTTACACAGAAGACAATGCTTCACAAGCACGCGTTGATGCCCACAGGTAAGCTTGTAGAACTTGTTGAACGCTTGAGATTACACTTTAGCATTGTCCTCCTCAGCAGTACATTAACGCATCTGTCTGCCGTCTCTTAGATGTATCGTCCGTGCTCTCAAAGATCCCAACACTTTCCTGTTTGACCACCTGCTCACCCTGAAACCTGTTCGCTTCTTGGAGGGGGAACTCATCCATGACGTAAGTGCTAGAGATTGCATAGAGCATTTATAATTATTTATTTATTAGGCTTCTTCCGCCACGATCCGGCTGCAGATAAGCAGAAGAATATGGATGGATGGATATTTGTATATAAATGGAAACATCTGCCCCAATAACCCTCATCACAATTTGCCTTTCAGTGCCTTTCATACTCCACAAAGCACATAAAGCATTTATTTTTATAATGTTGTGTCATGACAGTACAATCCACATCACACATGAGACTGGTTATTAAGTTTGAGTGATTCACTTGAGGAATCTAGAACATTTCTACTTGAGTGCATTCAGTCTATGACAAAAAATTATTCAGGGTGCGTCTAAAGTTTTCAGCAATCTGACGTAGATAAGTCTAACAACTTTTAGCCTGTGTGAACAAAACAACAATCAAGCTGATTGTACATCATACAGTGGCATTTGACCCTCTTCTCCCTCTTCTTTTTCAGCTATTAACCATCTTTGTGAGCGCCAAATTGGCAGCATATGTCAAATTTTACCAGAATAACAAAGACTTCATTGATTCTCTTGGTAAGTAGCCATAATGTGAGCTGTTATACACATGACACATGGAAATGCAAACAGAAACCAGAAGACAAGGTAAAAAAAAAGTGTATAGATTATTAATTATATGTAATAGAAATGCACGGATGAGATTTTCTTTTAAAGTTTACATGTAGCTGAGCGTCGTTTGTGCTTTGAGGAGCTAGTGTTTCTCACACAATCTTGTGCTGTGTCAGCACTACAGAAAAGTGCGTTCACGTTGTTATCGTCTCACTACTAAAGGTTTAAGTGTAATTAAAAGCTTGTGTAGGATGGACTCTCAAAACAGACCCTGTGGAGTGATGTTTGTGTTAATGAGTAGATTCCCTTACTGCAGTCTCCTAAATCTAGAAACAATTAACACAGGGAAACTCCCTGAGTCAAGACTAATTGACTGTGACTGTTTTGTGCTTAATGATCCCTGCACGTTGCTTTCCAGGCCTGTCTCATGAGCAAAACATGGCCAAGATGCGTCTGCTGACATTCATGGGCATGGCGGTGGAATTCAAGGAGATCTCCTTTGACACCATGCAGCAGGAACTGCAGATTGGAGCCGATGACGTTGAGGCTTTTGTCATTGACGGTATGAACAATTCTTGCCACGTTCCTCTCTTTCCCAAAGGAAAGTGATTGAACATGATGTGAAGCGATTCTAATGAATCATACAAGACCAGTTCATTGTTTGTTCATCAGTAAGCAGAGTAGCCTATTAAAATGCATTTTTTTTCTGGTTTAGTCCCAATTTTGCATTTTATTATTCAGCAAAGAAATAAGATAAGCAAAAAAAAATTTCAGTACTCATTACGTCACTGCTTTATATAAATCTACTGGACAGATTTCAATCTATCAATCAAAACCGTCACTGAAAATATAATTTCATTTGGGTGAAAAAATGAGGTTCATGTTTTTGCTTTGTTACAAAATAATCTTTCCCCGTGTAAAATCCTTCCACTTAAACATAAAATTTAAATCTTTTATAAGGTTATTATGTTTTCCACCAGTCACGTGTTAAATCTTTAGAGCAAATGGTTTTTCCTGCCATACAACTGCAGCTGCATTTTTGTGAGGTTATTCCTACCTCCAGGTGTATTATGTCACAGCAATTTGGGATCAAGTCGGTTTGAAATCTTAAATAGCATTTTCTTTGTAACAACCACTTGATTTTATTTTTTTCGACAACAAACCTGTTGATGTAATGTCAGAACTCTTGCTGTCTTTTAATCACCTCTTACCTGCTTTTTCATTTTAGCTGTTCGGACCAAAATGGTATACTGCAAAATCGACCAAACACAGCGAAAAGTTGTTGTGAGGTATGTGATCATTATACATTGTTCTCTAAACATATTGCGTCATTATTCTGTTGTTATATTATTCTGTTTTTTTTATTAAAGACAAGACTTTCTGATCACCTTGGTTGTCTTCTCACTGGTTTCAAAAGTAGAAGTGAAACAACTTTAAAAAACTGCAGTTCTGTTCATTTACAAAACTTCAGGTTTATATTCAAGGTCTCACATTTGTGAGGCTTTATTTTTTCATCTTCTTTGATTAGGGTTGCTTTTTTATCTATGTTATGCTGGAGGCTGCAGAAAATGTAATTGTTTTTGTTTTTTAAATTCAAACCTGCCTCCTTTTTGAGTGTTTAGTCATGTCTTAAACAAGTCTGTATGGCAGTGTCATTAGCTTATCATAGCACATTTATCGAGCTCTGTGTATGACTTTGGCCTGTGTCATTTTTAAAACAAAAAATTCTATCTCCACCCCTTCAGCCACAGCACACACCGCACCTTTGGCAAGCAGCAGTGGCAGCAGCTGTACGACAGCCTCAGCTCCTGGAAGGGCAATCTAGCAACCGTCAAGACCAGTCTGCAAGCCCTGTCACCTTCTGCTTAATCCCACTTTACCCCAACTGTTTAGACTGGTTCTTAGTGCTTTCCAAATTCCCAGACTGCAATGGTCGGTTTTTTATTCATCCAATAAAAGAACAGCGACAGTCAACTGTGTTGCTCTTTGTGTCTTAATCTTTTTTTTGTTGTTGTTTTATTAATGCTCAAACCAAACTTAATTTATGTACATTAAAGTGCCATTAATGGGTAATAAATGTGCAGTAATGAATCTTTTTAAACAACTACCCCATATCATTATCTAACCAAGCTGTACAGTGACTTTAATTGGGGCTCATCCTCTAGTGGGTCTCAACATCTGGTTTTAGTTAAAGGTAAGCATGGCGGTAAACCAGATGAGCTGAGGCTTGGGGTGAGAAATGGCTCTCAAGAGGAGGGTCACTTGTGTGTGAACACAAGAGAAGTGACAATGGCAGTGTGAACTTAGAATGACCCCGTCTGCTGAGGTCAGAGCTACAATACTGTAATATTAACACTTACGGCACTGGTTGATTCAGTGCCTGTGCAAATCTGAAGCTGCCCTTTGGGTTAGTAGATATACTGTTCAGCTGTGGTCAGCATGATGCATTGTGTGAGAGCATCTGAGAAGTTTAAAAATAAGTTTTGCTGTTAGATTACTGTGGCCTCGCCCATTGATATAAAGTAAACTGCCATCATTTAGCACAATAATCTGTTTCAGGCACCACTCCAGAGCATTGGGATGTGTGAAATCTAATGATATATTGCCCAGGCATTAGGTGTAAAAGGGGTCTGTTATCTCCCTGAGGGGCTATGGTTTAATCAGCACAAACTGACAAAGTGCAGAGTACTGACATTGCACCCTGGAATCTCCACCCCCTAATCTACAGTGCTTTTTCTTTGACAGTTAAACCTACAGCTGTTTACTTTTTGTATTGGACTGCCTCTAATTCTGTAAAATTAGCTCTTTAAGTCTTGCTAAGAAAATGTTTTACTAAGATTAAATGGGCACAGATGTATACATTTCTTGCTATAGTACACTGTTTTTTTTTCCTGTCATACCAGAGGTCTGCTATGGCTCACTGCTCACTTCTGTCCAGCTGCCCACAGGGAGCAGCATCCCCCGTTCTTATCATAGGGCGTAAATCACAAAACACCTTCTCCGAAATATAGCCACCCGCAAGGTGGAGCACAGAGCAGATAAAATAACAGAATGTGTGCAAATTCTTATATCTTACATTCTTTCAGCATATACTCCATTTTCAGTGAGCAGTTACTTCTCAGGTACTTCTATTGTTCTGGGTAGTGGTCCTTTCCCCTTCCTGTATCTAATTTATCTCACTGGATTTAAGTAACAGTTTCACACTTGTCTTGAGATTCTTAGATGTAAGTGCTATTTACCATAGTTGGTATGCAAGCAGCATGACCACTTGCAGTTTTTAATATTTCAGTAAAGAAAAGCAAATTACTTCATATTGCATTTGGGAGCTAAGCTGCTAAATCGGCCTCTTTTGCACATTACAGCGAAGGTTATCAGAGGTGGACAAAAAATATGAACGATATCGGTTTACTCTCATATCTACGATTCAGAAGGTTAGTGGTTCGATCACTGGTTTCTCCGGTCTGCATACCAAATATCTTTGGCCAAGATACTAACCCCAAGTTGCTCTCCAGTCATCCAGCATGAATGTGTGTGAATGTTGGATAGAAAGCACTTCAAGTGGAAAGAACAAGTGCTTGTGTGAGTGAGGCAAGTTGTTTAGAGTGCTCAGAAGAATAGAAAAGCACTTTATAAGAGTCCATTTATCTTTTAGCCCTTTAGTCATTGTTCTTTTTATTCCATCACGTGTATATTATTGCTATTGGAAATCAGTTTCAAATAAAATAAAACAAACAAACAAAAACACATTTGTTAAAAAAAAATGCACTGTTTAAAATATACACGGTGGTTTCCTTTCCCCTTACAAAATCCACTTATTTAGTTTGTGTGGTTTCAGAAGCTCGTGGGCTGCTTGCCACAATTTTTAAGCAATGTTAGAAGTTCCACCACAGAAAACAAGCTTGTGCTGTTTTGGAAAGGCCCTAACCCCATGTGACCCACTGAACTACTAACTGTAAAAGAAACAAAAAAGTCAAGTTCAAGTTCAGTCTCTACCAGTGTGGGCTATAACGTGTATTACAGTAACATCACATTACATTTCCCAGCATCGCAGTAATGCAAAGCATTACTTTACTAAATTTAGTAATTGCGTTACAATTATGTCGTTAAAAATGGTTCTTCAGTTATCTGTGTGCCAGGTAAATAGAAAGAAAAAAACATATTAAAAAAAATCAAATAAACATCTTTTTTTCTTCCTGAGCATCTGTGCTACAATCAGTTGATTTGAGTTCCTAAAGCTGAGTGCCAAAGCCAGCCCAGCAGCCAGACCCTGATCTTCAACATGTAACAAAAGCAGTGATGACTTTTTAAGTCCTTTAGGGCTTGTTTTTGACTTTGCTCTTTGAGATAACACATTAGCTAAAGTCTGGAATATCTAATTTTCCTTCATACCTTTTCTTTGGATTGACATTCCTCTGGGGACTCTGACAGTATCCAGAGATGTAGCCTAGTACAGCACAGAGGATCTCACTGCTGTTCAATTAGCACCATCCAGTAGGCTGCAAGATAATGTTCTGTTGTATCCTATCTCTGCTTAACATAAACACAGAGTAAGAGGCCCAGAGGCTCTGAGACATGGGAGAGTGTGAAGCATAAACACTATTATAGGATGTGCTTTACCAGCCAAAAACAAAATGAAGCAAAACAAAATTTCTTCTTTAAATGTGTCCTCCCATTACTTTGTTGGTGCTTCATGTAGTCCTATTTGTTTTGTCTCTAAGGTTTCTATAGCAACTATTATTTGCACTCGAAAGGGCAAAAATTTGATGTAACCCGCATGCCTCTTCTTTGTAAAAATGACTCCAGACTCCATTACACAACACTTCCCACACAAGCCCTGTGTTTAGTGTTGTAGTGTAGTCACCAGTACTGAGAGATCTCTTGAGACAGAGTTTAGTGCTTTTAAAAGAGATCTGATGCACAGATCCAAAAAGATAGCATTGTGTTACAGCAGTAATTTGTGCCTAACCATTAAACGTGAAGATACAGCACTGTAAACATGTGAGACTCAAGCAGTTCAGATGTCTGGGCAAAGTTTATACGTTTGTCCCTTTTAAAGGTCACAAAGTAAAATGACCCCCGTAAATCAGAGTTTATGTGAGAGAACTCCTTAATCCAAGATGTGAGTGAGAAGGAAGTATGACAAATGTGTTTAATAGCTATCTTTATGAGATTGTGCCGCACAAACGCATTTATGTGTGTTTATTGCTCATACGACACATGTAAAGATATATAACAGCAGAGCCATGACTGGTATTTTTAAGGCGGAGGTGCCTTACCACTTGGATGATTTTAATGAAATTGGATACAATCGCATTGTTTTTCTTTATAAGCGATCAAATAATGTTTTTTTTTGTTTGTTTGTTTGTTTGTTTGCAACGCATATCAACAGCCAGTTGATGCTTAGGAGAAGAAAAAAAAAGTCCCGAAAACTATTTTTCATTGTTCATTGGGTGGAGTAACAGCCTATCTGAGTCATATAAAACTTTTTCAATACTTTGCTGTGTAAAGTTAACTTTCCCGGCTTCAGCTGCCACCTAGCGTTCACTGTTGTACATATTTGTCATACAGTTCAGGTAGGTGATTGATTGGTCGAGTCTGCCCAGGTAAACGTGAGAGATAGCTCGCCAGCGCAGGCAGTGCGAGAGTAGCTGACGACACATCTATTTTGAGTAAACAAGTCCTTTTTTAACCGGAACTTTCTTAATCTGCTTTCAGACGAATTCATCCTTCAAATGATCGTATTTTTACTACAAATAATGCTGTCATTTTTTCTTTCGCCGGAGGAACTCGGCAAGCTCAGCCGGTGTTTGTGAATATCACCGAACGTTTCCTGACTGATCTCATCCGCGCCGAGCCTGGAACACCTGACGCTCCTTTGGACTGGTTTCGTTTTGTTGACGCTGAGCTCTGTTCGTCTTTATGTAGCATAATGTAGAGGACGGAAATATTGTGATTTGTCGTTAAAGTGCGCACACAGTATTTTCCAGAAGCAGGGTCGCTGTTGGTTATCATCTGCCTTCTGTACTCTTAGTTAATGTCGCGCGATTGTCAGTGCGCAGGTGCGCTCATGGCAATGTTGCTTCATCTGTTTGTTCTTTTTCAATTTTTCACCTGTGGAGATCTGGCCTTTGTGGGGCAGTTACCTTCCGAAAATGAAGAATCACAAAACCAAGGTAAGATTTTTATTATACTTTATTTTAAGAATTTGATTCTTAAAAGTTCGTGTTACCCTGTATACATCCCGATATTGTAGCTTTCCTGGAAATAATCTCTTTGGATCCGCCCAGTGTTTGTAGATGAGGGGCACGCAAATTCTTTCCTGGGTCGCCACCTGCTGTTTAACCGGTTTGACTTTGAAATGTTCGTACCTGGAAACTTGGAAAGGGAGTGTATTGAAGAAGTCTGTAATTACGAAGAAGCAAGGGAGGTGTTTGAAAACATCCCAGATACAGTTAAGTGATGCTGATGGGTGGAATCAATAATTAACAATTGAGAGGGATTGCCATGTTGATTAATCTTTTTGTTTGTTGGTTTGTTTTTTCAGGAAAGATTTTGGAAGGAATACACTGCAGGTAAGAGGGGGAATAAGAAATACTTCAAGTTTATATAAAATGTGTCATCCAGGAAGTTTGTTGATGAAACTATGACTTGACTGTAGTTGTTGTTGTTTGTGTAAAACCTGTTTCACCACACACCAATGAATGCATGGTAAATGTGAAAGTACAGATTATATACGTTAAATCAGTCAAACTGAATTCCAATTCATCAGTTCTCTTTCCATCCAATTAGTAATTTAGACTATTTTTGTATTCAGTTTACAGATGAGTGAGAAATTAGTGCTAGGCCTCACATGGAAAAGATTCCCTGTTTGAGGTCGGGAGGGGATAAAAACACCCTCAGGAGGTCACATGCGAGTATGATCCTTATGTCAGTTTGAAGCTGAAATAGTTGGAACGATTATGTCAGGGAGGGGATCCAGTCTGAGATCTGCTCCAAATCTAACACACAGCTTCATCCACTGTAGCAACCCAGCCAAAAGTACCTATATTAGGTGCTGGGCTAACAGTTGATTGTTGCTCAAAGAAGTTATGACATTTGAGTTATATATATTTGTGTATATATAACTCAAATATAACTCAAATGTTGTATATATTTTTTTCTACTCACCAAGTCATTCATTGATCCCGTCATGTCGTCATAATGGTTGCAAGGAAAAGATCAATCCCGCTCATTAGAAATGCTTCATCACAAGATACTGGTGATCGCTCAAAAGCTTTGTATTGATGTACGTTAACTATGCCACCTACCCTTTATTATTCACCTATCAGATATATCAGATGTAAATGAAATGATGGTTGTCTACTTGGTAATAACTTGCACTGCCATTATGAAACAAGTTTGACACTTCCTCTGTGCTTTGTGATGATTCATAGACAAGGGTGGCCGCTCTTCACGTGTTGATGTGGTAGCTCTTTTGGTGGGACTCATTGCTGGTGGAGTGGCCATTGTTATCTTTGGCATCGTTGTATGGCTTTTGTGTCAGCGCAGATGGAAGGGTAACTTAAGCCATGAAAGGTGAGTGAGAAGAATTTGTGACACTGTCCCAGTATGTCTTTTTCACCTGTTTATGAGCATTATTCTGCCAATTATTTTCTTCTTTAGTCATTGTTTCTAAAAAGTAAAACAATGCATAAATTATGTGTCCATTTCCCAAATCTGATGAAAGCAGAATAAATAGAAATAACTTGTAATATTTTTCATAACCCAAAAATAAATGAAATAACCCATTCAGTTTACCATGATTATGAAAGAGTCCAAAGTACTCTGGATGTGTATTTTTCTTTGCACTCATTGAGTTTTAAATAGTGCTGCTCTTCTGTTACCCCTTTTTGCTACACCAACTGTAGGTTATATAACAAGAACAAAGATGACTTTCACCTTTGATACTTGCACTTTGAGCTTGAAGTACGTCACAAGTGAATGACCACTATGCTCCTCACAGTTCCATTAGGGTGCGCCAGAGGAGGAGTAATGCTTCTCTAATAATGCGAAGGCTAGAGGAGGTCTCCCTGCACCCTGTGCCTCCCTCCGATGACCCACCCGGGCTTCCTTCCTATGAACAGGCAATCGCGAGAAATGGGCCGCATGACGCCCCACCTCCTCCTTATCCTGGGTACGTGCATGTTTGTGCTTTTGTTGCAGTCCATGATGCAGTTTTATGCTGGGTTTTTTGTTGTTGTTGTTTTTAAAGATATCTTTTCTCTTTCTTTTAGCTCACGAACTGGGAGTACTCGGCAGTAGGCTTTCAGTGCAACACGTGTGCACGTCTGTGAGAGGACAATTAACAGCTAACACCTAAACTGTGCAATTATGATGTATCAATTTGTCAAATATCACAAAATACTAACTTTCCTCGATTAGCCTCCCTTTTTCCTCTTTTATATTTATTTTTTTCCTGGTCTGTTTGGATAGTCTTTTCTTTATTTTTTTTTCTTAAATATTTTTCTTGTTCCACCTTCTTGATCTCCTAGTTCCAAACATTTGATTCTTCTTTGTAATATAACTGAAATCTTGTGATGAATAAGCTTTCTAAAATATTTTATCCACTTTGCTGCTTTATCAAGATGAAAATGAAGGAAGAGCTGCTTTGTACACAGCATGTATAGTGACACTGAGCGCAAGATCATGAAGATGTTTTATTATACAGTGTCAACTGTAATAAAACAGAGATGGACGGATTTGTGTAGTCATGCAGCTTCATACAGCTGTTGCTCCTTCAGAAGGAAAACCTGCAATACTGCTTGTACTTGTCTGATGGTAATGTTGACGTAACTGGAAAAAAAAATACTTTTACAAATACTCCCTGTGTATTTAATGCACTGGTCTTCCAGCATACCTTTAATATTCACTGCATATTTTCATTGTTTTTGTAAACATAGGCAGATCTTTTTGCTGTTTTACAATATGTCAAAAAACATCTGCATGTTTGAACTAATGACTGTTCTCCCAATGTGAATTTGTTTTTGGTTTTTTTTTCATCTACATTGTGATAATATTTTTTTAATGCAATACAGATATGTGGAAGCACAGGCTTCACAAAATATTTCTATTTATCTAGAACATTTAATTAATTTGAGTGAAATGACGTCAGCTACTTAACTGCAGTTTTGATAAGGATCTCACACTCATTGTGTCCCTGTAAATTATTGCAAGGCCTGAGGGGTTTCACAGAGCCTCCTTTTCCTCTGAATGGATTTCAGAATCTTTTTTTCCAGGTCTCCCTTAAGAAGAAAAAAAACCGATTTTAATCTCAAGGGACTTCCTGGTTCAAAGATTAAAAAATTTGGATAAACAGATTTTGAGAATTTATTAATATAGCTATGTTAAAGCTGATCTGATGCAGAAGTATTTGAAATGGAAGTCTTTTATATTCCTTTTTAATTAAAATTGCTATTTTAATTAACTTGGTCTTGTCTTTTGGTGTGTGTGTCTATGTATGACTTTGTGACATGAAAACAGCAGTTGCAGGAGCCCATGGCTGTTATACCAAGTTGCCTTGCAGTAGATGTTAGGAGCTATTTTATGTGTTCCTGTTTCAGTGGATATATTTAGGGTGTAAATCAGTATTAAGAACAATGATGGATACGTCAGTATCATTTTTATTTTATTATCTATTGCTCAATATGGCTTTCTTTCCTTTATCAGCACACTGTTTATGCTGTTCCCAGGGTAATGGTAAATGGCCTGTATTTGTATAGCGCTTTACTAGTCCCTAAGGACCCCAAAGCACTTTTACACAACCAGTCATCCACCCATTCACACACTGGTGATGGCAAGCTACATTGTAGCCACAGCCACCCTGGGGCGCACTGACAGAGGCGAGGCTGCCAGACACTGGCGCCACCGGGCCCTCTGACTACCACCAGTAGGCAACGGGTGAAGTGTCTTGCCCAAGGACACAACGACCGAGACTGTCCAAGCCGGGGCTCGAACCGGCAACCTTCCGATTACAAAGCGATTACAAAGCGATTACAAAGCGAACTCCCAACTCTTGAGCCACGATCGCCCCTGTGTAGTCTCTCTGAATCTACACAGATCTGATTTGGGACATACAGGATTAATTCCTGTCACTAACATTAGTTACTTAAAAAGAAAAATAATTCAAAACTCCCCACCTTGGACATTTGTTGTAGTATGGCTTCAAAAGCTAGTATTCAGTATAGCACAGGATACTAACATAAAAAAATATTTGGTTATGTCTTATTTTACTTCATTTTTGCACATTCAGTGACTTACCAGTGTAATTTAGACAGCCATCCAAGGCAAATAATGAAGGATTTACAGCAGTTTTCGATTTTGGAGCGCCTTACATGTGTTCTGTTTCTAATACATGAGCAGATTGTTCAGTCAAAGAGGTTAATACAGCTTTTTCACTCTCTCACACTCACCAAACAAACATGCAGACATGAACAGCTGCAGCTTGACCTTGATGAGGCGATATCAGACGTATCTGTTATTGCTGGTGTTATATGTTGGTGTTGTGACTGCAACATCGTAATAATGTTCATCCAGGATCAACATAGCAAATGACCAGTAACATGTTTTGATGTTATAGCTTTGGAAGGGGAAGGAAAAGGGGGAGGGAAGGGGTGCCTTTGTTTATATAAAACTGTTTTCTGGAACAAATGGTTAGCATTTCAAGTACTTTGTTAATTTATGCAATATAACAAATGAATTATCAACCTAGCTTGACAGTATAAAAAAAAGTTAAATAGATTTAAATTAAAACTAAACCGCCTGCGAATGTATGACAAAACATTCAGCTGAAAATTACATTTCTGTTATATTTTTTTTACATTATTTTTTATCTTTTATTTTATTTTATTTATAGTACCACCCATCTATTGACCAGACTATTTTGTGTATATTTGTACTTGTGAAGAACAAAATCAGATAAGAATAAAGACCACATCATGTAAATGATTGGGAGGCTAGATTTAACACTGATGATGGTCATGGATATTTTGTGGTTAGGGTAAATGAGGAAATGAACATAAGTTCAGCTAGCATTCTCTGAAGTAAAGAAAGCATAGCATTTTGTACATGCTGCTGCTGTTAAACAGAAGGTCAAAGCTCGGGTAGCCAGATGCTTGAACACTTGTTTTAGTTCAGGGAGAACAGAGTTCACAACTCGCTGTGGCAGACCGGTGGGATCACCCTTCATTCAAAGGCAGCGCCGCTGCACTGGTACCAGCTTTAGGGTTCGCCTGGTGGTCACGTGACTTTTTTCGCGTGGTGAAGCGAACCGTCGGTACAACATCTCGCTTCGATACATCTGCTCGTGAAGTCGATACCGTAGCTTGTCGGAGAAGTTTGCTTCTAGCGTGACACTGCAACTCATTTCTAATGTGAGAAGTTTCAGTTAGCCAGCTAGCTGCAGCCAAGCGTCAGTGCCTTAGAGAAGTCTCGTGGCAGACTAACTTTACGTGACGGGAGATGAACAAAAAAATAACGAAATCACCCGGTGATACTTTTTTCCACATGATAGCAGCTTGACGCTGTTTTTTTTCTGTGGACTGTAAATTGCATTGACGGGACTTGCCTCGGTCGGTGGGTCCCGGGCTGCTACGATGTGTGTCCGCTGCTCCACGAAGCTTTGCTGGGGAAGTGAATCTTTCACCGGATGATGGACAGGAACTACCCGAGCTCCAGCTTTGCGGACGCGCTGGCTCCACCAGCACAGACCGTAGCTTCGTGGGCCTATGACCGCGGCTCAGCTACTATCAAGCCAAGGTAAAAGATGAAGGAGAGGGCGGGTCACCTTCCGAAGGAAATTTCGGTGATGGAGGGCCTAGCTTTGCTTTTGGAGAAAAGTGCACAGGTCCTTGCGGTTGTCGGGAACACTGGGAGAAATGGTTAAATGTCACAGACGCTGACTTGTCAGTGGTTTCTTAGCCGTGCGTTACTTTTTTCCCACCTTGCTAATTTTTGCTAGCATATCGTGCTTTCAGCACGAGCACACACAGAGTCAGTGAACACAAACTACACAAGATAATTGCTTTATATCTCTACAATAAGGTGGTCATCTGGGTATCCTAAAGTAGCATTTAATCGTTGTGTTTTCTTCAACCACAGGTGCTCGTCAAAGGTAAAACAAGAGAGACAACTAGCAACCGAAGCTAGTTACTATATAACAGTTACAACACTTCAAATTAGTAATTTTCTTTGCTGTGGCGACATGTCTACATTTTTGTAAATCTGTGCTTTTGTTCTAGTAACGAAAGCTTGAGGTCCTTCGTTATATATAGTCCGTGTAACCACAGAACTTGCAAAAGCTGTTGAGGTCTTAGTTCGTGACTTATGACTGATGTGTTATAGTTTGTTCTAATTTGCTATAAAGAGGGGCCATCCTTCATGGCAACATTGTTTTATCTGGTACAAATAAGCTACACTGTTCTCACAAGCGGAACAAAAGTAACAGTCTTCGTAGAACAGATAAACAAAGAGTATAAATTAGCCTGTAAAAAAAAAAAAAAAGACTGTCATGTGCTGGATGGCAAAAAATGTAATAATTATGAAAATCAAGTGGCTATGATAAATAATGAAGTAAATTATTGTGGCTGATCTCTGCTTCAGAAAATCTAAGATTACACCAGTTTGTCTTATTTTATGACCTAAATAAAATAAGATAGTGGCTGCTGATTAGCAGGGATGTTTCCATTCTGAAATCTAACTCATCAGAGTAACATGGTAATTAGCATGTTGTGTGTTGCACTTGTTGTTATTGATTCTAAAGTGTAAAAAGAAACTAGCAAAGATGAGTAGGGAAATAATCTGGTGTGTGCAACTGTTGAAAGGAACAGATGAGGGAAGAGACCTTCCTTAGCTTGCTTCATCCACCAGTATTTACCTTTAAGGCAGCACTTTAGCTCAAGCCAAACTGCATCTGATTAGCTGGAGAGCAAAAATGTCATACGTCAGATTTTAAATAAACATCCCCCCAAAAAAGATGGATAAAAGTTACTTGACCAGTCTATTTATTGATGACTTTTCACACCATTTTTACATCCAAATGTTCACACCATCCAAATGTTTACAAGATATAAATGCCTTACTCGCTTAGCCAAAATGGTTGCTAAAGAATGAAGTGCCTCATGTTATACAGCAAAATGTCAAATGACATTCCTAAGCAAACAAATTTGGACAAATCAGTGTCCTGTATTGTTATATAATTGTTGTTAGCATTTGCGGTGGTCTCTCGGACTAGCGTTTTTCCATAACAGACAAATAGCCACGAGAACCCTTGAAACAATAATACATTCATCCAAGAAATCTTTTGGACGGTTTTACCACACTGGTGATTGGTATTGTTTACTCTACATGACACATACACAACTTGGGTTGCTATGTTTTGTTATAACTATAATACAGAGAGCTGCAGTTTTCTTCCTGTGCAGAGAAAGTGAGTCTACTGAATTTGTCGACAATAAACTGACAAAACTTTACAGACTGATTACTTGATCTTGCTTGCTGTGCATGAAGAGCAATTCACAGTTACTTTAGAAATATTCATACATCTTCACTTTTTGCATAGTTAAGATGGTGAAGAGCTGTGTATAAATCAGACTATGAGTATAACAGTTTTAGTGTTTCCTTGAGCACAGCCATCCCAATCATTTCTAAAAGGAATATATATCAGGATATTTTTGACTGTTGTCTCTTATGCTAGCCTGATTAGCCAGTCGAGTAAACCTTGATCAAGGAGATACATTTAGCAATTTTATTGCAGCCATCTTGGCAGCACTCCATCAGTCACAGCATGTCATAACTTTGTCAGTGTTTAATGTTAATTTGTGAATAAGAGTGGCAACTTTATTATAAGTGTTTCAAGAAGAAAAAACTATAAATGCTTATTTTAATCCACTGTATATACTCATATTTGACTTGGTTGTGCACTGCTGTTTGTAGAGATGATAGTTCTAATGAATCCCCTACATTTGTTTGTATATGCAGCCCCAGTTACGGTGCAACATACCTTGATGCCGAGCTCCTCCAGCGGCAAAGCTACACTACGACACACCAGCTTCCCACGTACACTACATCACATATTCCTGTTGCAACAGGTGAGTTATGGCCTTATAATGAAATATTGTTTTAAAGTGACCAGTTTTACCAGGTAATATGTATTCATGCAGAAATTTTTGGTTTAAGCACAGACGCATCTTTCTCTTCCTCTTTTGAATGTCAGGAGCACTAGAGTCAAACAGTAGTACTCCAGAGACCTCAATCATGAGCTTCCTTTCAGCCATGGAGTCGAGAAGCCTTCAGGCTGGTCCTGTTAGTGCCTCATTGCTTTCTCCTTATAGACCCCCATCATGGCCTGCTGGTGAGAACACATCAATCTTTCAATCTTAGTTATATTATTTAAAGAAGAAATCATTAAGTATAGAGAGAATGTAACACGCCATACTCTGAAAACCATGCCCACGAGATTGGGGAAAAATTTAGACCCTAAAGTGTGCAACCAAATGTTGGAACGGTGAAAAAAACTACTCTTACTAGCTAAAAATATTTGGTTTCACTATGTGTAGGGATTGTTTTAGCAACCTTAGCTGTTAGAAACTGAACGTTGTCTATATTTGTAAGCTGCTGTAATCTGATAAGGCACATGCAAGTGCAGTAATATTACTCTTCGCTTTTAACTTATCCATGAAAAAACACATGCTGCATAGATAGCCATGCAGTGTCAGGATCTTTCCATTTTCCCATTACTCTTGCTCCTAGTGCTTCAAGTCTTATTGACAGTATCCATTTTTGTCTTATAAAAAGCTCAGTTTCAAAGTTCTGTAGTTCTTCAGCTTATAAAAACTCAGTTCTGCATTCTTTGCCCTGTTGGTAGTGCATGCTACACAGCAGCTTTTAGGTGTTTTTCAGTTCAGTGCTAGCAGGTGAATCTCACAAGGAGGCCCTTTTTGTGCAATGTAAAGTCAATAGAAACAATTGCACAATTTTCTTTTTCTCCAATTTGGGTGGGACCTAAATGCACTCTGTAAGCATCAATTTGTCACTATTTCACAAATTGCTTAGAAGCTTAGGACACAACTTGACTTTGCACCACCATCAATTCTGCTGGCTACATTGTTACATGTATACAAGTACTACAGATAGAGTATTGTAATGCTCTCTGATCTGCTTTGGTAGACAAATTGATATATGTGATGACACACTTTATAAATTACCTTTAGCATCTTTTTTTGTGAATCAAGAAAAACTTGCATGGATACAAAATATTTGTCCAGCTCTGTTTCTCAATTCTTCTCACTAATAGAGCAAACAATGTTTGTATGTATGTCTGTTCTTCACTTTTCTCCTGAGTGTATTGCTGAGGACCTGTGTAAGCGTTTGATGTTTATGGAAAGGTGATAACATTTTAATGCCTTCTTCCTGTTGCAATTCAACCACTGGCCACACTACATTACTGTTCTAGCACCCTGCCAGGTCTTTGTTAATATATGCTAGTAGAGACCTTGCACTGTGTACCTATGGTCCAAAGGCTGAGTATGATTAAAATGAAATATGTTGGGGGATGTTGGCATTTCAGATTTTGTATTACCTTTTGCACATGAATTTTGTTTATTATGAAAATATTGCATGTGTAAGATGCTTGTACTTATGTTCTGTGTGTGTGTGGTTTCCATGCAGGTGCCAACTCCTCGACCACAGAACTATATTTGACGGGTGCCCTGCCTTCTACAGCTACTTTCCCCTCTACACCTGCGCTTTCATCCTGTCAGCACACAGGTGCCTATCCTACCAGGAGTTATGCCACCAACCCTTCCCTGACTCTCCAGGATCCTGCCTTTAGCACTTCTACCAATGGCCTGTTTTCTCACCATGATCCCCTCCTGCATCTTAAGTCTAACCAGACTGTGCTTCCCACTGCCTTGGCCTTCAATCATCTTTCTGCCTCTGCTCTGGGCTCACCGCTCCCTGTACAGTCCTCCACTTACCGCTCAGCCCAAGAGTCTGCACCCCACCTCCTGCAGCCCCAGTTTAGCCTCTTACCTTCTACCCTATCTGCCACTCATAGTGCGAATCAGCCATTTGGGGCGACAGTTTTCTCAGGCTCTATTGAAAGAGCCCTTCAGCGTGAATGTAGTGTGATCAAACACCACCAGAGGCCTTCTAGTATCCATATAGCCTCAGAGCAGTTACCTAGTTCGGAGCAGTCCTTACAGGGATATTTCGGTTCAGGCAGCGAAGCGGATGTATCCTACCAGCAGGAACCATCCCATCAGCCCTCCGTGTCCTGCAACCCCTCCACAGGAGCAGATTCCTCTCAAGGAGTCAGTGGTTCCCTACAACCCAAAACAGATTGTACAACACAAGTATATTCATCCACTTCGCTGCAGAAGACGAATGAATGTTCTTCCAAACTAGCTCCACAGCCTGCAGGAAATGAAGAGATGCACTCTCAGAACCTGTCAGCGGGGTCTCCTGAGCGTTATTCCTCCCCTGGACTGAAGCAAAACTCTGTGATTATTAACCAAGAGGCAGTCCAGCTGTCTAGCCTAATTTCCAACACTTTATCTCAAACTTATATCACACCTCATACACAGTCACAAGCCTCCAATTCCACTTCCGACAAGCTCTCCTCCCTTTATGATACTCTCCCTTCACTCTCCAGCCAGTCTGACAATGTGGCATCCATTAGTCAGTCTCTTGTTTACTCATCTACTCCTGGGCTGAACCAAGAGCAGGGCATCCAGTATGGAGCCCAAGTACAGAGCTTGTGTCAAGGAAATCTGTCTGAGAGTTATCCCACATCCCACTCGCAGGGTGCCTCAAATGTGATTTATACTTCTCAATCACAGGTGCAGAATTCAGTGACCCAGTCTCAAAGCTTTATCACGGGAGAATCCCTTAACTCTTCTTTCCCACCCACATGTGCACAGAGCCTGCCCACATCATCTACAGTGGACTACACCCTCATGCAGGCCTCCGTGGGAGGCAAAACACACGACACTCTGTCCCACCAGCAGCACTCACAACCCAACACATATGTTTTGTCTGCACCTTTGCCTACCTACTCTTCAGCGGCTCAAGCCTTACAAAATAACATAACCTCCATACAGGACATAAAGCCAACATATGGCAAACAAAAACTTGAAGAGGTGCCTCTCCAAGGCCTCGAGGCTCTGCGGCAGGTCTCCGTGGAGGCCTCCATAACATGTAACAGTATAGTTTCCCATAACAATGTCATCTACGTTGTTTCAAAAATGGATGATCACCCTAAAGCACAGAGTGTTATTCGAAGCAGTTCACGTTCTGATGACCAGATTATGGGACTACGTCATGTAAATACAGTGCCGGTAAAGGATGAAAGAATGGGTTCTCTAAGCCAACAGCACATTCATTTAACTAGTGCCAATGGTCATGAAACTTCTAACACAAAAACTACAGACTCCATTGAATCCTCACATATACCCCTGTGCTCAGAGCCGCTCAAGCAGCATCCTCTCCAACTTGAATCTGCTGAGGCACAGCAACAGAATCAACAGAACCATAACCAGACTCAGGCTTTAGCAGCCCACACCCAGTTTATTGCTATTCCCAGTGCTCAGGTTCATCCTGAGACCAATCAAGTAATTTTGCTCCAGCAGCCAATTTTGAATAATAGTCAGAACACATCAAAGGTGATTCCAGTGCAAGCTATTCAATCGGGACAAGGCCTTGGCCCTGTTCATGTCCAGTATCTTCAGATGGACCGAGACCTGCTGGGTCCAAGTGTTACAGAAACCCAGAGTCAGCAGGGCACAGTAGTGTCTGAACCAAGCTCAGAATGTCCTACGTCTAAACATCACTACAGCCAGTTGACAAATCAGCAGTCAAGCGATGCCAAAAACCACTTTGCTGTCAACTCTATTTGTTTCTCTGACTCTATTCTACTTCCAGATGACAGGAATATTTTGTCAAATGTTGATGACATCCTCGCTGCCACAGTAGCTGCCTGTGGCGTGTCACCACAGGACTTTGTCAAAGCTACATCCTCTGCTGAGGCTGATATGGCAGTGATGGCAAGTCCTATTGATTCCAAAGGTCACTTCCAGACTGTTGATTTAAGACACATGTCACCTAGTTTCTCTTCAGCACAACAGCCAATTATCACTAACACTATCTCCCAAACCATCACCATGACATTAAACGGACCACAGATGACAACAGACTGTCAGGGTGGATCTGGTACCCACAACAACAATAATGAGCTTCATGCTAATGGAGACATAAGGTGCTCTGACAATAACTATCACTCAGCTGGGCAGGTATACGACTCCTCAGGTCCCCAGAATAGAATTCAAGGGAATGCAAAGTGTATTAAAACTGATGATGGACTCATGGAAAGTCCAAATGGTGAGGACTTTACCAAAAAGAAGGCTCGCTCTAAGTCATTGACTAAAACAGGCAGTCACAAAGAGGATGGTGGACTGGCCGGACCAGCCAAACGTAGTGGGCAGACCAAGCGGCAAAACTCGAGGGGTAGTGACGTGAGCTCACCATCTGCGGCACACGGTTTATATGATGGTTGTCCACAGCAGGAGAGAATCAGGCAAAAGATTCGTGAGGTGGAAGAGAAACAACCAGAAGTCAAAACTGGCTTTATTGGCTCCTTCCTAGACTTTATCAAGTCTGGGCCCAAACAGCAATATTCTCCAAGTCCAACACGAACAATTAATCGCCCTAGAAAGGCTTGTACCTCATCCAAACAGTGTACTATGCCAGCTTTGCCCCCAAAACTGCCAACTTTGCCCACGCCCTTAATTCCCCAGGACAGTCCAGCAGTAAACTCCCAGCAGAAACGTCTTGATGAAGATCTACAGAAGAACTTGGAGACCCTGCCATCATTCAGCTCTGATGAAGAAGAGAACACTGGAAAGAACCAGGCTCTGAGGAACAGCATCAGCTCAGCTCTCTCAGCTCTGGATGAATCTTCAGATCGGAAAACTAGGACAGGTAATCACACTCTGTAGCATATGGTACATGCTCAGTAAATAAGTATGTGTGTAAATAAGTATAATAACCATGCCCAAAAATGCCAGGGTATTGATGCTAATGAAGCGATAGTAAAGAAAGAAACAACCAAATTAAACTGATGTTTAAAACCAGCAACTAGGTTAGTTGGATCCCATTTGTATTTTTTCCTGTATATTGTTATAGAAACCTGTAAAACATTGACATTCTGTAACAGTGTGTATCTCATGCTCGAGACAGAAGTATTGTTTGCCTAAATACAAGACAGTGAACATTGAACTTTATTCATTTTCCTTTTTCTGTCTGTGAATTTGTGCTTCTTCAGATAATCAGTTTCAAGGTTTGATGTTGAAGCCAGAAGAGGTTCCCAGCATGCCCCACGCTGTCACCGACAGTGCGCCTCCCGTGACATCCTGTGTGCTGCAGGTACCCACTCCTGCACAGACAACAAACGCAGCCTCAGGAAAGACTGTTTTTGCAGCAACAGAGGAGTCCAAAGAGACACCACCTGGCCAGTTGGCTATGCCTTTAAAGAGTGTAGCCATGGCAGGACTCACTGATGAGGAGCTGTCGGACAGCGGAGGAGAAGGAATGTATCGTGAGAGAGACGAGTTTGTTGTCAGGAATGAGGATATCGAAAACCTAAAGGTACGGGAAGTGAAATGAATGCTTGTAACACTTGATATGGGCAAAATTGAAAGTGTAGCACAGGTCAAAATGTTTATAATATAACACTAGCATTTCAAAAGTAAGCCTTGATGCAATGCAGTGTAACTTAATTTAATTCCTCTTCAATTGTAAGTGATAGACTTAAAAAAAACTGCTTCCACATACTGAAGCCTATTCTGCAATGTGCTGTGTTTCTCTGTTTAGGTGACAATGAAAGCAGGCAGTGAGCCTCCAGCCATCTGGAAGGTACAGAAGGCTCTGCTGCAGAAATTTGTGCCTGAGCTGAGGGATGGAAAGAGAGTCTTCTCAGCTACAAACAGTGTAAGTAGACTATGCATATATAGTTTGATTATACAAATTAGTTTTGTCAACTAACACTTTCTTCTTGTCCGTTTAGTATCTTGGGTACTTTGGTGATGCCAAGACAATGTACCAGAGGGTGTATGTGAAATTTTTGGATACAGTTAACAAAAGGGAATATGTACGAGTTTGTAGTCAGAAGCCACGCTGCAAACCCATGAACTCACTAAGGTAAGTGTAGACTACTGGCTCCTATAATTCATAATAGATTTTTCTGAGTTATCTCAGCTTTTTTTTTTTTTGTCACACAGGGGTTTTCAGGTGAAAACTTTGCTGGGCTTGACAGCCACTCCTACAGTTTTCCAAAACCAAAAGCCCAGACCCAAACAACTTAAGCCAAGAGCAGAGCCTCCACCAAAAAAGAGGAGGAAATGGAAGGAGGAGTTTTCACCCACTGCCTCTGGATCATCTGCAGAAGAAGGAGGCGAAGAGGATGGTAAAGAACAAGTTTAAGTTTTTAAGGAACTCTAGTTTGTTGTCTAGATTTTGTCACACTCTCACTGCCCTTCGATGCCTCCTGTGTGTTTTATCTCTCTCCCGTACACACTCAGAGTTAAACCCTCCGCTACCGTTTGCTTCCCGATTACTCAACACACGAACCATGAAAGAGACATTCAGGAGCTTCGTGGAACTGCTTATCAGTATTGCCTTAGATGAAGATGTAATGACAGCACTTGAAAGGGCAAATGGTGAGCAAGATACTTTTTGGACATTGTTCTTAGTTAGATTGGCTTAACGGTTTAGGATCCCTCACATCATTGCTTGCTGACTTTTCTTTTGTCTCATCCATTTCAGATGAATTGCTGCTGCCACATATGAAAAGAGTGGATGGAATGATCACTGACAACAGAAAACGTTTACTTCACAAACTACACATAGAGCAGGTGTTGAAGGTGAGTGTGGAAATGAAGCTGCACATAAATGTAGATTTGTGTTGTCTTGATGCATGCGCAAGGTAAGGAAATCCCCCAAAATATCCAGAAGAACAGAATACATTTCTTTTAGGGTCGATTTGTGTTCTAGTCCCAATGGGCGCTGAAAATGGTGGATGTGTACCGTATCATGCAAAGGTCACGAGCCACCCCTCATTTCATCACAGTCCAGCCCTGGTGCCTAACCATTTTTAGAGGAATGTTTCTTTTGTTTGTTGAAGACATGTAACACTGCCCTATGAATCATTCAAGGATATACCTAACTCAAGGGAGGAACCGGTGTTGTATCTGCACATAACAGACAACAAAGAACTAGTTTTAATTTGTGTCTTCAGGCACCTTGGTACTGGCTGACTATCCAAAAAAAGATACATTTATACATTAAGAAAAGGAAAAACAAATCCAGCAAAGTCCTGACACAGAAGAGATACATCTGACTCATCAAAACAACAGTTTAACAGTGTCTGTAGTAAGGGTGTCAAATATAAGGCCTGGGAGCCAAATTTGGACCTGCAAAGATCCAAATTCAGCCAGTTGGTTGACTTTGGAAAATGTGAATGAGGGCATAATTCTTTGTCATTTTACAGCTTTTCTTACCCATAAAGCTCTCCTTCATGGCCATTCACAGTACACCAAAGTAATTCAATTTTAGAATTCTGTCATTTCCCACATTAGGGTTAGCTGAGTCATGCTGTCAGATTTCTTTCATTTACTACAGTAGCATTTCTTTACCATGTAGGGAAAACTGAGACATCATGTTGAAATTGCACTTTTTTGTCTTTATATTAAGACATCTCATTGATTAAATGCATATTTAAACTTTTTACATTGACAGAAATTGGAATTTCACCAGTCTGGCCCACATAAGATCTAAAGTGGGCTGTTTGTGGCCTGCAACATAAAATGAGTTTGACCTCCCAGGTCGACAGCCATCTATAAAACATGGTGGAGGCACTGTCATGATTTCGGACAGCATTTCAGCAAGTGGTCGTGGTGATCTTTTAAAGGTTTTTGGAATTATGAACACAGAAAAGTAGCATTAGTTTTTGATCCACCATATAATTGTATGATGTGTAACATCTTCATGTTTTCAGTATGACAATGATCCCAGTCAGTCATCAGTTGGTAGCCAATGAGCATGTTGACTCATTAGTTTCACTGTCGGAAACCCTCCTCTGGCTTCACTTCTGGTTTCGCATGAGTAAGATAGTAATGGCAAAATGCAAATGTTTTACTTCAAAAGTTTTGAATATGCGTTCTAGATCTACTTTCATTGCAATAGGAAAATAAGCATTAAAGGATCTTTACTGCACTGTGTGAACCTAAGTAACTTGTGTTCTTTAGGCAGCACTAGACAGCTTCCCAGAGATCTCAGTGGTGACTGAACTGAAGAAAGATGGGGAAACACCAGCCTTCAAAGTACGTCTCAGTGGACGTGCCTACAACAAGAAAACTATGAAACCCCAGAAGAGCCCCAACACTATGCCTCAGGTAATTGTACTTCTAATGTCTGTCCATAAGAGGGCGCAGGTTCACCGTTTGTTAATCTTTAGGTTTGCTGAGCACTGAAGCGACTACCTCCTGCTCTCATGCTGTTTGACTAATATAAAAAAAGAAATATACTAATTATTCAAATTTTTTTAATTATGTTTCCCTCTTTTAGGAGTATACAGTAGACCAGCAGAAAACTCAGTGGTTTTCTCTATACCATTCTTTGCAGCATTACAAGTACCACACATACCTCATGTGTAAGGATGAGGTAAGACAATGTGTCTAGTTTCTACTGAATGCATAAAGCTGTTTTGTTTAGTTTTAGATTTTTTTGTGAGTTCTGTAAATATTATTTTGCAGATTTAACGTCACTTGCTTACTTCCACATGGAATTTATTTGAATTAATTGTATTTTATGCTCTGTTTGTGGTGTTGTCCTTCAGATTGCATCTCTGCGGGTGCAGGCAGGGGACCTGGGGCAAGAGGAGACTGTGCAGAAGTGTCTGCAAAACGGGGCTTGGGTAGAGGGGCTCTTTGATCGCTTTGGAGAGCTAATCAATCAAGTGCAGCAGGCCTGCAGATGAAAGCCTTTAACATGCTTGGTTTAAAAAAAAGTCCAACTTTTGAAAACCAGAAAATGCCTCCAGCTCAAAATGTGACCGAGAAGGATGGAGTGAGTCTCTTCTTCAAGCGCAGGGTGTTTCGGATCAACTGATTTGCCTGTTAAAGACTGTTGGGAGACTGTGGAGTAAAAGTGGCACGAGTGCAACAGTGAGACACACAGTGTTTATCACTGCATCCCAGCAGAAACCTGGAACTTCATCAACAGAGGACAAGAACTTTGTTCTTGGGAGCATTTTGGAAGGCTCCCACCTAGTACTTCTCCTAGTCTTTGTAGGTTTTTATAGTTAAAAGCCCACTTTTATGGGCTTTTCCATAGATTTATATTCTTTTTAATTTTTTTCTTTTTTAAGTTAAATACCAGATCATGACCAGATTGTATGCACAATATAGAAGGCAATCAGCACAGGAAGTAGAACACAGCAAATACACAAGCAGAGCAAGCCTTTGTCAATCTTTTAAGTAAGCTCACATGCAAAGTTGATCTGTTGTTTTGTTTAAAAAAAGAACTATACATTATATATAACTATAGTTATATACTGTTTGCAAAACATCACATTTGTAATACGGTGCCAGCTTATATATATATGTATAATGTACATTTTGTAAAAAAAAAAAAAAAAAGGAGAAAAAAAATAGCAGGACGTTGGAACAGCAGCAAATCTCTCTTTAGCAGCTACATAGTGCGTCTATACTATAGTTTAACATTTGTGTTTCAAGCCAACCATTTGCTTATAGGAAACATCTTTGATTGGAATCAATGCAGTTCCAGTACTGCTTTTTATTAATCTTTTTATTAATCTCAGACATTGTTACCTTGGCTTATCTATGGGTAAATGAATGCAAATGAATTGCTTTACAGACATAGCCTACATTTTATGATAAAAGTATATATTTTCACAGAAGAAAATGGTTATTTCTAAGACACGTTTTGATTATCTTTTCACAGTTTTCCAGAATTTACTCTAAGTCATTTATTTTATTCTGTCAAAAATAATCTTGTTCTTAAAAGATGCAGTTTGTAAATAAAACACTGCATGTATTAGGTATGTGTTTTTCTAGGATATTTTTTTGCCAGGAACTCCGTGAGATTTTTTTCTGGAATCCCATTTTTCAGAGCAATTATTTCTAAAAAAAAAAAAAAAAAAAACAGGGTGTGAGGTGCATATATAAACACTGCCTTTATTTTGGAATCTGGATTTTCTTGGGTGAATACCTTCTGAGACTGATTACAATCTGAATCAATGAATTTTCATAGAATCCCTACAGACACGTCACATAATGCCACCATTGCATTTGGTCATAGTTTGGGAAGATTGCAGCAGGACTAACTAGGCATGTGACACCTTTTTATCTGTTTTTGCACAATCACCAAACCACATGGGGACTTTTCTGCAGTGTTGCCGTAATATTATAGAATAACCAAATACGATTTTTTTCTTTTTTGACTAATGTTTGATCAAAGTCGATATAAGATTGTGTTTCATTATCAACTGTAACCTTTTTAGAACATAGATGTACTGTTTTCAGTTTTATTTGTAACTTTGCTATAACAGGGGCCAAGTGCTACATTTAACATATTTGAAATGTTAATCAGACAGAAGAGCCCAGCAGAAAAAGTTACAACAGTCTTGCTGCAACCAAATAGTCTGTATGGATTTTTCAGCGTAGCCAGTCACAGTTTGCTTCTCAGCTTCCTGAGGGGTCTGGTTATGTTAGATTTCTCTTGCTTGTTGGAAGTGTGCTGTTAATATTGGCTCACATCTTCCATGAGGACACAACGAAGTGAGAAACTTGCCATGTTGCTCGCCCACAGTGCTCTCGTGACCTGAACTTTTCACATATTTATGGGTGGCTGACTTTGTGTCGTCTGAAAGAGTCTCTGGGCTGTTGAATAAAATATGACTGTCCAGCCAGACCAGTCACAATGCAAAAAAATGACTGGCAATCCCCAAAAAACAAAAGTGTCTCTGTACTTCACTGACTGCACTGTGAGGAAAGCCACTGTCCTCTGTCCTTTGGAGTTGGAGAGGCTCGGGGGTGGAGGACAACTAGTCAGGCAAGCGTTTGGGATTCCATTACGGGCACAACGGGTAGGGAGAGATACTGAGCGTCTGCTCTCCAGATGAAAAGCATATGAATTTTAATGCACTGCATTGTTCCATATGTGGGAGACAGACTGGAGGCACCCCCGAGGCAGCATGAGAATGTGAGAAGGGCACAGAAACGAGATGGCTGTGTGCTGCGTAAGGCTGCATATCACTGACAGTCTTGAGGTTAGAAATAAATGTCTCTTCGTGAAACCTGATGCACTGAGTGTCGATGATGATCTAGTTTAAAATCAGACCTGTCGTGTGTACACGTGCAGGGTGAAAAGTAGTTATCTGTTGCAAGTAGAGTTACCAATTTGTATTTGCTGCAGCTGGAGTCTTCTACTGACAAAGTCAAGATCTGTATTTGGGCGTTTGTTAGCAATTAGCAAAAAATACAACTACGTTTTTATTTACGGTCAGTCTTGAAATATTTGTTCTTTACTTAAGGTTTTCCACTTTTGCTGCTGTAGTTTATGCTGGGTTTTACTCGACTGCAGCACTTCAAAAGTTGTCTAACACTTACATACCATTGTGAGACGTTTACATACATTCACGGGCATTAATACTATGGTAATTTGAGGCTTTTAATCATTTTTGAACTGTTCTTTTTCTAGAGTGGAATGATTGTACAGCCTACATTTTTAATGAGTTTGAAGGATTTTCTCTAATCCACACAGGGTCAAAAGTAAAGATACAGGCTCAAATAAATACATACAAGCCCAATGATATTTAGTTAAATATCACTTAGAAAGTTGCACCTCGCCTAGACCTTCCAAGGTGTTTTACAGGTTGCCATCAACAAGCGTTTGGCGTAAATCTGCCTCGATAATCTGACCAGAGTTCATCTTTATTGGTCGGTCTCCCGGCACAGACGTGGCTTTAAAGCATAGTCCCTAAATTTTCAATAAAGTTGAGGCCAGGGCTTTGAGAAGGCCATTCCAGAAGCTTAATGTTAGCCTGCTCTATAAACCAGTTTTGATGTCTAAGTTCCAACCATCTTGCCGTTGACTTGAGGTGAATTTCAAGACTTTTGGAGTAGTTCTTCATTATTCTTTATTGTACCAGTGCCAATTGTAGCAAACCAGCTCCAGACCATGGTGCTACCACCACCATGCTTGATCGATGGTGCAGTGTTTGTAGGTTTGAAAGCTTAATGTTTCCTCCTCCAAACATACTTCTTGTCATTGTGACCTAAAGGCTTAATCTTTGTCTCAACTGACCATAAAATGTTTCTTCAGAAGGGATTTAACTTGTCCACGTGCATGGCTGTAAATTTCATCTTGGAATCTGCAGTTGTTTAGTCATTCTAAGAGACCTTCCCAACTTGTGTAAATCTAATATTCTCCTATTATAGAATACAGTTCAAGGTTAAATATTAATCCAGCACTATCTTCTTCTTGTTGTTCTGGAACAAGTTTGGCTTGTTTGGAAGAGTTGCCAGGAGAAAGCCCCTTTTTGTTTAAAAAGTACGTGGCCACACAGCTTAGGTTTGCAACCACAAGAGCTCTGTCATACTGTTCTTTGAACAGATGAGACAAAGTGGAGATGTTTGGTGAAAATGTCCAGTGCCACGCCCGGCGAAAACCAAACATGGCATACCAACACAAATACAAAGTGCTGTAGAGTCGAATGTGAACACATCTGTCCCAGAACTAAAGTTTGCTGAAACTGGGTCATGCAACAGGACAATGATCCCAAGCACAGTAGCAAATCTACAACACAATGGCTGAAAATTTAATGAATCAAGCAGCTGCAATGGTCTGGTCAAAGAAAAGACATCAAACTGATTCAAAGGCTGTGATGGGATCTTGAGGAAGCTGTGAATAAACAAACCTCAATGAACTGAAGGAACATCGTAAAGAAGAGTGGGGTCAAATTACTCCCGAGATGAGGCACTGATAAAATTGTACAGAAAACAATTAAAGTTATTTCTGCTGAATGTGGTTCAGCAAGCTACTGAATCGTGGGCTGTACTTAGTTTTTCAGAGAACTGTAGTCGTCTTATTTGAACTAATTTTATTGGAGAAAATTCCTAGGGGATATTTTTGTTATCATCTTACCTGCATGACTGATAAGTGTGAAGGTGAAGGAGAGGGAAATATACAGGAGCTTCCAGGTAATTGGCGAATAACAGAAATGTAAATATTGCTTTGACCTTGCGGGTTAGAATTACTAATGGTGTTAACAAGGGTGCTTTCTCTGTGTCCGTCAGCCATCAGTGCTGGCATAAAACAGGTTTTACTGTTCAGCGCACTCTCAGCACTCTTGTAAACTGTCGTCAGTTTACAAAATACCAGCATATTTGACCGCTATGCATGGGTGAAACCAATTTCACCTGAATGAAAGTATATGTGCTCTTCATATGTAGATGTGTGATCACTGTATAAATCCACAATGGGAGACATGCTTTGCTAACACACATAATGCTCGATATTATACATTCCAAACCCGAGGTACAACAAGTGTTACCAACCAGTTTGGCACTACAGGCATCCCTGGTTTTGTTTTCTTATGAGCCAAGAATGTGAGGCAGGTATTTCGAGACTAAGCGTCATGGGTATTTTGTCAGAAAGACACAAGACGCGCACAAAACCCCCCCGGATATAACAAAAGCTGAGGCAGAGACTTGGTGTCAAGCCTGTAAAACATTGAATGTGAAAGTAAACAAGAAAACCAAAATGCAGCTCAGGTGGATGCATGAATAGGGGGTTCAAACCACATCTGTCTATCTGCGCTTGATTAGAAGAAATGTAGGATCTATTGTGGGCACAGACTGGTCTCTGCTCATACCTGCTGATGAATAGCAGCGTTTTTCAAAATAAAAGATACGTAGAGCCCAGAGGACACTGATCGAACCGGTTTGCCTCGGTTGCATACCTCACTTGTTGCACCATACTTGTCTCTTGTGTTGATAATAATAGCTCTCTGCCTTTCAGTCTCCTTTCCTGCAAGTAATCGACATTTTGTCTAGAAAAGAACAAAGGCATCAGTTTAGAGTGTAGATTCTGAGTTCACAAAAACCTCCTCCTGCTACAGCTCATATGTGTTTGCTCTTGGGTGTGTAAGTATTTGTTTTTGAGATATTTAAGCTCGGTATATTCAACAGTACGGTGTTCACATGACCCCAAACGAGGTGGAATAGGCAGGTTTGCTTTTGACACTTGAGGGTCCCTACAGTCCAACTTGTGGTGTCTACTGTTTTAGCAGTACATGGGAAAGGTCTGTCTCTGTCTCTCTCTCTCTGTCTCTCTCTGTCTCCCTCTCCCTCCCTCCACCCCCCCCCCCCCCCCCCCCCCAAAAAAAAAAAAAAATGTCCTTATTCTTAAATTAGAACTTTATCCTGAAAAAATGTTTAATATCTTCCCATCTTCCTGGGAACAGTTATATCTGCAGGTTTTTAATCAGGCCAGATTTACTTCCTCTGTATGCTTTTAGGGTGTGACCTAGTAAGTAAAAGGTTATGTGAAAGCTTCCTAGATGCTGGAGCATTACTTGAAAATGAAAGGCATTTACTGTAACTCCAGATTGCACCAGTCAGGGAGGTTTTTTTATAAGCACCTTTGCAGATCACACTGCATCCTATTATAATGACCAAATGATAAAATAATTAAAGCTAACGCCGATAGTGAAACCTTGTTTGATTGTAACAGTGGTAGTAATCGCTTGCCTTCCATTTATTTAGTTTCAGTTGGTGGAGATAAGCGTAAAAACAATGTAAGATTCAAAATAAGGTACTTAATGAGCCTTTGTTAAACTTCAGGGAAACAGTGAGAGCCTCGTTATCACGCTGGGAAGGCGGTGATTGGGTCATGAATAATGTATCGGGGTGGGAGGAGACAGTTTCGGCGTTGACTGTAGTTTAGTTGCGAGCGTCACGGTGTGTATTGAAGACCGGGACATGGTCTGAATGGCTTTCTTTACAGTCACTGGAGGAAGTTTTCGTTCATCGAACACCAGGTAAGATCGATTTAACCACTTCACGGACTTCACCAAGCCAGATGTTACTTTTTTTGTGCGTGTGGTAAATATATTGTTGCAATCTGAGGAGTTTCCTTACTTAGGTTTGTAATCTGCGTTATCGACATGTGTCTTTTAATCCCAATTTAATGTCGATTTCATGGATTTTACGCACTCCGTGCGTCTGGAGCAGGAAAGAAATCAGAAAGCTTGATTCAGTGAAGTCGTTGTGAAAAATGACAAACCACGGTTAATCTTTACAGAAAGTATACTTTTAAAAGGAGGATGACCTTCATGAATTCCAGCCTATTTTTATGCTCTGTTAACTCTTCAGAGAATGAGTTAATAACTGATAGGTCGCAACTTTTTTGGGACAGTTTGACATTTGCTGAGTGTAGCAGCAGGTGGGGCAGTGTTTATGTTAAAAACAGCGGGTAGAAAGGTAGAAAAGGGTATTTTGTGTGGACGTGGGCCAGCGTCTACGATGTGGATTCCAATCCATAGGGGCCAAAAAGCCAAACGGGGTTCAGCCATAGCGTGTTCATGTTGTGCCCTGAAGCTTGATCAGTTAATCTTACTAGTCACAACATGTTGGACGAATGAAGGAATCTGCCACAGGCTATTAAGAACCTGCTGTTTTAGGTCTGATGGTGCTGCACTGCTTCTCATCTTAGGCCTCTTTTTAAGCATTGGTCCTCTTTCTTGTTTAAAAAAAAAAAAAATCTAAATCTAAAAAATCTAAATCTTTTCCCTTTACTGCAGTAGGAACACCTGTATGAGCCAGCATTCTCACGAGGGAATGATCACAGTGCTGAATGCTCCCTGTGCGATTATTTACCCCACTGATGTGTACAAACAGAAGTGCACTATTATCCTGAGCTGAAATGCAGACCTGACACTCCTTGCATTCTCCCTTTTTATATTATTATTATTATTATTATTATTATTATTATTATTATTATTATTATTATTATATAGAGAGGACAATAGTCATAGGGAAGGTGACTGGGGTCAACTATGCAAACAGGGCTCAAATCTCAACCTGGCGCAAGCAACAAGAGGTGACAGAGCACAGCCTGTTCCCAGGATTGCTTTGACCCATATCTGACCTCCCCACTTTTTTCTTTTCTTTTTAACGAGCATTAATAGAAATTGATCAAATCCGAATTTACTGTGGTAATCCCGCTAATCCAGGGACCCCTGAAGGGATTCTCCAGATGGTCTTGCTGCAACTCCTAAATCAAGGATTTCATTGTGATAATGCAGCTCTTTCCTTTTGCTAATTACGCTTAACAAAAAGCATGGTAAATCTTTAAAAAAAAAAAAAAAAGTCTTTCATTGGGAGTTTACATGAATTTTTGACTGTCGTGTGCATAGTATGGATTTAAATCTTTTCTCAGTGTCTTAAAGTAATGAAATAAACATTTCAAATCAGTGCCTCATCGCCCTGTTATGTTCCTATTATGCATACAAACCTTTGCAAGGTGTTCTTCCTTGAACAGCTGCAGCCCCAGTTGTTCTTTCCCGATATGTAAATCTGCACTGAGGACAATTTCTTCTCTCCCAGAGGAAGAAGTGGTTTGACGTAGCTGTATGTCATTAGGCAACAGATCACCGAGATTAGCGGGCACACACTTCTCTGTGTTCTCAATGAGCTGTTGTATCTTTAAAAAGAGTGGGAGAACATCTGCTTGCCGCTGTATTGTTCCCAAGTGCTTTTCACATTCCAGTTTTACAGATAGGTCAGTAATCATTTTTGTCATGTTGTGCTATCATAACATGGAGTCTGGCTGTTGCTGTCAGTTCCTGATTTATGGCACCTGGCCTCAGCGAGCCTCTCTCCAATTCACTCCTAACATTTGCTCAGCAGGCTTTAAATGTTTCCTGTTGTGAGATGAAAGCCACACCAACATCTCAACAAGGCTAGCTCTGCTTTCTTTCACCAGTCTGGCCTGTGGTGGATGACACAGTTTTTTTTGTTTTTCTTTCCAAAGACAAAAATACGAAAGACCCAACAATCAAACACAGAACAGGAAAGAAGATTTGTTGACAAACTGCACGATCAATTGTTGAAGATGTGGTAGTAGTTAGTAGAACATGGGTTAGGCTATCTGGAGTGAAAGGAAAACTCACAATATCATCATTAATCATTAGTCACAGCTTTCTAACACTTTCTCTTGACTCCTTCCATCAGAACGAGGCATGGCTGGGAAGCCTTTCCGAGCCACCTACATCTGGACCAGCATCATTTCGAATCTGCATACTCGCGTGGAGGTCAAGCGTCGGCGTCACAACCTGAAGTCTTACCATGACTGTTTCTTGGGTTCAGAGGCAGTGGATGTGGTGCTGGCACACATCACCCTCAACCGTCTTTTTGGAGATGAAGCAGTACCCCGCTATAAAGCTGTCAAACTTTGTCAGGCGCTCATGGACTCAAGGGTATTTGAGCCGGTGGGAATTAAAGTATTTGGGAAGGAAAAGAAGAAAACTACATTTGAGGACAGCAGTTTCAGTTTATACAGGTTCCTGAGTCCAGAAAACAACTCGTCTTCTACGCTGACTGGCACCAATTCCCTTTCCACTAATACCATTGAGAGTGGCTATGACTCACCGAGCATTGAAAGAAACACAAAGGGCTATAGTCCTCTACGGGAAAGGTACAGACATAAAGTAACTATTTTAGATGTAATCTGTGATTTGCTTAGCTCTCATTCCTTTAAGGTAATTGTTAAATCCAGTTTAGCTTCAGATAGTAAGATTTCTAAAAACTGGTTTGGCATGAACAAAAGGATTTAGAGTCAGAACATTCAGTCATGCATTGATTTCACAAATTTTCAGTTTCAGTTGATAATTTTCAGTTAATGCTTTTTCCCAAATCTAGTATTTTATAAATAATGATTAGGTAGATATAAATCATACTGATTTATCTCCCAAGTATTTGATTTGTTTTCAAATTGAGGGTTTGGACTGGAATGGTACTAACATGGTGCTTTTCTGCTCTTATTTGAGCACTCAAAGCGCTTTCCTACTGCAAGCCTTATTCACCTATATTCATATAAGCACCTTGTTCTATCCCTAAGCAGTTTTGACATAACAGTCACGCACTCACACTTTGATCGATGTATTGGGAGCAACTGTCCAAGGATACTTTGACATGTCAGACCCTAAACCATCAAGCTCTCAGTCAGTAGCCAACCTGCTTTACCTCCTGTGCCACATCCATCCATCGTGATTGTCTGAATACTGAAAATAAAGCTGAGCACAAAAACAGAAAATGGGTGGAATGATTTGCAGGCTAGTATAGATCAAGTTACGACCATCATCAATCAAGGTGTTATGTTAATATGTGAGACCTCTTTTATAACACTAACTTCTTGGGTGACCTCCCAATTGTGACACACTTTTGAAACACAAAATTGTACATTTTATTGTTTAATTTTTTTAAGCTTTATTTATCCAGTTAAATCACTGACATCAAGAATCTCTTTTACATGGGACATCTGGCCAAGATGAATGCACCACTAATGTATCAAAACAAACATCAGATTAAATTAACGATATAAAGACTTGCTCACATAAAACACTTGCACACATTCGTAAACTGTAAGGATTTCGATCAAACTTCTTCTTCTTGGCTTCATCTCATCTGCCTCGGCTTGAAAGCATATAAACAAATATCGTGGTGAGCATCTAAACTTTAAAATTTCCTTTACCTTGATGCTGGAGAGTTCAGAGTTTTACAGAGGCTGTTAGGATAGCAAAGGTTGGCAGAATGCATTAAGCATACGGGCTAACACATGGCCTCAGCACTTTGTGTTTACACTCTTTTGATCTCTTTAAAATCTGATCTTGTTGTGGGAGGGACAGACATGGGCAGACAGCAGGTCTGATGGCTGTAATGAGAGATGAAAGATTCAAAGGAACCATATGCTGTTTTAGTGTTTGGACAAGGCTTTTGTTATTTGCAGCATGGGTTAAGTCAGTCTTAATAGGTATAATTTAAACAAACAGGGAAAACAGTGGCTTTTGTTTAATGGAAATCCTGTTTGTCCTATTTAATTTCAGTCAGAAATAGCTCATTTGCAAAACACTTATTTGCAAAATAAGCATTTTTAAAAATGAAATATGCACAATCAAAACAGCAGCAAACTGTGATTGAATCAGACATACTCCATAAAACATTTGTTTACTGATGCCACTTCTCTTCCTGTAATATGTCTGTTTATTTTGCCTCCTCTGTTTTGACTGATTGCTGCTATTACGCAACTCTGCAGGAAAGAAGCGCAAACAACAGACAAATCACTTGAGGACGTGCTGGGAAACCTCAACCTCAGCTCGACGATTACCCCTCAGATGATCAACCTCGGCCTCTCGCAAGAGCGTAAGTTGCTTTCTGTCTTTGATGAGCGTGACATAAAACAGGCGTCGTGTTTTCATGCTGAACATGACTCAGCATTCTCGACGTGTCTGTGTATTTGTGACTTGTATGGTGTTTTCACAGTTGTAGATGAAGTGTGGCACCAGCAGGCAGTGTTCAGACTGTTGCAGTTAATAGAGCTCCCCCTGTTGGAGAGTTTGTTAGAGGGCAAGGAGACATCGAGGCGTGCCCTACATGGCATGGACAGCGACCCGGACCTGTTGTATACATCAAGCTACCTAGACAGAGAGGTTCTGAAGGCCTTCAGTGAGGCTCAGTAAGTCCACTCATTTTTTCTTCTTCTTCGTTTTATAAACGTTGATCAATTCACATGAGTGTTTCTGGTGACCTTTGTTAGACTTTAAGACCTTCACGCCACGCCTCACCAGATTAGCTGGTCTGCTGATACTCATTTTCTGCTGCTCTGCCGACGTAGAATGTGTATAGAATGGCACAGCATGTCTATTTGCACTTGTCCTGCTCTTTAACTTAAAGAAAAGCGCTCACCAATTGACCACTGCTTTTTTTTATTTGGTAGTAAAATTATGTGGAGGTGTAGAGATAAGAGTCATCGTAATAATGGTTATTCATTGGAACTGTGTAGTGTCCCTGCATTTACATGTAGTAGTTATATGCACACCACAAAACTGCAAAACCTCAGTTTGACTTCAGACTGCCTTGAACTTTGTTTATTAATTCTAATAATAAAGGCCAAATTTCAAATTCACATATAAATATTAAATCATAATACTTTCCTCTCTTCAGGGCTGATGAGTGGATGTCAGGAGCAGTGGACTGTCTGGAGTTTCTGCCTGATGACCTGGTGGTGGAGATCAGCCGAGGTCTGGCCGCCTGTGGAGACGACCTGATCCGGTGTAAAAGACTACTGTATCAAGTCCTGACTAAGCACTACGGACACACACAACAGCCACCTCTGCTTAGCAACCAAATTTTCGATATCCACTGCGGCATTTCCGAACTACTCGGTATGAGAAGGCTCTGTCAGATCTTTTGTACAGATACAAGTTTACAGTGATAGATGTGAATCAGATTTTAGGTTTATTTAACTGCATCCCTGCCTTTTTAATGCAAATTTTGTGCTTTATCGACAGTGAACGGGAAGCGAGAGCAAGCTGTGGAAGCGCTCCAGCTGAGCCTGAAGCTGCAGGACTCTCGCAGCAGGGAGGAGCTGCGTCGGCTCCTGAGATTCATGTCTGTTGCAGCCAAACCGGAGGAGGTCAAACTGCACAAAGAGGTCAGCGCTAAGGGTGTATCTTGTGGAAGTCTGTACATTTTTGCTGGCTTTTTACTAACCCTACATAATTCTCCTAGATTGAGAACCGAATGGCAGTGAAAAGGTCTTTCTCACGTGCCATCGTCTACAGCAGAAGACTCGCCAAAGGAAAGGTGGACTTGATGGTTCTGTTCATGATGGATAACCACTGTGATCTGTTCAAAGTGAGTGTTCCCAGTGTTGTAGGAGGGATGTTATCTTATGTCCTTTACAGCCGCTACAAACAAGTAACAGCATATTTGTTTGTAGGAGAAGTTATAATATTTTGCTGTCTCTCCCACCAGATTCCTGTCTCACTGCACAAGATGGTTAGTGACAGAATAACGAATATTGTGAAAGGGAAGGATCCAGATATGTTGACAGGTTTGCAGATTTTTACCCCTCACAGGCATCATTGCGTACATTCAGATATTTAACTGTTAACTGGGGGCATAAAGAGGAATTAATTTTTGGTTTTCTGTCTCTCTTTACTCCAGGATCAGCGTACTCAACAAGAGTAAGCACTGAGGTGTATTCACAAAACGCACGAAAAACCACTAAAGAGGAGCTCGTGTCTTTATTGCGGACAGTCCACGAGAGCCCTACGCTCTCTGATAAAGAAAAGAGACGGCTGCTTGGACAGTTTTATAAAGGCCATCCGGAGATATTCGTTCAGTACTTTGGAAATAAATTGTCCAGTATCAACATGTTGTTACAATAATATTTATTAATTTAAAAAGACCATATACTATAAGGTAAAGAAGAAAAAAGCCAATGCAATCCAGATGATGTGAAAACGTCCATGTCAGCGAGTGGATTTTATTTAGACTACTGAACGCAAATGTGAATTTTAATAATCTTAATTATTTAAGGAACTTGACATTTTCTTTTGGTGCAGGACGCTAACATGAAGTTTTAAATGAAACTGTTACTTTCCGAGAAAGACAAAAAGAACCAAGTGTTCTTTAGTGATTCTCCCCCCCCCCCCCCCCCCTTTTCTCACTGCAAACCATCTTGATGGCTTGATGTTTTGTAGGCAGAAAAGGGCAAATCTGCTTGCCAGATTTTTATTTTTTAAAGATGTAAATGTTCCGTGTGTTTGTGCAATAGAAACAGTGTTACCAGTCAAAATGTTCTCAATGCGATGTACAGTATAGCTTTGTGTAAGTAACCCTCAAACGGAAATTTGAAACTGGAAATTTGAAAGTCTGATGTTGAACTGTAGTAAACAATAAGACGCATTCATGAGAATCAACCCTCTGGGTTTTTGTTTGTCGCATCACATCAACAAAACAGATGTTTGTGCTTTTTTTTTTTTTCTTTTGTAACTGAAAACCTTAGCTCCATTTTAGTGGCAGCTTCAATGCCTTTTAAGTAAGGTTCAATAAAACCCTCTGCACGAGACAAGGAAATTGCTTCCATATTTCTATGGAACAC
The DNA here is from genome assembly GCF_057382095.1 of Aulonocara sp. 'chitande type north' Nkhata Bay. NCBI lineage: Eukaryota > Metazoa > Chordata > Actinopteri > Cichliformes > Cichlidae > Aulonocara > Aulonocara sp. 'chitande type north' Nkhata Bay. Next base: position 16,857,079 of record NC_141344.1, read on the forward strand.
TATATAAACTTAAGAAGGATCTAAAATTTGTAGATTCCACACAAAATGTGTTTAAATGAAAAAAATAATTTGCCACCAGAATGCTGAAAAACCCATCAGTGTTCCAGTTGTTAGTTTACTTTAACAAATTATTTTTGTTCAACAGACCGTTGCATTCATTTTTTTTATTACTTGACTGACTGAAATCTAATGTTGCTTTCAGCTGAGTTTAAGAGGAAATGTGAAACAGTTTTCATCCTGTTTGTTAAATAAGAAAGTGAATGGTTACGGAGTCCTGAGATAATTTGAAGCTAGAACACTAAATCACAAAACTAAAATATCTGCAATAAATTGAAACTACTAAAAGCTGTAAGAGAAGACCGACAACTACTTTACTTTATATGCGTTATTTGCATCATATGCATTGTTTTTGCTTCTGTAAGAATTTGTGTCGTATGGATTGGGCAGATTGTATGTTGCTAAAGAGCATACAAAGCTGTGCTAGGTAGAGAAAATTACCTTCTGAGCACCATGTGAAAACAAGCAGCTGGTTGGTATTAAAAATGGTTGCTTATGTGCAGTGTTTTTGAATTTGTCATAAAATGAAGATCTGCTTGATAGTGACAGCAAAATGCTGCTAACCAACTAATTGTTTAAGTCTTTAGTTATTAAATTTATAGACAAAACATAGATTCTCCCACAAAAATTGTAAAGTTTTATATTGTGCCCCCTGCTGGTAGTTGTCACAATGAAGCGTTACTTCAGTTTCAAAGTCAACCCCCCCCAAAAAAGAGCACAGTCGGGTTACTTCTTTCTCACTTTTATTGAAAGAAATTGTCTTTCCTCCAGTTATCTAAAAAAAAAGGAAAAGGGAAAAAAGGAGCTTGCTTCCACTTTGCAATTCCTCATCAAACATTGCCAAAACTGGGAGGTGTGCCAAAGTCAAAGGCTGAATTAAAAATTTTGTACAGTATAATGGTCAGTCTTTAAAAATAAGAACTGCTGACAAAACAAAAGCCACGAAAACACTCAGGTGCGCAGACTTTCTGTAGGTTTGTGTGTGTACACTGCTCTTCTGTACCAAGATCAGCTGATGTATAATCTGTCAGGTGGACATGTACATTTATCCTATAGGACCAGTGGTTAAAGATTACATTCTTTAGTTTATCGAATCCTCTTCTGTTGGCGTGCGCGGTAGATGTCGTGTATGGGAGGAGCGATCGCTCCTTTATCATCCTCCTCGTCTGAGTCTGCGTTAGGCCTCTTGAGTGACTTGGCAATAGTGTGGTTCTCCATGGATCCGTTGCCCTCCCCTCCTACATCAGGCTGTCTACCAGTGATCAGCTCTACAGCAGCATCAACAGCTACAAAGAGCAGGGGTAAAAAAAGAGAAGCAGGTCAAATGAAAAGTACAACAACCTGTTAACACACAATTAGGCAGTGTAAAACAGCTGCTCTGTCACTACAGCATCCATCACCACAGCTTTTCTTCTAATGTGACTAAAAATAGAAGTTGTATGGATTCATCCTAAATAAAGACTTACTCTCAGGAAGTGTGCATCTCCTGAAAGTTTCCATGAGCTCATCCACTTGAACAAAGGGACCCTGCAGCAACAAACAATCACACACTCTTTTGAATCCAAGCAGCAAGGAGAGGGGAAAAAACTGTTCCTAACATCTTTTATTCATTGCCAGTAAATATGAGCTTGATAAGTGTTAAGCTGCTGCTACTAACAGTGAAGCACGTAGGCGGAGGGAGCAGCTTCATTAGGATGACAGCAGCTGGGGGGACTGGGAAAACTCCACCAGGGACAGGGTGTAAACCTGGAGCTGCAGGGAGAAACACGAGAAGCTACGTCAAAGATGAATCCTTTCATGCTTTATGCAGCAGAGAGAGCAGTGGAAAGATGCATCGTGCTCGTAGGTTTACTGGATTTGAGGACTACGTACGGGCAAGGTGACGTGGCTGGAAGGGGATCATCTGATTTGTGTCTGGTTTGGGATACTCAGGTTTACGGTCAACTTCGTCCTTTAAAGCAGGTACAGAGGGTGCCACCACAGTCTCTGGTAGAAGTGCTGCCAGTTTGGCACGTGACACATCCTACAAAAAAGACACGGATACAAATTAAGTATCAGTTCATGTCAGCAGAAAAGCTGGAATCTGCTTATTTTGCAGGAACAGGATACTGCGACGCCAAATGGGAAAACACACACCTTGTATCCAAGGGCCTTGAGTTCACTGGTGGAGCAGGGATAGAGGTCCATAAACTTGTATCTATCTACGAGTAAGGCCGTTTCTTTTCCCTCATATTCATCCTTAAAGGCCATGAAACGCCTGCGCTCGACTTTCAGAATACTGGCTAGGTCTCCTATGTTGCTCTCGAAGGCAAGGAACCGGGCCCAGATCTCACTGAAAAAAACAAAACACACATCACAGTTAATAAACATTGATATCGACAGTTATGACATAAACGTACATGTATGCAATTTATTCAATATTTGACATTACCCCGATTTTTCTGGTGATAAGCTTCCTGAGGTGAGGACACGTTCAAACAAAACCCTGGTGTTGTTATCCTCTGAAAGCCAAAAAACCCCTGATTATTTACAACAACAACAGGAGACATTTTTGCATTACAAAGGAAGAAACTAAGACATCACTATTTCTTTGATATCAAAAGTAACCCACAGAACTTGTTACGTACCATTGAGGTGTGAGAGGTAATCGATGTATGCAAGTATGTACTCTGGAATGTCGCCATACTTCTTCAAACCCAGCTCAAAAATTTTAAAGGCCACTGATTTATCCTTTTAACAAAAAAACAAAAACAACAAAAGCCCTTAGACGTGTATGCGTGAAAAACACACAGTTCATACACTACACATCTGATCACGTGTTCTTACCTTGCTGCAGTAGTATTCCATGAGCGCTGCGGTGACGTACACATGATGACGTGTGCGTGGATCTTCTCTGGCTTTTTTAAAGATGGTGCGACCTGATTTGATGCCCTCGGCTCTCCTGGCAAACTTCATGTACTGGATGTAGACCAGTGTGGGGTCGATGTCTTCAATCGCCAACAACTTGTTATAGATGCTGTGGACCTTTTCGTACTTCATGCGACTCTAAGACAGCAGAAAAGGAAATGTGCCGATAAGCCAGCGTGCCTCTTTCAGTCTGGGTTACAGCGTGTGCAGAGTTCGTAATGGACCCTCACCTCCTCATAGTCAGCAAAAGCAAAGTATAGAAGCATGTTCTTTTTCAGAAGAGTCCCGATGGCACGTTCATAGATGTTAGCTGCCTCATCGCTGAACAGCTTTGAGTTATTCATGTCCTGAGGGGTAGGGGGAGAAATACAGACTTATGGGACTGTTTGAGCTGAAGTTTGGCTTTATTTGAAAAATACTTAAGAGCCTTTAAACAAAAATACACATTAAATTTCACAATGATAAGGTTAATCTCTTACCCCTTTCTCTGCCAAAAGTTTGCTGGACTGCTCCAGGTACTGTGCTGCCTCATACCATATGTCAGGATGGTGGCCCAGGACGAGCAGGCACTGTTCATAGGCAAACATCACTGCACCACAAAAAATAAGAGTTAGTGACTAAAATATTGGCTCTTCACCACCTGAGGTTAAGCACATCTCAAGAATGCACGTGGAGAAAGGCGTCAATCCACGCCCTCTAGTGGCTTCAATCCCACATGTCATGCATTACCCACTGACTACAGTTGAAAACGTACTAAAAAATTACATATCAGCATAACAACTGGAATTACAGTCCTCCCGACACAAACACAGAATAAGATTTACCAACAACAGCTTGGCCACAAGCAGTTACCTCTCTTTGTAATGAGGGTCTGGTCTTCTGTGCGCAGTGGGTTGCTTTTTTCCCACTGAATGTACTTCTTCCACATTTCCACCTGCTGTGCTTCCTGAGGGGAGTTCTGAGGTGGTACTGATGGTGCATTCCTGTCCAGCCCTTTCATCACTGTCTCATACTCCTGAAATATGGAAACAATACAGAAATCTGTATTAGCTTTATAATGAGAGTACACAGGACAAAGGACTGCACGTAGGCCTGTACATACTTGGGACACTGTGCAATATCTCACCTTAGCTACTCTCCTGGCATTCATGTAGTCTCTACTTCGATCCTCAATCATCTTTTTGGCCAAATGTACATTGATACCCTGTTTGTGAGACAGACAAGTCAGTCTACCAGTCACTCGGTACTCATGATGAAAAACCAAAAGCTCCATTTAAGAGCAGAAAAAGGTGGACCACCCGCCTCTTCATATTTGCTATAATCTCTCCAGAGCTGTTCAATGTTGATCATCGGGTTCACGCAGCCTCTCTGGTACACCCGCCGTACTGCGGTGATTCGCTGGTTCTCTGCATATGAACCCACAGCCTCACTAATAAAACAAAAATTTCAACATTAAAGAGATGCTAAGAGAGCTGAGTAGCAATAAGGTCATGAAACAAAAATCACTTACACTCCCTTGAGGAAATTGATGTAATCCACCCAGATCTGAAAGAGTAACAGGTAGCGGTTATGCAATAGCAGTTTAAAAAACACTCATACCATTAGTACAAATACATTGTTCAGATTTGCATACCTGATATGACATAATTTCCATGCCAATTTTATCCAAGGCAAAGTCATAAGCCTGGGCCATCTTCTCTCTGATGGCAAGAAGAAGAGGTGGAAAATTGTATGGCAATAAATAAATGCTCAATAAAACAATGCAGCTTGTCATCTTACTTGTAGCTGGGAAGCTTTCCTTTGGTCTCTCGAACATATGAGAGGTAGCATTTCCACAGGTCGATGTGCAACACTTTCATTAGGCATCTCTGAAACAACTACAGGGGCCAGAAGATGTTAGACAACAAAGCAGATGGAAACACACTTTTATATGTCACATACAGTCACAACACTTTCTCCTAACTATCTGACTCTGGATGCAGATCATCTGTTTACAATGTAGCAGGACTGCTACATTTAACGGCATGAAGTTAAACCCAGAATACCAGATTTGTTCATGTTCAAATCTTTGACCTAAAATGTATTTCATGTATATCAATTTATTGTTTTTATTGAATATTTATAAGGGGGATAAATGTTGAAAAGCTTAAAGACATCTAAAGACACACTGCTAGTGTGGAAACCTAGTGAGAAAAATCCCCCAAAGTGTCATCAATTGAGTTCAAAAGAGCAACTAACCCACTTCTAACATTTCAAAGACTTATTATTGATTTATAAAATTAATATTTTCTATTTAATCACCATTTCCAGGTGCTTTTTAATGGGTACTATAATTGTCTGTATGCATATTCCCTTTGAAATCAGAAACAATACTTAACTAGTGTATTTAGGAAGTCATACCACCCTTCCCAGATTTTAAAATTTCACTTTCAGATTTCACGAGTGAGGCGGACACTTACCTTTTCTACCTTGTCATAGTTTTTAGCCTTGATCTGAAAATAAGAGTGTAAACCAATGTTAATTTTCCAGTACTTTTATGGCTTATCGGAAACATGCATTCATGCAAATGTAACAACCATTCACAAACGCACGCACATACACGACCTCAAAGATCAACAAAGTGAAATTCACACAAGAATGACAAACTACTTTTAGAAAGGGGTTTATTTTCATTGTAGTTGCGCCACATTACCCAGGAAAAATACTGAAATTGGACTTCAGGCTGAGAAATCCAGTATTCAGAGAAAAAAAAAAGGGCCCTTTTCCACATAGCTCAAAGCCTCAGGTGTGCTCGATCCATTAGTAAAAATTTGCAGCGATGAATTTCTTACGGCCTACTACAAATGAGCTGAAACCATCCTCCGGTACGTAGAGGTAAGGCTGTTATTTCTGTGGCATAAGCACTGTAGAAATGTGTAAGCACATCCATTTTTATCCATAGTGCAATAATAAAAATTTGAAAAATGATTAGGGGGGGTGGGGGTGGGTGCGCTGAATTAGGCTTATGGTAACAAAAACAATAACTTTGCATGGCTACACTGACAAAGCAAAGGTCACTCCTATAACACACTTAAGGAGGCTTAAATATGTAAAACGTCACAGAGATGTCATGAAATTATTAACAATGTCCTGACACTGCAGTTTAGACAGTTTACAGATTAATGTTAATATTTACACAGAAATGTGGACCAAATTCTAAACTAGTTGTTTTTGTGCGACCTATTAAACAAAAATACTAAGACTGCAACGTTCCTATGGCTGTAAGGCCCAATGTAACTGCACTGGTATGTACAAAAGCCATTTTAGACCTACAAGAATAACATTAACATAAAAGATTTCAAGGTCAACTACAATTAATTAACGGTGGAACTCAATTTTTTTCAGTCATTAGGAAATGTCTTAAGGCGCTTAAGAAATAACCTACACTTCCTACTCTTTAAAAAAAGAACAACAAACCCAGACATAAAGCACCAGTAAACCTTTAATAATAAGAGGAAGAATACAGTGACATGTAAATCTTTGAACAACTCTTCAAAACCTGTTACAGTTACTCCGAAAAATAAATACTGTTAAATACTCTTTAAAAAAATAGGAAAAGTTGCAAAGGTGTGCAGCAACTTTTGCATGCGACAAAACTTTTCTTCGAATGTAAATGTTGCTCAAGAAACAATAAAAATCTAGGGGACACTTATATCACCACATCAGATTTTGATGAAATATTCAAGTTAAAAATCCTTTACCACCAAACACTGTACTTTGTTGATAAAAAAAATGAGATCATAAACTCTTTAATGGCCACCTTAATATCTATCGATCGATCTATGTATATAGTAAAGTAAAACTTTAGTTATTTAAGCAAGCTTTGACATAGGAATAGAAATGGCATAAGATTTAATACTAGAATGTCTAAGCTTTCTGAAATGTAGTGTATTTGGTTGGGTTACTTGCTGAAAGGGTTAAGTGTGAGAGAATCACAGGTAGCTTTGTCAACAAAAGCTTTTACTAGAGCTGATGCAAATCCTGTTTTTGTGTAACACTGGAACAGAGAAGTTACATAATGTGCACAAATTACACTGCAGTGATGTTTTGTTTGGATGCATCTGCCTAGGTGGTTGTAGAAAAGCTCCTCCTGATATTTAACATGCCACATCCCTTTTTGCACTAAGTTGCATAATCGCTTCAAGCACAAAATTCTACTTGAGATGACTTGCTGCAACACACCTTTTTGTTAATGATTTAAAGCTTACTATCAGCTTACTTCAACTGAAAAAAATGGAACGATCACAAGAAAAACATGAATATAATTAGACAAACAGCTTAAAGTAGAGAAAGCACTTCAAGGCAGAAGATTAGTAAAGCCACATAATTTCTATTAAAAAAAATTAAACGCAACTTCTCCACTATTTGTTGAAGATAACTACACTGAACTTTCCTTGAGGTGCCCTAGTTTCTGAGAAATGCAATCAAAATAGTCCTAATGTATAAGAGTGCGGATTTTCTAAGTTTCCAATTTTTGAGGTCCACCATCCAACAAATGAATACAGTACTGGCCGCTATCTTTCAACACTGCTGTTATGGTAGCGCAAATCTGCAGTTCATATGTGAATACACAGTAGCTCAACTGCATTTAGTTCCCATAGTCATAAAGGTTATACAGGAGGATCCACTCTGAGAGAAAACAAGACACGAACTTAACAAACGTAGGCACACTTTACCCTGTTGTTTCCTCTCAAAACATTATCCATCATAGCACAGGCTGCTCATACTGTATAACTCAAACAAGTTAATGCACCCTGAAGGAAGCCCAAAGTAAGTTAGCCCCATTAAGCTCTTCTTACAAACTGCGTGTAAAATATTTTAGTAAGGGTACAAAATATAGATAAACCTCAGTCTAACAGTTAAAAACAGCTGGTTAGTCTCACTATAAAGTGCCTATATTAATCAGACATAACTTTGTATTTTGATCAATGTGCTGTCTCAACATAAACCCAACTGAGCCGTGGTCTCTAAAACTAGGTCTTCAAAAGTGGTGAGTTATGAAGAAGACATGCTATGATCTGCACAGAGCAAATGAAGTCTTTAGAAAATGTGCCTAACACACACAAAAGAATTTTGCATCGACTTTAAGTGAAGAACACTATGACGATTTTTGACTACTTAACTCTTTAATTTTTTTTAAGTTGAGATCATCCCCCACATACTTACCACACAGACTTTCTTTCTACATTATCATAAAATAAAAAAAATAATTTAAAAATATACATATATTACTAACACATTCATCAAACTACGATAGTATAAAAAGGCCTTCTGTTGCTGGGGGAAAAAAAACCACTGTTTTAGTTATTGACTGTTATTTCAGCTAACAGAAGGCTTAATGCAAGTATGCCGGAATAAAAACTGGGTTTGGGGTTTTGGAATTAACTGTTTGGTGGGGAAAGAGGACTAAACAACGTGGGTTTAAAAAACAAAACAAACTTTAAAAGTATTGTATAAGATCAGATTCAAAAATCAGCTTTATTAGTCGAGCATGCTTATCCATATAACAAATCTGACACTTGCTTAGAGCTCTTCCCTGCCATCTTCTGTTGCTACTAGCTGACCTCTAAAACTACACACACTAAAAGCTTACTTAACTTGAAATGCCATATTTTTTAATGTCAGTACTGTTTACATTTTATTTGCTTTGCATTTTATTGTAAATGTTAATATTATGTAAAATGGGGGAAAAAAAAAAAAAAAAATCAGTCTACTGTCATGTCTTCTGCAGGTCCACAGCTTTGTTTAAAGCTGACAGTAGATGGTGTATCTACTATTCGTTTAAAATTTATAATTACTTTCCTGCTTTAAAAAAAATGGATCCTAAGCAAACATCTAAAGTTAGAAACCACATATGTTCAAGTTTGTTTTTTTTAAATAGAGCGACTTTAAATAAAAATATTGTTTACGAGTCAAGCTTCCAGACCAAAAAAAAAAAAAAAAAAAAAAAGAGGCACCAGTGATGTGTAGATGCAACTGTTTTATTTTAACCCTCTAGCTTGTCTGCAGCAGATTACCAAGCAATAACCCAATAATAACAGTAATAGTAGACAACTCTTTAATAGCTTGCTGTTGATATTTTTAGAGGGCCTAAAAAGTGTGGACTTTAACAGTGATGCTTTACTGATGCAAATTAAGGAAATTGCTACTGGTCGTTTTAAAAGAGACTAGTCTGTTTGGAAAAGCACATCTCTCCCTGTATTTCAGTGTGTGAAGACCAGGGGTGGACACATGGGGGTGATGTAACTTCACACAGGGAAGAAACCCCCTCAACCAGCCAACTACAGCCACTAGAACCTCAAACCCACATTTGGTGCACAGCACAAAAGTAGCAAGTCTCCAGAAGGCAGGAGTGGCCTTTTAACTGGAAACTAAAGTCTGATGATTTGGTGCAAGTTCCTGTGTAACTTTTGGAAAGCACTGGTTTAAAATCAGTTGCAGTCATCTTCTGCAAAGGTGAAGGGCATCAAGGTTATTTTATTTGGTTAGCAAAAATTATTTGTTTGGGGAGGGGGGGGGGGAGAATAAAAAGTCATTCTATCAGTAGCAGCGAAGCCTGTTGATGGCATTGAGGCAATAGGGTCACTTGTCTTCAGGAGGAGTGGGGAGAAAGAAAGGGCCACACAGTTAAAATGTTTTTATACAGTTACCCAAAAGAAATGACACAGGAGGCAATAAATTGACACAACAAGTGAATAAAAGGCTAATGCACTCCAATACTATTAAAATAGTTTTAATACTGTTGCAGACCAAACATGCAACAAATGCACTTTACCCCATTAAAAATATGGCGCAGAAAATGTGTACTTTAAAATCCTGGGAACATAAGAAGAATTTTGTGGAAAAGATACTGTTAGAACTAATTCCCCCTTTGAATTTTTAAAAAGGCACAACTCTTAAGAAGTCAAGCAAGAGCCTGGGAAATATAAAGCGTTCCACATCATTCTTCACACATGTTCAATCCATGTCCTTCAGGTTTAAATCACTTGTTAATCGTGACTGTTGATGGCAATCTTGTAATGAAAACTACAAAATTTAGGACCAATAGTTCCAGCTGAAGTAGGCAGGCTCAGCGATCCAAAATAAGAGTTGCGACTTTATTGGTCATTAAAGTAAGACAGTTTGGTCGTGTGAAAATCACATTGTTGATCATTTGAGGAAAAAACTAAAATCCCAGCCATGCACACTAAATAAAATTTAAAAACAAAAGTCTTAACCTCAGCTTCAATGTATAGCTTCCAGAATCTGCCAGAACTTGGGAACTGTGAGACAAGTCGCTCATATGTCTTCCTTGCTTTGTCTATGGGTTGGTTCTAAAGAAGGAAAATGCATTGACACCTCACACTATTTAACATATCAAAAACCAGTCATGGGAGGAAAAGATTTTATGGCTGCTTTGTATTCTAACAGTTTATAACCCAAGCCCAACCACCCTTATTCCCCAGTTTCCTTAACCCCAGGAATACAACTCTGTGTCACTAAACCTGTGCTTCTCGAATCAGAATGCTCCATGCGTCAAGGTCATATGGGTTTTCTTCCAACTTCTTCTCTGCCTTCTTCACCTTCTCAGGGATATATTCTGCTGCTGCCTGCAAGACAGCACAAAGGCACAGGGACAACATAGTTATGCCTCTGAATAGTGCTGGGAAAAACTAATCTAAGGGCCCATCTTGAGGCTTAGAACATACATAAGTAGGTTTAGTATTCTATGGTAGTCAATAATAGAATAACTGGCTACAACACTGCAGGTAGAGAAATTTACGAATATTTGGGTGGTAATTCACATTACAAATACAGAACAATGTCCAATTAGCTGGCATGTTAACTCCTTTTACGTGGCGCGACTAAGACTACATTCGATTGATGTGTACTAATAGATTATAAAAGTGTTTAAATTAACTCAATTGGTTTAACAACAAGCGTTAAGTCGCGACTTTACTACAAACGCTTATACTCAATATGGCGAACGACGGGCTAAACTTGCAGCTTTCAGTCGTAACCCAAACATACATATCTGCTACTAGTACTAGCTAAAATCGACGTAGAATAAGTCGAAACATAAGCAAATACTACCGCTTTGTCAACTTGCTAACATTATCCAAAATAACACGGTGTAAATCATGCATTCTTTTCAGCACGGGTTAGCTTGACCCGCTGCGTGTAGCTACCTGTTCGGCCGTTGCCTCCGTCGACATGGCTGGAAGAGTAACCTAGGTTAGAAATGTCTTTATCAATTGTGTGAACACTCAAAGAATAACGCGATGGCACGTTTTTTTAAAAACACTTCGTAATCGGCATAGCTTCAAAAAACACGATCACATTGCCATCAAGCGACTAGCCGCTCAACGGCTCGCCGATGTCTTAAAATGGCGTGACACTGGTGTTCCGCTCCGCCAATGGCAACAACAATAACAGTTCCGGCACGAGTCCTTCAAAATAAAGCGCCGATCTCTACGAAAGCGAGTTTGACAGTGTGCCCTTTGCCCCGCTCCTCTGAGTGCAGTTTATCTAAAGTTAAATTGTATGTTCTGTACACTACATTGTGTAAGAAAAATGATTTACACGATTAAAACTATAGTCTATTTGCATTTTTTCAAGTTTATTATTTTTTAAAATAAATAAATAAAATACCATGAAATTCTAAATGTGCCTTGTAAATTATGTTTTACTGTGATGTGCATCTGCTAATGTGCACTCAGGTGATTCCTATGCGACTGCAAACCGTGTTACAATTTTGACCTATAGGCGGCCTCTAGTAGTCTAGTAGTCAGTCAGTTTACAAATACTAACTTGTACCTCGACCCCTAGGCTTATTAATCCTTTTTGTGTAGATAAAAATACATACATAAATTAAAGCAAATCCGCTGTTTACTGAAATTGCAGAAGATATGGCAATCAGTAAAACAAAGCTTGTTTTGTGCTGCAGACTGCTGGCCACCTCACTGGCCAATAGGGGGAGACAAACGATAACCATCGAGAGCGCGCACTTTCATATAACCGTCTGGCAAAATCCAAGCAGACCAAAGCAAAAGACCACAGAGCCAGATCACGAGTAGACTGCTACCTTTTTTTTCTTCTTCTTTCGTCCATACAAACTATTTCAGCAACAGCAACGCCGTGTTCGGTCTTCAGTGCTAAAGGAATTGATATACGGGGCCTTCTGCACATGTGGGTTCTTCTGATTACCCCCATTATCATCCCAGCTGTCCTCACCCAAGATAAACCAAGTTAGACAAGAGGTGTTCACACCTGTTTTCCAGCTGACCGGGCAGGCTCTGTGATTTGTTGTGTGTGACTCGGGTGAGGACAGATGAGGACTGACAAAGACAATTGCCTTTTGGTGGATTACATTATAGCTGGTCGACTCAGACACAAGGGGCTTATGGGCAGCTTTTTTGCCAGCTGGGTGCCTCCTGCCTGTCTGAGTAGTAGATTTCAGCTTGTATTTCCTTTGAAGGCTAGTCAGCATGTTTTTGGCATCACTAGTCCTACCTTTCATCATATTGATCTAGATTTCATATCTCTTCCAGGATCAGAATTAGAAAAAAAAACTGTTATTGCTGGTCTTTTCACAGCAGATCAGGCGAGCAGTACAAATTAAGATAAAAGGAAAAAAAAAGTCAGGAGTGGAATGAAAATGTGCTTGGACAATCGGTTAAGCACCTTCTATCTGGGGCATTAGGGGTTGTGTCAATGTGAAGCCTAGAGTAAGTACTAGCTAGCTTATTTTTAGAACACATGATAGAAGGGTGGCTAAAAAGAGGATGCTGCTGCCTTTGGATTGTACATTTTCATATTCTATTTTTATTATTTTCTTCTAACTTTACTAGGCTATAGTAAGTATGCTGCTGACACTTTACTAGAGGAACAAATCATGAAGCAATCACATTAACAATTCAAACTTTATTGTTATTATTCTGAATATATGTAACCAAAAGTTGGAAATTGTATTTCACATTGTCATTTATTGATGTTAGCTATATATCCATCTCATCCTGGCAAAACCCGAAGGGGGACTATAGTATTGCATTAACACTTTGCCTGTGCTTTATTATACTTCAAATGTAAGCTACATCTCTGTGTTCATTCTTTTGTTCCTCTCATCCTTCTCACCCCCTTTGTCTTTATCATGTATGTTGTCAGTAATTTTCAGTATACCTTATTTCTTTTTATGAAAAAAAAAAGCTCCCCATTGTAGTGTACTGTTTTCTGTCTAACCGACTTCCCAGAAACGAACCAGTGAATCCCCCATCTTTGCACCTGCTCTGTAATCGTTTAATCTGGACTGGCCAATGCCGTCAGTTCGCAAACATTCGCATCCAGTTCCTAGAGAAAAGAGACATGTTAGAGGCTGGCAGGCCCGCGGAGCGGTGCGTCTAGACAGGGTAACGGACACCCTTTACAGAGATGGGCAACGCTGCCCAAAGAAGACGGAGACGCGCTTGAATTGTGTAGCTACGACGTGGGTTCGGTGTGGTGTTTCTGGAAGCTCATATGCAAGAGTTATTTAGTGTTTAAAATGTGGGAGATGGTGGCGTTACCGAGAGCGAGCTCTCCCTTCCTGTCGTCTAGGACAAGATGGCAGCAATGCAGGCGAACTGTACATGGTATGGATTTATAAGTCCATAACATGTTCAGAGAAGCCCTGGATTATACTTATAGTGACTCTATGTGAAGGTAAGCAGCGGGGTGGTGGGAAGGCTATTTTTCTGTGGTGTTTATTTAGCCTAACCTTTGAAATGGTAGTCTAAATGTGACGCAATACTAAGTGACAACTTAGCTACAAACTTAGCTAGCGAGCTTTTGCCTTTATAACCCAATATGTAAGCGTACCTTTCGTGCGCAGGTAGTTCCCCCAGCACTTTGGATATTTGATTGGTTAAACCTGAATTAATTTTCTCTTTTAGTCAAACTGCAGTGTTATTATGTGCAAATTATTGGCGTGAGTGCCAACACTGACGCGTTTGCTGTTTTCAGTGTTGTCACGGCGACCAGTTGATTTCTTTTAACTCAAGGTCGACTCGTTTAGCTTTGGAAACTGCAATCGTTTGTTCTGTTAACTAACTCTAACTGGACGATAAGGATCGTGTGACTTAAGTAGTGAGTGCTGTGTTAGTTAAGGTTACATTGGGTTTCGCCTGTGAGTCAGCTAACATATGCTAGTCAAAGATTGTCCAATAATGTTAATACTTTATCATAATCAGGCATGGCAAAAATAAGCAGACTTTATGTACAACCCAGTCATACTTTTTGGTTTAAATTTGTACCAGATGTATGGCAGTGCCACGTGTTGTTAAATTGTAGTTAACTGGAAGTCTAATTGTGATGAAGCATTTGAAGTGTCTCTGTCATTTTCAGACGTTTATGTTTTTCGGTAATGATGATCTAGAAAAAAACCCTTTCAAGATAGAATACTAACAACAGCTCATTGAAGTGCACCCAGACTTGCGTTTTCCTGGACCAAAAATATGAAGCTGTTTTTGTCAGCAGGCATAAACACGTTGGAAGAAAAAAGGTTTAAGAACCCAAAGTATCAAGTTAATCATACAGTATATCTGTAATGATCTGCTTGGTGTTTTGCCGCATTGACTGTGGTGGTTTTGTGTTAAATATAAAGATTAGGACGTATAAGTGAGTTCCTTTGTGTGATCCAGCAAAATTAAAGTGTGCTGTGTAATTGTAGGCAAGATTATTTGAACAGCCAGCTATTTATGTGGCAGCAGCCATAGTGAGGTTCCTTCTCCTTTTAAAACTCAGAGAAATTCAATACCCAGACTGTGGCTTGTAAAGCTAATGTACTTTCCCTGCCTTACAGTTTCTTTTTCTTTTTACATTGCCAGTAACACTTGTCTGATGTAAATAGCATCAAGTGACTATCCAGTAATGTGTTGCTCATTTGGTTATGAGTAACTTAGATAAACTAGTCTTTAAGTTTCACAGCCTATTATAATACCTTGGTGACGTTACCACCAGTGAGCACTTGTGAGACTCAGAGTAAACTTCAGCACTGCACTGCTATTTTTTTGTGAATTTTTTTCTCCCCTCGATACTCTTGTCTGCTGATTATGTCTGTGTTCTTCACTTTATCAGTAGCATAGAAAGGCCACTAATGCATGGCTGTGGGTGGCAATGATGGCAGTAATGACAGATGAAAGTCAGGCCAGTAAATAACATAACTAGTGGTTTACCTTACAGTAATTGGTATTAGTGAGCAATTTTGGTTGGTGAGTGAGGGAATAATGACTGCACATATCTACTAAACCTGGGGCAACTGGTTATCTGTTTTGCACTGTGGCAAGCTTAAAGACCGGTTCTTGGGTGATGTTATCTTGAGGTGTGGGTACAGACATGAGGTAGTAAACGGTTACGCAGAGAGATGTGGTGAGGGAAACATCAGTCTTCACTCTATCTTAACTGAAGTAATTGCTTTATTGTCTCTTGCCAATATCATGCACATACAGACAGCATCTTCTCAAAATGGCCCCCAATCCATTTCCTGCCCACTTTAAATACTCTAAAGACCACGCCTTCTCAATTCAGACTGGCCTATAAAAGAGCTGCAATTGGCCTCCTCTTTACTGGGAAAACAAGATGGCCACCACAGAGGTAACCTGCAGAACACTTTGTTACATTAGTGCTTCCTAGCATAAACAAAACGGAGTGATTGAGTGTGTACGTAAGAGACCACCATGACATGAAGAAGCTGTGATGTAGACTGAATTGCAGAAGTGTTGGGTGGTAACTGTGTGTTATCTCAAAAGTAAACATCTATTACAGCTCACAGGGGATAATTACCAGTGATCTGGTCAAAACCTTTATTTTATTTACATTTCAGTTGCTTTTGTTCAGAAAGTGGAGAGGTAAAATAACTCTCTTCTAGTCTATAATGGCTTAATGAGTGTAAGACCTTGTGGGTGGCTATGATAAACGATTACCTGATAGAAGTAAATTCTTATTTTTGTCAGTAGTATTTTCTTGTGTAACTTAGTTCACAAGATGCAATAAGGCAGTGGGTAATTTTTAAGAGAATGAATGAAGTGAATGGAAAAAATGGGGGATTGCTCTGTAATTGACACCATAATGAATCTCTTCATTGTAATAGTTAACTATACTGCGCATTGCCTACTAACTGGAGCTATTTCAACAAGAAGACTGCTAAATGATAGTCATAAGTTCACAGTTGAGAAATCATGAGGTCACATGCTTTAGGAAATGGAGAGGCTTTTTATCTAATGAGCATACAAGATCAAGTTCACGAGACACAGCACCACACTGTGCTGTGAGGCTGTAGGCCTGCAATATAAAACAGCAATGACTGTTTAATTCTCAAGCTTATATGGCAAAAGCAGAAAGTTGGGTTGGTTCAAAGTAGGTGTTTTTATTTCCACAATGACCATCTGTATTTACCTTCATCATCTGATGAGAACATGTCTGTTTTTGTTTCATGCATAAACATTCATATTCTGGGTCCTGTTTGGTAAAAAGTAGCCATAACGAGTTTGTTCTTTAAAGTTGGTCTTAAGAATGAGAAATACTTTATTTATCTAATATTTGGGAAATTATTTTGTTACAACTGCCGGTAGCACATCTGACAAGAAATGCAACTACTTGAAAAAAATTTTTAAGCAACACTGTTGTTTAAACTTCGGTAGATCAAGATGGAGAAAAAAGACACAAGGGATTAAATGTTACCACTTTCTGCCAATTCATAATAAGTATAATTATTATCTGTTATTAGTCATCAGACTTGAATCGTGTGTTTTGAAGAGGACTGGTGTTTATGCTTGGTGTTACACTGTTCCCCACTAGAATAAAAAGTTTATATGGTTCAGTTTTGTTTAAAAACTGTAGCTGATTTAGTCAAATATTTATATATAAAAGACTTCTGTTTTACAGATTTTTTTTTTTCTTTGTTTGTTTGTTTTTGATTTTGGTACAGTAAGCAGAGCTTCCTAACAGAATGTTGGAATGATGTTTTGATATGCTATATGACAAACAGCCACACTAGAGGTCGGCGATATAGTCGTAAAATTATATTGCAATTTTTAAGAAAATTTGTGACAATATAGGGAACAAAATTACTGAACTTTTTTTTATTAGAAATTTTAAGTAAGCGCATAAAAAGACTGCTTAACACTTATAACAATTATATAACAATATAAAGTAATTAAAATAAATATCCTTTTAACTTGCCAGGAGCCTGTACTTAATAATAATAATAATAATAATAATAATGATAATAAAACTAAAAAATATTTGCTATTTTAGATTGTGGGTCAAGCTTAAAGCTACTTAAAGCTCTATTTTTTTTCCACTGTGTAATTGCATCAGTAATTGCCAGCCACTGCTTGGTCTCTCTGTTGTATTGAGTGCTGTTATATTTGTTTATATTTGGGTCGCACATCATCAGCTGCTAGCATCTCCTCTGTCATAGCCTGGTTGTACTTGTTGGTGTGTTTTTGTCTAAAGTGGTGAAATGCGTTCATCGTGTCTTATCCAAACTTGTCTCATTGTTGTGTGCCCTAGGGAACGCAAATCCATGGCATTGCTATTAGGGTTGCAACGATTAGTCGACTAGTCACGATTACCTCAACTATTAAAATCGTCGACGACTAATATAGTCGACGTGTCGTTTGAAGCTTTGTGAGATCCCAAAAGACGCAGGAATAAGTAGTAGGATTTTAGAGTGTAATAATGGACTGAAACAGAAGATGGCAGCACTGCATGTGCAAGGATGCCAGCTGCCGTTAAACCTCGAAGAAGAAGCAGTGTCCGGTGTCGTAGCTGTGTCCAAATTCAGGAATCGGATCCTCCTGTGCCCGCATTTGTAGGCGCCACAATGAAGACTGTCCAAATTCGAAGACTCAGACAAATGCGGCCTTCATTTCCCTAGATTTGAAGGATGGGTCGGGTGTATACTTCATGGCCCAACCTATCCCAGAATTCATAGCGCGGCCCTGCTCAATTTCCAGCAATGGCGGCAGCTAGTTAGTTTTAATATTACTCTTATTATTCTTTCTGGGTCACAAAATAAATGTTTAACATATTTTCAGGCGAGAATGTAGCTGTGCAACCCTCAAATATCTGCTCAGTTTATCAAGACACCACATATTTTCGGAGCGCTTACCCACCAGCTCGATAGCTAGCCGGGCTCACTAGAGCCCATGAGAACACCGGACTCCCAGCAAATCGTTTTCAAACCCACCGCCGTCTTTCGCTACTCAGGTTAAACATGATATATAAGTCACTTAGATAACTTAAAAATATTATTGTTTGGCTTTTTTCAGTATTTTATTTGTTCCTGAGTAAATCGGTTTGGCTGAGATTAAAGTTATAGTTTTTACACAGCTGAATAAACGTCAAGCAGACAACTGATTATCAGAAGTGTGAGATGCTCGAGAATATACTGCGATGTCCTGTTATATTTTAGATAGCAAGAAGCAGATGGCCGAGTTTATTAAACTCCACCGAAACAACCTGCAAATTTCATTAAAATTTAATAAACTATCATCTTGTCTTTATTTTTAGTTAGCACATACCTTAAACACTTAAAGCTGTAAGCTAATGATAGTTATATAAGAGCAGATGCATGCTGGTGCAATAAGCTGTACGTTTTACGTCCAATGGATGCATGATCTGATTAGTCGACTAATTGCAAAAATAGTCGGTGACTAGTCAACTATCAAAATAATCGTTTGTGGCAGCCCTAATTGCTATAGCAACGATATCGCAATACAACATTTTTAAAGCACAGAAGAATTTATGCTGTTATTGTTGCTAATGGTGTGTGAACTGCCACAAATAGCGTGTATAGTTCCCAATTCTCTTCCTGCAGCACTTTTATGTTTACATGATTGTTGAGGTGTCCTAAGCTGCATCGTTATTAAAAAAAAAAAAGTCATTAGTGTCACTCGATGTTAAGCTGTACCATTTCTGTTCTTATCTGATTATAAAGAATAAAAATAATACTCAGGAGAGGAAATGATAGCTGTGGAAAAAAATATTGATGAACATCATGTTGGATGGCATTCATAGTAAAACAAATGTTTAAATTTACGTTTAAGTGAACACAGGGTTTTTGAAAGAAGATTAGTGCTTGTATATAGCCTTCATATTCAAAATCTGAAATTTAAAAAAAATTGTCATGTTGTTATCTTCTGCAAAACACTGACGGTCTTAATCTGTCATCTCACCTATTATGACTTCAGTCAGTACCATTTGTTCCTTTTGGCCAGCTGTCTAGTGTTTATTTTCTTTTCCATTTAATTTTGAGTAGCTCGGGGTCAAAAGTTTAAATGTGAGCAATTACTTAGCAGCTCATGCTTGCTGAAAAGGTTCTGCAGCTTTGAAGGATGTAATGTAATGCCACAGGAGGAGCGTCACAGCTGACCAGGGGAGTATCTGGATTCAGATGGTAATAATAGCAGCAGCTGCCATTTCTTGCCTTAGATCATTAGCCTTGACAACTAAGGCTGTCTGCTTTTACAGCCTTGTGGTATGCTCCTCCAACTTACTTTATATAGTGATTGTAATTTTGTAGGCATCCAAATTAAATCAATCTTAGTTTCCTTTGAAATCGAGTTCTAGATTGAAATTACTGGAAGCTCACATCCAAATCCAGACATCCTAATTGTTCAGTTGGGCTCCAAGTGCTGTCTCCAGTCTTGGGACTCCCATCAATTAATGTCTCAAATCACAATGCACAAAGCTGAAACTGAAAGTATAAGTATTTCATATGAGGGTCAGGAAGAATATTGTGATCATGCTGGCTAAACAGTGTAAAACTTGACTGAATAATGGTCTCAGAAATGTCAGTGGTGTTTTGTTTTTGTTTTTTGCTGTGAATCGCTACATTGTATGTTTAGTGGTTGCATGTGGTTACATTTGGAATACTTGCATAGTTGTTAAACAAACAGTGGAAACACGGAGGTCATCCTTTTGTAATGTTGTCCACTTCTGTACAGGATTCATAAAAATGGAGCTCAAAGATGGGTTCGATAAGAGTAAGAATTGATCTACCAATGCATTTTTCATTGTGTTGGGAAGTATTTGGTTACACAGGTGACTAATAGGAAGTGTTCATAAATTGACATTAGTCTTGAGTTTGAACTTCAAGTATCTTGCAGTTAGTTTGGGTGTGTCACTTGTGCTTTTGACCCCCTGGAAACTTGAGCCCTGTGTGCAGAAACAACTCTGAAACAGTAATTGTAAATAAACTAACCTGCGTATCTGGGACAGATCAGTATATGTGTAAAAGCAAATAAAATATAGACCTAGTGTGGTTGATGAATAGAGAAAAAATAATATAGTATTTTTGCAAGTGCTAAAGTAAGTCTTGGAGGTCTCACCTGGGATACTTTAAATCGCGTTAACAACATTAAGCCCCCGATTACGTTACAGCGACACGACTAAGACTGTCCAAATTCAAAGACGCCAACAAATGTGGCCGAGAAATGCGGCCTTCATTTCCCCAGATTTGAAGGATGGGTCGGGTGTATACTTTGTGGCCCAACCTATCCCAGAATTCATAGCACGGCCCTGCTATGAATGTTGTTGTTTCCAACAATGGCGGCAGCTAGTTAGTTTTAATATTACTCTTATTATTCTTTCTGGGTCACAAAATAAACGTTTAAAATATTTTCAGGCGAGAATGTAGCTGTGTAAACTTCAAATATCTGCTCAGTTTATCAAGACACCACATATTTTCAAAAGCGCTCTGACGTTTTCGGAGGCGTCTGTTACCCACCAGCTCTATAGCTAGCCGGGGTTCAAGGCTCACTAGAGCCCATGAGAACACCAGACTCCCGGCAAATCGTTTTCAAACCCACCGCCGTCTATCGCTACTCGGGTTAAACATGATATATAAGTCACTTAGATAACTTAAAAATATTATTGTTTGGCTTTTTTCAGTATTTTATTTGTTCCTGAGTAAATCGGTTTGGCTGAGATTAAAGTTATAGTTTTTACACAGCTGAATAAACGTCAAGCAGACAACTGATTATCAGAAGTGTGAGATGCTTGAGAATTTACTCCAGTGTCCTGTTATATTTTAGATGGCAAGGAGTAGATGGCTGAGTTTTTTAAACTCTACCGAAACATTCTGCAAATTTCATTAAAATTTAATAAACTATCATCTTGTCTTTATTTTTAGTTAGCACTAAAAATTAGGGCTGCTCAATTAATCGAATTTTAATCACGATTACGATCTGGGCTTTCAACGATCATTAAAAATGACTGAGCCGATTATTAGCCCCTCCCTCATGCTTTATTCTCACGCTGCTCCGTGTGGCAAATCGAGCGCACCTCTCTGCATTTCGAACACGGGTCACAACAATTAAGAGGACCCGAGGGAAGCTCGGAAAGCTAAGCAGAAGTTATTTGGAGAGGAGAGGTTTAAAAAAAAAAAAAAAAAAAAAAACTTCAGTGGTGTGGAAACTTTATGGGTTCGCGGAGTCAGACGTGGATCAAGTAGACACAGTGTGTAAACTTTGCTACGGTGTCGTAGCTGCACCACAGAGCAACACTGCAAAGTTCACTAAACATAGATGTTTACATTTTTCATTTATTTTTTTATATTGCAAACATTTGCACTGTTATCAGTATTTGCACACTAATTTATATTATTTTTTAAAGTCATTATTCAATACATTGTTATTGTTAACCCTTCAAGCCGGTCAGAGCGGTTTTGCTAACTATTTTTAAATCCCTGTAGAACCGGAACCGCGTAAGCTAGCGCAATAATTTTTTTTGCATATGAAACCAGAGGAGTTGTACTTACATCTTATGCCATCGGCTTGTCCTCTGTCACGGTTTCCTTCCACATATAGCTTTGCAAAAATTGCATAAAAAGCGCTTGCAGGAACAAAAACATAATATTCCAGAAACACGCTTTGCCGATCCGATCAGCTGTTCCTAACACTTCCCACATTGAAACAGACGTCAGCGCGAACTATCGCATGTCCGCCATTTCCTGCCCGAAACCGGAAGTGACGCCTTAAAGTATAGGCCTTAAAAGCCTATACTGGTGTTTTTATAAGTCATATTTGACTTTTCTGAATAGTTGCTGGGATGCTTAGAACTCGAATTGCACTGCTGGAAATAGTTTATTTTGATGCACATGCTGTTTTCTTTGCAAATTTGCATCATAGGATTGTTTTTTTGTTTTTCCCGCAGTATATAAAAATTGCTTTATCTCCAAAATAAAACTATGAAGACACTCAAAATAAATTTCCTGTTGTTATTTTTTGCAACTTTTTTGTATTTAAAGTTTTGAGGGATAAACCTCTTAAATTTTTCCAAGTAGAAATATATGTAAAAACAAAACAAACGATTTTCAATTTTTTTGTAGTTTATTGCACTTTTTTGCAATTAATGTAGTTACTATTGACTTAATGCATACATATTATTAAAATAAAATAAATATTAAAATATGGGCTATAACAGTTGTATTGATGTATAGCAACTTGAAATGCTCCCACAAATGACACTACAACAAAAAAAATAATAATATGAGCTCTGGTGGACTTGGTTCTATGGTAGGTCTTAAAGGGTTAAATAAATATCGTCAAATAATCGAGATCTCAATTTCAGTGAAAATAATCGTGATTATCATTTTTGCCATAATCGAGCAGCCCTACCATAAACACTTAAAGCTGTAAGCTAATGATAGTTATATAAGAGCAGATGCATGCTGGTGCAATAAGCTGTACGTTTTACGTCCAATGGATGCATTATCTGATTAGTCGACTAATCGCAAAAATAATCGGTGACTAGTCGACTATCAAAATAATTGTTAACAACATTAAACAATGATTATATAATTACAGCTTCTTAACTTTAACCTACCCAAGTCTAATGAACACCATTACAAGTTCATTTTGGTTTGAAGTCTAAAAGTAGAGTCCTTATGTCACTTCTTTTACAGTGGATCTCAGGACACTTGCTTTTTGGACTCTTATTGTTGTTATCTTTTTCTTTCTTTTTTTCTATTGAGCCCTATTTGGGATAAATGTGATAAAGTGCTTCTTACTAAAAAGACGGTAAATGGTCCCACCAAATAGAAACGCAAGTTGTGATTGTGCAGAGAGCTGCCAACAGAATAGGTTGACCTTATCGCGTTGCTCAGAATAGAGTCAGAGGGATGGCGCACAGTGCTAGTGTTATCACAACAACACAAGTAGGCTTTCCATCAGGGATATTTATTTAAGGAGATATTACAGAGGGACCAAACAGCCCATACCTGTCTAAGCTGTGTACACTTCTTGTTTTTTGATTGATCTTTTTCAGTTAGTTGGAGATAAGACATTAAGAGTAACAGTGCTCCTGTTTAACATTTAGAGCATTTAATAATATTTGTCCAATTTTGTATTTAGATGAACATGCTTCTTTTAAATGTAGTGTCAATAGAAGTATTAAAGTCTTTGGAGTCCAGAAGCATGCATCTCAATCAATGTGGTCCAACATGAAAGTAGGTCATGGGGGTGCAGCATGTTAGAGGTAACTAGAATTCTGAAATTTGTTATACTTTTTACTCTGTTTCTTTTTCCACATAGTTTAGTTTCAGAATATTTTAACTATGCAGGTTTCTGTGAGTTCTAAGTGCTTTACCCTCACTCACAAACATACACAAATGATGGGGGAAAAAAAGAATAAGCCACTCTTAGACAATTGGACATGTGGGATTGATGTTGCTATATAACTTTATTCTTATGTTTATCTGTCTCTCAAACTCGCTCCCTCTCCATTGGTTGCCTAGAGACCTGCAGTAGGATGCATGGAAATGGCAGGAAAAGGTCCGGCAAACCTTTGAGAAGTTAGTCATCTGCTATGTGGAGGTGTTGGTGGGATAGTGCAGAACGGTGAAGGTGTTCTGATGTCGTCCACTACAACAATCTTTCTCTGAACCGTATAACATATGTGGATGTGGTCATGGGTGGGTTGTTGTTAGTGGTGAACAACTCATTGCACTGTCATCAAGGAGGGGTGAGACAACAGCAAAATTAGACTGGTGCCATGGGTCAGTTTTTGTGCACTCAAAGTAAGTTAGTCTAGCCCTTGACCAAGCAAAGAGAAAAATGCTCTGGGAAATTTGGCATGTATTTTCTTTTTTTTTTTCTTTTTTTTTTTGACAGATTCTAAAGTTGAGTTCAAGTGTGCTTAATTGCTCTTTTTTTGTGGTAACATGACAAAAATGGACAACATTATTTGCTGTGGATCTAATTAAATTCTTTCTATTCTTTGTTCTCCACAGGTATGGCCTCACAAGTCTTGGTCTACCCACCACACGTTTATCAAACCCAGACAAGTGCCTTTAGCAGTGTGAAGAAACTCAAAGTTGAGCCCAGCAGCTGTGTGTACCATGAGAGGGCACACCCACGGACTTTTCTGAACAGCAGAACCTTTGGCATTGTGCATCCAACGAAACAAGCCCACTCGTTTGTGAACCGAGACTTGGCAGTGGGCCTGAAAGTGCGTGGAAGACAAGAGTACCCGGTGCAGACGGTCGTGGTGCGTGGTGTACAGAGACAACAGTCCGGTAAAAGAGGTGGTGGAGCACCAGGCCCATTTGTGGCCCAGCAGCAAAGAGAAGCAGGGGTTGTCCAGTCACAGGACAAGGAGCAGCAACAGCAGCAGACAGACATAGCAAGTGGGAGCAGCAGTGGAGCAACAGGGGCAGGAGGAGGAGGAAGGGGAGAGGGTGGTGAGGGAGGTGAAGAGGAAGAGGGCGACAGAGAAGAGAACTGTGGAGGTTTGAACTCAGCTGACAGCTCTCAGCGATGTGGGCTGAAACGTAAAAGTGAGGAGCTGGATAACCGAAGGAGCACCATGCAGATTGTGGAGGAACTGTCAATGTTGCCTGCCATGTTGCAAACGACGACTGTGGGGAACGCAGCCATGACAGCCCCAGCGGCTGTGGGGGCTGGAGCGGGCCCCTCCAAACAGGGTGTAGGGCATGGGGCTGTAGGGGCAGCAGGAGGGACGGGAGGAGTGGATGGAGACTATCAGGTTGTGCAGCATGAAGTCCTCTGTTCCATGAAGAATACTTATGAAGTGCTGGATTTCTTGGGACGTGGCACATTTGGTCAGGTAGTGAAGTGCTGGAAGAGGGGCACAGGTGAGGTAGTGGCTGTCAAGATCCTGAAAAATCACCCTTCATATGCAAGGCAGGGTCAAATTGAAGTTGGCATCCTTGCTCGTCTGAGTGGAGAGAATGCAGATGAGCACAACCTGGTGCGAGCCTTTGAATGCTTTCAGCACCGCAGTCACACCTGCCTGGTATTTGAGATGCTTGAACGGAACCTGTATGATTTCCTGAAGCAAAATAAGTTCAGCCCACTGCCCCTGAAAGTGATCAGACCTGTGCTACAACAGGTAGCTACAGCTCTGAAAAAGTTAAAAAGCATGGGTCTGATTCATGCAGATCTTAAACCAGAGAACATAATGCTGGTGGACCCAGTGAGGCAACCCTACAGGGTGAAGGTGATAGACTTTGGCTCAGCCAGTCACGTGTCCAAAGCAGTGTGTTCCACGTACCTCCAGTCTCGGTACTATAGGTGAGTACAGATATGAATGGTAAATGGTATGAATGACAAGATTGTATTTGTTTTTTCATTTTTTTTAATGGGTTCGGTATTAGTTCAGTGCAGTCTTGTACTCTGTATCCATCCCAGCATAATTAGTTTAAAAATGTCTTTTCTCAAGAAAAACAAGGAAATGTCTCCCTACTGCACAACATCCTGTGTATTTAGAAGGCACATACCATAGACTGTGAAAAATTTAAAAATGTGACCCTGCAGTGTTTACTAACAGACTACAAGCTAACTGCTCATCTTCCTGGTGCCACTGAAAAATATGTAAGATGTGGAAAAAAAAGACTTTAAATCAAGTTTAAAAAAAAGTGTCTTTGTGAACAAAGATCCACCCTGCATTCTTGCAGGGTGGATCTTTGGATTTAAAAGTTAAGAGGATTAAATATATTATGTTACAGAAAACAAAGGCAAAAGCAAACATTTAAAGATTGATATTATGTGTGCATGTAGATTAAGTAAAGAAAGGTAATGACAGAAGTTGGTGAATGCCATGCCAGAGGCTAATGGGGTTTCTCTTACAGGGCTGTGTATAAGATGCAAAGTAGATGTAATGTCTTTTGTTTATGCAGGAAAAAGATCTGGGCTTCTGATAATCTTTGGCATGCAATAAAAAAAACAAACAAACAGTGAGACAAATTACTTTTGGCATTATGTTATGAATGCTTTGGTTTGAATAGAAAAACAGGCCTGAAGTGATATCAACTGCTGTGTAAGTCAGGAGTGTCCTAGTTCACTGTTTGGTTTCTGTCTTTCTTGTATAGGAACCTTGAAATGATAAGAGGATATAAATTAGTCTTTTCATACTAATAGGTTCTCAGATGTCAATTATTTGCAATAGCTTGCGTATATATTTCATAAAGACAACTTTCCCATTGAGACTCAATGTTTCATTTACAAGAGACCCATTTCAGAGAAACATTAAAATTACATCAACAATAACAGTATTCTGTACATATGCTTTTAACAACAAGATATTTTTAACTAATATTGTAATTGGGGGATTTGTTTAGCCCAACCACATGAAATTTTATATTGTGTTTGAGATTGGGGGTAGAGGGGAAAAAACATTCAGTCTAGTGACCCTGTTTAAAACATCTTTTTTGACTTAAAGGCTGTGGGCAAATGATCAAAATGTAAGGTCTTATGGGCAAGTCAAAGAAAGAGGAAATGGGTGAAGTAAATGTGATACATGAGTTTAAGACAAATCCTTATGTAATTGTTAAGCTCTGCTAACACAGCTCACATATCGCAAACAAATGGAGACAGTCTGTGACTGTCACTTTCTCACTACTGGAAACAATGGCTGTATCCCAATTCAGGGTCTGCAGCCTTAAAGTACGCAGCCTTAACAGTCCACAAGGGCCGCGTACTCAAAGACCGCTAAGGCCGGAAGTGAGAGGCTTGTGAAATGGGACGGTCAAGCCTCCGTCGTGCTGCTCAGGTTGCCTAGCAACCATGACACTAACAGCTGGAAACGTTTCATACAGCTTTGTTTGAAAGAAATGAAGGAGAAAATCTTTTGTTCATTTGTTTGTTTGTTTCTACATGAGCTTTGATTTGATAAGTATCTGAGATAGGGCTGCCACGATTAGTCAACTAGTCACGATTATGTCGACTATTAAAATCGTCGACGACTAATTTAATAGTCGACGCATCGTTTGAAGCTTTGTAAGATCACAAAGGACGCAGGAATGAGTAGTAGGATTTAAGAGTGTAATAACGGACTGAAACAGAAGATGGCAGCACTGCATGTACAAGGATGCCAGCTGCCGTTAAACCCCGAAGAAGAAGCTGTGTCCCAGAATTCATAGCGCAGCCCAGCGCAGTTGTCAACAATGGCGGCAGCTAGTTAGTTTTAACTTTACTCTTATTATTCTTTCTGGGTCACAAAATAAACGTTTAACATATTTTCAGGCGAGAATGTAGCTGTGTAAACCTCAAATATCTGCTCAGTTTATCAAGACACCACGTATTTTCAAAAGCGCTCCGACGTTTTCGGAGACGTCTGTTACCCACTAGCTCGTTAGCTAGGCGGGGGCAAGGCTAACTAGAGCCGTGAGAACACCGGACTCCCGGCAAATCGTTTTCAAACCCACCGCCGTCTTTCGCTAGTCAGGTTAAACATATATATAAGTCACTTAGATAACTTAAAAATGTTATTGTTTGGCTTTCTTTAGTATTTTATTTGTTCCTGAGTAAATCGGTTTGGCTGAGATTAAAGTTATAGTTTTTGCACAGCTAAAACTGTCAAGCAGACAGCTGATTATCAGAAGTGTGAGACGCTGGAGAATATACTCCGGTGTCCTGTTATATTTTAGAAAGCAAGGAGTTTATTAAACTTCACCGAAACAATCTGCAAATTTCATTAAAAATTAATAAACTACCATCTTGTCTTTATTTTTAGTTAGCACAAACACTTCAAGCTGTAAGCTAATGATAGTTATATAAGACCAGATGCTGCTGGTGCAATAAGCTGTACGCTGTACGTCCAATGGATGATGATCTGATTAGTCGACTAATCGCAAAAATAATCGGTGACTAGTCGACTATCAAAATAATCGTTTGTGGCAGCCCTAATCTGAGACTGAGACCATGGGACTGTGAAATCATGATTATTGGGCTTCACTTCTGTACTGGGCCCTATTTCAGGAAGCCGGTTTAGAAAACTAAAAATGAAAAACGATACTCAAGGTTGAGTAACCCCGAACTGTCCAACTCGGAATATTCAGTTTCAGAAAGGCTGATAACAATTAGTTCAGTCAACGCAGAGTTGCTTTAACCCCAAATTAAGAGCGCGCACGAAGATACATAAAGCCCTGATTAGTGGAGCACAGATTAAGCGAGTCACCATGGAGACGGAGGGAAAGAAGGCGCGGTCAATGTATCTTACAGCGCTTGAGGCCGAAATTCTGATGGCAGCATATGCCAATAACATGCAAATTCCGCGGAAAAAAAGTAACACAGCCTCAGCTGCAAAAGAACATAGCCGACAGAGTCAATGCGTGAGTGTTAATTTAAACATTGATCTAGGGATTTCCACCCATTTAACACGTTATTTTATTATATTTTATTTTTTATTTTATACATTTTATTTTATGATGTGATGTGAGCGCAGGTGCAACCCAACAGCCCCCAAACGTTCCTGGCAGCAAGTAAAAATGAAATATAAAAATATAGTCCAAACAGGTAAGGTGTAATTGTATTATGAGCCATAGTGCTTGGTCTGTTTGTCCGATGTAAATCAATTGCAGTTAGAGGCTACATTAATTTCCCCTCTGTAAGCACTTATTGAAATTATCTGAGCACATTACAAGTACATATTTGCTTACTCTGTATGCTCAAATGTGACCCGTTATAGCCAACAGAAAAAAAAGCGGAGGCCCGGAAAACAGGTGGGGTCCTCCACCACCACCACTCACAGAGGCTGAGCAGTTGGCTTCCACATTTGTGATAATGTTGGCAGCATCACATATGATCTTCACAGTGCAGAGAACACAAATTAGCATCCATTACTATAATGAAATAATTTGTTAGTTTGAAATGCTACAGGGAACTATGTACCTGTACATTAATGCTGTGGAAAGACTTCCTGTTCACATAGTCTCCTTCATTTACTGAAGGAGCAATGATTGGAATGTGAGTGCCATCTATACAGCCAATCACGCCTGGGAACCGCAATTTTGTGGAATCCCTCTTTGATAAATCTTGTGGGTCTATGACCGGGGAACACCACAAACGAGTACAGGAGACGTTTCAGTGCAACTGTAACATTCCTGACTGCCCGACAGACGGTAGCCTTGGAAACGTGCTCAGCATCACCAATATTATACAGAAAGCTCCCGTTTGCAAAAAACCGAAGTGCAATACAAATAATATGTAATGAACTGAGAGCATGTCCGCGATGTGTCACATGAGCAATATTAGGCCTGAGGATGTTATTCAAATAAATTCTAGATTGTGCTGAAAAACGGTAACGTTCACACAGGAAATCATCAGGAAATGATAAAATGACCGAACGCGCTCTAATCACTCTCTCCCGGCGGAGAGCTCTGCGGAGAATTTGGGCTTCAACATCTACTGGCTCTTCAAGTAAGGAGCACGCCATGTCTGACACTTCCTACAGTCAGGTTTCTGACAAAGAGGCGGAGAACGTCAGGGTTAGTTGAAGTAAACCTGCTAGGGGGCAGGTTAGCTTCACGGAGTGTGTCGTCATAGTAACTCACTCAGAATTAATCTAAACTCGCTTTGTGAAACTGAAAACCCAGAGTTTTCGTTAACTCAGGGTATACTTACTCAGAGTTTGCACTAAACCGGCTTCCTGAAATAGGGCCCAGAACAGTCATTTATGATTAGCTAGTAAATAACAATTAGCTAATGTTGTTCATGAGACTAAAGTCATCTCACTTTGGTAATGTAAATATAATATGGCCAATATTAAAGTTATAATTTCAATCATTATTAGTTATTACAGCAGTGAATGAACTCTGTTTCAAATACTGAGCTTCAGTAAAGATTCAAGCTGCATTTATTTATATTATTTATATTTCCTGTCACCTTAAATCTTCACTCAAAGACAGGTTTCTTTGACACTGTATATATAACTGTGTTATATATATGAAAGACAAATATTGTTCTTTTAATATGTTGGCATTGCTAAATTTGTCTCAGTGCTTACTTTAAATATCCATAAAATCATCACATTCTCTGTAAGACTAACGTCAACTATTGAACGGCGTATATTTTAAAGTAAAGGCTAACGAAGTTGGTACAAACATCGCTAATGTCACATAACTTTGCCGACATGTGGCCAACAGTAATGTTTTAATGTTCTTTGTTATTAAACATTCGCACATAAATAAGTAACATAATATTCAGTAGGGCTGCTCAATTAATCGAATTTTAATCACGATTACGATCTGGGCTTTCAACGATCATTAAAAATGACTGAGCCGATTATTAGCCCCTCCCTCATTTATCCGCGACACCTTAAAGGCCGGTCCGTGAAAATATTGTCGGGCATAAACCGGTCCGTGGCGCAAAAAAGGTTGGAGACCGCTGATTAAGAGGACCCGAGGGAAGCTCGGAAAGCTAAGCAGAAGTTATTTGGAGAGTGACTGCCGTTGGTTGAAAAGAGAGTTTAAAAAAAAAAAAAACTTCAGTGGTGTTGCACACTATTTTATATTATTTTTTTAAAGTCATTGTTAACCCTTTAAAGCCGGTCAGAGCTGCATGCTCCGTTTTGCGTAACTATTGTTAAATCCCTGTAGAACCTGAACCGTGTAAGCTAGCGCAATAATTTGTTTTGCATATGAAACCGGAGGAGTTGTACTTACATCTTATGCCATCAGCTTGTCCTCGGTCACGGTTTCGTTCCACATATAGCTTTGCAAAAATTGCATAAAAAGCGCTTGCAGGAACAAAAACATAATATTCCAGAAACACGCTTTGCCGTTCCTATCAGCTGTTCGTAACACTTCCCACAGTGAAATGATGCACATGCTGTTTTCTTTGCAAATTTGCATCATAGGATTGTTTTTTGTTTTTCCTGCAGTATATAAAAATTGCTGTATCTCCAAAATAAAACTATGAAGACACTCAAAATAAATTTCCTGTGGTGGGAAACTATTTTTTGCAACTTTATTGTATTTAAAGTTTTGAGGGATAAACCTCTTAAATTTCTCCAAGTAGAAATATATGTAAACAAAACAAAAGCGATTTTCAATTTTTTTTGTAGTTTATTGCACTTTTTTGCAATTTATGTAATTACTATGGACTTAATGCATACATATTATTAAAATATGGGCTATAACAGTTGTATTGATGTATAGCAACTTGAAATGCTCCCACAAATGGCACTACAGCATGTAAAAAAAATAATATAAGCTCTGGTGGACTTGGTTCTATAGTAGGTCTTAAAGGGTTAAATAAATATCGTCAAATAATCGTGATCTCAATTTCAGTGAAAATAATCGTGATTATCATTTTTGCCATAATCGAGCAGCCCTAATATTCAGTACTTACTTTTAAAAGTTTACTCTTCGGCCACCCCTCTTCTGCCGTTTTTTTTTTTTTTTTTTTTTTTTTCCCTCCCCCCGGCAAAATTATCCACACCCACCGCCGCGTTATTCATTCTGGGATATGTTGGGCCACGAAGTCTATACCGCCACATCCTTAAAATTCAGTGACATGAAGGATGCATTTGAGGGCCGCATTTCGAGCAGCCTTTGAATTGGGACAGCCTTCGTCCCGTCGCTGTGACATCGTCAGTCTACTGCCAAGAGGCGCCATCATCAATGTAAATACAGAACACACTTAAGAATAGGAGTGATAGATATAACATAACATCATCTGTCAAACACTGTGGAAGCAGTGTTATGTAATGGGCATCAATAGCTGCCAATGGTACTGGGTAATTGGTGTTTCTTGCTAAGTTTCAGACAAATACTGCAAAACTGATTGGATGGCACTTTGTCACAGTGCAAATAGAGTATGACCCAAAAGCAATAACATTTCGAACCAACAAAGCATGATTTTTAGTTAAAAAAGACAAAACAGAAGTAAGACCCACAAACCAGCAGCAGCTGAAAGTGGCTGAAGGAAATGACCAGCAGAACATCTGAAGGGAGGAAGCATTTTAAAAGGGCCTTGGGTTGTAGACTTCAAGCATTCATAAGGATTTTCATGTAAATATTAAAAACAAGCTTCATATTTAAAATGTTAGCTTTAAAATGTTTAAAATGATCATACTTTGATAATTTGAATAAAAACTGAAAGTCTGCACTTCAGTCACATTTAGAATTGTTGTTTTTAAAAATTCACTGTAGTTGTACAGAAATGAGGTTTCAAAAAATGATGCGTTACTGTTTAAAAACTTGAGAACTACACTTTATCAGAGCAGTTGTCTATTCAAATGGAAAGACTGAGATATGAAGGGCTTCATACTCTTGGTGCTTCTAACTTGGTTTCTTTGCCTGGGACGGTTGAGGATTTATGAGCCACATTCAGAACTGGCTATTATAGTGAGCAGCTTTTGCATAGAATTTGAATAATTGTCCCTGCCTGCACATTCAGACAGTGGAACAGTGTGCATTGCAGGCAATTCTGTACTTTGAATAAAATGGATGCAAATAGTATTTGATAGCTGTATTCATTTGCTTTTACTGTAGATTGTTCTTTAGTGTCTAAAGTGAGAACTTGGCAATTACTTTGACCAATTCCCTGCTCATTGTTTTATGGGAACTGTGGAAAATACTTGCTAATTGCAATTATTCCTTGTATACTCCTTTCATTCCAGGAACTCATCAGGCTTTTGTGTGAATGTTGTTGCGATGCATATACACTTCATTTCAGGAACTTGTTAAAAATAAAAGTGTCAAGGTTCTAGAAACCAGTCTCACCACTTTAATGGTTGCTTGGAAATAATTGCTGCATGTACAGCAAGCCAAGAAAAATACCCATTACTATGATAATGTGTAGATATGCCTGCAACTACACAGCTGAAAGTGTGACTTAGTAACATGTTTGGCTCATATATTTGCTGGTTCTGCTGTTTATTTTTTGTGGACAGAGGTATGACGTAGCACAGGAAATGGTGACCGAAAAAAAAAAAAAATAAACCGAGAAACCAAGCTATGCATAAAAACAGCCAAGCAGTGACGCAATTAAGAACTGGACTTTCCAATATTTCCATTATTTGTCATCTTAAGCACGGTGGCACGGTGGTTAGCACTGTTGCCGCACAGCAAGAAGGTCCTGAGTTCAATTCCACCATCAGGCCGGGTTCTTTCTGTGTGGAGTTTGCATGTTCTCCCCGTGTTTGCGTGGGTTCTCTCCGGGTACTCCGGCTTCCTCCCACCGTCCAAAGACATGCAACTTGTGGGGATAGGTTAATTGATTAATCCAAATTGTCACTAGGTGTGACTGTGCGAGTGAATGTGAGTGTGAATGGTTGTCTGTCCCTATGTGTTAGCCCTGCGACAGACTGGCGACCTGTCCAGGGTGTACCCCGCCTTTCGCCCTATGACAGCTGGGATAGGCTCCAGCGCCCCCCGCGACCCTGAAAAGGATAAGCGGAAGCGAATGGATGGATGGATGGATGTCATCTTAACTTCACTGTCTCTCAAAACTGTCTGAAAACAATTTCTGATGCATGAATTTCAATTCTTGCATTTTTTTCATCACAAATACTCATTTAGCAAACCTCTTGGCTGTGAGGGGGAAAAACCCCACTTAGCAGCTGTGAGCTGGCCAGTCAGCCAACAAAATTTTGTGATTTGGAGCAAAATGTATGCTTTCATGAGTTATACAATTCTTATTAATTTCTAATTCTAGCCTTTCCTTCCAAAGTCATAACCGAGCTATAACTGTTTTTGTTTTTCCTCCACACTTTACTCTTTCCATCAATTTGATGGAGGCTGGCTTTTGTCCTATCATTTCTGTTCCTCAGCTCTTTTGGATTCTTTGTATGCTGTTGGAAAGTAACGTCAGGCCTTTCTGTTTTTGTTGTTTTCCTATTTTCCATGTACCTTCTTTTAGAATGCACAACTGTTGAGCTTTGATCAATATTTGATGTCCCATCTTTATCTATCTTTAACATCTATTCTAAGATTTGTCAAACTGTAGCAGACAGGTTTTTTTTTTTTTTTTTTTTTTTTTTTTTTTTTTTTTGGACTATATTAACATTTTATTAATTTTTTTTACCTATGTTTGATTTCATTCTCCTGTTACAGCAAAATTGTTGGAATGACAACAGACTAATGAAGTGAAATATCTATTGTAACTCTGTCGTCCCTCTGTAGTTTACCCCTGTGGGACAAGAGTATGCGAAGCACACTGTGGGGAAACTGCGTTGCTGAGGGTGAAATTGGAGGGTTGCTAAAAATAGCTCATGGGATGCTGGCCAGTGTGCTTTGACTTCTATAGATGGTGATGCACATAGGCAGCCAGAATGAAATAAGGACAGCTTGAAATACTAGAGAACTCTGACTTACTTGTTCAAGGTCAACTAGCTCGACAATGTCAGCTGTTTTGATTCCCATATGTCGATGCACGTTTCTGTGTTCGCTGTGCTGAATGTTTAGTTCACCTTTCTGAGACAGGAGATGGTGGACACCTCAAATCTATCACCCACTCTTACCAATAAGTTTGACAGCTACACTGACTGCTGCCACAATTTACAAGCATTTGGCCGTTGGCCACTTGTAATTTGCCACTCCAGTTTGCATAGTCAGCAAAGCTGGAGTGCTCACAGCTCCAGGGTAGAATTGACATCTAAAAATTACAGTCCCTCCAATCATCTGCTATTTTAATATTTGGAAATTGGAAATATTAAGTTGCATTTATTTACCGTGAACATATCATAGTAAGTATCCTGAGTCTTTACTGGGAGGAGTTCATTACATTTTCTGTTAGTTCATTAAAAAGCCTCCCCAGGAACAAATACCATTCTCTTGCAGGAAATGTTCTTGAAAAAATGTTGTTGTTTTTTAAATGGGATAAATCACAGACATGAGTGATTGAGACAGGTTTACATTAACATGGTCATTAATTCTGTGAAACAATAAGCTGTGCATTATTCTCCTATCCATGTGTAGAATAGTTGGCCTAAGACTGATGGATTAACTGTCCTTGAAAAGTAGGTCTGTGAGCATTTATTCCATTGGACACTCTTAGAAACTTATTTGTGGGCATGGAAACTTGTGCACACACAAGCATCTTCCATTTTATGAACAAAGTCCTTCTCTAGACTGTTGGGTAAAGGGTTTTTTCTAAGTATTGATGTGGTCAAAGTAGCTTGCACTGGCTTGCAGTCTGTCATTTGGCAAGCACTTAAAAGTTATGCACTGTCGAGACTAGTTCTCATAGTACTTTTTGTGATTCTAAATGCTCTCACAAACAGCAGTAGGTTTGTTCCATTATTATGTTTGTGTCACAGAGTGGTGTGGATGGCTCCTTTTGTAAACTCCCAACGGCACATTTGCACTCCCACCAGAGTGGTATTAGCTGTTGTTGGTGTCACGATGTGAAGTTTGGACTCAGGAGAATATTCCCCAGCCCTACAAACAGTATGATGGTATGAAGAGCTAAAGCTGGTGTTTGTTTTTGGGTTTTTTTTTAATTTTTACCACAGGCAATATCAGTAATCCCACAAAGAATGTAGAATCTAATGTTTCAAAAGATTAAATATATGTGAACATAACTCAGTATAGACACTTTGTTTTTTTGTTTTGATACAAATATTTGAATAATGAACTTTGTAGTATTATTATCAATGCTGTAAAGCTACGGTTCACTAAAACATTGTTCTTTTAGTTGTTAGTACTGCATCAAATTAAATGGTTTTGCTTTTGTCTGTTTGAGTTGGTAGCTTAGAGCGCAAACATAAGGGGGAAAACAAAACTGCACAAAGTTTAGCTTTAAAGCTTTGAATCCAATATCTGCTTTCTACCCTGTTCTGTAGTTACTTCGTTTTAGAGAGTGGTATTTTAGGGGTAAGAAAATGTAAGCTGGTAAGTACCTGCAATTTTTCCACAGTCTTCCCAGTGGATCTTAAATATCCAGAGGTATTTCGTTTTCCTGTCACCCTAAGCCCAGAAACAATTTCTTTAGGCCATCTTAAGTACCTTCTTAAAACCATCAAAACGGTAAAAAACACATTACACCTGAACTGGGGGGAAAAAAAGCTTTCCTAAAGCTCAGCGCTATGTCAACACGTTGAATGGTTTACATCTGTAAAACATGTCTGAAAGCTTTGTATCCTTAATCTAAAGCCTTTGCAGATCAAAGTGCAAGTGGTTCCCCCGCCCTTTGTTACACTGACTCTGTGTTTCACTGAATAATGCAGGAAGCTCTGTGTGTATGTGTGTGTGTGGTATTGCAGTTCCTGGTAAAAGCATGCAGTGTGGCTCCATTCTTCCTTCATCGAGGAACCATGTTGTCAGTTCTTCTTTTTAGCTGACCTTATAACAACTGCAGTGTGGTTCAAATAAATGTCTCTGTCACAACAGTTTTACTCAAAGGCTTGTGTGAGCATGCAGCGACAGTGATCCTTCCCTCTTCTAATGTGTAACCACCCTTATTTGCTCTTTTCTGTATGAGCTAGTTGGATATCTCTTTACACTTTAATCCACCCTGCTTTGTCCTTAAAGTAAAGACCCAAGGACTATTTCTGTATTGTGAGATAGTGGCCATGAATAAGAAATAAAGATAGAATTGTTGGTTATAAATAATAAAATATGTTGTCAGTATTTTTTTTTGTTTTTAGGTAGAAAATTGGATACAAATGAAAATGTTTGGGTCAACATCTTAATGCACACATAAACAAATCTGTAAATGAGCTTGAAAATGTAGTTGCAGCTTCTTACCATTGCCTCTGCCTATTTGAGTTTAATTTTATTACTGTAGATGAATGTCATAACTGCAGTGTAGGAAGGTTACACCTTGCATAGTGGCAGGCCTTCTCTGAGGACGGCATTGTTTAGTAGGATGATTTCTGTCAAAGACCAGGTAGCAGTCAGTGCAGTGTTATTAACGTATTAACGCCTTGTTCTGAAGTGACCTCAACAAACCAAATGCTACACATATTTTATGTGTCTATAAAACCATAGAATTGTTCAATCCACACCAATTAACAAATTACTTACAACACAGCACAAACACATGGATTACTTATGTTCTTCCAAGTAAAATTTCTGGTTTTGTCCATAGAAGGTATTAAAAAAAAAAAAAAAAAAAAGATAATTTTGGGCTTTGGAAGGTGAAGCCAATGCAGAGGTCTGTAATCTGTAAAAACCTTTCTGATCAGTATATTGGCTCGGTCACCTATTTTGAATCATAATAAATGAAAGATTCTCTGAAAATATTGTCCAGTTCAGAAAGGAGGACTCTCTAAGGCATAGGTGTCAAACTCTGGCCCGCGGGCCGGATTTGGCCCGCAGCCTACTTACATTTGGCCCACGAAGCCATACCAAATTATTATCAGAGCTGGCCTACTGGTATTAAACAGCTAATATATATATTGTTTAGTATTAAGCTTTGCTTGTTCCATATTCAGTTTTTCAGCAAAATGTGTTTGAGTCCATAAGAAAAGATTCATTCTTATATCTGGAGGAATAAATATATTTCAGTAAATATTAACGTTAGCCTGCGAATTTTGGCCCACTGTGTATTTGAGTTTGACACCCCTGGTCTAAGGTATGCTCATTGGCTAATAACCGGTGATTGACAAGTTTTTCTTTTGGGGTTTGGCAATCAAATCCACCCCTGTTCTCACATCTGGTTTCAAAATTCCAACCTGACCACAGTGTCTTTACGAACCAATGGGTTATATTGTTGCCACCTACCTCTTTTATTCTGTTACTAGGACGCTGGGAAGGATGTAGAATGTGAGATATTGGGTATAATTGCTGTGTATAGTTACTGTTAATTCTTTGTGGGTGTGGGGGGGGGCTCACAATAGTTTTGCCATGGTCTTGCCATTGGGAGTATATGGCAATGTATTGTGTCGTTTTTCTAATGCAATACATTGTTGATACACAGTTGGCAAATATCTGTTTCTGTTAAAATGTTCAGGCACTCAATTCTTGTGTCTATTTGACTTTGCACCAGTTTAAGGACTTTATTTGATAAGCAGTTATTACTGTAACTGCTGTAATGTTCGAGTTTTTAAAGCACCTTATAAATAAGATCAGTGTAGAAGATGCACTCTGTTTGAGTGACCAGACTGACAAACTGGAATCCACACTTCAACTTTTCCTCATTGGGCCAGGTGTCCTCTTTAAAGCTTATTGAGAATACAAAACTGTCAAGGCAATATGCGAGCTTTCTTGTCAACTAACCTGCTAAAAGAGCACTTTTTCTGTAACAGAAAGGTTGAAATGCCAAAGCTAAAACTGTTATATAAATATCTATTTTTTCTCTTCGTTACTTCTGAAGGTACGTTTCAGAGATAACAGATGAGGCCTTCTGGAAGCTTTGAAGCTGTGAGGAAAGTAATATAATAGTCAACTCGTATCTCACAAATTAGACTTGTTTTTAAACTCATGCACTAGCATTAGTCAACAAACCTAATGGACACTCTTTTGTCTTCTAATGGAGAAAAACATTGTAGGTTTACAGCACACTAAAACATTAGAAGCAGATCGACTGCATTTAATAGCCTGTAAAAGTAAAATAATGCAGCATTGATCTGTTGCTGTATTCTGTGCCTGTAAAACATAAACTGGTTTTGGATGAATTGGTACCCGTTGCGGAGTAGCTATGAGGCATCAGGTCACTGCTTCTGATCATTTGTACTTACCGGATGCTTTATCATTTGACTTTGAGTTTTTTGTCTATTCCTCCATTCATTTATTCCCCGTGCACACTTATTCCTGCTCAGTTTTATGAAGTGGGTCTGTAACATGATGTAGACAGTTTTGTTGTACCTGTCTTTTTTTTTTTTTTTTTTCCTGGAATTCTTGCACGTGGCAGTGAAGAGTCACGAGGCTTCACTATCTCAACTTGTGCGTCATATCCTCAGAATGAAAAACAGATTCAGTTTCATAGAAAGGCGGTGAGCTTGAGTTAGGTTGATTAGGATGGAGCCCGGCAACCATGGCAACATCCACTTATCCCCCAAAACTAAATGAAGGAGTCTTGCAGTTTTCCGTTTTTCTGTCTTTCTTTGTACTCTTTATTTCCGTTTGGCATTTTACGTGTCGTATTACTATTGTGCATTCAGAAGAGCAGAAGGAAAATGCACTCATTTTCTATGTGTATCAACAAGAACATTAATCTTTATATTTTGAAATAAATAAATGAGTCACCCGCTTTAATTCACATGATTACTTATCAGACCTCTAATGCATTCTTTAAGTCCATGATTTTGTTGATGGCTCAGGGCTCTGAAAACAATTAATGTGGTCAGCAACCATTCTACGCCCTCATGTTGACATTTTGTATATTTCTGACAATAATGCTGCACTAATGCTTATAAAGCCATAATACTGGATTGTTTTGAATACGTGGGGGCATTGTGTGGGGCTTAGTACGCTGGCTTTGACTTTTAGAAATAGGGAAGGATTGTGCATAAAGGAAGGTTATTGACATGAGAATAATTGTGTGAATCTTAATTTTTCTGAGCAGGTAGGGTGTCACAGATGAAGATGGAGCTGTTGTTCGATTTGATTTGGCATTTCGTTGTGAAAAGAACTTTGGTTTTTTGTTACACAGTGGTGCCTAACTGGAAGACATACTTAGTGATGTCTTGCATTTGTTTTAATGAGACTTATCAACCCTATGCTACATTGTTTCCCCACACAGACATTTCTTGCTGGCTGCTGAAGTATGTTAATAATCAGTGATCCATTTTAGCATTATTTTATTTATTTCCTTCCGAGAGAATATTAGCATCTTATTTTGAAAGCTCAGTTATTGCTAAGCAGCTAGTCCCCC
Source organism: Aulonocara sp. 'chitande type north' Nkhata Bay (assembly GCF_057382095.1). Lineage (NCBI taxonomy): Eukaryota > Metazoa > Chordata > Actinopteri > Cichliformes > Cichlidae > Aulonocara > Aulonocara sp. 'chitande type north' Nkhata Bay. The sequence continues at coordinate 16,897,104 of NC_141344.1, forward strand.
GGCCTTCTCATGCTTCCTTCCTGCTGGGCGTGTGTGATGCTTTTTCTCAATGTTATTCAGCTGCCTCTTCAGTGAGTCTTTTTTTTTTTCTGCAGAAAGACTAGCTGATATTGCCCCGCCTTAGACTGCAGCTTTTTATAGTACTACTTTTCTGCTCTGAAGAGCTGCTCTAAGCTGGAGGACCACTTCAGCCAAAACCTGTGTCAGGTGAAGAAGCGGTTCATTTTTCTCTATGCCTTCGTCTCTGAGAAAGCACAGGGGACAGTTGACAGTTGTAGGCTAAAATACAGTCTGTCTGTGGGACAAGAGACTCACTGAAAAGGCAGCTGAACGTGTGGGTAATTTGTCACAGTGGTTGGACATTTATCGTATAACATGATACTTCCATGCATATCTGAATGAGAGGATGTGTTGATATGTGGCTTCTCACTCTTTTTTTTTTTTTTTTTTTTTAAATATAAATAGGACAGGCCTGTAAGGCGGAAATGGTTCGCATACCTTCTACCTAGGTTTTCTGGTACTATGTTGGCTACTCAAGCAGCTGTTGCATTTGTTTTTAATAGGTGACGGTTGGTTTCCTGTTTCTCTCCATGTGTCCCACACCCTTTAGTCTGATATGACTTCACAGAGTTGCTGACTGCTTGTATCCTGGATCCCTTTAATATGTACATTGAAAGTACAGGATCATCTTGGTTCATATGTCCAGTTTGCAAAATGGCAGACCCAAGATATTTCTTGAGCAGATTTCTTTGAAATTAAGCTGTGTGTGTGCGCCTCTGCGCGCGTGTGTGTACGACAGTTCAATGCAATGGATTATTTTACTGTTATGTATATGCTTAATGGAAATTAAATAACTCTCTACTTCTCGGGTTTCTCACCAATGTAATCTTGGGGCCAAGTTATTCTGAGCAATGCCATTATCTGTAGTTATTTGCATCCACCCATCCATCCATCCATCCATCCATCCATCTTCTTCCGCTTATCTGGGACCAGGTCGCGGGGGCAGCAGCCTAAGCAGAGAAGCCCAGACCTCCCTCTCCCCCTCCCCAGCCACTTTCTCTAGCTTATCCGGGGAACACAAAGGTATTCCCAGGCTAGCCGAGAGATATAATCTCTCCAGCACATCCTTGGACTCTGCTTCCTCTTCAGAAGACGTGTCAGTGAGATTAAGGAGGTCCTTGAAGGATTCCTTCCGCTGCCCGACAATTTTCTCAGTCGAAGTCAGCAGCGCTCCACCAGCACTATACACAGTGCAGGTAGAGCACCACTTTCCCCTGAGACGCCTGACAGCCAGAATCTCTTGAAGGCAGTCCAAAAGTCTTTTTCCATTGGCCTCTCCAAACTCCTCCCACACCCGAGTTTTTGCTTCAGCCACTGCCCGAGCCGCATTCCGCTTGGCCTGTCGGTACCTGTCAGCAGCCTCCGAAGTCCCACAGGCTAACCAAGCCCGATAGGACTCCTTCTTCAGCCTGGTGGCTCCCGTTACCTCTGGTGTCCACCATTTAGTTCGGAGTTTACCACCACGACAGGCACCAACCACCTTGCAGCCGCAGCTCAATGCAGCAGCTTCGGCAATGGAGATGCTGAACATGGTCCATTCGGACTCAATGTCCTCAGTCTCCCTCGGAATGCTGTTGAAGCTCTGCCGGAGGTGTGCGTTGAAGATCTCACGGACTGGGGCCTCTGCTAGGCGTTCCCAGCACACCCTCACTGTGCATTTAGGTGCATTGGGTCTGTCCAGCGTCCTCCCCCGCCACCTGATCCAACTCACCACCAGGTGGTGATCAGTTGACAGCTCAGCCCCTCTCTTTACCCGAGTGTCCAGAACATATGATCGCAAGTCTGGTGATACGATTACAAAATTGATCATCGACCTGCGGGCTAGAGGGTCCTGGTGCCACGTGCACTGGACACTCTTATGTTCGAACAAGGTGTTTGTGGCCAAACACCTTGTTCGTTATTTTGTTATTGCACAGAAGTCCAATAACAAAACACCGCTTGGGTTCAGATCAGGGAGGCCGTTCCTCCCAATCACGCCCCTCCAGGTCTTGCTGTCGTTACCCACGTGAGCATTGAAGTCTCTCAGTAGGACAACAGAGTCTCCAGGTGGAGCACCTTCCAGCATCCCACCCAGGGACTCTTAAGAAGGCTGGGTACTCTGAACTGCTACTCGGCGCATAAGTGCAGTTCCCTGCCCTAAGGCGCAGGGAACAAACCCTCTAATCCACCGGGAAGAACCCCAACATACAGACAGCAAGCCGAGGGGATATTAGAATAGTCACCCCAGCCCGCTGCTTCTCACCAGGGGCAACTCCAGACTGAGACAGAGTCCAGCCCCTCTCCAGGAGACTGGTTCCAGATTCCAAGCCATGCGTAGAGGTGAGCCCGACTACATTTAGCGGTACCTCTCAAACTCGCACACTAACTCAGGCTCCTTCCCCACCAGAGAGATGACATTCCATGTCCCAATTGCCAATCTTGGTAGCCGGGGATCAGTCCGCCGGGGCCTCCGCTCCTGGCTGCCGCCCGGCACACAAGGCACCCGACCCCTATGGCACCTCCTGCGGGTGGTGGCCCTGCAGGAGGATGGGTCCATGTCCCGTTTTCGGGCTGTGCCCAGCCGGGCCCCATGGACTAAGGCCCGGCCACCAGACGCTCGCCCTAGGGCACCCTCCCCGGGCCTGGCTCCAGGTCGGGGCCCGGTAACCCTATCCCGGGCAGGGTGAACTGTTCCCTCGATGTTTTCCTCATAAGGGTCTTCTGAATCGCTCTTTGTCTGGTCCCTCACTCAGGACCAATTTGCCATGGGAGACCCTACCAGGGGCCAAAAGCCCCCGGACAACATAGCCCCTGGGATCCCTGGAACGCACAAACCCCTCCACCACGATAAGGTAGCGATTCAAGGAGAGATAGAAAATGCATCCATAAGCATCTGGTACGATATCGAAATCTGTATACTGATACAATTTCCAAAAAGTTGAAGAAATTATGTTGAGTTTTCTGTTAGCCCTTTGGATTAAAAAATTGTGTATATATTTTTTTTAAACTAAGTTCTTGCGCATACTATTCATAATTTTAGACGTGGCATAAAAAGAGCATTATTTATTTCTGCAATGAACTGAATGGCACTCTTAAGACATTATTCCGAAAAGCAGCTTTGTGAAGCCTCTGTTTAATATGGTACTGTTGGTGTGCGAGATACTGCTAGTATCTTATTGATTTTAATGAGCTTGGAGGTCACTCCTGCACATTAAGGTTTGTGAGCTCTGAATACATGATCCTGTCAGTGCTCTGTCATGTTGCTAAGGTTTGTGGTGTGTTCTGAATACTAAGTTAATGACTGTCAGCATATTTTACACATATTCATCCTGACAGACTTGTGTCACCATGAGCCTTTCCCTTGAAGTGGCATTGCAGTGCTTTTATGGAGACGTAACACTGAGCAAGCATGTGGGGTTAAATAAACTAGTGACTACGGCTCTTATTTTCTCTCAGACTTGAGCGTCAAAGCCTGTCAAAGCTCTGATCCCAGCCTGGCTGACCTGCTAACCCACTGGCATGGCCTGCTGACGCACTCCAGCTCCAGAACACACACAGTACTGGCTTACAATTCTCTTGGCACTGTTACACACGTAAAGCACAATCCTATTTGACTGGCTATCATCAGGAATTCAGTGCCACTGTTTGCTCAATACTTCACCTCTGGTTTATACAACTAACATTTTCAGCAAACATTGTTTTTTCTAATGAAGGGAAGATTTTAAGGTGTTATTGATGCATGGATTATGTCTGCACATTTTTAATTTGTTAATAGCTAAGCTCATAACTCTTGCTTTTAAATGGCTGTAACAGCAAAGGCCCTGCAAAATGCAAATTTGGTATTTTTCTGAAGATTTGTAGTTTACAATTTAAAAAAAAATAAATAAGTGAAGTGGTTGGATTTATTTGTATATGCTCTTTTTATATTAAAAAAGGCACAATAGAACATTTATTTTTAGTACAGTCATGTATGAATTTTAAAAGCATTTTGAAGGTACTTAAGTATTTTTTTGTTTTTTCTCTGCTCCACAGGGCTCCAGAGATTATTTTGGGATTGCCGTTTTGTGAAGCCATAGACATGTGGTCCCTAGGCTGCGTGATAGCGGAGCTTTTTCTGGGCTGGCCTCTTTACCCCGGGGCCCTGGAGTACGACCAGGTAAACAGCCAACCTTCTCACCGTGTACTCTTGCCTCATTTCTTTTTCTGGGGATTTTCTGCCTCTTCATCTCTGCTGTGTACCTGCCCACTATCCCTTCTTTTCAGTTTTTTAAGTAACTTATTAAGCATGTCCAACTTCTACTTTTACTTTCTGTGACTCAGTTTCTCCTCTTCATCAAAACACAGAAGCTTTTAAAATAAAACTTAGGAGGTTTATGGAAACAAAAGCTCTTGTGCATAGTTATGCTCTGAAATAAATATTGCGATGGATTGTTTGAGCAAAGAAAGCGACCAGGAGTGTAAAATTACAGTTTAAAAAAGAAGAAGAAGAAGAGAAAAAAAGAGGTGCTTGATGTTCTGGTTTCTTTGTGATGTACTGACCCTGAGGACTGTATTTGTGGCACTGAGCATTAGGGTATATTTTTGTGATTGATGGTATGTCTATTAAAAGCTGTTGGATGCCTGCCCCTCCCAGTGGAGCCCTGACGGTGTCTTCCCAGGGCTAGATTGATCTGGGCTTATGCTGAGCGGCTTTCCCTCCCTGCCTCGGAGCCCCATCTACTCAAAGCCTGCCAGCAGAGCCTCAGTCGGATCCCTTCTGTCCAATGCAGCACTTTACATTACTCCCCTCAGCCGCGTGCTGCACACTGTAATCATACCAAGGTATTTTTATGCCCTGGTATCATTTTTCACTCTCTGTAGGGCTGAGACAGGAGAGAGAACTCAACTCCTCTGAAAGAGATTTGACTCGAACACAGCAGGACAGGCCTAAATATGATTAATTTGTTTTTGTACAAGCCAGACAGAATGTCACAAGTGCTTTAGAGGTATCTGGAGAGAACCACCTCAAGTTAGGATTAAATTTTATGTATTTGAATCTAAACACAATGCGAACACTGGCGATTGTGGCAGTGGTTTCATGTAGAGAAGAGTTCATTCTTTTTTTCTTTTTCTTTTTTTTTTTTTTTTTATTCTCACAAAATGGTTGAAATACTTTTTACTGATACTTTTTTTTAAAAAGAACTTTGTGACTGAACTGTCCTGTGATACCAAACCCACATGTCTGAAAGACTGCCCACTGGTATAAAGGGTTCCCTGTGTGCTTATTGAATTTCCCCAAGAATGGGAAAACAACCAGTACAATTAACCTTCTTTGAATTTAATCATCAGTCAGACTATTTTTTCCCCAAAGAGAACCACAGCTCTGTCAGTAAAAGAAAAAACACATACAAAACTACTTTCTTTCCATTTCAGCCTTACAGTCCTTTAGCAGAGCCTACCTACCATCACTTATATTGAAACATGCTGAAATACAAAATCGTAAACATTCCAAATTTATACATATTAAAGAAGATGTCTTTCAATCTAAATGTTCTGCTAGGGTACATTGGCAATCGTGTTAGTTTCTTTATATGAAAGCATTTGAGAAGTTTAAGTTATGAGTAATCATTAACTGGCAATTCCATTGCAAACCTTAGCAAAGCAGTGGTTTGTTGGTTTGAGGTATTTTCCAAGAGTCATAGGTTGATTTGCCAGGAAGTGGCTGACCCTCTGCCACCCTTTCTTCTCCCTTTTTCTTCTCGTCTTTCTACATGGGGTCTTATTCCATCCTACACAGCATATTGTATTTATAACTCTAGCTCCTCCTGCTTCCTTGCTTTCCTTTTACTTACTCAACCCCACTTTTACCTCATCTCCTAGTCACGTTATATTCTACTTCTACACGTGGCCTCTTTTCTGTTTTTAATGCACTTACTTAGTGTTGCCTTATTAGTGGCTACGATTAGCTAAGATGCTGTGGTCTCCACTATACCACCCGTTATCTCTTTGGCCTTTTTTATATCCTTTCCGTAGTTCTTTTTGTTTCTTCCTTGCTAAGCCGTGCAAGTGAGAACAGTGGCAGTCAGCATGTGGAATTGCAGATGGCAAAGTAAAAGGAGTCCTTGCTATCATTTCACCAATATTTTCCTTTGGTACTCAACCTTGTATAAGACTAAGAGGTTGTATGCATGGTCACCAATAAAGAATGTTGGGTTATTAGGGGTTAAAGTGTCAAAAGTGAAGGAGCGAGTGTAGGCTATGAGATAGATAGAGATAGATATATAGATAGAGATAGATAGATTTTTTTTTTTTTTTTTATTTTATAAATTGTACTTTGAAAAGCATTATTTACAGTCTGCTGTGTTATCAGGACTGTCATAAAATAAAAGCTGCTGTGCTTCCTGTTTGCCCTGCAGCAGGCCAGGCTCGCTTGATAGTTGTTTTGCAAAGCTGTAGCTTTGCGCCAGTGATCTCACTGGTTTAAGCTCTTACCAAAGGCACGCCTTCAAGGAAAAATAAGGGTTTTCCCATCACAAAAATTTTCCCACCCACGCACATTGTTTTTTTGTTTTTTTTTGGGTTTTTCTGTTTTGTTTTTTTGGCTGTTGCTGTTGACATGACTAAAGCTTAGCTGCAGTATTTCATGAAAAGAGGGGAATTAAGGCTAGGGGTACTTTTGGGATAAAGTTTATTAGAATTGGCAGTTCCAGTAATCTTTGATTATTTTATCAATACCTCTTGATGTACTTTAATCAGCCTTTATTGGGGATATGGGATTTGATATGAAAGGAAGAACATTTCCAAAAGCAAAAGTGAAATGGACTGTGATGCAGTGTGCTGTGTAATAGTTGAATGTAAGGGGATCTCCACCATCCCATCAAAGTCACTTAACAAACAAGATTGCGCTCATCATGCATCCCATCAGAGTGGGAGCGAATGCAGTGCTTTATAACCTCACATATGGCCAACTGATATGAATGAACTGTCCCACCCACACATAGACACATTGCAGAATTTGCACCTCAATAACACTCTGATGCAAGTTAGCTAACGCTTAAGCATCGCGGTGGCCAAAGAGACCAAGAAGAACGTTAACGGAGTAAATGATTCCAACAAAAACACGTTAGTTAAAAAAACAAACAAACCTGCATATGTTGAAATGACGACGCAACATTGGCATCCCAGTATACAATTGGGGACATGCATGATTCTCTGCCTTACAGTTATCTTGATTTCAGTGTTATAGGATTATGTTCGTCTATTAGTGCTACATATGAATGTGTGTGTGTACAGTTCCCTTAATCTTTGTCATTCCTACAGTGTGGCTCTTTGCTCTCTCTGCGTCTTAGCTTTGCTGAATCTGTAATGATTGTTGTTCATTACACTTGGGTGTGATTGACGTCAGCCAGGCTTCTCACTGCTGTCCTCTCATAAACCTGTGTATGACATTCTTGTCTCACAGCGTGTGACTGACAGGCGCCGTTGCCCAGGAATGTATTTGACTTTGATACCATAGGAACCTTGTTTTCATACGTTTTCATGAACAGACAGTGACATCTTTCAGACATCACAAACTAGACTCGATATAAGGTCTTATTTGGGTTTAGACCTTTCAAGAACATGCCACATTCAAGGTCTTTTCAGCAGTTACCACTGTGCGCACATCCACACAAAGTAACTCTGAGGGACCTGTTAGTGTGATGTCACTGCCAATGACCTTGTAAATTTCCATTTGTACACAACAGTGCTGCAGTGATGTTAGTTTTATGAGAGAGTGATAATGATGGTGAAAACAGCCTTCCTTTCTGAAGTGACTATTACAGTACTTTATTTTCTTCATGGAATCTTTTCTCCTCCCTTTCTCTTCTCACATTCAACAGATTCGCTACATTTCTCAGACGCAGGGTTTGCCAGGAGAACATTTATTAAATTCGGGGACAAAGACAGCTCGGTTCTTTTGCAAGGAGTCTGACTCGCCTTATGCAGCATGGAGACTAAAGGTGAGGAGTGTTTATATACAAGTCACAGAAATGTATAGAATTTGAATTCCTTATTTAAAATACCTAGTTTCTAACCTTTTTGGGAAAAGCTTAAAGGTAAAGATGAATTGGAAATACATTCTTCCTGTCGGTAAACAGTAGTTGCTGTTCCTAGTATAGACATGGCGGTGTCTTTCCTGCAGTAAACTGAAACTTGTATACATAATTAAGATCATTGTCTTATCTCAAGTACAATGGAGATATTGTATTTACACTCCACTAATCTCAGTATCAGATTAGGGCTTTTCTTTGGACTTTTCTGATGAAACAGTTTACTGGCAGAGCCAGTATATATTGGTAGCTGTAAATGACCCAGCCTACAGCTAAAGCTGTGAATACAAAGGATTCAGTTCATAGTAACAAAATATTCAAATCCCAAGTAGCAAGTGCTCTACTTCGTTCATATGGTACATAACCACTAAATATTTTCTTGTCTACAGTCAACAGATGAGCATGAGGTGGAGACGGGAATGAAGTCAAAGGAAGCAAGGAAGTACATCTTCAGCTGTTTGGATGACATAGCGCATGTATGTTCAAAAACTTGGACCACAATGTACTTATCGGGACTTCAGAGGAAGTACAACATCAAAGGTTTAGACGTTGTAGGCTACTAGGTCTTTACCAGAGGAAGTACACCTACACATGTATGAGGAGAAGACAGCACACATGTTATTACTGTGAAAGAAAAAAAAGTTGCTCTTGAATTGCCTTCCCCCTTCAGTTGAATGGTAAACTTAAATTCAGAAGAAAAAAGGTTAAAGTTTCAGTCACACAAAACAAACCACAGGTGGAAATTCCCACAGTGACTGTCGATGCCTGTTCACGTCTGTACTTTTGATTTAAACGTCACTAGAGATTCTTGTGAATTATGTTCGTTTGCTTTTCTGGAAAATGCGTGTTCCAATAAAAGTGCTTTAATTAATTTTAAGCAGATTATATTATAGATTCATAATTTACTTTTTTTTTAAAATATGATTATTTTATCTGCTACTTGTCAGCTATTTTGACAAGTCAGCCTAAATAAATGTCTGTATTCCAGGTGAACTTGATGATGAACTTGGAAGGTAGTGACTTGTTGGCAGAGAAGGCAGATCGCCGGGAGTTTGTGAGCTTGTTGAAGAAGATGCTGTTGATTGATGCAGAAGAGAGGATTGCCCCCGCAGAAGCTCTCAGCCATCCATTTGTGACGATGCAGCACCTGCTTGATTTTCCACATAGCAACCAGTGAGTTACCTTTGCTTCATATTGTGGAACTGGTGCAATTTTGACCTTCCTATATACCGGTAACTTGTACTCCCCATGTCTCTGTCTTCAGTGTGAAGTCATGTTTCCACATCATGGATGTTTGCTGGACTCGTCCCAGTGCATATGAGGCCGCAAACCGAAACAAAGGGCCTTTCATCAGGCCTGTAACTACAACCGCTGCTGCCTCAGCCAATCACCCTTTCAGCAAGATGACTGCTGTCCATCCTCAAGTAAGTTGGTTTTGATTCTTTTTACACAAAGTAATTATTGCATCCAGAAATTAAAATATTCAAAAACAAAGTTTTGTTTCCTGAATGATGGAATGATCCCACATGATGTGAATTAATAATAATAATATGCTTTGTTTTTGTGCTTCTGTGAAGAGTAATTGTACAGACCTTGCTTTTATTGCTTTTTTGTGTACTGACTTGTCCGTCTTATTGCGTCCTCGCACTGCTGTCATGGCAACAAAAACACGTCATGTTTCTGAGGTCATGGCAACAGTGCAAATCAGTGTTGTTGCTGAGGAGAAAAGAGCAACTGACCCTTTTTTGGGTTTTGGATCTTTATAATGCAAAACAACTCAGTTTATTTAACATGTACTCACAATGAACATGACTAATAGTGACATGCATGCATACATACATACATTACCTGAATAACAATGTAATGGTGACATAGTTAACCATTAGTACACGGGAAGATCACATTATGTCTCCCTCATTCCAAATCAGAACTAAAAACGGATAAGAGTACCAGATGGCATTTATTGAACGATAAAACTGATGCACTGTCATTTCTGTTATGTTTATGGGCCGCTATAAAAGAAAGTCAATGTTTATCATTCAGGATGTGGTGGCTTTCTTAGCATTACCGATTTGAAAGGCTGCTTTGCGTTTACAGTCATGTGTGCGGGGGCTGGGATACATGTAGGAGCTGTAGCAGACTGTATAGACCTAGTTGTTGTTAGCCAATAAATGTGATTATACCCAGGCACGAGAGAAGCATTAGTAGGGAAGCAAAGGAACATGCTCGACTGTTTACCCCTAAGGCCAGTCAATTCTTGAGCATGTTCATAGCAAAAGGTGTCTTAGAACAGAGAATATCAACAGCGTAAGAGCATAACCACAATTCTTTAAGCTTAGTGACTTTCATTTCTTCAAGGACTGCATTAGTACAAAAGTGGACCTTGAACCTGCTTTGATTCAGCAATTTATGAAATTATGTGTGATATGGGTTTCAGGTGGGCCTACACCTTGTGAACCATTATCTGTAGACTTATATACTACTGTTAAGCCAAAGGTTAACTGACTACCCAATAATTTCTCTATTTAATATGTTTCTGATCTCGCTCACCTGGGGGAAAAAATGCTGCTGGCATGTTGCCATCTGCTGGCTCTTCAGTGCTACTGATCGTAATTACAATAAATCTGAAAAATGCCATTATCCCCTTTTTATTATTGTTTTTTTTCCCTTTAGGGGTTAGCTCCATCAGCAGCCTCAGTAATGCACCCTGGCATACCACTGCAGACAGGAAGTGGTCAATTTGGATGCAATGAATCATTTCAGCAGGCTCTCATTTTATGTCCCCCAACCATTCAAGGTAGGACATGTAAAACTTTAATTTATTTGTCATGCTTTCAGTCATTCTTATATTTATTTGTCACTCTCCTTTTTGTGGATAGACTTAACAAAGACATTTTCTATTACCTCCCACAGCAGGAATCCCCCACAACACAGCTAAACCAGCAGGTTACTCTGTTCGCATGGAGGCCTCTGTGCCACTAGTCACACAAGCACCCTCAATCCAGCCCATACAAATCAGACCTGGAGTCATCACACAGGTAAGGAGGCACTTAAAATGACAGAATATGTACTGATATGAAATGTTAGCTTGAGGTGATTAGTGTGCTTAGATCAATGAAATGTTTTTCATTTAATATATATTAATCATTTTTGGGAGTCATTTAAAAGGGGAGAAATAACCACGTGCGAAAGAAGTTCAGAGTTGACCTTTAATGTACAATCTGATGAAAGTAAAGTCTGCAGTGATGCAACTTTGCTTCTTTGCACTCCAACAGTCTTGGTCAGCTCGTGCACAGCAAATCTTGGTGCCCACTTGGCAGCAGGTGACATCGGTGACATCGGTGCCCCCACCACCAACCACTATGGCGTCGGACACAGTGGCAGGCTCACAGAGATTGGGTGACTGGGGGTAAGACATGCATCTATTTCAGGAGGTTACACTACACCGTCTTCCTGATGTGTCATCCATATCATTTCGCGTCTGTATTTATAGTTCCATCGCATATTGTAAAAATTATTGATGCTTAATTATCTTTAGTTTCCGTGTGGTAGGAATGGACATGCTGTTCTCATGCTTGCTCCACTGAATGTTAACGACCTATGAGTCATAAGCTGCATTTGTGCTGCAGGAAGTTTCCTCGGGGACCACAAACCTTTGTCAAAACTCTGTTATTCCACCACAGGAATTACAGTTTAGAATAAGTTCTGGGGAAGTCTGTGTGTGTGCGCGTGTGTGTGTGTGTGTTTTTGTGTGTGTGTCTTGCAGCACCAAACATTTATTTGAACCACACTGCCTTGGTCATTGCACATTCAGTCTTCATAATAGCTGATAAAACGTGTTTCAACTTAAACATTTTTGCCTCTTTGAGTCCCCACCCAAAGTGGTGGATAGAATTGGTCTAATCTTTGTCATGGCAGTCCAGATATCCAACAGTCCAAAGCAAGCTTTTAGTTCCTTGAAAAAAATCACTAAAACTTCTTGAGTACTTTTGGTAGAGATGTAGCTATGCCTACCAATTTTATTGAAAGCTGTGCACAATTTGAGATCTTTGCTTTATTTGCAGGAAAGTGCGTCCCCATGGTAACCATTACAGCTCCATGATTGCACACCCTCAGCCATTCTTAACCAACCAAATGACCATGTCCACCCACCAGCCAATCAACATAGGCATTGCACATGTGGTGTGGCCACAGCCAGCTGCCAACAAGAGAGCCAAGCCGTCTGTGAACAGGTATGATTCATGTTTTTTTTGTTTTGTTTTGTTTTTTTCCCCCCCCTTAGGAAGAAAAATAAGGACACAAAAACATGAATCTGACAAAGCCTCCTCTGTTCTTTTCTAGGTGCAACATCTCCCAAAACACTAACATCCAAAATTTAGCATGTCAGTCCCCAAAGATGGCCGATACAGCAAAGAATGTGGACGAGGTAGAGGAAGCCAGATGTCCAGAGGAAGGCCACGCTATTGGAGAGGAGCAAAGAACAGAGCAGGTGGAGGAGGAGGATGAGAACTGCTGCAAAGTGGAGCCAGACTGCGAGGAGCTTTCAGTTTCACAGGAGCAGAGACAGGCTATGGTGATCTCTGACCTCGCTAGCCCAACTGTTAGCGTCATCAGTATCAGCAGCGATGAGGAGGAGGGCGCGCAAAGACATTCAATTGGAGAGTGAGTATTGACTACCATGCTCCTCTTCCTAACATCTCTTTAAAGCATTCAAATTGAGTGTCTGATTTGATACATCTCTCTGCACACAGATGTAAGGGGAGTGCAGATTGTGAAGCGTGTCAGAGCACCGTCAGTATGGAGAGAGTCTGTTCTCTCAGCAGTCCAGACAGTACGCTCAGCACCAGTTCTTCTGCCTCATCTCAGTCCAGCACATCTCCCTGCAAACACCCCAACAGGTAAAGTAGGGATAGTAGCTTCAGACTGTCCTTGAACAGATGAGATACTGCCTGGTTTTAAAAGTCTCCATTGGACAGATTAGCCCAAATTTTAAAATAGTACATGACAACCAAAATAAGTGTGCAACATTGAGAGATATTCTGTTCAGCTACTACGCCGTAAGTTGCCGCATACATTCTTATTGCAGCATGTCGGACGATGAACAGGAGAGTGGTTGTGACACCGTGGACAGCTCGCCTGCATCACATACCTCTGGCCATAGCAACAGTCCCTTCACAGAAAGGCGCTATATTGCTGACAGCAACCAGAACTGCGAGCCTTGCGTCGCATGTGTTGCCCCGGAGACCGAGCCCAGCAAACCAACAGTTCGTACTGTTGTGGTGCCTCCAATGCGGGTGCAGAACAACAACAATAATAACCCTGCAGTCAGTGAAACTCATGGCAACACAGGTAATGGTTTACATTTGCTGCCAGATTTATACACGTTCTTACTCTACTTAAAAGGGGGATGAGCAGTAGATTAACACACTGATCATTCTAAACTAAAATGATAGTTAATGATATGGTTAACATGACTATATTCCTTCATTGTGCTCAATTGCTAAGTGTCTGAAGTATACTTTAAATAATTGTTGAGTCAGACAACTTGCAAATCCATGACTAGGTCGCGCTAGCTCAAAGGTCTTGTCACCACTGCTGCCGTCTGCTCCACAGGTCACGTGGCCTTGGATTATGTCGTTTTAGTAGGCCACAGAAGTTCTCACAGGTGATTATGGGTTACATGCCCTGACATATCTGCTTTGATCGTTGGAGTGGATATCTGTTTGCTGTCAACACTTCTTACTCAAGGCTGAGAGACCCTCTGTTTCTGTGTGGATTTGCATTTCTTGAATCTGCATAAGGCATGTGCAATTGCCCCAAAGATACCAGTCAGTATTTCTTTATTGGTGCTAGACTGGACACATGCTATATGTAGACTTTATAACAGTTGTGGTAAGTGGGACCACGGGCAACAACTGTCATTTAAGATCTGCCTTTCTTTTTAAAAATAAGACCCTTTAAAGTGCAAGGTTTACTGTAAATCCTTAGAAAATCATACAGATTCATATTACCTTTATGTCTCCAACCTCCAAACTATTACAACTAAAGGCACACATAAAAGGGCACAGCTTCCTATTCTAAGGCTGCCATGTGTATTTTTAGCCAATGGTCTGACCCTCACTATAAGCTCTATGAACAAGCTTGGTTACAAACTACTCCCTGACCCCCAAAACATATCTATTTATGATCATCTAAATGAAAGAACAGATATAACTGTGTTTAATGGTTTGGAACTGATCAAGCACAGCTGAAATCACCAATAAGCCTTCAGAGCCTCCTGCCACAAATGTTGCCATTTCTCTGGATGTAGTTGGATCTCTGGCTCAATCTTGTTTGCCTGTTATTTACAATCTAATATTGTTAGTAGGACACTGTGTTGTTTGTGTTTATAAGTGTCATTTCAGTCTTTCCGTGTTCTCTTCTTTACCCCTTTTCACATGACCTGCTTCCTCAGGCTTAGAGTCTTCATGCCAGTCCAAAGGGCGCAGTTTTCCTGGGCGACAACATCATCACTCCACTCCCCTCCTCAACAGGCCTCAGAAAATTACCCCTGCATTCCAGCCCCAGCAACAGCAGCCTATTGGCTTTGGGCAGGTAAGCACATGCAGTCGCATACCGTGAACGTAAATAAAGACACTAGTACAAGTTAGAGATGGCACGATACCACTTTTTTATGTCCGATACCGATATCATAAATTTGGATATCTGCCGATACCGATATGAATCCGATATAGTGTGTTTTTTAATCAATAAAACAGTTTTTTAATATCTTGCTGCTTTTTGTATAAGTTCATACTCAAGTTTAAAAAAAAAACAAAACCACTAAAGCTATTCTGTTATACCTGTATGCAAAAAAATACACTGCACCCAAAATATTTCATAGTTCAGCATTACTGATCAATCTAATAAACTTAAACCTACTCCATCCTCCCTATTCTGGTATTTTAAAGAGTAAGCAACCTAACTAATAGGGTTCTAAAACTCCCAGCAAAAAAAAATTTTTAAATGGGGAACCACCCACGCTCCACCTCATGATGCTTAATTGACGTAATCAACTTTCATTTGATGCAGTGTGAAAAAAATGCACAGAAATAAATTATTTTCCAAGAATAATTAAATAGATTCAACATCTTTCTTCAACAGAATTGCAGACTGCACAGATCGTACCTCCCCAAAGGAAAAAGTAGTATAGCTTACTAGGGTATATTAGACTTAATAGTTACTATATACTGTAATGGACTTCTATACATTTTACATCAGATTAAAACTTGGGTGTAAGATTCAGATAACTATTTATTAAAAGCTAGACATTTTAAATGAGAATAAGAAAGAAAAGTATGTCTCTGTGCCCCACTTTTCCCTGTTCGGCCCCCCTGGCTAAACTTTGCTAGATCCGCCCCTGCACAGTTACCAGCCGTCAGCTACGTAGAAAAGGATCCTGGTGTAGAATGTAAATAAATTCTAAAAACAGCTTATCAAGCTTAAACGTGCTGCTGTTGTTCAGCCGCTGGTTTCCTCTTTCTGGCACGAAGTGAGCAATAAACAAACAAGAGAGACGGACTCGCGACAGAAAAGCCGATCAGCTGATCAGTAATTATTTTCACGTTTGAAGTAGCAGCAGGAGAGGGAGGGAGAGAGAGGCAGTCACTCCATATATCGGTTGTTAAGCTTAACGCGGGAATGCTTTACAAACATTCAGAGATGAACTTAGACATTTGCTTTACTTCTCTCTGGGATAACTTCCTCGGAAGTCGCAAGTTTTGTGAGGTGCTTTTTTTTGATATTTAATGGATCGGATTACTTTTTTTTCTTTTTTCTCCGATATCTGATCCAGTAATTTACGTCAGTATTAGACCGATACCGATACGTAATATCGGATCGGTCCATCTCTAGTACAAGTAAACTTATTTTTGAAAAAAAATTCTATCTGCCTCATCAAGTAATATTGACTGTAAAATTATTTGCACAAATTTGAGATTTTGAGAACAACAATTTTGACATAAGAAACTTGTCCTGAAAGGGCAAAATATGTTTCTTCTTCAAAAGAAGTCTGAGCAAAAGCATAAAAAGCTTGGTTTTAGCTCCAGGCAGAAATAATCCTGGTGTGTCTTTATGAACGTAATTGGCTGTTGCTTGTAGAACGCCTCATCTTATAATTTTTGTCAGCGTCAAGTCTTTTTCTGGAATGTAAAGCAGCAATGGCAACTTGTAAAATAACATGATATTATTAAAGTAACAGAGGTACTTGTGACTACACTCACTACAGTTTAATGTGTGATAAAGAGCACAACATTTGAATTTCAAATATTTCCTTTTTGAGGTAGTGCTGCAGTCAAGTTCATACTGTAAGTGGAACTTCCCTGGGAGGAGCAACATCATAGCAGTGCTCCCAAATGGTGTCAGATGATTTAAGTTTCCAAATATTTTTAAAGATGAAGGTATTTTACTTTGATACTGTTCATTTACTCTTATGTGCATTGGTACACAAGCAGATGATGCCGCTGTTGGTGACTGATAACATGGAAGGTGTTTACATGCAAGCGCATGGAAACAGCAGCATCTAGTGGCTTGCAAAGACTCACTCGGTACCGATGAATCTGAGGTCGTTGAATGTGAAATGTTGTTGTTCTTCGCTCCTTCAGGTGCAACATTTCAGTTCCTGCCATCAGGAATGGAACGGGAACTTTTCCCACCGGAGACCACAGGCCTACATCCCTCCCACCATGCATGGGCACACTTTCACTCTCTCCCACAGCAGCCCAAACCACACTACGGGCCCCCACCCACACCTTGGTGGACATCCGCACTCCCAGCCCACCATACTGTCTTACCCTCCGTCTGGTTCTCTGGTCACAGCTGCACCTGTGGCCCACCTCCTGGCCTCTCCTGGGGCCACCCGCCCCGTCCTTCAGCCAACCTACAGCATCTCCCATCCGGCAGGCATTGTGCATCAAGTCGCAGTAGGCATCAACCCCCGGCTGCTACCCTCCCCCACCTTGCACCCCCAGGGCCAGTTCAAGCCCCTCTTTCCCCCGCACTCCTACATTGCCTCTCCCGCCTATGGCAGTTTCCCTCTCAGCCCTACCAAAATAAACCAGTACCCTTACATCTGAGCATGGCTGCTCAGGTACCCTTCATACCACCTGAGGGCTAAGTGAGCAGGGCGAAATATATCTTTAACCACAAACAACATGGTTTTTATTTCTGAAAAACCATGGCACAACCACAGAGAAAGCAAACTATTTTTTGAATCATGTAGACTTGAGTGTAATTGAACTTCAAGCTTTAAAAAACAAAAAACAAAACAAAAAAAAGAGTTCCAATGGTAGAGATGATTTGGCAAAAATTAAGAAGGAAGTAACGTATGAATGATTGAATGAAAGAATGAATGAATAGTTAAACTCACACTTAATGTGTTTTGCACATTTGATATATCTTTGCATTGGATCTTCTACGAATACTCCTCAAGACAGGTGAATAATTGGGGTGTTGTTGAATAGTTAGACTTTGCACCCCTGATCCCAGCTATTTTTCTATATTGCCTTCTTACGTGTGTGCAAGACACATTCATCTTTGTAAAGCCATCCCAGTCTCTAGCTCTAGATTGACAGATGCACATGTCGTCCACAGTGTACGTTGTACTGCGTTTGAAGTATTTGTACCTTTTCGGTGTCTTTTGGTGTTTAGCAATGTCAAGTCAATTAACCGAATTAAATAGGGTTATTCCTCACGCTGCATGTGGTCTTGCATGAGCAAAAATGTAAAATGTGTCACAAGACTCGCTGCATTGTATAACTGTCCCCAGCCATAGTGCCTTACATATTTGAGGTTGTTAATGTTACTACTTATATATGACTATATACATGAATATTAATGTACTGGACTGCAGCACTTGAAATTCCAATCAGTCGATGCATCCTATGTGTGAGTGTATATATATGCACATGTGTATATGTCCATGCATAGCCTGCATGGATGTGATGTATCGCGGATAGCGGTGCTTATATTTTCGAGTCTGTGTATATTTCAGCGTGTAGTGAGTTAATTTTTTCCCCCTCTGTTCTTTCAAGTAGAACAGCGTGCTTTGCTGTTGCAAATGCCTGCTGTTTCATTCAGTTCATTTTATTCTTTTATTTTTTTCATTCTCCAGTTCCCGAATGAACTAGTGTACAAAGTGCAAGTACTGAGTATTGCTTAATATTTGATAATCACTTTCTATTCAGTGAAACTCTTACTACTAACAGTATTTGTACTGTTTGAAACTGCAATACAATCTAAATAGTCGTTGATTATTCTTCATTTTTCGTCTTCGTATTTTCGTTTTTGAGTGTTTTCACTTTGTTTTTTGTTTTTATTTTTTTTAGATGTTTAGAAGTGTGGTGGGCATGGCTTTGATTAGGTAAAGAAAAAATGCAAATTAATTCACAGTATGGAATCTTCTAAGCCTGAGCAAACCATGCAGTATTTGATATACACACATATATGGACATATATTATAGAGCTAGACTATTTAGTACAGATGCTTGATAAGGTGTGAGTTAATTGTGTGCAATTCTCTCATTTATGCATGTGTGACAAAGTTAACTTTTTCACTTTACATTATACCATTTGTTAAAGGCTTACAGCTTATCGGTGTCAACTGCTTATTTTATACATTCCGTCAGGGAGGATATATATACATATATAAGACTGTAGCACCAGTCTATATATATGTAGATATGCTGCGTGTGTGCGTTTTTGTTTTTTCTTCTGTTTGTTTTACTAGTTACATGTGTGGGTTTTTTTGTCTTTTTCTTTTCAAATGAAGTTGCTTGTGCAGCACCAAAGACTGTAATTCATTTCTTGAGCAAGGTAGCTATTCTGTTTGCATAGACCTCAGTTGTACTGTAGTTGTAGAATGGGGTTAAATTAAAACAAAAAAAAGTTGTATTTAAAAAAAACAAAACAAACAAAAAAAACAGCTGAGGTTTTGTCTAGCTTATTGGGCAATTAATAAGTCGTATCATTTCTTTCTTGAATGTATCATAGATAAGCTGCTATATGATTGCCACTTCAATAGCTGTGAAATTAGGTGATTTCTCTCTGAGTTTAAACCTAGCGTTGCTATTTTTGTATAGGTCCCTAATTATCTGAAATAGAAGTGGTTTTGATTTTTGTGTTTTGCGTTCATATTTGAAGTGTCATTGTAACTACTGTATTGCTGATGATGAACATTAGTTGCATTTGTCGTTTCTCGGGGTGCGTGTTTTTTGCATCAGTATTTTATCCTTATTAACCTTTTGGGCTCGTCACTGCATATAAATGATGTATCGATGTAACTTAATTTTTGTATGTTTTCATATTGACGTTTTGTACACATCTGAAGCTATAGCTTGCAGGATTGAGTTAACTTTTTTATTGTGAGTAAACGGTGTGCTACCAGTACTCTCGTGGGTTATGAGGGCACTTCGAGATGCCGGGGGGGAAAACAAAAACATTGTGTTCCATTGGAAGACTTCTGTGTTGTTTCCACTAGTCACACACAAACGCACTTGCCACTAAGCACTTATAGAGGTAGGGAGGCTTGTTAGGGTTTGGGTGATTAGACTGTAAGAGAGAAATTTAGCCCAATTTTTCTGTTCTAAAATGACGTTTTCTGATTTGTTTTTATTGTTAAATTGGTTTGATCAAAGTATTTATTGCAGCCCTTTTATCTGTTCAATGTTATATCTGGCTAGGATATCAGTTTCACAGTTTGATATTCTAAACTGCCTTGAGTTCAGATCGCTCTCCCCTTTATGAGTGTCTAATATCAAAATGATGTTTTGTCGGTGCGAAACAGTTACCGTTGTGATATGTCCTTTCTTGAAATTGAGACAGTGTGAGCAGCACTGTTTATGTGCCTTGAGATTCAGAAAGTGAGAATTCATGCTGGTGATTTCTTCCCGATTTATTTGAGGAAGGAGTAGAATTCAGTAACAGTTCCCTACAGTGTAGAATGGACAAGTTTTTAACAGACATTTGACCAAGAGTTTAAAGAGGAAAGTAAGAAAAACAAGAAGCAGAGAATAAAAACAACTCAAAGTAGGACTTCATCACAGTGACTCTGATCAGCTTATACACATGAACAGCGTAGTGGTGGTTCTCCGCTTGTTTCACACAGTCGCCACGTAAAACCTCTCTGATTAACACACACATGCGTGCGCTTTGAATGACACTCACTCAATGGTCTTTGGATAGTCACTCTGGCTGAACAGCAGATGCAATACTTTACATTGTGCGGTCATTGCACCACCAAGTGTTCTTAGATAATCTCCATGCTTTACATTACCTTGCATGTACACCTTAGATGCTTCACTTTGTCTGCCTAGAAGCTGACTGCCTAGAGCAGCGCTCCTATCATGCAAGCTGAAGCTGAGTGGGAGTAACCAGAGCACGGCTGACAACACTGGCCTTTTAAAAATCAGAAGCTATGCTTTATATCCAGCAAGAGTATATCTGGGTGTTTTTGTTCTGGGTTCTGGACGAAAAGAGCTCTGTCGAGGAGGTTGTCATGTTCTCTGTCAGTCATGAGTGCAATACTCCACATTTCGCCACTGACATTGATATGGTTGTATGTTTTTTAATAGCTTTTGTCTGACTTGTATGCTTTACTGATCATACTCAAATATCCCTTTGGGAAAGAAAGCTTATGATGACAAGGCATGGACTTGGCAGATTAGTGCTTGAAATAGTTCCCCCAATAATAAGCATGTGAAATGTAATCTGTGTTTTGATTCCTTCAAAGGTATTCACCAGCAATGCGCCTGCATAAACTCTCCCGTACTTGTTTAGGAAAAGAGTGGATGCAAGAGGAGAGAAATCTTAAAACTGTTTTTAATTTTCCACAAGATTGACACCTTGATTTCTTTTCTGTTTTTTTTTTTTTTTTTTTTGAAGATTCATCTAACATTTAACAGATAAAACAGTCATTTGTAAAATTACTTCTATTAATGTTATGACTTTGATATGGAAAAAAAAATCCTCTGCTGCGGTATTATCCTTTAGAGATCTTAATTCAGGGTGTGTATTAGTCTAATTGTGCTACTGTGTAACTGTTTGATTTTAATATGAGATTTGTTTTACTCAAGCTCTTATTTTCAGTTTTCTGGTCACTTGTATCAATTTCAGAGTTAATTCACACTGCAAGTTATGGAATCATCTGTTTGGATTGCTCATCAATTAGACTTGATAATTAAATCTGAACTGTTACTGTTTTAATACCTGTAGATTTTTTTTGTTTTGTTTTGTGGCTTTTATTTCCTCCTGTTTTTGGTTCGTTTGCTTTTTTAATTTTGTGCTACACTAGTTTGCCATGTAGCAATTGCACTGTGCAATATTTACAGTATGAGGACTGGGAAAACTAACTCTATGGATGTGATGTCTCTTTACAGTTTGCGATAGTGTTTCCTCTCTAGTTCTCAGTGATTTAGGTGTGACCAAGCCTTCTCTACTTTGTCACATTAAGCGGGTTTTCCAGGTGACTCTTTTGGTGAGTGTCAAAATAAGACTTTATGGTGTATTATTGTTAAGATTCACTTTGAATTAAAAAAAAAAAATCTATTGATGCAGTTCTTTCTGATTTGGTCTGTTCATTCACATTAATGCACATTAATATAAATGATGGATTGGACTCATTTCTATTTGTTTTAGTGTGTGACAGGAAAAGTAGAGTTTGCAAGGTAGTATCTTGACATTTATTGTCAAAAACAAAAAGACTATCCTTTAGAATTGTTTCAGGAGAAAACTGCTCAATTATCAGACATGAGAACCTGGAATCAGACAAAAGATGAGTTTTCTGTCAGTTAATCTGTTGCATTTAATCTCCAAACATGAATATGTTCGGATGAAACTGAAATTTGAACCTGAACACAATAAACTGCACCTACTGAAGAAGATTTTTGTGCTGTGATTGAAAGCTCCAAATCACAACAGTTCCCTCAATGGGCTTTATATTGTGCAGAGAAACCCAACAATCAGATTTGCCCATATGAGTAAGTACTTTGGTGACACTGGGAAGGAAGGACTCCCTTTTCTGACAAGAAGATGCCTCCGGCAGAACCAGGGTCTGTGAGGGGAAGACACCTGCTGCGACCGGTTGGGGATGAGGGGAGGAAGACCGGACAAAAGACACTGTGAAAGGGTAAAAAAGATGAATAATGGCTTATGACACAGTGATAAAACGTTAATAAGAAAGCTCCCAGCAGCCTCGATCTACTGCAGCGTCACTAAAGGGGAGGATTCAGGGTCACCTGATCCAGTCCCAACTATATGCTTAAAATCTATATTTTTAATAATTTATTTATAATATAATGTATTATATTTAAAATAAAAAATCAACAGCTGACATCTGTAGAAACTCACAGGAGGTAAAAACGGGAGTGTATGCGTCAAAAGCAGAAAAACATCGACGGTAGAAAAGTGTCTCCCGAATTAAAACCTGGAGCTTGTTCCACACATTCTTAAATAAGAAACACGAGTGAGCACAATTCTGAAAAATGTCAAATGATTATGGTTGCTAAATTACCTCAACCGGAAAGACGTGTTAATGTTCAAATGATAAAATGTTCAAATTGGTAAAAAATCGTGTTCAGTGGGCTTTGGTGTTGACGACCTGCTGTGTTTTCTGGGTCTGGCCTGCCATCCTGTGGACATCAAGAGGTACAACAGCCATTATCCGCACAATTAGGTATTCACGCATTAATTACGGTAACCATTAAGAAAGACAATGTACGTGTTAATAGGCTAGTGTCACGTGATTATTGTCGTTTTTAATATCAACCCAACATGTAAGAGCGCAAAGAAGACCAACCATCATTTTTTTTAAGCAGCTCCACATAGAAATCTGATTCTTAACGAGTTACCGCCAGAAGAGGTCGTCCTGCCCTCTCGCTTCCATTCTCACTACAATTAACAGAGAGGTTAATTCGCCCAGTTTGGCCAGGAAGGTGGCACACTTCAAAATCATCCAGCCACAAGCAATCAGCGGTAGGCTGGCCTTTCTTTCATGACTGAATGTTGCCTGTGCGCAAGTAAATGCCTGCCATCCACCTGGACCAGATCTGGATGTGGCACTTCACCGCCAACAGCTAAATGTCAAACCTTTGGCAAAGTGCGCGCGCCGCCCTGCGCCACACAGTGATGATGGGTGGACCGAGCGGAGAGGGGCGATAGGGCACATTTCTTAATTTCCCTTCAGCGCCGCTTCCCCCACCATCCAGACCTGGACACGCGACGAGACCGCGGGACGGCCCTGTTTCCCGTTCACACAGCGATCCAATGTATTATTCACGAGCGAAACTTCAGCAACTTGTCCACTGGATATGGCTCCCGGTTTGAGGAGTGGGCGGACAGGTCACCTCAGAGTGGCGGGAACCGGCGGGGCAGACCCCGATGGGTGCTCGCCGCAGCGGACGGATGCAGGAGGAGAGGGGAGGTGTTTGAGGACCAGGTTGCGAGTCGGAGCAGCGGGGATGCTTGCAAACTGTCTGCTGTCTGTAGCAGTGCTTTTACTTCTTGTCCGGTGCTCTTTGGCCGCAGAGGGTAAGCACGCGCCGTCGCGCTATCTGCTCCAACATGCCGTGGCAGAGTGTGATTTTTATGCGTTCACATTTTTCACATCTAGGCTGTGACATCTGCTGTGGAAGAATGAGAACATGCTGAGTGGAAAATGGATCTTTTGTTTAACACGGGCAGCGTTTTGTAATCCGCTGCTGGGTGCGTGATTCACGGGCTGTGTGGATGCAGCTATGGTCTGCTCAACAGCTTTCTAAATCATTTTTAGGAAAAGAAAACTTCTATCCTTTAGCCATGAATCCAAATCTCTACAGTGTGATACACTGTTGGGCTTCTGCAATGAATGAGATTAGGGAGTATTTTCTCCCCTGGACAAGGTCTCTTATAAACGGCACTGCCACGAGATGATATTTTAGGGATGCTGTTGATTCTGGTCTACTCGGGGTTTGCTCATATGTGATGTAACGCTCACCTGAGCCTGAAGCCTTTGTCTCACTGATCAGATTGCACTGCACAGAGCACAGAGCTCTGTTTCTCCTCAGGGTGAGCAATCTCATCCTCAACATTGTCTCCCAATTCAACTTCACTTCCCCATTGTTCCTTTGATGGCATTTTATTTGTGTTGCATTTCAATGACAGAGGCTATTAAGCCCCATTATTACAGCCAGTAATGAGCTGTAAGGAGTTATTCTGGGAATGCAGTGCAGTGCGGTCACAGGACAGTGTTTCAGAGCATCTGGGTCAGCACTAATGACACACATACTGCTGCCCACTGTAGGTCTGTTTGTCTCCTCTGGCATGTGAGGCAGCTGGGGTAAGGTTGGCCGACTTAGCTGCCCTTCAGCCATCACCGTTTGCCGGGAAAAGTGGTTGAAACAAAAGAACAAGACAGTCAGTCTCTTCATGTGCACTGCCTCGACTGCACAGGTGTCCTTGAAATCTTGTGTGTCCACGAGTGAAAACAGAACAAACACAAGGTGTTCTTTGCAGGAACTAAACAGAGTGGCTCCATCAGCCCATTCCAGTCTGCATACTGTGATGTAGTGGTGGCTGTAGTCTCACCTCTGCTGATGCACTGCTACAGTAGCAGAGTCTCCTCCTCCTCCCTCCCACCACCTCCTCCTTTTCACAGTCAGCACATCCATTCTTAAACACATGAACACAGCAGCAGCACCTGAGTTGTACAGATAGAAGTGCATTTTTTACAGTATTTAAGTGATGTTTTTGCATTTATCTGTGTGCTGTCTTTTAGGTAGCATCAGTGCAACCTGCACCCTTTCCTCCAAAAAATAATTCCACCTTTTCTTACATTTGATTCAGCTGATGAGAGTATGTAGCCTACACCACATGAGGTTTAATTGACAGATTTTTGCATTTAAGTGTCCAACAAAGGACATAAAACATTCCTTTTATGAGCTATAGCAAAAAAAAAAGAAAAGAAATAAAATACAAATAAAAAAAATAATACTATTACATAATGGATATAAAGTACAAAATTATTACACAGAAACTTGAACACTGCAGTCTTCTATAAATTAATTCATGCAACATTGACTGGGGTCCATTACGTTTTCTCCAATTATCATTGAGATGTAATGGGAAACGATGGGAATACTGATGCCATTTTTCTTTTTCTTTATCCTCTATGTATCAAGAAAAACCTAGTAGCAAACTAAACTGTGTGGAGGTTGCCAACACTAACAGAGGCTCGTCAGACATTTATAAAATCAGACCTCGATGTCTAATAAATTCTCTTTTTAGCTTAAACTTTTGTAGGGCATCATTAAATGTGTAGGTACTAATAGAAAGCATTCTATAGCGTTGAAATCTTAAAGGAGCACAATGGGGTGAAGGTGACGTGAAAGAAGTTTGGAACCTTCAGCACGCCTGAAATTGGATATCTGGTGGTTAGTTACACAGGGGTTCACACAAGGGTGTGGGGTTCCCCTGCTCTCATGCTCCCTATGCCTATGCTGGGGAGGTTCTGGTGGACTTTCTGGTTAAATAAAGGAGGGGGGGAAACAAAGCTTCAGAAGCCTTCTACAGAGACCAGAGGACGACTGTCTCAGCAGCACTCCAAAAATCAGGCTTTTACGGTAGAATGGATAAACTGAAGCCACTCTTGAGTAAACATCACCGATGGCCTGCCTAGAGTTTGGGTAGAAGAAAAAATAATTTTCTGGTCTTATCAGGAAAACAAAAAAAGCCATTAAACTGCAAAGACTTAGAGGTGGCAATTCACAGATGCTTTTCATCCTATCTGACAAACCTTGATAGGAGTAGGTTATGCCTGGGAGATCTGGGTAAACTGGCTAAATCCAGGTATTTAAAGCCTGCAAAAACTTATCCATAACGCTCTGCCAAAGTGGCTTTTACAAAGCCCAGAATTAAGGATTTATGCATGTTTGTTAATAAAACATTTCAATTTTCTGTCAGCACACTTTCACCTTATCATTATAGATAAATGCTTGACCTCTGTTATAGAAATTGTCCTCATTATACTGTGCAAGAAACAGCACTGAGCAGCTCATTTGTTTTATTTATTTATTTTTGCTTTGGATTGCATTTCCCTAAACTAATATACAATATATATTCTGGTTTAGTGCTATATTTGTGTATGCCTTTCTAAGGATTACTAAATAAAAAACACACTTAGTTTTCTGAACTCACTGCTGAACCAGAACAACATGTGATTTCTATGGTAACACCAATTTTTGACTAACAATGACATTTCCCCTTCAGAGCCCTCACCAGTCAGAGTCAATGTGAGATGCTGCGTCAGTGTGTGTGTCTCGAGTAATTTTCCAAGCAAAGACTAAGCTTTTGCCTCATGTTAGATTGTTGTTGAATAAATTCACAGAATCTCGTGCTGGCTTTATTGCTTTCTTATCAACAGCTGCTGAAATTATGCCCAGGGACATGCAGAAGAGCGAGCTAAGCAAAGGCTTCTGTATTCCTTCCACGATCAACTGACTTCTTCTGACGTAAGCTCTGTTTACTCCCGCCCGTTCGCTTATGAGTGCTGACAGCTTGGTTTTGACGCGGGGTTAACCTCATAGACCTCTGAGTATGAGAAGCCATCCCTGAGCTGTTGCCAGTCATCACTTTGTGCTTAGGAATTCATTGAAAGCAGGCATGAAAGTAAGATTGAAAGCTATTTCCTATTTGCAAAACATTCTGGGGGGTTTTTACTCATAAAATGAATGGTAATGTGAATTGAGTGGCTTGTGACACTATCTGTGTGCCTGCGTTTTTTAAGTCTTTCTAGCTGTGCAGTTTTCTTTTGTGTGTGTGTTTTCTGTTTTCTTGCATCTAGATGAGTCTTTTCAGAGCTGTCAGGATGGTCAGTGTGAAACTAACTTCTACAGATTTTTTTTTTTTTTCTTTTAAACACCACTCACGGTTGGTTTGGTACACTGTCTACATGAGCTGTGGGTTTTGAAGAGTACAGGGAGGGCCATTTATATGGATACGTTACGTTGAAACCAAGCACACCATTGTTTTTCTTGTGACATTACCAATAAGTTTGATGTGTCACATGGCCCTCTTCCTATTGAAAAAAACAAAAGTTGTATCCAAGATGGCCGACTTCTAAATGGCCACTATGGTCACCACCCATCTTGAGGAGTTTGCCCTTTCACATATACTAATGTGCCACAAACAGGACTTTAATATCACCAACCATTCCCATTTCATTGTGTATCCATATAAATGGCCCTCCCTGTATATTCAGTTAGGGTTCTAGGCCTATTAACTTCTCGTTAATGATCATGATTGACTACAACTGGTAGTTTCTCTTTGTCAGCATAAAAAGGATTTGATTGATAGCACTCTGAACAATGGGAAAGGCCAAGGAACTCAGTGAAGATCTAAGAAGGTCTCTTGGAGCCATTTCTACTACAGGTTACTAGATCATTAGTTTAAATGACTAATGATCACTTTGTCAACACTTTGCCAAGGACTGGAAGAAGATCCAAACTGTCACCCTCAAATAAGAGCAAGTATGTTAGGATGTTCACGAACAATCAATGAACCACCAAGGCTCAAGCCTGCCATAAACTAAAAACTGCTGAAACACTGGTGTCACTGTCCACAGTGAAGGAAGTTTTAGATAATCAAGGACTAAGAGGATGGCGACCAAGAAAGAAACCACTGATCCAAAAACCCAAATAGTTGCTTCTGTTCATCTGGACATTGTGTTTTCACTGGGAGAAACGTTTCGTCACCCATCCAAGTGACTTCTTCAGTCTCAGCTGACTGCAGGCTTCCCCAACCTTATAAGCAGGACGTTTGCGTAACGACTGAAACTAACACCACTGACTAACAATGGGCCATGAAGTCAGTTTCATGATCATTAATAAGCAAATTGTCATGACCATTGATCAATGAGTACTATTCACATGTACTGAATAGAAGTATACGTTTGGAGGAGTAAAGGTGAGGCTTTGCAAAATAAGAATTCTACCAGCTTTTAAGCACTGTGGTGATAGCATCATGCTTGGGTGCAGTTTTGCCACCAGTCGCATTGCTACATTGCACAAAATGGAAATGGATGAGGGCTACCTCAAAATTCTTAAACTTCACCTCAAATCGACAGCTAGACGGTTAAAGCTTGGAAACAATTTGGATGTTCCATCAGCTCAATAATCCCAAACACACATGAAAATGAAGTTTGTAATGGATAAATCAGAGTAACATCAAGCTTCTGGAGTGGATTTTCTAAAGCCACAACCTCAACCCTATTGAAAATTTGCTGGATCTGTGCCAGTAAACCAACCTGTTTAAATGAACTTTACCAATTCTACCAAGAAGAATGATGAAATATCCAGCCAGAATTATGCCAAGTTTGTCGATGGCTAACAAAAGCATTTGGTTGAGTTGCAACGTGCAAAGGGCCATGTGACCAATTATTAGTGGGGTTCTATATATTTGATCCTGTATATATAATTTTGAGAGAAAATCCAAAATAAATTCAAACTTTTGCACCCAATTCTTGTTTTTAGTATTTGGTCATGAAAGATTAGCTATTTTAGGGGGATATCTGTGTGTGCAGGTGACTATTACTGTGCATAATTATTAGGCAACTTAACAAAAAACAAATATATACCCATTTCAATTATTTATTTTTACCAGTGAAACCAATATAACATCTCCACATTCACAAACAAAACAAAAACAAATCAGCGACCAATATAGCCACCTTTCTTTGCAAGGACACTCAAAAGCCTGCCATCCATGGATTCTGTCAGTGTTTTGATCTGTTCACCATCAACATTGCGTGCAGCAGCAACCACAGCCTCCCAGACACTGTTCAGAGAGGTGTACTGTTTTCCCTCCTTGTAAATCTCACATTTGATGATGGACCACAGGTTCTCAATGGGGTTCAGATCAGGTGAACAAGGTGGCCATGTCATTAGTTTTTCTTCTTTTATACCCTTTCTTGCCAGCCACGCTGTGGAGTACTTGGACGCGTGTGATGGAGCATTGTCCTGCATGAAAATCATGTTTTTCTTGAAGGATGCAGACTTCTTCCTGTACCACTGCTTGAAGAAGGTGTCTTCCAGAAACTGGCAGTAGGACTGGGAGTTGAGCTTGACTCCATCCTCAACCCGAAAAGGCCCCACAAGCTCATCTTTGATGATACCAGCCCAAACCAGTACTCCACCTCCACCTTGCTGGCGTCTGAGTCGGACTGGAGCTCTCTGCCCTTTACCAATCCAGCCACGGGCCCATCCATCTGCCCCATCAAGACTCACTCTCATTTCATCAGTCCATAAAACCTTAGAAAAATCAGTCTTGAGATATTTCTTGGCCCAGTCTTGACGTTTCAGCTTGTGTGTCTTGTTCAGTGGTGGTCGTCTTTCAGCCTTTCTTACCTTGGCCATGTCTCTGAGTATTGCACACCCTGTTGACTATTTTGAATGAAACGCTTGATTGTTCGATGATCACGCTTCAGAAGCTTTGCAATTTTGAGACTGCTGCATCCCTCTGCAAGATATCTCACTATTTTTGACTTTTCTGAGCCTGTCAAGTCCTTCTTTTGACCCATTTTGCCAAAGGAAAGGACGTTGCCTAATAATTATGCACACCTGATATAGGGTGTTGATGTCATTAGACCACACCCCTTCTCATTACAGAGATGCACATCATCTAATATGCTTAATTGGTAGTAGGCTTTCGAGCCTATACAGCTTGGAGTAAGACAACATGCATGAAGAGGATGATGTGGACAAAATACTCATTTGCCTAATAATTCTGCACTCCCTGTATTTGCATTCTGTTGTGCCGCAAATGTTTGTCTTTGTGACCAGTTATTAAACTAAAAACTCAATTTATTAAAGCAAAAATGCTGTAAAATACACACACAAGAAAAAACAACTTTGTTTCGTTCTCCATCTGCCGTTTTTTGCAGGCTATGCAGATGTTTTACTGGGAGACAGTTGGACTTTAAAATTATAGGAATGAAAGAAATGAAAATGCTGAACGGATATTGTGAAGTAATTAAAATCTATTAATGCTGCCAATCACTCTGAGAACAAAGAACATTTATTGTTATTTATCTCTGCTATAATTCACTCTCTTTCAGACTGTTTCCATCTAATGTTAAAGGGGCATGCCTTTTTCCCCCTCCTCCACTGCCATGCAGGCAGCATTTCTACAACACATAGATGTATTCTAGGAAGGGCAAACTAGCTTCTAATTAATATCATAGACCATCTGCCTCACATTGCCCCACGTATAGTTCTGTAAAATCAGGACGTATTGTTTGTGTAGAGAGCTTTCTGCATGTTTCTCTCCAGTATCTATCTGTACCTATGTGCTTTCATTTTTTTCCCTCCTGTGTCCTTCTCTATTTTGGCTCTTTGGTTTAGCTTGATGGCCGATGAAGGCTTGGCTCTGCTGCTGCTTAAGAAAGAACAGCGTGCCGTCTGATTTATTGGGACACGCTGTATAATACACCACACTGCTCTGCACAAGGCCACTGTTGAGCACACACTGCATAACACTGGACTGCCTTACAAGATGGCCTGATCCTTGAGGAAATGTCAGGAAAGATCAACTTACGTGACGCAATTGTATGGATAGAATCTGTCTGTTTGAATTTAGTGGTTATCATATTAGTGGAACTGAAGTTCAAGTGAATTAAATTCAGCAGTTTATGTTAGTGTTTACAGGTACTGCATTCTCACATAGCTGCTACAGTTATCATGCAGTGGCTGAAGGTGGGCCCAGCTACACAGGTTGTCACCAGCCTTCATGTAATAATATAACTGATGAGGATGATGTGTTATTTATCTAAGCCTAGCAAATCAAGAGCATCTGGTAGAATGTGGAAAAGTGACCTAATGAGCTGAAGTACATTCATTCAAATGGATAGGGCTTTATTAGCTATTTTAGGTTAGCATTTCTTGGGTTTGTCGCATGCTTGAATTTTAAAGACGTAAAGGATTTAAGACCTTTTGGCTCAAACAAACTAAGATGTGAACAGACCAAGATTTTGATATATGGGTGCATAAATAGTCAATATAGTTATAGATGGAGTGATTTAAATCTTGTTTACTGTTTATCAGATGTTTACTGATAAATTGTCAGTCACATCTAGCTTTTGTTAGATATTGTAAATGGATGGGTTAAAACGCCAAAAACGCTTCCTACTTTCAGATTTGTTGAGAAAACTACATTATTGTTCACGGAATGATGACCTTAGCCATCACGTCGTGATCAATTTAAAGTCTTAGTTGGTAATTTCAGCAGTTTTTTAATACCATATAATATTCATGCAGGGTAGGATATGGCTACCTTTCCAAAAAAGAAGTCACTCCCATGTCAGTGTGCAGTGTCCTCAGTTTCTGAGACAGGTCAAACCCTCAGATGTTGACGAGCAAAATTTCTTAACTTATTGCATAAACCGGGCATGGTTCCTACTCAGCCCTCTCACAGTGTTATGAAAAACGTGCCACGCACACAAGTTGCAAAAATCAGGAGGCACAAAGCTAGCCTTAACAACACTAAAGTGCGGCGTGTGCCTGTAGCTGTGTCTTTCATTGGTGTCATCGTTGCCAGAGACAACAATGGCTAGCATGAAGTAGGCAAAATACCATAATTGCAGTTTTTGGCCACTAGGGCAAAGAAGAACTCCACAAGTCTCCACCACACAGTGCTGATGCTACCATGTCCAACAGTCTGCATACTTACGCTAATCAAAATTGGAACTTAAAATGAAGTCACTGAAACTGACGCTAAAGAGTTTTTGTGTTTAGCACACCAGTAAGTTATTGGTTATTAATAAAAAACTATGTATGATAAAGATAAAGTGTAATTTTGATGTAACAAAGAGAGGTTTGCATAGTTTAGTGCTTGTTGTTGTTGTTTTGAGTTGATAATTTTAAAAAAATGTGTGCCAACAACAGTTATTACCAATTACGAATGAATAGTTCATTGTTGGTCTGTGACCCTGTTTTAGTCCGAGAATTCTCACGTTCCGACCTGTCAAAGCGCTTTCACATTGCCGTGTAAGTCTGCGTATGCTATTCTTTTGTGCGCTTTAATTGGATTATATAGAAATTGGGGCTAGGCTTGGATAGTTAATTGTCTGTCAGTTTCCAAGAGAACTGGATCATCATAACATGAGTAGAACTGCAAACAAATTCTGATTTTACAATGTAAAAAATTTTCCCATTTAAATAAGGGTTTCTTTTAATCTTATTTTTTAATCTTACAGTTTCCAACCATATAGTGATATGCACATCCTCTTATTATTCATAAAAATAGTATTACTTTATCAGTATTAGTTATCAGTTCAATCTAGAGTGCAGACTGTCCCCAGGCTGAGGCTGATTTAGGTCGTTTTTGACTCACAGTGCCATTGACAGTATACCATGAATTTTTAGATTCAATTATCATTTACTCTGTTTTTCTTTCTAGCTTCAGTAAAGCAGGCTGAAAGTGGAGGCAGCATACTTTATGTGAAGATGACAGAATCAGTGAAGCTTCAAGAGTAAGCTCAGTTCGTGGAGAGCATTAAAGGAGAAATTTTACATTTTATAAGTCTAGCTTTTTAATCAGTAATCCAGTTGTCTTGTGACCTTAAAAATGTGCTCTGACAGGATACAGAGGTGGTTTTAGTGTTCACACTTGTCTCATTTGCAGATGATTTGAAACATTTGCACAAACTGAACTATAGCCATTAAGTGCTGAAATATAAGTGGTCTGAACTACATCGTCGTGTAAAGTATAAAACATGCCTTGCATTTTAAACACGTGATGAAATTACTCACTTGCACGCACATTCATAAATATTTACTGTAAAATTTGTTAGATTTATCTCCAAACCTTCATGCTTTTAACCATGTCACCCACAAAGTCTAAAAATGAAACACGTTGTTTCCCATAGGCTCATTCATTACTGGAATAATCTGAGTGTGTAACTGCACTGTCTGAAATAGAAAAGACCTTTACACACGCTTCTGTTCATCTGTGGGAAAGTTATTCAAGTTCCAGACTTTGTTTCTCTTCAGTTTTCATAGATAGCCTTCTCAGGCTTCAGATACTAGTTCACTTGTGTTTCTGTGGTTTTTGTTATGTACATCTTAGCACTTTGTGACACCCAAAAATGAAAACTTATGATACATTTTAACATTATGAAGTCATTGTATTAGTTGCTGATATTGTGTTTTCTTAATATCAGCTGTATCCCATCTTTTCTTTGTCTAATTTTAGGTAGAACTATAGCAAAACAAAAGCCCCCATATATTGCACAGGAGAACTTGAACTCAGTAATTAAATAACATTAGTAAATGTCTCAGTTTTTCATCCACTGGCCAAAGAAGCAAACCGAATTACCCATTTTACCGCATGGTGCAGTTTGTATGAAATACAGTTAAAAGTGCGACTGTGCTTCTACCTCAGTGTTTCTTTATTTCCTGTGAAACTGCAGCATGTTGTAGGATTAACAAAGGCAACATGTCTCTCCAGGATTAGATTATAATACACACGGTACATCTCAGTAATGTTATTGTCAGCAAACTGGCCACTCCTTAACAGTTGATGTTGATAGACAATTTGTGGATAATAAACACTGTAGTAGAGACGGGGGAGTGTGTGACATCACATTAAAAGAATCACAGAATATCCAATTCAAGAAGAAAGTCTGTAAGCAAAGAAGACAAATAAGTGGAGCTTGGCGTTGATATAAAGAGACAGAAACTCTTTGGATTGAGATTCAAACTGATGGAAGAGGGCTGCATTGTTCTGTAACTGAGAAGACCTTTAAAATTTAAATCATGTATCAAAAATCAGGGCAAAATTGCCTCATTTGTCTTTTCATTTTTATAAAACGAATCAAGACTGATTATAAAGTGGTGCAGCAAATAGTGGGAATAAATAGGAAAAGATAATATGACAGAGCGATAAGAAAAAAATTACCCCACAGTCCAATTTTTACATGCTAACACTTTGAATCCTATGACATTAAATGCACATCAGAGTTATCTCCCCATTTTGATACAGATGTGTCCTATTTCTCATTCTCAAAAAAAGGGTTCTGTAAAAGCATCCGTCCGCTTAATAGTATCTGTCTGCCTAACATTAGAGTCTCAAAAATATCTTCAGCATTACAGTTCATGTCGCTGAGTGCATGTACTGTGTAATGTTGGTTAAAAAGATGAAGATTATTAGGATTTCTTCTTAAATTATAAAATGTCTGCCAAAATGTCTAAATTAGAAAACATTACAATAGCAGATGGTTCAATTTGACCTTTCACAGTTCCAATAACATCATCTGTCTACATACGGTCCACTAGAATAATCTCAATCTCATCTCAATCTTCCCTAATTAGGGAAAACCTTTGAATAATATAGTTAATCTATGGCCTAGATTCATTGAACAGTTCTACTCAGGTAAAGTATTGATGGTTATACACACACACACACACACACACACACACACACACACACACACACACACACACACACACACATATACAGATAGATAGATATATACACATATATGTTGTAAGCACAATTGAGCTAATGAGCTGACAGCTTTTTTTGTTCATAATGCCAAAGCAGCCACTGCTAAACTGCTGCTCTTATTGCACACAAATAAAACCCTATTAGGATTTACACAGGCAGACAATGAGCCAGCTTTATATGTATGATTTATGCATGATTTACATTTTATATACTACTGCTCTCCCCTCACACCCAAAAGGAAAAAAAATATAAATAAACATAAAAAACTATGAAACTATCTTAAAAATAAAATATGAACAATATTATTATTATCCATTCTAAGGAGCTTGGAAAGAAAGCGTCTGGACTAAAGCATAAAGGTCACTCTTTTGAGGATACTAATGTTCTCATTTTGGACAGAGAAGATAGATTGTTTGAAAGAGGAGTTAAAGAAGCCATCTATGTCCACTGTGAACGACCATCTTTGAACGAGATCTCTTCCCAGGCGCCTCTCGCAACCTGCGTCAGGTAATCTCAATGGGTCACATGAAATGGTGAGGCAAGGTCTCACAATGGTTTACCTGAAACCTCTGCTAATAATGACCCACGCTTTTTTTTCCACACTTTGGCACGTGTTGTGAAACACATGATCATTAGTGGGTCAACAACCTTCTTAAGGGAAAACTCCCACTAGGGTTTAAATACCTGGGACTCTCCACCGTTTGTTTTTTAAAACTGAAGAAGTTTCTCGAATGAGAGCTGAAAATTCTACAGGAAACTTAAAGAGGTCTAGTCACTTTGTTTCCAAGCTTCTTAGATTAACATGACTGAGTACCTACACAGGCATTATCCATTCTGTTTCCCCTTTTCAATCTCTGTCAGTTCCTCATTCAAACAAACCTTCTCTGTCTTGCCTAAATTTTTAATTTACTGACAGTTCATAAGACAGCCTGTAAAAAGAGTTTGTCCATAAATTCTATATGCAGTATCTTTTAGATATGAGCATGTCTTATAAGTGCTCTCTTTTCACATAATTATTCCCGTAATTAACTAGCTTAATTAGATGTTTGTGTTTTTGCTGAGCTGAAACAGTCTTACGTAATTACTTCTTAATCATTTGATTACATGTAAGTTTCTTACTTTAAAAAAAAAAGATTTTTTTTAATCTTCAGTATGCAATTACAGCTGCCTTGCAACATGCAACACCTGAGTAAAATAGCATGCAGTAGACCTAACAGCATATCCTTTTCATAACCAGTAATGATATAAATAAAACCATTTCCAGAGTGGACCCTGAAAACAAAAGAAGGATATTGTTTAATAATGTGTATGTTTAAGAAGTGGGGGTTGCTCCAGTGATAAGAGTTTATGCAGCCAGCAGGATTTTCACCATTATGATCCTATTATAAATATCTGCAGCATTAGCATGCTCACTGGCTTGTCAGTATTTGTATTTCAGAGGGATCTTAGGTAGCCACCATTGCAGAAGCAGCTGCAGTGTGACAACCAGTGGCCTTGCGGTGAATTCAGGCTGTAATGGAGGTTTTTGCTTGAGAGCACATCCATCATTCTGCCTGTTGAAGTCAGTGGTGATCCCTTTGTTTGCTTCGACTGTGTGGCATGTCAAGGTTGAGCATCTACTCGCTGTGATGTGAAGATGAACAGTGTCAGTGTTGTAGCGCAAACATGCACTGGTTGACCCGGTATTCAGCTATGGTAAACTGCATGATAGACCAATGTCTTTTTTATTATCACTTGCATTCTCTAGTTCATGCTTCAACAAATCATTTTGTGTTTTCTTTCCTTATTAAAAGGCAGCATATGGACATATGATACTGCTACATTGAGGTGAATTGCCCTGCAGTGCATAACCAAGCCTTTCCCATTTTGCTGCTCACAGACATTGACAAAGCACAGTTAGTAGTTATATTATTTCTGACAGGGCTACTTTAGTCAAAATAGGGCTATTATTTCATCTGCATATTGTTGTTCTGGGACCTTCCAGCACTTACAACAGAAGAGCAGCAGCAACACAGGACCTCAGCATAGATCAGAGCACTAATCAGAAATAGTATGAATATTGTAACGAGGAGCTGGGATGAAAGTCAGGTTGCAAAGCGGCTTGTAGAGGCAAAAGCATCTGTACAAGCATCTTAAATAGCATCCTCCATATGAGGCTTTTCAATAGAATGTGTAGAAGGCTATGAGATGAACTGTCATAAATTGTGCAAAAAAAGAAAGAAAATTACTGAAAATTTCCCAGAGTTCAAATAGTTAGTTAAACAGTTTGCTTATAAAACATGAGTTTATATTTACATACATGCTTTGATTTTAGACTGTTTTTATGTGGTTGCCATGCAAAATGATGGCAAATAATATATAATTTAACATAATTCAAGTATTTACGGTATAATACGTTATTAAATTAAAATCCTATCATCACCTTTATAAGGTGTTTTAAGCACATAAAGGCTACAAATGCCTCGTTGTAACCCATTCAAAAGTGATTGCTAAGCATCATGATGACATCACAATTTCTGATATAAATAAGAAACTTCGGAGGCATAGATGTGCCTGTGATTTTGGCCACACAAACCCTGATCATGCAGCAGGGATTTGTGGGCAAACAGAGATTTCATGTACTCTAGTGTGAATAAAAAATTCTTCAAAAGTTCAGTGTAAAAATGAGATCTTAATCTAGATTCAACATCTCTTGCATATTCAGATCACATGAAGAAATGCTTTTTATACACTTGTCTGTGAAGGTTCTCAGTCATCCAGGTCATTGTAGTCTAAGGAGCTTGGAAAGAAGCTCCTTACACTTTTATACACGTATTTGCATTTCCTACTCATGTGCATTTGTCTCTGTAACAAGATGACTGGCTTACATGTTCCTCAGTTCAGCTTTGGTTGCCTCTGTGGTAGCAGAAGCAAGATGACCGCCATGTTTGCTATTAACAAATTCTTCTTTAGATTTTTATTAAGTATTTTTGAGTGCCTTCCCTCTGGAAATACACATTGTCCATTAATAACAGTTGGAAACTTGAATTTCCAAATCCCATAGAATCCCATAGAATCCCATAGAATCCCTTCCCAAAACAGAATCAACATGAGCCAGTGACTTTGGGGACTGTTGCTGCAGTGACCCCAGATTATAGAGCATTGTGATTGCATTACATAGATTTGACATTCTTGTGCTTGACTCCAGTGTGGATTTAGAGGGAATCCCAAAGGCTTAACAGGCTTATCCTACCTTGTTATCCCTCATTGTCCTCTTCCCTCTATCATCCTCATGCTACGGCTAACCTCTGCAGCCCTGTGGTCAAGAAATGGTATCAGAGTCCACACATCTGCTCTTATAGGTCTTATAGATCACTGATTTGGAAATCAAAAGGATTCATAAGACAGTTCTAGTGTTGTTGCTTTGGGGATATATTATCAGTTCTAGTGTTCTCTACCTTTAAATTGTAGTTTTCCTCAGTAAATCCAAACCTGACCCAATTATATGAAACAGCATGAAAATTTTGGTCTTTGGTTGAGTGGCTTCACCATCCCATGTGTATGATCAAGGTCAAGTCTGTGCAGTGTCTTTGTTATGTCACTTAAGAGCCTTGTAAATATTCAGCTTTTGCTTTTGTGTTTATGTTAATATGCTTGAGAGCCAAGTTGGTTTGACATGGAAAGCATGAATTATGGCTGCGACAGAATCAGAGTCACCATTACTGCAATTAATTACGTTGATGTTAAAACTTCAGAGACAAGACGGCTTGTCTGACAATTTACCGTGAATGAAGTTGTTTAGGTTAATGAGTATTTATACTATAAACAAATGAGACCTTTTAGAGGTTAATTGTGTTCTTTGGGGATTAGATTTATGCATTAGTAAACTGAAAAACCAGAGAGAAAGGATTTTTGCCTTTAGCACACATGGAGGAAATGCTTAGAGGAGGTTGACGTTTATACATATACTATTACTTTTTTCTTTTTAAATATCTGCTCATCCTTTTTCATGCTTTGCAAAACACAATTACTTGCAAAGACATGCCAAGGGAGGACAGCAGGTTTCAGCATTTAGCAAGATTTGAGAAAAATGAACAGAGTTCACTGAAAAAATGTAATGAATTTTTCTAAATTGTTACTCCAGGTAATTAAATCATAGAGGCAGAACTGATTTTACTGTAATCTAGACATGTTCAGAAAGGCAGGCCTTTTTGCTACTGGAACAATGAGATATTGTTGTGCTGGGGTTTAGTGCAGGGTATATAAGATACAGCAGGTAAATTCACTGCTCTATCACTTTGCAGGACAAGCTTTGACTTCCTCTGAAGTCTCTCTGAGGACCCAATTAAATAGTGAGTGCAGGAACTTGTGATCTCCTCTACAGCAAAACCAGAATAGAGTAGTAGAGGGTGACACGGGTGACCAAGCTGAACTTTACCTGCTGTGATGTTATGGTCTTTTAAATAGCAGACTTCAGGCCACAGCTATACTTAGAGAGGCCATCCTGCAAGCAGATGTTGATTCTGATATATTTTGTAGACCTTTGTGGGGCCTTTTTTATTGTTAGCAAGGATGTGGTGAATTGTACATTTATTTAAATATAGTTTTGAATGGGGATCATAAAATCTATTGGATGATGTCAACCTTGTAGATGGCTATTGGTCTGCTGTCAAATAGGATTACATTTGGTTGCTGTTGTTTATCTGTTGTGTGCAATCAAATTAAAAAGAAAATATAATAAAGCTACAAGGCTTCAAAAATAATTTTTCATTAAGATCTCTTTGTTTCCCCACTCAAAAAGGGGGGGGGGGGGATGATAACAACAAAGCAATCAAACAAGAAAATCTTGATTAAATCAATTCATTTACTTATGTTTAAACAGAAGATAAAACTCGGATTAGTTGCCCACATGTTAAACTGTCTATATGAAGAACCAAAATGAATATGAACACAATAAACACAATAATGAACAGATTGTGCAAGTATATAGTATAAAGGGAAAGCTGACTAGTGACTTCACTCCAGTTTAGCAAAGGAGGCCCATAATTTTCTATTTCTATGCCTTTCTTAAGCTTTTAATCTTACACTGTGGGCCATCTAAGGTTGTTTAGAATGGATGGCTGGATGAATGGATGCTTTTAAATTAAGTGGTACAATTGCATACCTTAGAAGGAACCTTCATCTTCACTCATATGCAGTCAGCTACCGCGTCACTATCTGATGACAGCCTGTAATGGCTCCTGGCCCGTCATAGCCCCCAGCATGCAGCTCAACTCCTACACTTGTACCCTCGCCTGCTCTGAAATGTATGTTCCCAGGAGATGAACACTTTGGTTTGATACAATTCCTTCTTCTTAAAAAACAAAACAAATGTTTTTGGTTTCTGATAAATCAGTGAAGTCACATTTTTGGAAATAAGACAAGCACACCAACACAGCTTAGTTACTTTTTACTTTTGGGAAAGTCAACTCAAGGTCATGATGACTATAGTTTTTGCAGCCTATACATACTCAAAAATTTGTCATAATATAAAAAACCAAACAAAACATAATGCAATGTGAAAGTAGCAACAAAAACAAGAAAGAAAATCAAACTAACTAAAATGCAGTCATTCACTACGCACTAGCAGTGGTACAGATGACTGATGTGACTTTATGCCTACTTTTAAAGATCAGATTGTCTGCCTTTTGTTCTCGCAAAACATAAATGATTTAAAAAGACTATTTCCAAAAACACTTTTTTCCAAAAAATAAAATTCAACCTATAATTTCCTTTTTTTCTAAAAGGATTTTTTCTTATTTGCATGTAGAGCTTGGTAGAGTTTGGGTTGAAAGGAGCTTTCTGTTGGCTTGTCTTTTTTTTTTCAGATAACATGAAAGCACAGTTGAAGGTGTAGAAGTGCTGGTGTGTACATTCAATGCTCAATCATTTTAATAGACCACCACCCAATGTAAGGTATTGGCAATGTGAGAGAAAGAGAAAATAAGAGGATAAGTGGCAGATGTGCAGCTGACAAAATACAACAACTATGTGATGCTATCGTATCAATATTGACTAAAATCTCTGAGGAATGTTTCAAGCACTTTTTGGAATCTATGTCACAAAGAATTAAAGAATTTTTGGAGGCAACAGGCATCTAACCATAACCA
Source organism: Aulonocara sp. 'chitande type north' Nkhata Bay (assembly GCF_057382095.1). Taxonomy (NCBI): domain Eukaryota; kingdom Metazoa; phylum Chordata; class Actinopteri; order Cichliformes; family Cichlidae; genus Aulonocara; species Aulonocara sp. 'chitande type north' Nkhata Bay. Next base: position 16,937,848 of record NC_141344.1, read on the forward strand.
TCTAACCTTGTCTTAGATAGGTGTAATTAATGAATTAAAGTGTTTGTACACTGTAATCTGTACAATAATCAGTTCTAAAAGGAAGATGAACAAGATTTGGAGACTGTGAGGAGGACAAACTCCCTTTTTAACAGGAAGAGACCTCATGCAGAAGCAGGGCAGCCACCTGCAACAGCTGGTGGCTGCCCTGCTTCTGCGTGAGGACATCAGACCATGGGACATCACACAGTGAAATACAGCAATCTAGCCTAGAAGTATCAAATATCTTGAGTAGTTTTTTGCGACAGGATGCTCCTAAATTTTACAGTAGACGAAAATTATTAAATAAATATTTAATTTAATTAATAAATATTTAGGTCAAACATTTCTCAAAAAGTCCTTTGCACTAGTAATGAAGGCATAGGTAAATCTATCAAGAGTAATGTGCTGCGCTTTTTCACGTATTTGCTGAAGCAGCACCTTGATTTCCGAATTTACATAATGAGCCATAGAAATCAGTTAATTTTGGATTCAGTTACTCTGTTTTTTTGCCAGAGGGTCTGAGCAAGCAGATATATGACCTCTCATGTGAGAGTGGAGAGAATGTGTCCCCTGTCACCTTCCAAAAGCTTGCTAAAAGCCATGAATTATTGCACTCTGGTGTGTTGTACTAAGCCTAAAAGGCTTAGTACAACACATAGACAAACATAGAGACACTCAATAGGAACATTATCCCAATACGCCATATAGCGATGCAGATACTGGGAGGAATTAATTAGTGTTGGGCTAATTAAAGACTACAATGTAACAGCACTGTTTTAGTCTCTTATGATACCCCAAAGTGATTGTGACGGCTTCTCAAATTGTTTTTTCTTTTACATTTTCCAAACCGATCCTGTGTACCTTTTCGTATCTTCAAAAATCAGGACAACTCATAACAATCAGATTTTTCTAATCTTACAGCATCTAATGTCAAACCTAAATGGGGTGGGTTAAACTCAGACGCGGGGACAAGGACAGCCTTTGTAAGCAGTAATATGAGCAGACAGACTGCAACAACATAAGCCATGACTACAGTGTTCTGAGCTACATCAGGACAGAAGTCAGTGTGTTGACATGTCAGGCTGAAAAAGCTGAAGAGCCTCAGCGTCAGTAGAAAGGCTGACTTTCATCTGGAGGGACAGAGAGAGGAAGTGAAGAGAAGGAGAAGAGAGGAAATAGAAAAAAAAAATAGGTGGCTAGAGAGAGCTCAGCTTCTCCTGAGTCAGGGCATTGTCAGGAGATAGTTTTTCTCCTCTGAGGACTTCATCAGTGGAAAAAAGGGACAGTGATTGGGCCAGTGGATTTTTTCTAAACAAATAAGATTTATGCAAAAACATTAATCAAAAAAGTGCAAAAAGCACTATAGGTGGATGGATGCACTAAGTGAACATTACTATTGCACTTAAAAATAGATTCCTTTCAACTGGTGGTGTCAGTCAGGTGGTGACTTCTTTGGTTGCTAAACAAAGTAGTAGAATACATTTTAAAAATAATTAATGGTCTCAATTATGGAGTTTAAATCATACCTAACACTTGACTGTAACTTATTTAGTAAACTGTGGTCACATTTAGTGTTAAATGGATGGCTACCTGCCTGGTGAATGACAAATAGCTACCAAATGATCATGCAGTGTCAGTCACACATATGATGCCTAGTTTCTACAAACCGAGATGCTCAAATTGAGACTTCACAGCAAGATTCTGCGGCCCAGTTGGTGACAGTGGCTATATCTGTTTTTTTTATGTGTGGTATGTGGCAAAAAGGCTACAAAATCAGCATGTACAAAACTGGGTGGCTGTAGCTCAGGAAGTAGGGCAGGTCACCTGCTAATGGCAAGGTTGGTGGTTTGAGCCCTGACTGCTCCAGTCTTTGGGCAAGATATTGAACGACTAGTCGCTCTTTGATGGGTTCATCAGGGCATGAATGTTGTAAATTTATAGAAGCTTGTTTCTGCCACTAAAAACCTTTTTTTAACCATCGGTAGTTTAAAATCTGGTTATCTAAAAATGTCAACTTAATTCAGTTTTCAAGGGTTTTTTTGTTGTTGTTGACTTTGGGTTATTTTTTCAGCATTTTGAATTAGTAAGTGTCAAACCCTAACCCTAATTAAGTTAGTAAGTCAAAATTTTGAGATATCGAACTCAAAATTTTGAGACAATAACCTGAAATTTCAACATAATAATCCAAAACTTAGACTTACGCATGTCAAACATTTTTCTCAGCACTGGAAATGAGCTCCTATGCAAATGCGTGTCTAATTAATATATAATATGACAACAATTTTTTGCATTAATGAGTATCCAAGTATCAATTTTTTCTGACCAACCTTTCTCATGCAAAAAAGAACCCACTGCATTTTCACAATTTTAGTATAAAAAAGTATTGTTTTACCCTAGTAAATAGAAGAATATGTTTGTTATTGTTTAAATAAGGTACATAATTTAAATCAAAATTCACAACACAAACCAACTCTTGGTACTTGGGTCTATCCTGAACTATTTTTAAATGACCAAACCAACAAAGAGTAAAAAAGAACCAAAAGCAAACGATAAAGACTTTGTTCGAGTTCATGACTGAGTGAACGAACATCTCTTTTAGTACACTGTACGCATCTCTGCGTGGCTGCAGAGTTAAGTGTCCACTGGGTTCTGTTCCAGACAGATGAGGCATGTATCATCCTGCTGCGCTGTTTGCACCCCATGAAAAAAAAAAAGACAGAGCTGGGTGTGTGACATTCTCCCTCGCATCCACACTGCCACCACAGCAGTGCTTGGCATCACTGCCAAATGCTCCTTCTACTCGTCTTCCAGCCCTGCACAAGCATGATACCTCCACAGAGAGAAAAACAGCGACAGTATGTGAAATAGATCCATTTTTTATAATTTAAAAAGAACAACAGCTCAGAGCAGTTCTATATGCTGTTTCCTGTCATAGACAGCCAAAAATGTAAGAGGCACTTCCTCGGCAGGAGTTGGCCAGGCTTCTCAAATTGGTTTCTATGCTCCCAGGCCTCCATCCAGTTCACTATTGAATTACACTCACTTGTTTACCATTTTCTACACATAAGAGAACAAAAACAGCTTAAAGCAAAAGGGGAAGCAATGTATAATATGAGTGCAACACCAGGAGCCCAGCAGTGTCATGTCTATGTCCTGGTAGCTCAAAGATAGTGTTGGCTGAAGAGAGGAAAAGAATTCAGTCTGGATTTGATGTCTGTGGTTTGAACGTGTGGCTTGTCAAAGGTTTAAGAGCTAAGTCAGGTATGTTTAGCTGTCTTTTGACTAATAGTTAAACATTTTATTTATCACACATGTCTGTAGTTTTGACTTCTTGCAGAAGGCTCTAATGCTGTTACTAAACCATGATTAGTTCATGTTTTTAGAAACTGACTCTATACTGCCTAATAATTCCCTTGCACAAATCATATACTGTGTATTTCAACAAATTCCAGCTCTTTGTTTAAACTACATGATACTGAGCTAAATAAGTAAACCCAACACAGTGTTTTTATGGCTGCACCATTCACATGGTATCATCGCAGGTGTGTGGCGTATATTCTTATACACATTTCCAAAACCTGTACTTGGTGTCTTTCAGACTGACATCCAAAATAAGAAGTTGTTGCAAAATGTAATTAATGATTGATGTCTTTTACACGTTCACATTCCATCTTTTTTTTAATCTTAACTGGATCATTTTTAGTCTTTCAATTGCAACAATGTTAAAATCATAACCTGTTTTGTCGATACAGTGTCATTTTACTTAAGTAACCTAAACAATCAAACACCCGCTTTGCATTTATAACCCATTTGAATTGTTCTAGTTTTGGTCAAGATGCAAATCTTCATTTTTTACACTGATTGATTGATATTTTCTGTTTTTTGAGACAGATGGTGTGAACAGTCTGTAGACTTAAAGGCAGTTACAGTTTTTCTTCCAAATGACCTAAAATGTCATCATTTTCTTCTTCTCCCACTGCTATATACATTTTCATAGCCCACCCTTTTTATTATACTTTCACATTTCCTCTCAGCTTTTATCTGCAAGTATTGTCCTCTGTGGTCCATTGTTAAAAATCCTTCCATATGCTCAGCTCCATCGGAGCAGGTGGCAAACCACAGGTGGAACTTATACCTTCACTTGGACTGGCATCCATCCCATGAAACAAAAGAAGTTGGCTTGCTAACTGTGGGATTGAGGATGGGGGGTAGAGGATAGGATGGAAGAATGGAAGGTAGTATCTCTGACCTTTTAGTAGCCTTAAGGAAGGACAGATATCCTTTATTTTGTTAAACTCCTTTGTGAATAGATGAGAGCAATTACCTTATTTCCACTCTTTTGTATCACTGGATTTCAAGAATGGATTAAAAATTGCTGTATAGCAGTTTCACTAATCACATTTTACCATGTTACAGATTTATTGGAGAAAAGGAATTAAGTGGGATCACAAATACAGGATGAGGGGGCTGTGTTTAAGGAACTAATACTGGCAGATAATAAAATTCTGTGATTTACTTCTCTGAAAACAAATTATAAAAAGCATTATGCCAGTTCTCTGGGATATTGGTGACATTTAAGGCTACATTCACAGTTATAAACCTGGAACTTTTGCTAAATGCACGGGTATTAAATTCTATTACAGTTCTCATTTATTCTGTAATTCTACTGATAGAAAAAAAGTGTTTTCAGTCCCAGCTGTGTTAGTACACACCGCCTTAGGCTAATCGTTATGTGTTGTACAAAAAAAAAGAAATAGACTCAAAGGCCTCACAGAATGTGCTGGACACTTATCTTATATTTTATTCTATCCTCAAGTATGTATTTATTAAAAGAAATGAAATTGAAAAATAGATCTGGCAAAATAACATTGACGCTATTTGAGTATCTTTTTTGCTTTTCTGAGTACTCGGGTATGTCAAAACAGTCCCCAGAACTCCGTCTTCTGTCCATGTCTCTCAGACACTAAGGGGTTTGCTAGTTAGATTAACTTTAGCAAGGCAAGCATGTTGAGGGGGTGGAAGATGTGACAGGAATGCTAAGCTTCATAAATGGATAAAATAATCCCTGTATGGATGTGTTGACGATGTGCCGTGAATAAAAGAAGTGGTAGGGACAGGAACGGATGAGAAACAGCTCAGCTTCAGCACATTAATGACCTCCAGCATCTTGATGATAGCTAATATTCTCCAGCTGCCTCTCTCTTTCTTTTACTGAGATGTAATTTCTGCAAAGGCACAAAACACAGTAACAATAAGTCCAAAGTGGTTTTTTAGGCGTGCCATAATCTTTGCTGTACTTTAGAACATGGTTGCTATCTCTTGAGTAATTCAATTTGTTCCACTTTGAAGACTGTGCCTTTTCCTCTATTTTGGGAATACATGTTTGCCCTTGGTATATTGTCTGAGACTATTAGAAACCTATCATTATAATTCCTCTAACTAAGTAGTATTTGTGATAATTCTCACAATCTTAAGAGATTGTACACTGAAAGTATTATTTCTTTTCTTTTTTTTAAATGATAGCTTATCCAAAATATCACAATTACCCCTGACAGCAACATCCATTTGCACATGTGCTTTGTTTGATCCTGTGTGACAGTGAGACATACCAGTCTCTATGTAATGGCCTCATCGGTCTTGTTTACAGAAAAGTAATACTGTGCTGACATGCAGGCTGAATGAGTACGCACAATGCAGTGGCAGTCTGATTTTTCACACTGTCATTTAATAGGACAGGGCATCAGCATGGCATTTCATACAGGTTCTAGGGCTTAAAAATTCAGAAATGTGTTATTCCGTACCACTGCTTTTACCTTTAACCTTGTCCTGCTTTATGTTTTTCGATAGCTCATTAATTAATCTCCAACTGACTGTTGGACAGCAGAAAGAACAGGAGAGCATCTGGACCAACATCAATTCATTAATGATTTATTAACATTTTAACTGCAAACTTGAAGGCTTCTAAGAAGTTAGCTTTGATGAATTCATAACTCCATGACTGCGGTAGAAATCTCAGTGTATTTGTTTGTTGCTGATTTACTGATGTGCATGGGTATGCAGAACAAGAATCTGTTTTGTTTGTAACTTACTGAACCATCTTTCCCTCTTATGCCCTCATAACAGAAAAATCCACCTACGATGCCTCAGGCTCCTCACCTTTACCGAGCGACCCAGCAGTCACAGGCGTTCCTGCTCACCCATCGGCTGACCTGTCAGTGGCTGAGGAGGTGCCTTTCCCAGTTGTCCATTCAGACAGTCACTCAGACACTGATGCGGAGGGCTTATCGGGGCAGCCTGCTTTTTCTTCTGTCTTAACCATGATGGCAGGAACTGTCAAACATCCAGTGAGCCTTGATCAAAGTAGAACCTTGCCAACTATCACCAGGGATGAGATCCATACCACCCAATGGCCTTCACGTAATTCCAGCCAGGGCTCAGACATGTCCTCCTCATCGTCACATGTGGGAGCCAGCTCAGGTTTGACTTTTAGCATGTCTCAAAAACACGCAACACCGCCTCAGACTGCTGGTTACACTGTATCCAGGCTGTCACGTGTATCCTTCACAAACGGAAACAACATTGTATCATTGTTTCCATCATCAACAGAGTTGACACCAATAATGTCTTCTCCATCTCCATCCACACTGTCTGTGCTTTCATCCTCCGTGCCCTCATTTTTCCTGTCACCTTCCACTGAGTGGATAGACAAAGCCCTTCAGACAGAAACAGCAGCGTTATCAGCAAGGTCTCAGGGTTGGTCAGACAGTTTAACATTCCCGCAGTCCACCACTCAGTCACTTGCTGACCTGCAATCTGTAAGACAGGAGAGACAAAGCAAAACAAGCAAACGGCCACACTCTTCAAGTGAAACCAGCATTGATAAAGGCAATAAAGTAACAACACATTCATCAGTGGACAGAATCTACCCAGTGAGTGAATTATACACTAGAATTGCAACACCCAAAGAAATCCAGACACCAGCAACCAGCACATATACACTATACTCTACTCCTAACTATAGTCAAAATCTTTTAAAAATTTTGTACAGACCTACTCAAATGCAAAATCCAGGTATGAACTTTGTACCCGCCAATAATCTTGAAATGAACGCCTCATTTCCCTCTAAACTGGAGAGTCAAACTGTTCAAAGGCAGCAGGGAGCTTCACAAAATCCCACATCAGCACTGCTGTCTGCCCATCCTAAAGGCTACTCAATTTCTAGTCATATCACACAGTGGCTTCTAAACCAAACGGCATACATGGAAGAGGAAGTTAAGACAGCAGGAGAAAGTCACACTTTTATTCATGAAGGTCATGCCGTCATGTCATCACTCAGCTCGCATGTTGGGACTCCCACTGTGTCACCAGTAATGGCGATCACACCAGGTGAATCATTTTTTACAGTTTCCTTGGAGACTCCACCAGGTAAAGTGACGCTCTCTGAAGCTGCAATCACCAAGCTAACAGGTAGCCACTCTGGCATGATGTCCTCAGAGCATGTATCTAATCCTGGTGATTTACTGATCGCAGCGGGTCACAGCAGTCCCAGAGTCCCTGCCACTGATGTAATTTACAACCAGGGAGAGATAACGGCAGCAGAGCTCAGATCTGTTTCCACTCATGCTCACCTGAATAACTCACTTTCACTCACACAGCTGAAACCTGATTCCACTATTCGTTCTATCCCCAGTTTGAGCACCAGAACAGGAACAACATCGTCTGCACTGGAGTCAGATTTGTTCAATTTGAGACCCAGAAATATTCAGGAATCTGTAACTGGGTCTTCCAAGGGCATAACTCACTTGTACATAGATTACACAACCTCAAAAACTTTATTTTCTAGCAATAAGATAGAATCTCTTTCAGGATCTGCAAATGACATAATTTATAAAACCAGAAGCCATTCACACCTCAATCAGCCTACGTACAACCCGAACTATAATAATATAGATGAGCTATCTTCCAGAAGTGCGATATATTTTGCAAACCAACCCAAATCTGTTTCATCACCGCAAATAATTCCCTCAGAAAGACCTCTTCAAACAAGGCCTTTGCCTGATTTTTTCCATAAATTGTATACACTTAGTTTAACTTCTAAAAAATCTGAAGAGACAGTGGTGTCCTCTGATGAAACCTCTGCTCATATAAAATCAGAGGGCATGACTGAGATCCACACAAGAGCAGAAAATAGTAAAGTATTGCAAGGTTCTCCTGTATTCAATGGAAACAATGAATCTTCTCTGATCAGTGATGCTGTGTTTTACAAGAAAGAAACTCCATCAGTGTTCGCAACACGCTTCCCATCTCTCGGGACTAAAACAGATTTTTTCATGCTGACTAAAGGGTCTGCAGGTTCTGGAAAAATCTCTACTGAAATCCCCTTTTTACCAGTAACAGCTGAACCTCTTATGAGAGTTTTTCACAGAGACAATGTGACATTGGTGGGTCATAATGAACCGTCCGAAATGACCTTAACACAAACAACAAACTCTTTTTCTCACTCTCAGGGACCAATCACTAGTGTGAATAGCAATAAATCTAATTTTCACCTGGACAGAGAAACGAACATGCCCTCCGATGTTTCCCCTGCTGTAACTACTTCCTCCAGTGATGGACAAAACAGCATGGAGACATGGAGTGCTATTTTCAGCTTGGGCACAAAACTAATGGCACCATATACAGACTGGAAAACCACCAAGCCTATGGCTCTTGAAAGCAGTGGCTTTAAATTAGAAAGCACATCTATAACCTTTGATAGGGTAAAATCTAATTTACCAACAGTTGGTCCCTCATTTCAAAATCCAAAGCTGGAAGATGGACAAGAGCGTAATGCGTACATGCTGAATTCTGCTGATTCAACAGCTGTTGCCAGTGATCCATATCCAGCTCATCCAACTGGTGACTATCCATCTTTTGCAACTTCCGACTATAAGGAATGGAGCTTGTCCCCAGCTAATTTTAGGTCATCTGTGGCTTTTATTGTAGAGCAAGATGTTTTTTTGCCCCTGTCTCATATAACTACTGATTCTGCAGCATTTTCCCAAGCTGCTCATGTTGAATTGATATATAAGACCAGGAACAGCCCCTCGCTGACAGCTGTTCCCTCTCTTGAATCTGCATTTGATTCTGCTGTCACACTTTCAAATAGCCCTGTGCATAGTATCTCTGATACTGACAGCAAGAGTAAGACAACTGATTCCATCCTGAAGGCATCAACCTTCCCAGCTGACCTGATTTCATCCTTCCCTTCTTACCCATCATCATCATCATCATCATCATCATCATCATCATCATCATCATCATCATCATCATCATCATCATCATCATCATCATCGCCATCTTCATTCTCATACATAAGACCCACCACAAGAAAAGCAACCATGGATGAAGGCACTGCATCGTTAGCCGTCTCTCTAAATCTTGAGCAATCTTCATTTCCATCATCATCACCAAGTTTGATCTCATTATTAGATTCTAATCGCTCACCGGTAGTGACTGAGACATTTGTTCTTACAGAAGCAGAGACGGATGAATTAACCGCTGGAACTTCCAAAACAGTTGGACTCACTTTCCCCAAAGAAAAAGAGGCTAGTTTAAGCCCCTCTCAATCAGTCAGAATTACCCATTCTGCTGGGCCTACCGAGAGGACAACTCAGGTATCACCTCTGACCCCTCGACAAGACACCACGACAGCCTCTGTTAAGCTTTCCACCACTACGGCTTCAACCACAAAAACTAAAAACTCCACCACTACCACGCCTTCCCTAAGAGTCACTACGCAGTCAACCACCACTACCACACCACAGACCACGTTCGCGACCGGGAAAACCACAACCGTCAGGACTCAGTCCAACAGGAGAACATTCACACCGCCTGTCCTAAGAACGAGCCCTCCCAGGGGGGTCACGGCTGTCTTCATCTCACCTTTCACCACTACCACAGAGACTCCACCACAGCAGTGCAACATCACTGAGAGAATGTGGGTGAAAACAGGTAAACAGTACTTTTTGGAGAAGTCCTAGAGAAAAATAATATAACGATATGGTTTTTTTTAATTTATTGCTCTGACTTGTTTTGTCTGTTGCCTGTCCTGTCTTGTCCTTTTTGTCTGTCTCTTAGTTGTTTCCATCTATGTGAGGAGAAACAGGCTAGACAGCATTCAGAGGCAAAACCTGCGAAGGGGACTAAGTCAAGGCCTCAGGAAAGCTCTCAATGATACCTCTGCCCAAGCACAGGTCAGACTTTCACCAGTTATTGCTTATTGTGCTACAACTACATCTTTTTCATGTTTATAGATGGATAACATAACTTGATTTCTTCAAATATGGTTGAACAAATGTATTTTTTTTACAGCTTCTCTTGAATTGCAACTTAAGTTACGCTTTCATTATGCGTTTATGGTCTCTCTTCTCTAGTTTAACAACCAGTTTAACAATAATAGAAAAACAATATTTATTTTTCTGGAAATTACAGTCCTATTTAGAGAAGAACAGAAGATAAAGTCGGGTATCTTCTAGGGTGTGGATACCTTGTGATTGTTTCATTGACACGGTTTTAATGTCTTATGAGCTTGCCATGAGCTCATGTGAGTCAAATTCCCTTTTTCAGAGGTTTGGTTTAAAAAAAAATAGCTCGAACCCTCAAGAACCCTAAAAAACTATTCAGCTTAGACAATAACTGAATAAATAAATACATTTTTAACACTGAAGAATTGTTTTCCGGTTGTGCACTCTCCAGAAAACCAGAGGTTTATAAGCATGTGTTACACACTCATACCGAGGACCCTCATGTAGGCTGTGTGAAAAGAAATGAAGACTAATATAGAAATTAGGTTGACTGAATGTGTCCCAGAAGGCACAGAGTGATGTCACATATTTGACTAAGTGTACCAGGATTAAAATAAGATGCATGTTAGGACTGTATCGGTGCTGTAGATATTTACAAGACACAACCTGAGTGTCTGCAGAACCCATCCATATTTCACACAATCATCTTTTTGTGTGTGGATAGGTTAGCTGTGAACCAGTCATAGTCCCTGCACTGCCAAAAGCCACCTTGTCCTTGCAGTAAGCCTCCAATACCTTCACTCAATGTGACTTAAGTGTGAGAAAAACACCAAGCGAGGAACAGAAATGTTTACTTGTGAGGATCTACCAAAGACTTGCTCTTGTGATGATGTCAGTAAGATGGTAAACATATGAATATACGAATAAAGCACATGCAAACAATATATTTTGTTATAAAAACAGTCTTTTGAGGTCTGGAAGTAAATACAGAGAAATCTGTCTTCATAGCACTGTCACAGTCACAGTCATTGCTCCAGGAAATGTAAACTGCACCTGTGTGTGTGTGTGTGTGTGTGTGTTTGTGTATGCGTAGCTCAATGAAATGCCTTATTGTGTTGTATTTCTCAATCTGGAAGTATCAAATATTTGAGAGGGAGCCTTGTGTATTTGTCCTGGCGATGTGAAGGTCAGTGCTCTCACATGTTCGCTCTCTGTAGTCTCTGAAGGTGTCTTGCTTCAGTGCACTCCTGTCACCCATTTCAGCATTGCCTGGTTTCCTTTTAGTAGCACTTCTTTCTCATCCAATGAGAGGCAAGCTGTTGGCTGGGGAAATTGCTTCTGTGTTTAATTATAGGTTATAAATGGTTGGGAGGAGAGTGATGTGCTGAGCTGATGCTAAAAAGATCACAAGAAATAGACTAAATGAACTGAACCTCAGGACTAAGACCATTAAAAAAATAATAGTGAACTATTTCCGTGTCTTTCATGGAGTTAGGATTCTGCCACAACTTGAGAGTTTTTGAATGCCAATAGTGGGATCTGTTCGGTCTGCTGCAGTCTGTCACACTCTTTGAGACTGAGTTAGTGTGTGTGTGTGTTCGAAATGCAATCTCTTAATAACACCTTCACATGGGTGAAGCCCAAGAGGATGAAGTGATAATAAAGGGCTCTTTTCACAGAGCTCATAACAAGGCTGAATTGTGAGGAAGCAGAGTGGTGACTCTCAGCTACAGAGACTAGGCTCTCAGTGTTTCGGCTAGTGGATCTCCTTGTCAGCACAGGCTTTCAGATGGGTTTAGATAACGGATTTGAATGGTTTCACCTCTCATACACGCACGCTAGATCTGCCATCATTCCCTTTTCCACTTTCACTGTACTCAGAGTTCACGAAGAAGTCAAACTCTAACTGACAAACACATACTGTATAAATTTTATTCTGTAATGAGACACAATTTCCCAAACACACAGATTTTGCATTTATATCCGTGAACGTATTGATTCCAGTCCTCTTGTGTTAGAGGTGCAGGAACATAAGCGTCTTTGTCCCAAACTCACCTATTTAACAGTCTCGCTCATGTCTCTCTTCTCAGCAGCCCCTCAGGCCCTCATGGTTCTCACCACATATCTGTATTCCACGATCACTCCCTCCTCTTCCTGATGCTCTCATTAGTGACTTGGATAACAAGTGCATCTTCCGATTTACTGTGAACGATTTCATAGCATGTATGCAATTTCTATTTGAGTGATTTTTACTATATGGTAAGATTCATTAAAATAAATTTAAAAACCGTTCTAGTTTTTTTTTACAGTAGAAATTTCAATTTGTTATAGCAGGAGAAGTAAAAGGTGTGGCTGATGACATTAACAAGCTATTCTATTCAGTTGTCTTACTAGTAAGTCAGCAGACATAACATATGAATCACCATGTTTGAACAACTTTATTCTACATGTGTTAATGGCCCTATACAACACACAGAAATTGTTGTTCTTTGAGACCTTTAGAAACAAAATTCCTCTGATTATATTTTTCTCCACAAGCAGCACACCAGTGACTTGGACATCTAGTCGTTGTCTGCAAGTGATTTTCATTCTGTAATAAGATGAATAAAAAGGCAAAAAGCAGTGGCTATCTGAAAGGCCCACTTGAGATGTCACTTTACTTTTTGTGGTTGCATTGTGGGTAATGATGCAAACTGGTATGCAGTGCTGCATATAACAGCTTTATGGTGATTTGCATCATCTTATAATAAAGTATCTTTTATTCTGATTTAGAAATGTGAAAGGAACCACTCAGACCTTTAAGGAGGTTCTAAACGCAGACATTCATTCATTCATTTTATTCCTAGCCTGTAATTTATTGTTTGGATGATTTTTTTCTCTCTACAATTTTATTTTGCTTTTTATATTGTTTTTTTGGCATTGGATATTTTTCATTTTGTAATGTATTTTTATGTATTTTTTATGACTACATTTAGTGGGTTAGCATATTTGCTTTCTTCTTCTTCAGAAATCAGAATTTATTTTATCTTAATATACTGTATGTTTAAGTTTCATTAAAAGTGTAGAAGGGATCATTTTTCTTCATTAAGAATGAATGACTGTCACCCTTCCAGTGAGGTCATTTCTAATCAGGCTTTGGCAAACAGTAGATGAATCAAATAGATGGGCCAGATGCATCTCTCAGGTCCTGTGACAGATCTGGATTTTTGCCTTTTCCTTAAGTACATAACTTTCTGATATTGATATAGATATGCTCACTGGCCTGCCACTTCTTTTTTCATCTACTTGTCCAGTTTCCTCAACATTTTAAGTAGACACTGCTGAGATATGTTGAGTTTTTGGCTAGCAGCTCTTTGGAAATCACTCTGTTGGTGCAAAAACAGAATTTTATTCCTGTCAAACTATGTAATATTTGGTAGTTTTTATAGATTTGTATTAGGAAACTAGAACAATTTGTGTTTTTGCGTGTGTGTGTGTGTGTGACAGGCTGTGGTTAGAGACACAATTTAAAATAGGTTCTTTGCCAAGTTGTCGTTTTCTAGACAGAACACTGGTTCATCCCATGGTTTAGGTCACTTTTTTATTCTTGGATGATTCATAGGTATGTGTTAAGTAAAAAAGAAATCCTCTGAAAATTATTAGATATAATGACTGGACTAAAAATGTCTGAATACATTTTGAAAGCCTGGAGAACTTTTGCTCTAGTTGGGCTCTAGGTATGGCTCAAAACTTTTTCATAACACTTAGCACATCATAGAAGACATGTTGAAAATACCTTCTTTAATCATGGATTTGTAGAGGTAATCATTTTGTAATTAATGGTAAAATGTAAGCAATATGGCTTCTCAAAGACATCCAACTCTCTTTTTCTTTTTCTTTCTTAGGTGGAGACTGTATTTGGTTCTCCCAACATGACAGTGGCTTATCACGTGACTGGAGGGGATATAGTTTACCCTCCGTCTGTAGTGATGGAAGGCTTGGCATCCTATGGCCGTGATAAGCTGATTGCAGACCTGCGGCAGTACCTCCCCATGGTAACAGCCCTGCCCCTCCCAGTTGCATTATGGAGACCCAGCCCAGCCACAGGCTTCCAGCTGAAAACAGGTCAGCCAGTGCTCAGTCAGGTTGAAAAGAAAAAAATAAGTCTGCTTGAGACTTGCCGTTATATGTTCCTTCTTTGACTGTGCACTGGAAGGGTATGAAGTGTGAAAAGAAATTCTGTGATACCACATCAGAGACAGAAATGGCAATATGGCATGTAGGTACTTATAAAATAAGCACAAATAAGTCAAATTCTAAATGTTCCTAATATAGTTATATACTGTCAAAGATAGCAAAACACACTCTTACAGGCTTTTGAAGAATTCTTTGATTTTCAGAATGCAGTTTGTCAGTTTGTGTTGTTTTTATGTTGCAGTGCTACAGTTTGTGGGAGTAGGTGATGATCCTCGGTCCTGTCGCTTCTCTCAAATGATGGAACAGAGGCTTGAGAAGGTTTTTTCCGAAGCGCAGGCCAAAGTGCTTAACGCTAACAGCAGACTCTCTGTTCAGGTACTGCGGGGGAACCTTTGTGTTCTGGTCCTGGAATTGCGTAGGCGTTCCGCATGCTGTCAGGATAGATATTGATGATAAATAACTTAATTTTGTCCCCTGTTACACTTCAGTATCACCATGTGGTTTATGTGATGTGGCAGCCACAAAAGGCTGCAAACTGTGTGCAGTTTGAGCAAAATTGTCCCTAAGCATATTGGGCTGTGTCTTTTTTTCAAGAACTACTTAATTATGCGGGAGAGGCATTGGTTATATTAATTTTAATGTGCTGCCACATTAAAGTGCACCCTATATTAAAACTAATTTGCCGTTTATGCATGGATAAAGCTACTGTATTTTTGAATTCTTTTATTTATACATACATATTTCTCTGCTGTCGAGATTCTTGATGATATTTATCATTAAAGACAGTTACTGTTTCCGTGCCTCCCCTGTCATTTAGAAAAATATTTCTTAGAATTTGCAGATTACAGTATACAGTATAATCCTAAGCATTTTGCTCATATTACCCACACTTCTCTATGCCTTGTTCTTTTTCTGACCTCGACTTTTGTGTTTTTCCTAGATGCTGAGTGTCTCTCAGGCAGCAGGATCCCCTGCTGTGTCACTGGTCTACACTCTAAAGAATGGGACTGGCTTTCTTAATGGCACTGCTGCCTCAAATCTACTTGGTCAGCTGTCAGCTGAACTAGTGGGCTACTTCCTCTTCTATCCGCCACTTATCGTTGCTGAGCGTAAGTTGCAATTTGCATTCTTAAGTGAGTGTTAGGCAAGAGTAATGCAACAGGCCCTACAAGAACAAGCATCAGAGGTAGTTCTTGAGTTCTCCTGGGAATGATTTGTTCTCTAAATACAAAAGAGATTCCAGATGTTTCAGGTTGTGTCTCACAGGGCTTTCATGTTTGGCTCTAGTTGTTTGGACACTGAAACTTTAGTATTGATTAACTATGCTAGAAATCATGCCCTAGTTAATTTAATGCATTCTGAGCTTTTTGCATTCACATGGACTCAAAAAGCTTCTCTAGGCATTGGCAAAAATCATAAATTTCTTTGCTAAGCCTGACTGACATCCAGTTTTTCAGTAATTGGATGTTTTTGACTGTTCTTATGCTATTACAATCACAATTTTACATTTGAGTCATTTAAAGAAAGTTGATGAAAAGACACAACTAAGCCTCTGCCTTTCATCTCAGCCTCCTTTGAGGGCATAGTCAGCATCCATCTGTGTTAGCATTGTACTTGGAATAAAATAAAGAGTGACAGGGAATCAGCAGGAGTCTAAACAGCAATCCCAGTAGCGTCCTATGGCAGCCTGTTACTATCCCTTGTGTAACTGCTCAGTGGATGGAGATATGGTCGACATGGACCTCAGATGCATGCAATATAATGAGACTTATTTTTATGGTACGTTATTAATCCCTAAAGGAGGGATTGTGTTGTTTTGCTTGACCCGGTTCACATAAATGTACAATAAAGGTTCAGCAACAGAACTACTCTGATACACACACGCACACACAAACAGGATTTTACCCAGAAATCGCCTGGAGATTTTTTGTGCTTCAGTCTATGTCTATCATCAGCAACACTTCACATAATGGCTTCTGGATTTGTGCTTCCTTGATGCGCTGCAGTTTGTGTAAACAAAAGCAATGGGACCTTCAGAATGTGTTAACCAGAAGAAGCAAGTCAGCAACAGCTAGATATAATCTATCATGTACCCTGAAGTCAACCTGTCATATTACATCACACATTTTGCTTGAAACCCCTGCAGATAATAGCCAAATGCATGGAAGAGGAAATGATCTTTCGTATTCAGCAGTCATACAGCGAGGCACTTTTTCAGTTTTTTCTCTCGTCCTTGTCGGAGTTACGTTTTGCTCATTACAAGTTCATACAAAAGGTGTGTTTCCTAACCTGAAGGCATCCTGTGCAGACACTGAGAGCAGTGATGTCCTGCTCATGCTTTACCAGTAGCATTATTATCTTAAACATTATATGTGCAAAATGGGCCTTAGTGTCTTGCATTATGTAATCCAGTGTAAGCAAACCTGTTATATAGCTCAAACAGGTCTGGAGAGATTCTATTTAAAGACTCACTGGGTCAAGCAGACTTCAGGAATACAGAGGAAGCCACGGGACAAGCTGTGGATTTAAAGAGGCTGATGTGTTGAAACTGCACCTCTGGTTAGCTTTCTATTCAAGCAGAAACAAGACTCCCAGCTTGATTGCAAAAGTTTCTAACCAGGTTCAGTGCTTGAATATTTCTAGACTGTGGTCAGTTTGAGAAATTGTTAATCATTGGACTTGGACATGGTCATGGTCAGGATCACACCAGAGCTGATACTTTATATAGGACTATAGGCTTCCTTGCAATAACCTCTGCCTGAGTTCAGTCTTAGTTTTAACTTTTAGTCTTCTTCATGTTCTGTTGTTGCTAAGGACATTGTGAGAAGAGACCAAACAGATTTTCTAACCTTTAGACTCAACTTGTTTGGATCTTAGAAAGATTCAGAACTGAGTGTTAATGTTTGTCAAATAGTGGGAATAATGTTTTCCATTCACATCACCAATAGGAAGTAATTTAATAGCATGCCAGTGACTGTAATGAATCCTCATCTTTTCTTGTGGATTTTCTTATTTCTTTGAATCCTTTTATAGCCTCTATATTTTCAGTCCACATCAATTTTCTGTATGGTTTAAGTTTAGTAACAAGTTAAAGGAAATTGTTATCAAAATATATGAGATTTCGGAGTCATGAGTCAAAGATAGTTGCATTTTCTCCATCCCATATGAGCTCAATAAAGCTATATATAATATCTAGAGTGTCAACAGTGTTGCACTCATGTTAGCCTAATCAAGATAGTACTTCCTATGTACTGGGAAGGAGAAAAGCCTCTAAAACTGAATTTTAAGAAGTAAGATGGTCCAAAGGTTGTGCTGCTGAGACAAAACAAAATGGGGTACTACCTCTAACAGTTAAAAATACTAAATGAAGATCTTATGTTTCAAAAGCATCTACGTGCCTGTCTAGAAAGAGCAGTTTCCCTGCTCGTAGCCTGGTGTGTCCTGTGCAGAAGAAAGAAAACAATCTAAGATTAAATATTTTACATTTGGTTTGCGTCTTCCAATCTGACAAATCTGGGATCTGACCTAAGTGCCTCTGAGGATAGATAGCAGTCTTGGGTTTCACATTGTTGAAATCAAGATAGATAGGATTTCCAGTAGTGAGCATTAAACTAAAAACCACTTTGTGTTGAGCCTGAATTAAGTTAGAAAATCAAGTTGCCTACAGGCATATTGTTTCAGTTGCTGAGCACAGAAAGAGAGGAAGGCAATCTCGGTAAAAAGAAGAGACAGAGGGAGCAGATACTGACATGGAGGAAAATGCCAGAGAGACAGTGGGGTTAAAGACAGAAGTGTGTAAAAGTGATTTTGTTTGTTTTGTAGCCTCACAGTTAGTGATATTACACTGCTCACAGGAGGTGCAAGCATATGCCAGCAGCGGCTGCCTCCTCACTTCAAAGCCAATTATTGCAGTAAATAATTAACTGTGGGGGATTCTCATGCCACCTTAGGCTCTGCTCTGACAGCAAAGGCCCGCGATCTCATACGTTCCAACGTGCAGTCTGGACTGCTGAGCTCAGCTCTTTTACACCCCCTGATTTGCAACAACCTCTCTCAAATGTAATGACTGAAGCTATTTGGAAATGTTACCATTTTAGACTAGATTATTTAACTTTTCAACATGTGAAGGTACAAAGTAGAGAAAATTAATAATAGCTTTTGCTGGAGAGCATTTGGGATTTTCAACGTTCTCATCAGAAAACAGCAGGGGTTCACGCAAAAGCTTGCTAAACCTTGCTGATTAATAGTTCAAATGACTGAAGCTTATAGACAGCGCTGAACTGATTTTGCTGACAGCCTTTCAGCCCTATCCATTATTGTTGCTAAAGCCCTTACTATTCCTCTCACCCTTCTCCCCCACCCGTCTCTCCTGTCATGCCTGAGTGTACAGTTCTGTGAGTGTGCTTTCACAGACCACTGATACAGCATTCCCCAAAACACTGCACCAGTCTCTAGCACAACAGCTTAATCAGGCAGGAAATAGATGTAAGAGAACACAGAGACAACCAGAGCTCAGACTGCTTAAAGCTTCCCTTGCTTCTGTATTTGTCTGACTATCAGTGATAATGAGGCTTTAAAGTGAGATATCAACACACAAAATGTGCCAAACCTTCAACGGCTTACTGTACATTTTTCTTGAAAGGTTTCAAAAGTGTTGGTATGTTCGGCTCAAATTAACACCACCAAAATGATACATTCACACTTGCATCAATATATGTTGAGCTTTTTTTGCATTGTTGATTATATTCAGGTCATATACAATTGTGCAACTGAGCATTCATTGTAAAATCTCAGCGTGCAAAGGCAAATGTAGGCTACACTACTGTGTGGAAATCGTATATTGGTATTAACTTTGCTTTCAACTTTTTTGTTGTCATTACAGCAATGGAATATCACAATCTGAACACTTCAATAGCAACCAGAGACTTCTGGGTTGTTACAGGTAGGGATATCATTGCTTACTGACTGTTAAAATCAGAGCTTTGCTCTTGCTTTGTGAGTGGATTATTTACTTATGAGTCGCCATTTACTTATGACCAGTATTCAAATGCAACCAATTCCCAGTCCTCCAACGACATCCTGGAACATTCTACTTCTACAGTTTTGAAAATATTCATTGGGAACTTTAAGAAATGAACTGATGAACTGTCTCATTCCAGAGGAGAAATAAAGTACAAAATGAGTCCTAGTAAATGTTTTCAATGTGGGTGTTTTTAAATGACTAAATTGGCTGAGGAGCAATACACTGATCAGCCTCAGAATTAAAACAACCTGCTTAATGTTGTGCAGATTTTCACTATAGTGCTAAAACAGCTGTTACTGTATCTGTTGGGATGTGGGCATGCCATGTATGGTGTTTAGCAACAGATCCTTTGTGCTCTGTGGGTTGCTGTGGGTGGGGCATCCATTAATTGGGGTAATTCCAGTACGTTCTGCAGACGCTCTGATTGGGATTTAGGAGAGTTTGGAGGCTTTGACAATGCACATATTGTTGATTTTCTAAAGCCTTTCCTGATCAAGTATATCAGCGTGCAAGGGTGTAATGTTCTGCTTGGAGGGAGGGAGCAGAACCCTGGTTGTCCGAGCAGAACATTTCATTATAATGAGACGGTCAATAGTATTTGCGACAGCTGTCAGGGGTTTTAATGTTGTGGCTCATTGGTTGTTGTATATCTCTAAGTTGTCAAACTGAACGAGTCTTTCAGATCACAATCTGTTGCTCTACACCTACTCCAGTGACACTTTGAATAGTTGAAAGTCAGCCCCACACTGAAGATGAGATCCAACCAGAATTATAGCTTTTCTGCTTTTTCCTATTTATAATAAGGTTCTGAATGTCTCATAAGTTCATATCAGAATTAACAGTGCTTTGGCAGCACTTTAACTAAGTATGGTCATGCCAATAATGAAAGCTGAATTGAATTCCGAAGCAAGCTACACTATATTACAACCCGCACACACACAGACACACACATTTCCAACTGTGCGTCTGTCTTTTCTTTTGTACTCCTTTTTGCCCTTGCCAACCATGTATTTTTTTTCTCTTCACAACAATCTGGCCATCCTCTTTATTTCAACTACATTTGCAGTGATCCAGGATGTGGATAATGCCAGCCTGGAGGGACAGTACCAAAGCTTCGCCAGTCTAATGGAACAGCGCCTGGCAGAGTTGTTTGTGTTGGCGGGCCAGCAGGGCACTCGTTTTAGACGAGCAACGACTGTAGGCAGCTACACTGTCCAGGTAAGAAACTGGCACTGCAGCCTGTAGGGAATGCCAGTCATCTAAGATTCTTATTCTGATGTTTTGCCTGACTGCCTTGGCATGTCAGAAGTCAGATTAGTCTAATTTGTTTCGTGGGCTTTTTTCTCCCAACAGTATGAATATTTGATACACTTTGATACGCACTTCTGCACATGCTTGCACGATTATTTGTGGTCAACCCCTGATAATTAGGTAGCTTCTCCGCTCATCATGTGGTAATTGCTCATCAAAACAAGTCAGAGGTTGAATATTTTACCCAACAAGTCCTTTCTTTTTTCATACAGTTTTTCATCTTAAGAAACTCTCCTAAATGCATGATTTTATTTTTGTTGTATTTTGTGAAATTAAAGTTGGTGCATAAGACATTGTAATAGCCGTTGAATAGGTTTATGCTGATTGTACAGCAGTTCACACACACACACACATCCCTTTTCATACCCAATCAGATGGTGAGCATCCGCCGGATCTCAGGGTTGAAGAATCCGGCCGAGATGACCTACTATGTCCAACACAATGGCATTCCTTTATTGGGCACATCAGCTGCCAAGGTCCTGAACACAGTGGATTCTCAGACTATGGCGCTCACCCTGGGCTACTTTGTCCAGGTGCAAGCAGAACGTAAGCAAAGCATCCTTCTAGCATTTGACAGCTAGGAAAAGTGACACAAACACAGAGACAAGTGAACCAAAACACATGATTCATGCCGAGTTTGGAAAAGAAAAGCTGGTGTTGTGGTGAGAGACATAGAAGAAAAGGTTGAGAAAGCTCTTTGCTGTCTAATCTCTCTGAAATGCTCCCAGCGGGACATTGTTTGTTTGGGCTACAGTGCAGCTTGCTGCTAAGAGAAGAGACAAGGGGGGAAAAAAGGGTGAGACAGAGTTTGTGGGTGGCAGGTGTGGGAGGGGGCATGCAGCATTCTCCTATGCATTGGATTGTCGCCTGCAATAGCTGAATGAGGCGCAGTGTATGTCAGCTTGAGCTGTATGCAGTGCTGCAGTGTAATGAATGATTCTTCATGTTTTGTCAATACAACATGCTGAGGACTTCATTATATTTTAATGAGCAAATCAAAGGACAAATGGTTATCATTTAGAGCCTACTGGATGTCATAAAGTAATGACAGGTAAAAAACAAACAAACAAAAAAACAAAACAAAGAAACAACAAAAAATAAAACAACAACTTATTTAAATTTTTTTCAGCTGTCGTCAAGAACCCTCCTAATAACCTTTGGATAATCGCTGCTGTTTTGGCCCCGATCTCCGTAGTAACACTCATTATTATCATCATCACAGCTGTGCTGTGCAGGAAGAATAAGAATGACTTCAAAGCGGATGCCATCGGTAACCTTAACCCTCGAGCTAAGGTATTTATCTTATTCATGTACTGAGCTATATTTTGGTAATCAATTCATTGTTTAAATATATTTTCAGGCTTCGTGACCATTTGCTGCTTGTCTTAATTTGAAGGCTTGGATTCTTGGCTAGACAAAGACGTGAAGACCTTGAGTTCAGGGTCTTTTTTTTCCTGATAGAACATTAAGAGATGTACTGTCTGTCACTTTATTTAGTAGCTACAGACTACAGATTGTGTGATGTCTGCCATCTGTCATTGCGTGATCAGGGTCAGTGATGCTGGGATATGTTAGCGATGTTTTGTTTGTTATTCTTTCGGATTTTGTGTTTTCTGTATTTTATTCCACAGTATCTGCGTTATCCCGTTTCAGTGCCCTCTTTTAACGCATTAGCAGAATCCTAGTCAATTCTGAACACAAACCCAAATCACACATATAATGTTTAAAACATTTTCTCTGGCTTTTAGATGGCGTACCGGAGAGATGTGGGCTATTATCACCAGGTATCTATTTCTCTGTATTCCTCCTCATTACTGATCTGTGTTTTCATTTTCAAGGCTCAGCTGTGCCAGCAGTGGGATTTGAATGGGATTTTGGGCAGACAGCAGCTATTATATATTGTAATAAATCCTGCTGTGCTGATGGAAACTAAGGATACAACAGGAATTCTGACTATCAAACCTGCAACAATGAGATTTCCGTAGATAAAAGAATGGCATTGCCTGTACTTGTTACAGTATAGCAGTCACCACATGACAAATCTGAAAGACTAAGGCTTGCAAAGAATGGTTTACCAGCAGAATGAGCGCTTTTGTTTGTGTGTATGCTCACAATTGCTTAGTTTGTGTAGAGAAAATGGAAAAGTGGTTTAGTTATTGCTCCATTCAGAGTTTCTGTAATTACCTAATATCTCCAGCTGCATGAGTGTCATTTTTGGACTCAGTAGTTTACTGACATACATCACTGTAGATACATGAAGATGCAAAGTATAACTCAGCGTATTCCACTGTCTTATTTATGAACTTTCATTAGTGAGAAAGCAATAAAGTCTTCGTATTAGACTGCAAAAGCAACTTCAGCACTGCTTTCAGAGCGCCAATTGTACACACAGGTCTTGCATGATGTAAAAAACCCCACCATACCAGCTAAATTCTATAAAATATGAAATACTCAATGTTATGAAAAATCTTTAGTGAAAGAATATCCGATTCCTTCTAATAAGTAATGTAAAAACCCTCAGTTGCTCAAAGATAGCTTCAAATAGGTAAAATTTAAATGAGTCTCTTGTGCTAGCTCTTCTACATTACTCAGCGTCAGCCAGCCAACTCGTTTCATCACACACCCTTGTTAGAGTTTTCTCTTTTGAAACCAGCAACAGGAGGGGTTTCAGTTAGTGAGAAGACAGGATTCAGTGAAAATCGTTTCTCTCTCTCTCTGTGTGTGTGTGTGTGTGTGTGTGTGTGTGTGTGTGTGTGTGTGCTCTATCAGCAGAGAGAGGATGAATGTTCACAGCAGTGTCACACTTTGTGATTTTGCACCATGTCTGGGTTACTTTGAGGCAGTGATGTGTGTCTGACAATTTATGACACCGTGATGGGAGCGGTCCTAAATATTTTAACGTATGTGTATGTATTAGTGAGTGGGTCTGAAGTATTTTGGCTACTACTGTTTTTTGTTTTTTTTTAGTATATGGGCTTCAAGTGTTAGGTAGAAGCCTGTACCTTTCCTCGCTTGTCCTCAAATATTTTTCAATATATAACTTTATTGCTGTATTTCTGTAAAAGTCTGCAAATCCCATTTTTGTCACCGCCCACTGCAAGTCATTTATTTGACAAGAATTTGGAAGAACATGAAAAAGGGCCTCAGTTAAATCTGTGCTTATCTTTTTTAAAGGCGCAGCGGTGCAGTAATCCCCACTTCTTTTTCCTAAATCCTTTGGACATCAAAATATTCACTGTGTATTTTAGCTATACTGAGATATTTGTAACACTCGTTCTGGGCAGCATAGTTCTGTGTTGCTTGAAATGGTTAGTTTTTTTGACAAGAGGTATGTGATAAAGAAATCACTCTCACTTCAGCTATACTTTTTGTCACTCTGCATTTTCACCCAACTTGTCTATCAGCCAGTCCAAGGTTTTGACTATGCCAAACAGCACCTTGGCCAACAAGGAGGAGATGAGGAAACACTGCCTGTCAGTCAGGATACCTTAGTGATGTCTCTACAAATACGGGACACACCACTTTCACTAGAAAAGGCTCTGCAACAAGATGGAACTGCCAACAAGAAAAGTCTCACCACTGACAAACACAAAAGGTATCACTCACTCTAAATGTTTTTTACCTACGTGACTTGTATTGATCTGAGGTTAAAAAAATGCATGATGTTACTCAGGTGATAGCAATGATTATATGTTCATTAGTTAACAGTTAACTGTTTGCCTACAGATTTTGTGTGTGTGTGTGTGTGTGTGTGTGTGCAAATAGTCTAAACAAACCCCCCAAAATACTTGAAAACTTGCCTGTGACATGTTAATTAAAAATTGTGTCATAATTGTTTCAGAGTGTAGTGCAAGCAC
Source organism: Aulonocara sp. 'chitande type north' Nkhata Bay (assembly GCF_057382095.1). Taxonomy (NCBI): domain Eukaryota; kingdom Metazoa; phylum Chordata; class Actinopteri; order Cichliformes; family Cichlidae; genus Aulonocara; species Aulonocara sp. 'chitande type north' Nkhata Bay. The sequence continues at coordinate 16,962,522 of NC_141344.1, forward strand.
AATATGCAGAAATGGACCATGCAAACTGAAGTGTTTTGGCAGTTAGACTGATTAGAAGTGACATCATAAAGCAGAGTCCAGTGACAGTAGGAGACAGTGACAGGACCCCCTGCAGCCTTGAAGCTGGTGGTGGAGCAGAGTAAGCAGATGGCTGATGGAGATTTTGAATGAGACGTCTTGGACATTACAAATGAGGTGGAGATGGAGAGGAAGAGAAGGGATGTATGATGATTTTCAAGGCGGGATTTAAAGAACAAGGAGTGGGAGCTGATTGGCTTAGAGAAAGCAAACAGAAACAGAACATAAAAATAGACCTGAGGGAATAGCACAGCTCTGTTCATCACAGTCCTCTTGAACCTTGTATCCCTACTATCAGTAGTAATGACTTAATGAGCTCTGACCAGTAAGAAAAGAAGAAAAAACCTAGCCTCCATACAGAGCTGGCAGATGTATGATCAAGTAGAGCAGCTTTAGAAACGGCTGATCTTTATTCAGTTTGTTTTTCTTGGCATTAGCTTTGAGAATAACTACTATGACACTAGACATTAAAGGAAATGCATTGTGCTGGTTTCAGTCACGCTTATCCAATAAATCCTTATTTGTTCATATAACTAATGAGTCTTCCTCACACACAGATGATCATGGAGATCCACAGGGTTCTGTGCTAGGCCTGATGCTTTTCACAAAAGAATAAAAAATAAAATAAATAAAGTTTTTACAGGCCATAGCTTTAGCTATCATCTGTTAGTGATTTAAACCAAGAACTCTGAGGACATAAATCATGATCCGATATGATGATGGTGCTGAGGAAACGTCTCATCACATAAGGTTAAAACAAAGCTACAACAAAACTCAACCTCCCAGCTGTCTGAGTTGTATACTTCAGTCAGCATGCTGATGTTTGTAAAGCAGGGGTATCAAACTCAATTTCACTAGGACCAGCCTGGGAAATGAGAGCACTAACATGGTTTTATTTAATCAAAAATAATAAAAAATATCCTGAATTATATTGTTGTTTATGTCCCGTAGAGCTTTCTTATACATAAATTGTTCCACAGAAAGCCCCTAAAACTTCCACATGTTGCCTAACCATCATTTGTTTAGTCAAACAAACTACATTCTGGTGTGAGTCACTTAATAAGGAAGAGACATCCTGATAAAAGCAAAATAATTTAACCTTTTTTTGTGCACATATTTTTACAAGTGTAGTATTGTCTTTTTCACAGACCTCGACATGACAGCTCAGTAGCTGCGTGTGAATATCCTCCACTAATGGGCTTGTATTTTCTATTATGAAGCTTGCCTTTACAGCTCCATCACTTTGGGATTTGGCTTGTAAAATCACATTTTTGTAGCTGCCTGCGTCTTTTTAGGCAGTGACTTTTTGAAGCCTCTATACTCTCTACATGGCTCTGTAACTTTGCTGGCATGTGGTTTCAAAATGACAATAGAAGTATATGAGATTGTTTCTTGGGAAATGGATGCACATGGTCCTCTCTTTATGCTCAGCGAAGACATCTGTTGTACTACACAACTGTCTATCTTCAGCATTGGATTTGCATCTTTGTGATATAGGTTAAGGTTGTTAGCTTGTACATAAACTAAAAGGTGGGCCAGATGAAAATTTGTGAAGGGTTGGATTTTGAGTTTTACGTGTTTCCTAGATAAATAATTTAATTGATTTTTTTTTTTACATGAGATCACTACTCATGTGCAAAGTGCCTGAATTATATAAAGAAAGGCAGGATGATAAAACATACATTTTCCTGTCCTATACTCTGTCCTCATTTTACTCCAGTGCTGAGCGATAGGCAGCTATAAGCAGAGTTCTCTGCATGGGCAGGTGAAATTGACCTTTTCCCCCATCTGACAGTCAGTCGCGCTGACTCGGTAATTAATTGCCATGTTAAATCATGCTAAATTATTTAATCAGGGAATGCAAAAGGGCATAATATTTCAAGGCCATGCAAGATAATGATATCGAACAAAATTTATGTAATAGAAAAGGGAATCTATGGACTAGTGGTCCTGCTGTAATGATTTTAAACACTCCTGAGGCAGCAAAAGTTTTTAATTTGTTATTCATCAAGATACTAATGAATAACAAAAAGCTATTAAAGTCTTCATATGTCATCATTAAGTAGATTTTCCTGGTTTTTAACCAGCTATATGCACTTATCCTAAGACGTACCAAGCCTATGATTTACCTTTTTCCACCCTGCGGTCTGTCCTCGCTTCATCTGTTATAAAACAAAGCCTGGCTCCAAGTTTTCAGAGCACAGAACATTTGCTGTAGAGGTTAGTTTGGAATTCTTGTAGCATTTTTTTTTTTCATTCATTCATTTCTGTTGCAAATTTGGTAGTGTTTTGCCTGGTCGGTTCAGAATACAACAAAGAAGGGCGAGCCATGCTGAAGCAATTTCAGCCATGTCAGCATTTATTAATAGCAGCTCAACAAATATAAACCAAACGAACAAATGAAGGTGGCCACCCAGGAGAATAGCTGAAAATCAATCAAATCATAGCAAATGTAAATCTTGCTGGGTGGCTAAAAGGCACCAGCCTTCAAGGTGGGAGGAGAGAGAACCACGGTCAGAGAAAAGAAGCTTATACAGACTCCTGATCACGTGAATTCAGTCTGTGAGTGCAAAAACAGAGTCAGGGATTTGTATCAGAAATAAAAAGGAGGAAGCAGAAAGCAGGCCAAACAGCAACTATTGACGCAAGGCCATCACACTAATTGGTTTTAAAAACAGTTCCAATAACATCAGTGTCAGTGACTCATTTTTATAAGACTATTATACTCTCCAATTTCTAAATTTGATTAGGCAGACGTAAAACTGCCAGTATTAATTAAAATCCTGCTATTATTATTACTATGGTGCCAAAATACAGGAAGCATGTGCTTCAAGATTTTTCCCAAGTGTCACTTATCCAGAGAGCTCAAGGTTGTTCATTTTTGTTTACTGTTTGGTAACGTCAAAAAATAACCTTTAGTTTTAGCTTTTTCATAAATATAGACACATCAATAATGTAAACCGATAGACAAGGAATACTGTGGTTTGACTTACTTTGCCATCCTGTTAATTTAGCTCATCCAAAAGAATGGCTTATGGGATATCGAAGCATCCATCGATGGTCTGTTAGCTCGATTATCTCTTCTGCAATGCCACAATTCAAGTATTGGTTAGATTTTAGTGAAGTTTGTACACAATGATCTGCTAATGGGGCTTCACCGAAACTTCCCAAGGTTATGGTCATATTTGTAATTTCACTGGTGCTTTTTCCACTTTTACAAGAATTGCTACTTAAGTTTTTGCAGATATAACTGTTTGTGAACCTCCGTGGATTTTAGATGTCATTAGTTTGTGTAATTCAGCCAACGAATGACAAGAAGCAACATAACATTCTTCTGTACTTCATCTATTATATTAACCTGTCAATTGTGATTGATCATGAGCCGGATGAGCTATTTTCTGATTGACTTTCCATTCAGTATAACAAGAGAGTGGAATATTAGATATACTTTAAACTTAGATTAAAGGGGGTAAAATGCCACACTGTTGCATTTCAAAAAATTGTTATCATGCATCAACTAATACACATAGCTTGTAAAAACCAAAACGTTTTTTTTGTCAACATCTAAAATCATGTCATTTAATTTTATTTTAATTTTATTACATGATTATGTGCATCCGTGTATAGTGTATCTCTAATAGCCTTAAACCTAAAACTCTCTCACACCGACAGGGTAACCACAATCTGTCCACCTCTATAAATTTTTATATGTTTCTATGCAGCCTCAGACTATAGAGTGGGGCTAGCTCTGCAGCACTGCCTCAGTTAGAGCACGGGGAGGGTAGCCACTGTTCCACTGTCTTTCTTTGCTGTTATCAATTTTAGGCAGACAATTAGGGGATAGACCATAGTGCTTTGATGTCACTGTCAGCCTCGTGGTCTTTTGAGCCGAGGCTTGATCGGCTCTAATTCCAAGTAGAATACGGCGTTTGAAGCAAGTAAAAACAACAGTTTGGATGAAGCAATTGTTTGTCCAGCCTTGCTTCACTCTGGAAATAATCTGACGTGTACTTTGCACATACATCGACACTGCATATGTAGTACAGACACAAAACGGGAAGATAAATGTCCAAAAATCCTTCATATTGCCAATTTTTTTTTAGCAAGAGAATTAGATGATTATTTTGTTATTACATGTTTCAAATATAATAATGGTAGTAAAGTTTTTTGTCAGTAAGATGATTTTTCTATCGTTTGCTTTCATTTTACTGCAAAACGAATGAGTCTCAGTGAACAAAATGAACATACTTGATTGAATACTGTTGATTTCACTGATATACTAAGAGCAGGCAGCATTTGGTGATGATTTTAACATGAGCACACATCTTTTTTATCCTTTTTTTGCTATGCAAAAAAAAAAAAAAATACAGTAATAGCACATTGTGGTAACAGGACAAAGGCTTGAGTGAGCGAGAGAGGAAGGTGAGGTTGTTAAAGCGAGGGATGACATAACCTGGCTCTGAGCCCAGCTTCCTGAGAGCTCACCGCCTTTCTTGTTGCTATGGTTACTTGCAGCAAGTTGCCAAGTGAGGATGGTTCCGTCATCAGCAACGAATCAGAGAAGCCCAATTCCGGCAGGGGCCTGACGGTGTCGAAAATCACAGCACAGCAGAAACTGACAAAGGAGGAGACTCGCAAGAGGGACGGTGAGAGTTACACGCTGATGCAAATACAAATAATTTGCTCTATAGCTCCTTTGCGGACGAGGTCAGGTGTATGACAGATGTTTTTCCATTCTCTCCTATGCAAAACACTTGCATAGGAGGGATGTCTACTACATTTCTACTGCGGCTATTTTTACATTCTAAAGTAGGTACCTCTTCAGCAATAAGCATAGATAGATCTGATCAATATTACATGAAACAGAGAGTCTGCTGGAATAATACACCGTGTCAGACTAGCAGATGCTGTGACACACTGACACAAACACATGCTTGAACACATGTATTAATGCAAAACATAAAAAAAGCCAAACGACCATGTGAAGTCAGCCTTCTCGTGCTCTTTGAGCATTCTGTGCAGTTTATGCGAAATCCATTTAGATGTTGAATTATTTGCTCTTCTATTCTCGTCCACTGAAGCTAAATGTTCTATATGTGGTGGATGTGAGTGAAATTAATCTAATACTCTTTAAATTAGATCAGGGGTGCTCGATTATGATATTCTTAATGCTTAGTTTTGAATAATTCATCAGCTGAGTTAAGGGAAAGCTAGGACTGAATCTAGTTTGTCTGATGCTGAACGAGGAACTAAAGTGCAAAGTCAGTTTTTCTTCATTTATCACAGAGATGCAATGCCACAAGTTTGGAAGTCAAATCTATCTTTGTGATCTATTGTCTCCATCCAAAAACTCGTTTGCTGACACAGACAACTGATGTTTGACATAATCCCAAGTGTCAAGAGGTGACAGGAGCCCTTGGGTGGGCAGGCGGGGGTGGTTATCAGACAGACAGACAAAGAGAGAGTGTGACCGTTTATTCCTCTTTGACTGACAATGTAATGATTAGAGGTATTTGTAGTCTCTTTGTGAGTGAACTCCTTCTCTGTTCTTCAGATCCATATGACACCTCCTCTGGCTCCCTGCAGCTTATCTCCATAAAGCCAGTGGCAGCACAGACCAACTACTCACATCCGGCATCCTCTGACCGCAGCCAGGACTCGGCTATTGTCAATGGAGAGGTGATGCAAATGCACACATCCTCTCAGTTGGATACTTTTTGAACAAAAAAACGTGTCATATAAGCTGGAAGACAGAATTCTGTCCTTGCATACTTCTCTCTTAAGTTTAAAATCGCCAGGAAAAAGTTGGCACAAGGTCACATCTTTCTGTGTGCTACCCACAAATAAGCACATTTTTAATCAACATCAACTTACAGTGAGTCTAAAGAAGAACCTGGAAGTGGATAGTTCAATAATTTATTCTTGGGTTTTAATTTATTTTTCATGTCAGTTGTAATACTGAAGCAACATAATGAATTTTTAATAAGGGTTCATTTTCTATTCACACCTGCCTTCTAAGACAAACCTGTAACTGCATACAGAATAACCTCATGTCTGCATTTGTTCTGATTGTCCTCTGTTCTGCTACATCCTGTGGCCTACCCTCTCTGCAGGTGAACTTGGCACTGAAGCAGAAGTCAGACATTGAACACTACAGGAACAAGCTGAGGCTGAAGGCTAAAAGGAAGGGCTATTATGATTTCCCGTCCACCAATGGCAGCAGCAGTGGCCGGGCTGTGGCACAGAGACAGCGACACGGTCATGAGAGGGCTGCCGATGAGCATGGAAGACCGCTGGAGCCTGATGATGAGCGAGGTTCTACTTATGTCAAGTCTCACAGAAGGTGAGGGGAGAGTAGGGAAGCAGCTGGAAACAAGATTTTACTGACTGTCAACACAAAGAAAGATCCATTCTTGCTTACAAGTTTGACCCACCACATGTATCATGTTCTTCATATTGGTTGATTGGACTTTTAATCATGGACTGCTAGCAATCTCTGCTCACCCCTGCTGTGCCTAATTAGCTTACCTCTATAAGTGAAAGTGCCTCCTCTAATACTGTTATTATCCATTTATGCCATAGTAGGTAGTGGGAGTCCCATTAGGCCTTTCTGATTAGACTGATCCAAATTCAGAGCTTCCCTAATGGAGACAATTCAGGGTTTTGGATGGACCACTATGCTGGTTCTGTCCTGTTTCAACCACACAGATGCACAAAAACATGTGTAGTGTCACGGTCCGCTGTGACGGACCGAGTGGAGAATGCGTGTAATGGACCCAGGTGCGTACACAAGTGAGCAGACGGGAGTGAGTTTTAACAAAAGGCGAGCCTTTAAGATGGCTGAAAACAAGGTGTGCAAATACAGCAGGGATGGCGTGGCTAAACAAAAACCTAAACTGAGAACAAACTATGGTGAGGCTATGGCTTGGAAGACAACAGACCAGGCATGGAAACACGGAGGGTGGGAACACAGACGACGCGACACAGACTGTATGAAACACAGAGACTAAATACACATGAGGGATGATCAGGGGAAGTGGATGCACACGGGGAACACAGGTGACACTGATAATCATAACAAGACACGGCAGGAGTGAACGTAACACTGATGGGAGATGGGCAAAGTAAAGCAGGAAGTACACAGAGGTTCAAACAGGAGGAGAGAGAGCACGGGGAGAACGCAGACATAACGGGCTGGGGAAAACATAGAATAAAACACAAAGAGAGACGAGGGCTCATAAATACACAGAGGGGCACACAGGGGGTAAGAGTCACGAAGGGAAAACACATAAGGAACAACGTAACAGATCAACCCAGGAAGCATGGCCTAAATAAAGAACAAAATACAAAAATACATGAAAACTAAGAATACTGGGCCCACATGGCCCAGGATCATGACAGTGTAGTACTTGTACTTTACATTTAGACATCAGAATAACTCACACTCATCTGCTAAGCAGCAATGTTCAAACCAGAAAGTGGGTTTGTGTGTTCACTTGATGACCATTTTACTTTGAAAAAAATTAATCTTTCAAACAATTATTTGAAATCTGTCCCAGAACTTTTCTTTGATATTCTTGGGATTTTCTAACATATCACATCTCATCCCTCTGTTAACATTTCAGGTAGCATGTATACTTTTCCTCGCCCTGTTCATAATGTCTGGCTCAATAAAAACTGTAAGGTTTATTGTCTTCCTTCACCCATCACTACTTGCCACTGCGGGGAAATTAAAACTGAAAGAGTAAATGTTTTAAGTTAATAACAAAACCAGATTTGATTTGCACTGAATCCACTCTTTACTCTAATTGGCAGGCACTCGCAGGTAGGGCAGGCGGCCTATCGAAGCAGACAAAGCTTAAGCAGTCCGAGCCCCGGAGGAACAGAGATGGACCTGCTTGTAATGAGAGAGAGACCCAGGAGAGGCATCCGCAACAGCGGCTATGATGTGAGTTATATTTCAACACCGACCCTGTCTGCCCAACTAGATCATCCAGCTAGCAGTTAAAAGATAACTCTACACAGGTTCAAGTCTATTTTAAAAAATATGCACCAGTTTATTAAAGATTTGGTAATTTTAACTCTTTTTGTTACTCTTGTCCTTGCTGCCTGTGAAGCGATCCTCTGATGGGGAATTAAAATCCACAGGCTTCATTGTGAGTAAAAGATATTTCCACAGTTCAGCTAAAACTATAATGAGGGTTCATCTGTCTGTGTTGGGCAAACAGAATGCATGTCTTTCAAATTTCCAGCTAATTTTAGTGCAAATTTTCCCCTTCGTATTTCTGTAGACATTGTTAAGCTGCTGTGCAGCTGTAGAGGGACACTTAAGACAAGAGGAAATTTTGTACAGACTACCAGCAAAATGGGGGAAGAGCAGCTTGACAAGACTAAAGCAGTTTTTCACATTTGGCACTGCAGCCCTGAACCTTTCTCGACATTATCCCGCAGAGCTGTATGCGAGAAGCGCATGTCTGACTCAGTCAGAGAATACAATAGGTAATTACCTGGAGAATTTACATCGGGTGAGTGGACGCCGTGTGTCTTGCCTCCTGCAAGCTCTACCCAGGCAGCACCCTCACCTGAACCAAACAGAGTATTTCCAGAGCTGAGAACGCAGCTTTCCTGTAAGAGAAAGGCTTCAGTTAGACATAGGGATGTGTTAGAACACATTAAAAGGCGTTTCTGCGCAGCCATTTTACACTGAATTGCATTAAGAGATCATATCATGTGGGAGTATAGCATTTGTAAAAGCCTGCTTAAAGACAGAGGAAGATATTTATGTGTAAACTTATTTAACAAAGCATTTTAGCAACACTGAAACAAATGCTGGTATTTATTAAATGTATTAATACGAGGTAATTTGCAACCTGTGTGTAGAAGACTGCACAAGTGACTTTTACTTTTCTGATGTATTACTCTTCAACGGTGCCCGTGTTTCCCATTCATTTTAATAGTAATTAAAGAAAAGGTTGCCTATTTGCACTGAATTAAAAGATCAAAATCAATCCCTGCTGGAGTTCAGCCTTATTCTCTATGCAGCAACAGAGCTAGAAATGAGTTATATTCAACTCAGGTGTGGTTTCAAGTGTGCCCCAGCCTGCTGAAGGTAGAAAAGTGGTTCATTTATAATTAAGAGCTAAGATTTATTGGGTCCTGTCGTTTTGATATATAATGCATCTCAGGAAGACTGGTTTATGTCCCTACTGTTTTATTGGTCCATTATGGTTCTGTGTATGGCTTTTTTCTGTCATGAAGACCAAACACAGGCATGGGAGCTTCTAAGAGCAATCAGGCAGACCATTCCTAAAGAGGGCTTTCATTCTGAGCCAGTGCTGGAAATATTTCTCTGAACTTCCACTGACCTGACAGCCATCTGACTTTTCATGGGAGAAAAATAAAAGGGTCTACTGGCTACTTATAGCTGTAGTTTGGGCGCCTATGTTGAATCTTACTGTTTTATGCAATTCTGTTGCTTTGTCTTCTGTTGCAGGTTCAAATCTGGTCTGGCAGCTTTTTGCTTCCAGTTTAAATAGATCAGGTGTTTGAGATGACTAGCTGGTATCGCAAGCAAAACAGTGTGTTGAAGTCTTTGTTACCAACCTTTCGGCTCTGTTAGAAACATGGCACAATGGCCAGTACAAATTACAAGATCCTTTCTCAGAACTCCTGGCCCTGTACATTACAGAGGGCCTCGTGTAGCTGCAGGCTCCATCATTGCAGATATATTTCTCTGATGTTCTGTGTTGCAAGAGGGGCTGATTTATGAGGTGCACCACACTAGGTCTCCCATGACTAGTCTGTAGTCGCACAGGAAGTAGGACAGCCTCAACTCATATTAATTTATCACTAAGTATGAGGACTGATTTCATGTGGCTAAAGAGAAAGTAAGAAAAGATGGAGGAGATTAAGTCTGGGAGTGGAATACATAGAGTTGAGAGGACAGTGGTTATGTATAAAGTATCAGTGGCCCTTCTCCTAAGCTTACTGTAACCAAACTCATAACAACATTGGATTAAACTATTACAGCAAATTAATCTAGTACACTCAAGTGTATGTTAAACAGCCTCTTCTAGCTCAGTCAGCACTTTGTTTGCAACCAAGTGACAGAGTTACAAAATACATTACAGGACTTGTATCTGTTAGCATCCGGACAATTCAGTGTGGAAAGGCTACGTTTAAAAGTATCACAAAAATTTGAAAGTCAAAGCATGCTTTCCACAAACCATCAGCATAAAGCTACCGTGAAACTGATGCTTTTATTCTCTGAGGGCTAAAGTCATCACTGGTGACAACCCTAACCCTAGCCTAAGCTCTAATCATAACCCTGTATTTTGAGAAAAAAATAGGCTTTGATGTGTCTCAGTTGGAATGATCATTTCTTTGTGACTTGATTGCTAAAATCTTAACTGTCAACCTGAGATTAGGGTTTGGGTCACCACAGATAATTTCTTAGGCCTCAGAGGGTTAAACTTGTGCCAAAATTGCATATCTCATCAGTCTTGTTTGTATGTTGCTTGTTTTGTTGTTGTTGTTGTTATTTAAGAAAATGAAACAGATAAATATAGGCTTTTCTACCAAATGTACAAGTTGTCAGACTTTGCAAAAGTATGTTTAGTCTCAGTTCACAATAGTTTCCCTACGGTAATATTTTCAGACTGAGCCAGAGTTGATTGAGGAGACAAATGTTGATCGTATCATGGGACCGCGGGGATACATGTATGGACGGGGCTTGAAAGGCCACTCAGAGACATCCACTCTCAGCTCGCAACCGTCGATTGATGAAGTGCGACAGCAGATGCACCTGCTGCTAGAGGAGGCTTTCAGTCTGGCTTCAGGGGGGCAGTCCACATCTGGAAGGCACTCCCACCACCACCAACCAAACCACTACAACCCTGCGCCGGCTCCCCTCCCTTATGCAGATGTGGTGACCAGTGCACCGGGTACAATGAGCTCTGGACAGGGAGGCCTCCAGTGGGTGCCATCTTATGGTACAGATATGTATCAGTGTAGCCTGCCTGAACCAGTAAGTTGGCTGAGAATCACTTGTGCTCTCTAATACCTGTAATAAAGAAACGTTAACCCTAAATGGCTTTCACAATCTGTTTTAAGGCCTTTCGCTTCACCCAGCTTCCTGAGGCCATGGGTTCTCCTCCCCCTTTACCACCTCGCACTGGGCCCCCTCCTGGGACTTCTCTAAGACGGTAATGCTGAAGATATACACGAGCACAGCTGCAGACAGACCGTGATACTGCTGCCTGTATTTCCCAAAACCCATAAGATATTCAACATTTATTCATATTTAAATGCATATTCAGGGACTAGATAGTCACTGGGTGATGTACTGTGGCCAGCGCGATTTTAGGGCTTCTGTAAATTTTAATATTGGAGCAGTGCATTGAGAGATGGGAAGAATGTTAATAAGGTGCCCACTTTTTCACTCAGCATGTGTCTGCCATCTAGTGGTGTAGTATTGCAGCATGTCTTTGTTTATTGCCTCTCCAATCTCTGTCCAACTTAGTTCCACTTCTGACTTGGGGCCTAAGGGAAGGAGCTTAGAGACATCTGTCGCTGAAATGCAGAGTCAACATGACAACAACCCATATGGGCCAACCACTAGAGCAGCACTTCCATCTATCACTGCAGAGCAGCCTGTGTCCAACTACTCAGGTAAGCATAACAAGGAGATGACTTTGCATTTTAAAAGCAACCCACAGTGTGTTCCAGTGTGCTTAAATGCCAACATTACTTTGTCAAGAATGGAAAAATATTTGGACAAATTAAAATGCTTGAGGTGAAAAGCTGAAATCTATGAACCCACAAATGAAATGAGTCAGTGCCACTCTCTCTTCTCTATTTTTCACAGGAAACCCAATCACGGCTGTCTATGCCATCCCAGCCACGAGGCCCGGTTACTCAGAATACTTTGTGTCCACACCGCCCACCTCCTACCACAGTCCCTCTTGGATGTCTTATCCACCTGAACCCGAGGATGTGCCGCCACAGTGGGCAGATTCTGTAAGGAAGCTCATTTTGCCCGAAGCACCCGAGCCTACTGCAGAATAATTAATGTACAGCGGTAGAATGTCGTTACCAGATGTCGGAATTAAACAGGACAGTCCGGCTTAAGCTGTTGTCCCATAGCTCCAAGAGATCCTTGGACTAATAATTAGATCTTTAAAATAAACTCCTCCAAATGAATTTCTTGAAGGATTAAGAATAAATCAAGACTCTGAACAGGTTAGAGAATGGCTACAAACATAACATACATGTAAGGTTGTTTTTTTTTGTTTTCTCTTATTTTCATACAGTTTCCTGAAACACACTATTAATATGATAAAATATATTAGATAATATTAAAATGCTTCTCCATAAGTTCAATTCAAGCCCAAAGAGCCATAAAGCGTGGTACTGAACTGACATGAATTAATAATAAAAAGTCGCGTAGTTGGGATACCCCTCCCCATTAAACATTTTTTTTGTCCTTTGTCTCATTATGGAACTGACATTGATCCAAAACACATTTTCTGCCCAGTCTTTAACTTTGAAGATGACTGGAACTCACTTAACTTAGTAGCTGTTAAGCACAGTCCTAAATGTTCTTTGTTTTTCATTACAATTGGAAAGGCTCCATTTGTCTTGTTAGATGTGTTATTGCAACCCGTGTGGCCTATGTGTCCCTCCCTCCCTGCACTCTCCCTGTTTGTATGAAATGTTTTTTGTCTTTTTTTTTTTTTCTTGTCTCTTTGCCTGTTTCAACCAAATGCATTCATGCAGTGTCTTTTTGCAGAACCAGTGTCATTTAGAAACCATTTGCTGAACTGAATTTATGGCTGGCGTTGAGTGGACACAACAAAACACTGGGGTAGTTGAGCACATTTCTTAAATGAACACCTTTTTAAAAAATTTACTGTTTGCTTTTTTTCCCTTTTTTTTTTTAGTTTTGTGGTGTGTAATGCTGACACTTAAAATTTGTGTCTTCATGCAAGAGTAGATTTTTGTTCGAAGCAATGTTTGAATCAAGTTGCATCTTAGTTTAATATTTTTGTAGAGCTCCACACTCATTACTTTCCTTGTTACGTTGGTCCATTTTTTTGTATATTTTGCGTTATCACCCATTCTTTTAAATTAGTGGTTCAAGAGAAACTGTTCACTCAGCAAGATGGAAAACTAACGAATATTCTGTCTTCTAACAAAGTCATCTTTAGTGGGCAGTAGTAATGATGTTTCTGTATTTCTGATGTCCTGTTCATCTTGTTTTTCAGGTGCCCCTGCCTGGGTACGTAGAGGCTTTTCCTCATCCTCGCTACCCACAGGGGAGCCCCACCAGGCTGCCTCTGCAGTATAACCAGACACTGGAGCAGCCACCACCTGCCCCAAGCACATCATCCCAGCAAAGTCTACCCCAGGTGCTGAAGGACATGGACAGTATGCCCCTGAGCAGCCTCTCCACCTCTGCACTTGTGCAAGCAATCCGACAGGAGGTGGCAAAGCTAGCGAAGAAGCAGAATGACATGTTTGAGTTCTAGGTTTGATTCTGCTCCTATGTGTGCAGGACATGCACACAGTGGTGGCATTCCTATGGACAGATTTTTGATGTTTGTACTCTATAACAGACTGATGTTCTTTATCCACTGATGATCCACTTATTGATTTCTTTTCATACACCATTGATGTTTTTTTTAGCTCCTGACTTTAGGGAAATGAACAAAAGATTATTGCCATCCTCTGTTGATGATGTCCAAAGTAAGTACACACATCTCTCTGTAGATATGTCAATAGGAGACGCTAAATATGGAAAATGTCTTTTTTTCCCATGATCTCAATTTTTTTGGTAATCAGAGTTAATTGAGAAGAGACAACCCCGTAGCGTTATTGTCTGTACTGAGAGGACCAAATTCTTCCTGTCAGATGGGTAAGTATAAACCACAGTGTATATGAGCATGTACAGTATAAGGACATTGTGTATCTAATCTCCTTTTATAGAACGTTAGCTTGAACAAGATGGGCTCGATCAATATCTGCTAATATCCGAATCCATACAATATCAAACCAGTGCATCGCTTTTTAATGTTTGTTTGCAGATCACATAATAACACCAATAACAACAAATGCTTGTTATCTTGGTGGACTAATATTGTTTTTCTTTATTTAGTTTAAACTAGTTTCTTTAAATTAAGAAATGGTTTAAATACAGTGAATGGGTATTTGTGTTTTCAGTTTAACCCAAGTTAACATGACGATGCATCCATGATGATGTGACTGATGAACTGTATATCTCCGTGTATGCAAAGTGAGAGAATCATTCATGACTGCAGTATTTGTTGGGTGTTCAAAAAGTAAATTCACTTGGTTAGCATTAAGAGACCTTTCCTTTGAACAGTAATAGGTGGTTATTATAGTATATTACTGTTGTCAAATACTTAACCATATGTTTGGCTTTTTTAATGTCGAAAACACAAACACTTTGGCTTTTGCAAACCCAAATGAACAACTTTGAAGTCAAATTTATATGCTCAGCTGGATTTTTATACTTTATCATTTGCCGATGATTCAGCACACCTACTCTACAATTTCAAATCCTTAAACAAAATCCAGTCTCTTAACTTCTAGTAGTATCGGCATCGTTTCTTGTGAAGTTCAACTATAAAGATAGTGAGTATATGCTTGTTTACTGCCCCTAAAGCATCTCGATGGTCTCAATGAGCACATTTAATGAATAAAATGCCACGTTTGTTTAAAGTACTGACACATAATGAGGTTCTGCATCACCGCTCCCATTCAGAGGTTTAAGCGCACAAGCCATCGTGTCATGGTTCAGAAACAGTGTTCAAGATGAACATATCACTGTGGATCATCATTGTGCCCTGGAGTCATGCTATAGAAGACAATTACCTTCATTTTTTTGGGAAGTTTTCATATGTAATGAAACTAAGCCAGGTCATACATAACAATATAAAACATGTCTGCCAACCTTGAAAGTTAAAATGTGAGTATTAATGATAGTGATCCAGGCCCAGTAAATACAGGATATATAGTACATAAATTTACAGGTTAAATAAAAGACCAAGCCTTGAATAGTATAAAGGACACTTATTACAATTATTTTAGCAAGGACAAGAAGAAAGGCGGTCACGATTATTCTCTAGAAAAATGAAAAGAAATCCTGCTGACTTTTCTAATGGGATGGGTTTAATTTAGCCATCTTTATGAACTTTGTCAGCCTCATGTTAGGACACCATATTAGGCCCCAAAACAAATGTTTAAAACTCCCATTGAAGGAATTCTTTCCTCATATTTCACTGTGGCATGAAAGGCTCTAGCAGGTTAGTTTGAACTCTTCATGCATAATTGCTTGCACGGGAACTGAAAGTGGGACTGACTGAAGATGAGTGCATGTAGGCCTACACCAGGGATGCTGCAATATATTTGTATACACACTGAGATGGTATAGATTGCCTACTTTTATTGATATTCACGTGGAATGCTTTGCTGATTATATTCTGATCAATGCTGTTGTGGGTAAACAGTCAGTGGTGACATAAAGAGTGAAGATGCCTTCAAATCATTGTTTCCTTTTATAGAGCAGTATTGCTTTTTCAGCAATCCTGGATGAATTTAGCCTTTTTGCCTCATGATTACTTAAAAAGTCTCCTTCTTTTCCAGTAACTGTTATTTTATACTCATCCCTGTTGATGTGTATGTAGTAATGAAGAAATCTTGTCTGTCCTAAACTCAACACAAACTGTCTGCTTGTTTTTATTAATTTTACTGATTATTCAGACAAGCACTTGTGTCTTAAAAGCTGTAGGTAATACAGTGAAACCATTTTTGTGAGTACCAGAAGTGAAGACCTTTCCACATTCTCATGCTGGATATCTGAGAAAACTTAGTGATATGAAACAAAGGGGTTTTAGGATATTATTTGATTTGAAAAAAGATGAGTATTTATTCTCTAAAATTAAATGCAAAGTGAACTAAATCTATTAAAAAAAAATCAGTGTTTTTTTTTCTTCCAGGCTGGTTTCTTATTTCTCTTCATCTGTTTGACCTTGTTAGATTCAATGATCCTCTCATATTACTCTGACAGAGAGATGAAGAGAATGATTGAGAGGGACAGAAGTTTTAGCCCAGATGATTAAAATGGAATAAAAGGTTTTATTTGGAGAGCAAATCAGTCCCTCCATCGTTTTTTACCCCGAAAATCAGTTTACCTGTCGAGCATTATCGAAGCGGTCAGAGCAACTTATTGTGTAACCATGTGTGTAGTTGTTATCTTGGTATCCTAATTTACTACATGTTCTGTAAGACATGCTAACATGGAGACACAGACGTGGTTGATGGTAATTCAGAAAAACAACAGATGGTTATAAATGTGTAAAGTAACTTGTTTTCATAGACTGCATTGGTTGTGAGCCAACAGCTTTTGCTGTGTGCAGCCACCAGAGGCAGCACTACGCAACTGATTACAAAATTGAAGCTTTCTTTCATTTTAAAAGTTTTTGGGCTCAAATAGCATGACAGCCACATCCATGATTGCCATATTGCCAGGAAATATATCTCTCCTGTAAGTAAGTTGCTTATTTTTGAATACCGTAGAAGAAATAAGCTCCGTAAGCTAACACAGCTGATTTAAATGGCTAAATTACCTCATCAGCATGTCTTGAAGTTCTCCAGAGGCCTGGTAATGAACTAATCGTTTGATTCAAGTGTGTTGACCCAGGGTGAGATCTAAAACCTGCAGGACACCGGCCCTTGAGGCCTGGAGTTGGAAACCCCTGTTGTATGGCAGCATGACTTTAGTAGAGATACATAGTATATGAGCAGGGTTCTGGGGCACACTTGGCATATTACTATAGGTGAATTCACCTGCAACAATTGAAAGCTTCAACAGGCCTTAACTTGCATAAACTCAAGCAAATATTTAAAAAGTAATGTGTCTTATAATATAGAAAGCTGTCTCTTGTCAAAGACTTCTTTGACCTGACTCGGTTCTGTAACACATCAGCAAACTGTGGAGCAAGCATATTCTTGTTTGTGTTACCTGCCAGTTCAGGTCCATGAATAAAAGTGTCATTTCTGACACTACTGCAGAAGTTTGCAGCAAGCTCAACACCCATCAGAGTAGCTAGAGATTATATGAGCTAAGACCCAAAGTGCCATTCTGATGCCACTGAAAGTGCTACAGCTGTGACAGGTACCAGTGCAGCAAAAACTATTCTGTCATGTTGACAGGTGAGCATACTCAAATTTACTCTACTCACATATAGTGTTTGACTTTGCACACATACCATTTTTGACAGTTGAGCTGCAGTGAATCATATCACTGGCAGGGCGGATTGAATGTAGCTTTATTTTCCTTCAGTACTAATAACAGTCATAATCATACTGTACGCAAACGCGCGTTCCAACTTCTTATCTGGTGCGCGTCTTTTATTTTGACCCCGAATGCGCTCCTGCGGACCACTTGTGTGCAGCCCTGCCTATAACCATCCCTTTCTTGTTGAAAAAATGAGGTAAAATTACCTAGAGACTCAGGTGTATGTCTTTGTTGGCTATATTTACAGCAGCTGTAGGGAATGGAGTTAAAGTCATTTTGCTTTTCTAAAATCAGAAATATTAACAAGCACTTCTGGCAATGTAGCCTAATATACATTCTACCACAGAGATGCTTTCAGGTGCGGGTCCCAAAACAGAACAGAAGAATCTGAGATGAAATATTTAAAAAACAATTACAGACTTTTACAGAAATTTCTCTGAACTTTAACATAAATTTAACATAACTAAAGAGCTAGCATATTCTTGTTTCAAGGTCAAATGACTTGTGTTAATTCACTATAATACAGTGCTTCTGTTCATATGACCTTATTGACAAAAATACTTATGTATGTCATATTTTATTATCGTCATGTTTTGTGTACCAGCATGAGCGCCAGGCACTGTTGCCTTTTGTATGTGTGTGTGTGTGTGTGTGTGTACAAAAATAATGCATTAAATCTGTAGTTCAGTATTTTACCACTAGGGCTCTCCCTAGTGCCATGCAAACAAACGCCCTCTCTCTGGAAATGGTAAATAGGCTTCCAAGTCAGAACACATCTAAATCGCCTTTACTTGCATAAAGAGAGAGCTGCACTGGTAATATGCACAAAATGTTACATGAGATGGACACAGTATCAGGAAAATTATACAAAACTGGATTATACGATACAATTAAGTAGAATGAACCAAAAGTAAACGAAATTTTATCATGTATCAAGTTGCATTTAAATCTTTTTTTAGTAATGCAATCTGCTCAAGAATAGATGCACAGACGGGAATATACAAGACTGAGATGTTTCTTGCCTGTTGTTGCCATAAACATCAGAGTCTCCTTCACTCAAAAATCAAAGTGACGTCTTTTTGTTCACCTTTGTTGTGCAGATTGAAGTATGTTCAGGATCAAATAGCAGAAGGTTGTTTCAGATGAATCTGCTGAGAGTGGGAATTTTGTTTGTGACTTGTAAATGCAATCTTGATTTGTGACATAAGAAAAACCAGGGACTAAACCATAATTCAACTTAAACCAGTGTGATGTGAAACCTTGCAGCTGCTGTGGTTTCCAAATGCACAGTTCAATCCTGTTAGCCCCATGAAAGATGTATATGTATTCGTTAGAAGTTAGACCACCATCATCATTCATATGACACATTCTAAAGTCAGCTCTGTGTCATAACATGTCCAGTTTGTGTCCATATATACTGCATATATTAGTTATCAATGCAAATACACATACAAATCCAAATACACATTAAGGTTTGAAGAAAAGTGGGGAGACTTAAAACTTTTGGCAGATTTTAATGAGAATACCAAATCTGTACGGTTCAGATGCTTTTGTCCATCACCATGCTTTGATGTTGCTGCACAATTTTTTAGGCCTCATATCCACACCTCTGCTTTTCTGTCCCCTCTCCTGACTAACTCTTATCTATTTCCCCGAATCCTCGTTTAATTCAATGAAATGCACAACGCATGGAAGCAGTCGTTCTTGTATTTGATATTCTTTTTCCCAGGTAGAGTGTAGATATAGTTAGAGCCTATTTGTCAGTTGTAATTAAATGTGATCGAACTCTGAAGGTCCATTATCTCTAATAAAGGCTGCTTAAAGTAATTATAATGCAGACTTCTGAGAAGACATCAGCACAGAGATTTGATAATGATCAGTACAAGGACCGGTCAAGGGTGGAAAACAAACTTGAAAGTAACTTAACAAATTTCCTGTGATACCACAAGTGACATTTTCTCACATTGATATTCACAACTATGTTTGCACTTTTAACTCGTAAACTGAATTCTGACTGAGGTATTGCTGGGAGCAGAGAGAATTTGTGAAATGAAGTGTAACTGTTTTGGTATTAGTATGCGTCAGGAGGTCCCGATGAGGCAAATGATACATCACTTCGCCCTTAAATTACCTAATGACAACGGATATCCCCAAAGATAACAATCAGATCAATAAAGTATTCTGATTCTGATTCTGATTTTCTTCTTGTATCCATATCATTTGATATGGATGAAAATGACACATTGTTTTCCACTGACTGAACTCTTCCCCAGTGGTATAATTTTAATATGTGAACTCAGTGGGTGGTGGATTGAAAGTCAGACTCAGAACCAGACAGACTGAGTCTCATTAACTGAGGCGCCTCTGAACTACACGGTGGAATAGAACGTTAAAATTATCTTAGTGCCTGTCGTGCCTCTGCAGCATATGCTTCAGTTTGCATGAATCATGCGCGTACAGTAAATAAAGCAATACAACTTTTTCTGTGTCAGGGCAGTTGAGCTTTAAATAGACAAACCTTTAGGGTTTTCAGTACAGTGGTTGTGTGTGGTGTGATTCAGGCTGCCATTTCATGTAATTCTATTGATTATATCTGCCTACTCCAGTCGGTGCATCATAGCGAATTCCACTCTGCAGAAGTTCAGTCCACCTCCTTAAAAAAATGAGGGGACCACAGCCATGACCTGCTTACTCTAAGTTTAAAACTTTCCAAAGTTTATCACTCATAACTGACTCCATGAAGCTAAAATAACTGGATGTCCCTTTCTGCCTTTGCTTTTCCTTTCATGCACTCTCATATTTAGTGTTTTTGCAGTACGCTACTCTAGGGGCTGTCAAAGATACTTAACAGACAAATCATATGATAATAATGTATTGCAGTTGCTGTTACATTTATATGATTGAGATTTGTGTATTTTATTACTTGTGTGACCATTTGAAAATCAAAATGTTATTAACCTTATTAAATAAATTATAAGAAATCTAAATATTTGTCTGGTTAAACTGATCAACTAATGAACTAATTTGCTTGAAATACCTTTAAGTTGACATTTATTTTTCCACCAACTTCTCTATTATCTGCCAGAGATAGTGATTAGGAGAGGACCCAGATGCAGGACACAAAGGAGTAACAAACAAGAGCAATCTGTTTAATCAAGGCTGATGATGAGATTTGCGCATTAACAAAGTCCAAAAGGTAAAAACACAAGATGCACAGTGACATAGGTCAGCTAGAGGAACCTAACAGATAAACTAGATGTGGGAGACACTGGAGGATGTATATACAGAGCACTAATTAGAGAAAGAGACACAAGTGAGGGCAGAAAAACAACCGGGGAAAGCAATCAGGGAGAAGCACAGAATCACAAAGGAGGGAGAAGACAGGAAGTAAAACTAAAATTAAACACAAAAGAAAACAAACCTTCAAGATAAAACAGGCAATAGCTAAAGGACACTAACAAAGACCTGAAGAAAATTACTGAATAAGAAATCAGGGACAAGCGAACACAGCAACATAGACTAATACAGTTACTAATAATATACAGGGTGGGCCATTTATATGGATACACCGTAATAACATGGGAATAATAATAATAATAATAATAAACTTTATTTATAAAGCACACTAAAAAACCAAGGTGCTTGACAAAAATAAAATAGGAAAAGGGAGATGGGAGGGAAAAGAGAAAGGACCTGGCACGTATCAATTATAAAAACCTTGACAATCGTAAGATATAAAAGTAGTACACAAGCATAACGGATAAAAATGTACCAACGCACACCAAGTGTTAACTAGGTGGAAAGGCAAGATTAAACAAATAAGTCTTCAGCCGTGATTTAAACAGTGGCATAGAGTCAGACGCCCGAATAGCAGCAGGAAGGTTGTTCCATAAGACCGGGGCAGCTACAGCAAATGCGCGGTCACCGCGAGACTTCAGCCGAGAACGAGGTTGCTCCAGAAGAATTTGGGTAGCAGATCTAAGTGCTCTGACAGGAGTGTGTAACCTGAGAAGCTCATTGAGGTAGCTCGGCGCCAAATTATTAATGGTTTTGTAGGTGAAAAGTAATATTTTAAATTGAATACGGTATTTAATTGGAAGCCAGTGCAAGCCAGCAAGAACAGGAGTGATGGAAGAAAACTTCCTGCTACCTGTCAAAAGGCGTGCCGCCGCATTCTGGACAGTCTGCAATCTAACGAGAAGGGTGGAGGAAAGGCCAATGTAAAGAGAGTTGCAGTTGTCCAACCTGGAAGTCACGAATGCATGAATGAGTTTTTCCAGGTCAATGTGCGGAATATAGCGCTTAGCCTTAGAAATGAGGCGCAGCTGATTAAAACTAGACCTCACAACAGCAGACACTTGCTTGTCAAATTTAAGCGAGCTATCCAGTAGTATGCCCAAATTACTGGCATAATCAGAAGGAGAGCTAGCAAAAGGCATCAGAGCAGCACACAGTTGGTCACGGGGGATTTTACTATCAAACACCACGATCTCCGTTTTCTTTTCATTCAGGACAAGTGAATTACTCTTGAACCAACCTTTAACCTCACGCATGCATTCACGAAAATAGTGAAAAGACATAGCAAGATCGTCAGTAATCTCAAAATAAATCTGTATATCATCAGCATAGCAATGAAAGGCAAAATTAGACTTCTCAAAAATTGCTCCAAGAGGGAGCAGATATAGCGAAAAGAGAATAGGGCCTAATACAGATCCTTGAGGCACACCACAGTGTACAGGTACCGAGGAAGATGAGAAGTTGCCCAAATTAACCGAAAAAGACCTGTCAGCAAGATAAGATTTAAACCAGTTGAGGGCAGTGCCTCTTATACCCACAGTATGCTCAAGTCTTAGTAGAAGAATGTTATGATCAACCATATCAATAGCAGAGGAAAGGTCCAAAAAAACCAGGACCACAGAGCGTCCAGAGTCAGTGCTTACAAATAGGTCATTGAGAACTCTAAGCAAGGCCGTTTCAGTGCTGTGCCGTGGCTTAAAGGCAGACTGAAATTTCTCTGCAATGTTGTTCGCGTCTAAGTATGCCTGAAGCTGAGAAAGAACTAGTCGCTCCAGGATCTTGGAATGAAACGGAAGCTTAGAGATTGGTCGATAGTTCAAAAGATCATAACAATCAAGATTCTTTTTTTTTCAGAATAGGCTGGACTACAGCATGCTTAAAGGCCAGTGGGACACATCCAGAGAGTAGAGAAAAATTCATTAAGAATAGAATGCTCGGTCCAATTACATCAAAACAGCCCTTAACAATGCGTGATGGGAGAATATCAAACACAGCATTGGTGTTTTTCAGTTGATCAACCAGCTGCTTCAGAGTCGAAAGCGACACGGGCTCAAATTGATGAAAAGTTGAATTACACTCAGAGGAAAAGACAGGATAAGAGGCAGACGAAGAGGAAAGCTTAAGGGATGAAACCTTATCTAAAAAAAGAATTTGAAAACGCTCACAAAGAGCTTGTGAATACAGTAAAGGCATATCAGGACAGGGATTAACAACAGAATTAAAATTTTTAAATAGCATACGAGGGTTGTGACCATTAGCCAAAATGACTTTGGAAAGAAAAGATGCCTTAGCCATTCTAGCAGCAGTTTGAAACTGTGAGCGGCTGGTCCATAACATATCATAAGAAACCTGAAGTTTATCTTTTTTCCACCTCCTCTCATCACGGCGACAGACACGTCATAAGGCACGTGTAGTATCATTTAGCCAGCAACGAGAGTAGGCTCTAGGGCGCTTCATTTTGATGGGAGCAACAGAATCAAGAATAAAAGAACAAACAGATAACAGGATATTAGCACAACCATCAACCGAACAGAGAGAACAGTCGTCAGGTACAGCCGAATCAGAGAGAGATGAAAATAATGATAGCAAAGTATCAGCATAACCATCAGATGAGCGAACTGAGCAGCAGTCAGGAATTATAGGCGCCAAATCTAAAAAAGACACAGCAAACTTTGACACAGCTTTAGAGCTGAGTACGCGTAGCGGACGAGAAAGTGCTCCAGGCTGCAGTCCAGCGGCAGATAAGCCAATATCAAAGGAAATTAGAAAATGATCTGAAATCCCAGCGTCATTTATATCCTTAATACAAATATCCAGGCCATACGTAAAGACCAAGTCCAAAATATGGCCTTTAACGTGGGTTGGTTCATTTACCCATTAAAGGAGGTTAAAAGAGTCCATTAAAGCAAGAAAGTCTTTAGCAAGCAGGTCATTCTTACAACAGATGTGTATGTTAAAATCACTAAGAATAAGAATGGAATCATATTTAAAAAGAACGGAACCCAAGAAGTCGGGAAAGTCCGAAATAAAACACTTGTTATATTTTGGCGGTCGATAGACCAACACACATAAAGTGGTTGTGGAAGCAGTCATCTCCAATAACTGGACTTCAAAACTAGCAAAGTTAGAATGGTTGGTGATATTAAAGTCCTGTTTGTGGCACATTAGTATATGTGAGGGGTAAACTCATCAAGATGGGTGGTGACCATGGTGGCCATTTAGAAGTCGGCCATCTTGGATACAACTTTTCAATAGAAAGAGGGCCATGTGACACATCAAACTTATTGGTAATGTCACAAGAAAAACAATGGTGTGCTTGGTTTCAACGTAACTTTACTCTTTCATGAGTTATTTACAAGTTTCTCTTTGTTCACAGCCATTGACATGTCGAAGAGGTTAACACGTGAGGAGTGGATCGAAATTGTGTTGATATCTGGTGAACGCAGTCATTGCAGCAGATTTCAATGCAAGACACCCTACGAGACCACCCATCTCCCATGCTACAGTTAGCAAACTGCTTGCTAAGTTTCGTGAAACTGGTTCAGTGTTGGATTTGCCAAAATGTAGAACTAAGAAACCAGCACTGGACTAAGACTCATTACTAGAATATAGATAAGACAGGAACAAAATACTTAATGTTAGAAAAACTAGTATTAATAGTATATATGAAATAGTAGACTTTCAATACATAAACTAAAACAGCAATTAGAAACTCAAACTAGCAATAAATAACGAATAACATAGAAAACAAACTCGATAACTTTAAAAAAATCACCTCAAACTTACACATCATTGTTTACACATCAGTTTGAGGATATAGCAGCTAATATAGCTTCATTGTGCTTCATGACAACACAGCAATCTCTTGAAATAGGAACAGGAAAAGTCTTGTAAGTGCTCAGTAGTTAGTGCAATGCTTGTCTTTGTGTTCCTCTCTGTAGTTCATGCTTGTATTTATCCAATTCATGGATATTTCGGTGAATGAAATACAATAAGTTAAGTGTTAAACAAGTGAAGACAGTCAGGCTATATTTATTCACTTTGATGTGCTGTGCTCTTAAAGAAATAAGCTCTGTGCTCATATTAAGGGTTTCATTAAATTTTTCTGGCAAGTGGCTCAAGTGACTATAATAACAAGAATGTGTCCTATTAAAGAAAAATGTCAAGTTTTCCACTCACACTTAAGGAAAGAACTCAGACGTAGGTGCTTAGCAGCTAAATATTCACTGCTTTTAAGTTTGTTACTGTTTCACACCAGAAAAAAAGTGTTGCCCCTGTATGTCTTTCCAAGTATTTATGAGGAAAAACCATCAAAAGTCTTTATACTTAATGTTGAACTGGGTTGGAAGCCACTTAGTAGTGAGTAACAGGCTGGTTCCTCCTTCGCAACTTGGCCATTAAAATCCAGCCCTGTCTCGGTTGTAATGGGAAACATCTAAAAGCCTTTGGCTGGGTGGAATATGCAGAGCTTTGGCTGTAGCATGAGCTGAAAACTGGCAAAGCTTACCTCTCTTATTTGGATTAATATCCCCTGCACCTGTCTTCTGGGAAATTAATGGGTGTTACTGTAAGCAGCCTTCTTTCTTCCTCAAATCTTTTCTGCTGATTTCTCACTTTCTTGACCCCTTCTGCCAGTTCTTTTTACCTCTCTCTGTTGTCCTTCCATACTTTCCCTCTGTAGATTAATTGCTCAGTGATACCATATGTTAAAGAGTGCTGAGCTCCCCTACCCAGCTGTTTGAAACCTGAGTAGTCAGCAGAATTTAGCTGCCTGGCCCTCACTTGCCACTTCTTATGCA
The DNA here is from genome assembly GCF_057382095.1 of Aulonocara sp. 'chitande type north' Nkhata Bay. Taxonomy (NCBI): domain Eukaryota; kingdom Metazoa; phylum Chordata; class Actinopteri; order Cichliformes; family Cichlidae; genus Aulonocara; species Aulonocara sp. 'chitande type north' Nkhata Bay. Next base: position 16,988,016 of record NC_141344.1, read on the forward strand.
TTTGCTCCTTCCGTTTCCAGTCCTCTTCAATGGACCTCCTTCTGTCTTTTATCCTTCTCACTTGTGTGCTGCTTTCTTTGCAATATTCCCAGCTAGAAATGTCATGATGTGGCCAGTTTTAGTTTTATGATTACTTTTACTGTTGCAACCTAAACATTAAAAAAAAATTTTTCAAGACAAAAAGTTTATTTTTGCAGATTTCTACAGATTATATAGGAACAAAATATCTTTACCATTTCTCTACAGGGGAAGTGAGGCCAGCTAAAGAAGAAAAGCAAAAAGGCGGTTGGTCCAAATGACATAGTTGTTCATGTATGAGGTGTAGATTTTTTGAACAGGTTGTTTAACACAGTTCTGGAGAGTGAGAGGATGCCTGAGGAAAGCAAAGGAAAGATGGCTGGTACTGATTTTCATAAAATGGGTGATGTGCAGAGCTGTAGCAAAAAGGGATAAAGCTGATGAGCCACACCATGAAAATGACAGACTGTTGAAGCTGGGTTAAGAAGAGAAGTGACAATTGGTGAACAGCAGTATAGTTTCATGTTGCGAAAGAGTACTACAGATGTGATATTTACTTTGAGAGTGCTGATGTAGAAGTATAGTGAGTGTCAGGAGTGGCACTGCGTCATTGTGGATGTAGAAAAGACATGCATGTGATAAGGTGTCAGTGAGCAGCCTGGGAGGAGAAAAGAATGAAGACCACAGAGAAGATTTACGATGTAGTAAATGAGGACATGCAGAGGGTTGATGTGACAGAACAGGTTGCTACCATACTGTACCATCTTCTTGTTTTGGCAACCTGTAAAGTGATGAGCCAAAAGAACAAGAGTAATCTAGATATTGCATTCTTGTATTAAAAGTAAATAATTATTATTCTAAAACTTTCACAATTAACTTGTTTGAATGAGTTCAGATCAATTCTGCTGTTTTCCTTTTAAAATCAGTTCCAAATCAGTGCCTAGTTAGCATAATATTTGCCATTTAACAAAAAGGTTTTATCATTTTATTTCTTGAGGAAAAACCAATACAATGCCTCAAAATAGCTGATTAATTGCTTTCCTTTGCCAATCAAAATGACACATTTAAAGGCCTTATTGGCTCTGCAAAGTTGTGATTGGCATTAACTGAATGATTGCAAAATAACCACCAAGTCAACAGATAATGAAAATAATTAATTGCAGTACTTCAACAGAGGCTGTCACGTTTGTTCTTTACTATGTTTATTGTGTATGACCCAACAGTTAATTGCTTTGTGTAGAGTGATGATAAAAGAGGCCTCTCTTTTGAACTGTTATTGTTTGTGCATCCTTGCCGTGGTTTGATTTTTAGAGGCTTATTGGGTTCCCTAACGTGATGGTAATTAGAATATTTACATTTTTTTTACTCTGGCAATTTCAAGTCCTTTACATGCTGCACCTACAGTCAGAAGTCACCAAATCATGTCTGAGAGTTACTACAAATATTTGTGCATTACTTTAACTCATATACATAACAAGGATAAACAAATTTCAGCATAATTCATAAAATAAGATTACCTTCCATGTTAGAAGATGGCCTTGTGTGTGATTTGTGACCGCACACAGGGAAGTGAATGGGAAATGAGTGACTCTCTGCTGAGAGTGTGTGAGCAGTAACATTATCAGCTGATTGCCACAGCCGCTGTGAAGTGCATGCTGACAGGGTGATTAAGTTATTTAAATCAGTTCCATATACTCTATTGCCTAGATAGGACAAACCTTTCAAAAAATGAAAAAGAAGGTCTAGTGTCTTTTTGCATATATGGTCCAAACACAAGGTTACAACTGTGAGCCTTTGCTAGTGTGTGGGTTAAAGTCATGATAAAACAAAAGGTTTTATGTGTGTATGACAACAAAAAAAGGCCAGCCCTTACCAAGTCTTGAAATTATAACAAAAATGGAACCAAAATGCCAAAGCAGCGGGTGGAATTTCTAATTTTATTCAATTTGGGTTTATTTATTTAGCACCTAGATCTAGTTGCCTCAAGGCACTTTATATTGTCAGATAAGGACCCTACAATAACACAGAGAAAACAGAAAAAACCCAACAGTCAGAATACCGCCTATGTGCAAGCATTTTGGTGACAACTCCCTTTTAACAGGATGAAACCTCTGGTAGAGGTTTCACAGAAGAGGGGCCTGAAAGCCGAAGGCTCTGCTTCCCACTATTGTCATGGTTTTGGGTCATTTTGACACAGCATTTTCAGTTTCTTGTATTTTGGTGTTTTTTATGTATTATGGTTTATTTTCTGATTCTTTAATTGTCCTGTTTTTAACATTATAATCCTAAGTTTCCATGTTGTTCTGGTTAAGAGTTTTGTTCTCAAGTTTTAGATCAGTGTCTAGTCTGTGTCTGTCATGTTTCCTGTTTTACTTTGAAAGTCTCATATGTTAGCGTATCCAGTGTTACTCTCCCCTGTGCTATCATCATGTTTCATTCGAGTCAGCTGTGTCCTCATGTGTCTCCAGTTCTCCTGATCACCTCACATGTGTATTTAAGTGCTCCGTTTCCCTTTGTTCATTGTCATGTCATCTGTGTTACCTGCCACCATGTCATCACAGTCAGAATCTTCACAATCTTTGTAGTTGAGTCTTAGTTTCTCTAGTTTAGTTTAGCCGCTGTCCCTGCTGTCATGCCACCTTGTTTCAGCCATAATAAAGGCTTGCCTTTTGTTTAAAGTTCAGTTTTGTCTAGAGATGGCACGATACCACTTTTTTATGTCCGATACCGATACCGATATCATAAATTTGGATATCTGCCGATACCGATATGAATCCGATATAATGTTTTTTAATCAACAAAACTGTTTTTAAATATCTTGCTGCATTTTGTATAAGTTCATACTCAAGTTTAAAACAACAACTACACTAAAGCTATTCTGTTATACCTGTATGCAAAAAAAATATTTCATAGTTCAGCAATACTGATCAATCTAATAAACTCAAACCTGCACCATCCTCCCTATTCTGGTATTTTAAAGAATACTTAGCATAAATATTAAGCAACCTAACTAATAGGGTTCCAACTCCCAGCAGCAACAAAAATAAATAAATAAAAAATAGGGAACCACCCCTCACGCGCCACCTCATGATGCTTAATCGACGTAATCAACCTTAATTTGATGCAGTGTGAAAAAAAAATGCACAGAAATCAATTATTTTTCAAGAAATATTAAATAGATTCAACATCTTTCTTCAACAAAATTGCAGACTGCACAGATGGTACCTTCCCAGAGGAAAAAGTACTATAGCTTACTAGGGTATATTAGACTTAACAGTTACTATATACAATAATGGACTTCTATACATTTTACATCAGATTAAAACTTTGGGTGTAAGATTCAGATAAATATTAAATAATTAAAAGCTCGACATTTTAAATGAGAATAAGAAAGAAAATTATGTCTTTGTGCCCCCTTTTCCCTGTTAATGCCCTATCGGCCCCCCTGGCTAAACTTTGCTAGATCCGCCCCTGCACAGTTACCAGCGTCAGCTACGTAGAAAAAGATCCTGGAGTAGAAAGAAATATTAAATAAATTCTAACAACAGCTGATCAAGCTTAAACGTGCTGCTGTTGTTCAGCCGCTGGTTTCCTCTTTCTGGTGCAAAGTGGGCCAAAAACAAACAAGAGACACGGACTTGCGACAGAAAAGCCGATCAGCTGATCATTAAGCAGTTTCACGATTGAAGTAGCAGCCGGAGAGCGAGAGGCAGTCGCTAGTTAAGCTTAACGCAGGAATGCTTTACAAACATTCAGAGATGGACTTACACACTTGCTTTACTTCTCTCGGGGTAACTTTGTCAGAGATGAAATGCCGGGTTGCTAGCGAAGCTCCACATGCTATCCAGACCACCGACAGGTCCCGCATGCCACAGCCGCTCTATCACGTGATGCATACTGCTCCGACCTAACGTTCTGAGGTGAGTTACAGCGTGTTGCAAGTTTTGTGAGGTGCTTTCGTGATATTTAGTGGATCGGATTACATTTTTTATTTTTCTCCGATATCCGATCCAGTAATTTAGGTCAGTATCGGACCGATACCGATACGTAATATCGGATCGGTCCATCTCTAGTTTTGTCTCCTCGCCTGTGTCTGCTCCGCTCGATTTGCCCCGCAGACCGTGACAATTATACTTTTAGATACCCTAAGAACCACAAGTAAATCAGAGGAAAACGCTCTATTGGGTACTATTGCTCTATGGTACTAGAGGGTTTTTTAAGATAAGATGAGACCTGATTATTTTTTATCATTGTGCAGGAATTATCACCACTTTTCTTCCCATTGTTGCTGTTTGCAGACAACCATTTATGAGCAGTTCTTTCAAATTATGCCAAAACCTTTAAGTCTTGTTGAGATCTGAAATTTTGACTGGGCCGTTGCAACACTTTCTTTTCTTTTTCAGCAATTCTGTTGTAGATTTTTTGGTGTGATTGGAATCATTGCTTGATCACTGCTACTAGACATCGTTTTTGGCATAGCTTTAGCTGTCAGACAAATGACCTTACATTTGACTCCAGAATACTGGCACTGTACATTTTCATCATCACTTTGATCCCACCTGTCCAAAGCACATTGTTCCAGAGGTTTTAAAGTTTGTTCAGATGAAGTCATGCTGCCATGTTCTTTTTGGAGAGAAGAGGATTTCTCCTTGGAAACCATTTTCAAACAAGCCACATTAGTTCCATTTTTTTTTCTAATTGCACTATCATATATGTTAATATTAACAACCTAATAGATGGTGGTACAGTCTGAGATGTAGCTCTTATCTTGGGGCGACCGTGGCTAAGGGAGTTGGGAAGCGCATCTGTAACCGGAAGGTTGCCGGTTCGATCCCTGGGCTCTCTGTCCTGGTCGTTGTGTCCTTGGGCAAGACACTTTACCCTACCGCCTACTGGTGTTGGCCAGAGGGGCCGATGGCGCAATATGGCAGCCTCGCTTCTGTCAGTCTGCCCCAGGGCAGCTGTGGCTACAACCGTAGCTTGCCTCCACCAGTGTGTGAATGAATAGTGGCATTGTAAAGCACTTTGGGTGCCTTGAAAAGTGCTATATAAATCCAATCCATTATTATGTATTTGTAGTTTTTCTGATCATTGCCGGGTCTGACCTTGGGGTGAATTTGCTCGGATTTCCACTCCTGGGAGAATTGGCAGCTATCTTTTTCTAGTAGTGAATACTCATTCTCACCACGGAGTAATGAATTTCAGATTGTTTGGAAATGGCAATATAACCCTTCCCAGGCTGATGGGCAGCAATAAGTGCTTCTCTAAGATCTTTGTTGATGTCTTTTGTCCTTGACACTGTGTTAACACACACCTGAATGCTCCAGACTAGGAAACTGCCAAAAATTCAGCTTTTATAGAGGTGCTCATACTTTTTTTTTATGGTGAATTAATCAACTGTATTTGATAAGCAGTACCTGGCTTCTGCTCACCCTCCTAATTCCTATGAAAGCAGCAAGGTTGTGCAATTTTTTTCAAACTTAACTTTTACTAAAAAAATAATGATGCGTACATTACGTGCTGCAGAGATGGGCAGTAATGAGTCATCCGATTACTTTTTTCAAGTAACAACCAGTACAACGACCAAGTAAGGGATTACTATTGCAAAAAAGTAATTAGATTACTGTTACTTTCCAGTAAGCATTTTCCGTTACTGCGTTACTAAACCGTGATTTTGTTTGTGAGAATGTCTCATTATAATAACGTACAAGTGTGCGACGTCCATGGAGCAACAGACAAGTGTAGATCAACAGTGGATAATATGGAGTGCGGGAGAGAGTACGACCATGCAGCATTTAAAGCTTGGAAGTACTGACATTACTTTGAGTTTGAATCCGTAAAAAGTGACAAAAACATTAACATCTGCTGTAAACTCTGAGTGGAAAGAAAACTTTATTCTACAGCAAAATATTTAACTTCAAATATGAGCAAGCATCTCGCAAGCCAGCACGGGAATGTGAAATTCACAGAGAAACCCCCGGATCCCCCCACTGACATGGCCGGCATCGGGCAAACCTCCACCAACTCCGCTCCTGCTTAACAGGTGAAAATAGATTTAAGAGCAACAGGACTTAGTGCTGCTAAATCTTTGATTTTATTTATTTTTTCTTGTGTTTTACTTGCATCTATCTGAAAGAGTGAGCGTAACCACAAAAAATTATTTTTATTTTATATGCTGGAATATGCAGAAAATAGGTTTAAATGTTAAACAAATGTCTTCAGGTCAAAGACTGTTGCATATAATTAAAATTTTGCTTGATGCAATGTGCATAAAGTTAAAAGATTAAAACTAATAAAACAATTTTTAAAAAGAGACTTTTTCATTTGATTCAATTTTGTATGCTGGATTATGCAGAAAAAATACAACTGGGCTGAAAGGTCTGTTGCTTTATTATGTATTCAGGTTGTGTATCATGTTAAGTAATGGGATTACTTTCTTGGAGAAGTAATCAGTAATTAGTAACTAATTGCTATTTTCAAGTAACTTGACCAACACTGATGTGCTGTACTTCATATGACTTATGTTTACCTAATTTTATGGTAATGAGCAACTTCTTTTTCAATTTTCTTTTTCACTAATTTGCAGTGACGGGTATTAAGCTATTTAGTGCTGTCAGCGTTAATCTTGTTAAAATTACGTTAATGCCATAACCGCATTAACGCAGCAAATCTCTATTAGCAAGTTATCGTGGCTCGTGGCTGGACGGCGCTAACGAGCTAACCGTGCTAACACGTTGACACCGTGCAGCCCCATGCACATTAATGCAGTTATGACGTTAACGTCATTTTAACGAGATTAACGCTGACAGCACTAAAGCTATTACTTAATGAAGCCTTTGTGACACTAGAGTAGACAAATAAAGAGAACAGATTTGATCAAGTGCTGTATGACTTTCTCAGTCACTAGAGTGCAATATCCAAAACAGCATTAACCAGTGTTCAAAATGAAGATGATAATCTCAATCGATATGGATGATGATTTAAAGCACCGTATAGTTTTTAAAAAAGTCAGTTCAACAAAATCAATCTCACAGGTGAACCTCGCAAATTTAAGGTATTGATGCCGACTAGTCTCTTTAAAATTCACAGAGACACAATGTGCTATCAGTGCAAACCAACTAACATAACATTTTGTTAGAGAAAGGCTACTGGTGCAATTGTATTCTCACCTACGTAAGTGTTTTCCTACGTAGGTGAGAATACAATCGCATCACCTGGTAAATTGCACTTCCTACATTGTGTACCGTTACTTGTCATACTGCTGCTGTCACAAAAAAGAATGTGAAATGAGGCAAAGCAAGGAATGAAAGCCAGAGTACCAGAGAGGCTTATTGAATACATAAATCACTTCCTGGATCGAGGGTATGTTGTTTCATTGCTAATGGATCTCCACTGGAAGTGCTCTGTAAATCACAGTAACCACAAGCAGTACTACTCAGAGGCGGGACTCCACAGGCAAAATGAGAAAGAAGACATTATTCTGTTGCTTTCTATTTTGTTTCCCCTTTTCCCTCCATTGCCCTCTTGCAGGGATTTTGGTCCATACAGAACTGCAAAATAAGCAGTATTTAGGTTACTGCCTTTCTGCTCTCTGGGTAAATAGGTACTTACTCAGCTCAGTGGGGGTGGTATTAATCCCTGATGCTGCACAAAAACCCCACATGTTTCTACCTGACCAGGCAGCTGTAATGTCCTCGTGCATTGTTTCTCAAAGTAGTCTGAAACATGATTTAAATTCATGTGTTTTGCATCTGATGCTAAAAAAAAGGATTATTAAAAAACACTATTATTATGTCCATTTTCTTCTGATTGAAGTCCACATGGCTTAGTGATTAGAGTGTTTCTCTTGTATGCTAATGCAATCAAGGACGTCATGTGAATAATACCCACGAATGTCAAGATGCAAAATTTAAACCAATGCATGTAGTTGCAAGGTGATGGTGTGGTGCACTGTGATGTGTTACTGTATCCTCTCCAGACCCATATTTGTACCACAGGGGTTGAGGACCTGAACACCACAAGAGACTTACTCTGAGCATCTTTATTCATGTCAAAATAGTTTGGACATCAGGTTACAATATTATATATTTTAGTGAACCCACCTTTTTTACTTACTACTAAGCATCCATTGTGTAGGTCATTTAAAAATATCACTGCCAGTTCCACTGTTTTACATGGAAAGAATTGTTATTTAGAGATGGAAATTAATAATAACTTAGTGAGTCTGATTCCATTATCGATATCACTTATCTATTCGATTCCTTATAGATTCACTTATCGATTCGATTCCTTATAGATTCACTTATCGATTTTCATTAGGTTTTCATTGGCTCCACTTTGAGATTCATCAAAGTATGAGACTGAGATTCATTACTCAAAATAAGTATTGCACATATTACACAGAACACTTTTTTTTCAAAGTAATGCAGTATGTTAGTTAATTATTCACAGGAGAAATGAATTCATTGTACAACTTGTTACATTACTTGTGTTACTCTGTAAAATGTCCTGAAATGAACGGTCACATAATCACCATTTAACAACATGAACCTTAGGCTCCAGTTCCACACACCAACGCAAATTCCTATGCTAATGATGACACACATATGATCTTTCTCTTAGTATTTAGGTATGAGTACAAAGTCAACAACATAAAGATGAAAGATGAAAACCAGCACAAAAAGACTTTGCAGCAATCGACACAGTAATTCTACTTTAGCAATATGAAAAGGTAGAAACTGAGGCTGCGGCCTATGGAAGAGGATTAGGGCCACTGGGGGTAAAAAAAAAAAAAGTGGTGACACCTCTTTTTTTTATTCTGAGCAAAGAGTCAGAATTATGATTTTTTTTTCTCAAACTTCTGAGATTTAACTAATATGAGTTGATCTTTTTTACAGTACTGAACACAGCCAGTCATTAGGCTGCAAAATTATATTTTTAATTCTACATTTCATTTTTTTTAGGTGAATTTTATTTTTAAGTATTTAGGGATCCACTTTAAAAACACAAGTTTTTATTTATTTATTTATTAAAGGCCATCTAAATGTGTTTCCAAAGCACAAAGTTAGCAATCATTTGAAATAATCATGAGATCAATATTGACTACACTATAACTGAGATTATGACTTCATGGTAGAGCAGCTATATTTGTCACTGGAGTAATGAGAGTTAAATTGGTGAATATGATTATAAACAATGTGTTTAGCTTCCTGCTTACACAACTATAACTTAAAACGTCCAATGTCATTTGCTTTGGTCATTTGTTAGACCATCCTATTACATATCATACATGAATACCTTGTTAAATACCTCCGATACTGTTATATGTGGAGGTGTTTTTAACGACATGATTCTTGCTCAATTTTCATAATAATTTATTTCTTTTTAAATTAATCAGTTCACGACAATCTCTGTAGGAATGATTTTGAAATGATGAGACAGATTCAGTAAGATGTCCACGGTTCCTGTCTGTTGCCTTATAAAGGTTGACAGTGATACTGATCCAATCTGTCTCTTTTCTCTGAGGGGTGACTTTGACTTAGTGACTGATTCCTTGTGCTTTAGCCTCGCTGAAGCGATTGCACAAATTCCTCAGTCAAAAAAAAAAAAAAAACTTATTAGAAGGGAGAGATAGGTGAACTCTGATCCCATGTCCACATCTGGCATGGTGCATTCACTCCACACTTTCACTTTCAAGGAAAGGGTGACGCGTAATCTTGGCTTTTGGCTTCAAGGCAGTTGCTTTGGCTCAAAGTGATACTTCAAAACATACTTTTTAAAACTCGTGTATACCAAAAATACCTTTGCTTATTCATTTATTCATTCATTCATTATTTCATAATGTTTGAAAATGATTTAGGACATCTATGGACATCTAAGATGGTTGTTGGATAAACACTGTTTTTTCCCCTCTTTACACTGCAAAGGAGAACATTAGGATCAGGAGCAACAGGCTTTCCAGTGAATCACAACCTAGTTCATAGTGCCTGTAATATGCCAATAACTTTCATGTTTTTCACACTAGTCCATATGTTTTCTTATGTGCAGTGCTGTGTAAATAGTTCTTTTCTTTCACTTTTTCTGTGTACTATATGGTGTGTCTATTAAAAGAAAAATATTTCTCTTTCATAATACACGCTACCCTTAATTCACAAAGTACAATCAAAAACTTTAATTCTTCACTTTAATGCAGGACAGAATTCAGTTATAAAGAAATAATGGTAAAAATGTATAGGATAAGAAGAAATGAGATAATTGTGAGAACAGTTGTTGAGTCCATTGTCATTCAGAGTATCTAAACCTGTCTTGCGATATCAAAGGGGCTTTCCATTTTGGTGGCAATAATCTAATTATTGACACAAAACTTCTGTTTTTCACAAGAAAAGGTTAATGCTCTTCGACAGTTACAACTTTTTGTGGATTATCTAGTTTGTTTGAGAACAGGACATGTAAACTGTATGGCTGTATGACTAGTGCTTCCTGCAGAGGGTCATAACAGTTTTTAATATTCTTTACTGAGCTGCTTCGGCTGTGGGAAAATTAGTTGGGTATTTTTTTTTAAATAAGGAAATTAAGTGTGTGGTATGTCTTTTGTATTACCCCAGGCAGGAATCAGGGTAAAATGTTAGATCATTTAGTTCAAAAGTCATTTGCACCCTTGAATGAACAATTCTTTCATCCAAATAGCCTTTTTTAAATGCTTCAAATGTAAAATTCAGAGAAACTGCGACAAGACCAAGAGCTACTTCTCTGACTCTACAGGCCTCAGTTAAATTTTAAAGGTTAAAATTCACGACAGTACAATTAGGGAAAAACCTGAACACGTGTTTTGTGAGAGATGAGGCGAAAGTGGAGATTTTTGGCCATAGTGCATAGGGCCTCATGTGATAAAAACCAAATGCAGTATATCATCTGAAACACATCATACAAACTGTCAAGCACAGTGGTCATCATTTGGGCTTGTTTTGTGGCCACAGGGCCTCGGCACCATGCAGTCATTGAGTCGACAATGAAGTAGCGTATGTTGACCAGATTATTCTAGTGTCAAATGTGAGGCCATCTGTTCAACAGCTAAAGCTTGACCGAAACTGGGTCAAGCAACAGGGCACTGATTCCAATGACACCAACAAATCTACAACCGAAAAAGAAAAACTGTTGCAGTAGCTCAGGGAAAGGTCAGACCCTGTAAAAATTAAATTAAAAAAAGTAAATTAGTGCTTCAAGTGATTGCTGCTAAAGCTGTAGTTTTGTATGATCCTGGCTGTGGGGTCATTATCATTTAATGTAAAATAAAATTGGGATCACTTGTGAACTTAAACAGCCAGTTTCTTAAAACCTTTGCTGTATGTTTAAAAATTACACACTGGAACTTATGAATTTGTAAATGGTGTGTTGCACAAAACTGCTGTGAAAAACTGCATGAATTCACCAGAATGCTTTTGACATTTATCCTAATTCTTTATAGATTTTTCCACAGGAGTGTAAGCTAATGTGAGATGGGAAGAAAAAAGAAGCTTTTGTTCTGTTTCTTTACTGTGTAGCATTTCCAAAACAATGAATGAAAATGTGCGGCACTAAACCTCATGTTAGAAATGTCTTTTATGAAATTATCCACATTCTCGAACTTGAGGAGTAATGAATAGTGCGAGTTGTAGAGAGCAACACAGTGAGGCTTTCATGCTCCCTAATAAATACGAGGATACTGAGCAACAAGACCATGTAAATATACCGACCATCACCTTTTTTCCTCCCCTCTCTCTGGAATGATGGATTCTCATTCGGATAATGTGCCGTGGATGAAATAACAGGTACAATAGCCAGTCTGCCAAGTGGTTCCTAATTAATACATTTTACCCAGTCTATTGACTGTAAAAACACATTTTGTATTTTTGTAAGCCTGACATTCACTTTGCTCTTTAATGTATATAGACACAAAAGCATAAAAGAAATAATACCTGAGAACGTCTGGCATTTCAGGGCTGTCAGAATGCAATGATTAGTTTAGCCTTTTCAAGGATACAGCTGTCAGTTCTTTTCAGGGTTTGGGCTTTCTTTTGAATTGGTATGTTCTATTTAATGTTCGTCAAGAGCACAGGTCTGAAAGACTATTAAGGAGAATAGAAGTATCTCTGGAGAAATATTATTAATTATTTTAATTATTACTGTGCAATTTTGTTTGCTTCTTCAGTCTCTTAAAAGTTGTACAAATTGAACAAATTATTTATCATTGTCACTCTGACAGATTGCGTGCTGTTACTAGAGTGAGTTTATTAAATTCGTCTTAAATTAAAATGCATGAAAACAGCAGATAGCTTGTACATTTACTAAAGAAAGAACTTTTTTCTGCATTTTGAAACATGGCTAAGGTATTGAAGAAACTGTCTTACAATTATGAACAGATTTTGCAATTTTGTTATCCCCGTAAATATCGCAGAATAACACATTTATAAATAAGTGACCTAGAGCCATTACAGCATTTCTTAACCAGTGTGCTGCCTGGACAACCAGATGTGTTTGGAGCTTAATGCTCGAGTGAGTCTTAGTCCAGTGGAGGTTTTCAATTAGATGTTTTTTATGGCAAAGCCTTACAGAGGTGCACCACGTTGTCTTCATTTCAGGGAAGCCAAATTTATGAGTCACTTAATAACTAAGTGACTCATATAATAAGTCGTGACTATTCAGAAAATTAAGAACGTGCTTTCTGATGAAGACTAACATGTGATATCAGTGAAAACTTTCAAATTACAACTGTTAGCTCTTCAGGAAAAAAGAGTCCTGCATTATTTTTTAATGTTGTTGATTCGGCTGACTTGATGGGCAAACATTTTAAGTAATGCTGTATGCTTGTGTGTATGTGTGAAACAGCATTATTAGTAGTGACAATGTGTCCAGTCGACTGTGCTCTATCTCGCTTGTTGCAAACAATAGAAATGAACTGTAATCATTGCTATTTGCTTAAACATGTCCATTTCTTTTTTTTTTCTTTTGCTGTGTGAGAGATGCAGTCCTATTCAAAGAGAAGTGCTTGGCTGACTCTGACTTCTTTTCAAATGCAACTTGCATCTATTGTTCCATCTATACTGAACTAAAATGAAAAATAGCTGTGAGCACTTATGAACACATTAGTCCCACTTCTTTCTTTATTTTGACTCACGTCTGTGAAAACATATTTGATATTAATAGCAGCCATATGGTATTCTTTTCTAAAGAGCTCCAAAATCTCTGTCCTCTCTCTGTACAGTACTATTTTGGCTAGCTCAGGTTCAGCAAGGCAGGGATTTGTACAATAGGTGGCCTCTTTCCACAGGGGGAGAAATGATTTCTAATTCTGAAAGAACCCACAGCTTGGAAATTGCAGTTCTATCACACTACTACCCTTCTCGGTGAATACTGACAATCCCATATCTTACACTCAAACAAACTGACATTGTTGAAGTGGACAGGGAAGGAAGTAGATATGAGAGCTTTGTTGTACCCCTTTAGTGGAAGGAGTGAGAGGACACTGCTGTGTCCTTGTGAAACTCCTGAGGACTGCATGTTAAATGTCATTGCCTCTTAATCATCCACTGCATCATGATGCAGGCTCTTTATGGGCTGTCACTTTCCATCCAGAGACTATGTATTTCAGCCACTGTGGAAGCATGTGGCCACAAATAGCCAGACTTCAGAACAGGACTATGCTGCTTTGTGCTGAGCTGTTATATTTTCAGGCTGTGAATCGTCCGTATGTTCCATCCTCAGAATAAGATATCTTAGGAATGCCTTTGGGGAATCTCATTCACAAGTGGAACAAACAGTTACTTGGACAAAGGGATGAACTGATTAGAATTTGATAATCTAAAGTCAAGGTCATAGTTGTATCAAAAACAAAAATATTCAGATTTCAAAGTTTATTTATTATCATTATGCAAAACTCGATTTAAACAAACAAGTCAATTTAAAGCAAATCTTAAAAAAAGTAGTAATTTTGAATTAATTAATGTAATAAATTAAAAATGATCACAGTGACAGGAAGCTAACAATGAAGTGTTCTCTTTTTTTGGTTTTAGTAAGATTTGCTGCTGGATTTTGGGTGACCAGTAGTTTGTTTAAACTATGCTGGCTCAAATATGCATATAATGAATTGCAGTAGATAAAAGCACCTATGGCTATCTCTGGATTTCTTTTAAATGTAATTGAGCTGACCTTACTGAGTCTCCTAATCTGCATAAAACGCAAGCGGGCAACTTAAATAACATGTTTGTTTGCTGTGTCAGGTGTCAAAAGTGACACCAAGGTTTTTGTAATACTGGCACAACAGGTAAGGAGCTCAGGTGTATCGTAGTGATTGTTGTAGATGCATCAGTGTGCACTTCTGTCTTATTCATATTTAGCTGCAGTGCCATCCATCGTTTAATGTTATGGGTACTGTCACTGAATGCACTGAGTCATTCTCATGCCCATTATTATTATAGGGTCTTCACTTTACGAAATAAAGTGCCTTGAGGCAACTGTTGTCGTGATTTGCTATATATTTGGTATATGAATTGAATTAAATTGAATTGAATTGAATTGAACTGAATTGGGGTTAAAAGGGATGCAAAGCTGCATATCATCTTTACAGTAGTGAAAACTAGCAGTGTGCCTTTGTAGGTTCAGTCACAAAATGACCTAAACAGAACCTTCTTCTGAGACTTATCAGAGCATTCAACATCACGAACAGATGTCTTACAGGTCTTCACATAGCAACTTCATTAAAGTGCACTTTCAAACCACCAGCCTCAACTCTGCCTTCTAGGCATAGCTGGAAATAAAATAAAACACTCTAAAGTGGGCAGCACAGCGTTTCTCATCATCAGCTCTCAGCAAGAAAGTTCTGTGTAGAGTTTAACGTTCTCCCCATGTCGGTGTGAGTTCTAAAACATTTGTGGGTTAGGTTAATTGGCAATTCATCCTGCAACAAACTGGTAGTCTGTCACTTTATGACCACTGGGATAGGCTCCAGCCTCCTTGTGACCCTCAACTGGATAAGCAGAAGAAAATAAATGAATGGATAAAGTACAAAAAAAGTAGAGAGTCGCATCAGAAGCTGGTCAAGGAAAATAATAAGGTGGGTAAAAGACATAAAGACTGTAAAGAGTAGGAAAACAGTGGCACAGATAGAGCTCGGCTTAAAGTACTTTAGTAAGAAAAGTAAAGGGGGAATCTTATAATGTTTGATTTTTTGACTCAGTTTCTTTCTTTATAAATTGCTAAAGATTAATTGCTTGGTGGTGATTTGTCATCACCAAGCAATTAACTTCTGTTGATGGATTAAATTCTACTGGCGTTCTCTTTACAAGACACTTTTATCACATCTCTCTTATTTAATCTATTAAAATAATAATATGTACCATTTGTATTGAAATACTGGGTTCAGTTGGAATGCATTTGTCCTTTGTGTTGAATAGTTCAGCTTTCACAAGCTATTCATATATACAAAGGAAACTCTATTTAACTGTAACTGTAAATAAAAATCTTTCTCGGCTGTGTCAGTCAGTGCATGATTGGCATGCCCAACATGTTGCCATAGTGGCAAATCTATCATATGTACAACGTACTGGAGATAAACATTAGATTAGTATGCAATGGTCAGTGACTGTTCTTTTCAATTTCAGTTCAATTCAATTTTATTAATACAGGGCCAAGTCACAACACCAGTCACCTTTATTTTGTAAGGTAGATCCTACAATAATATATATAGAGAGAAACCCAACAATCATATGACCCCCTATGAGCAAGCTCTTGGCAACGTTGGGAAGGAAAAACTCTTGTTTAACAGGAAGAGGCCTCCAGCAGAACCAGGCTCAGGGAGGGGCGGGGCCATCTGCTGCGAATGGTTGGGGTGAGCTTTTATTTGCAGTTTGTCACCATTGAGTTTATTCTCTTCAAGATCAAGAGGAAAAAGTAGTTTTCGGGAGTGATTCCTAAACCTCTTTTGAAGTTAATAAACTGTTTAATGAATGCTGACGTGTCATTAAATGTCCAATTTTTGAGTCTGAATGTCCAAGTGACAAAAAGAGTCAAATAACACAACAACCTTGATCCCTCTGAATTTGTCAGAGCTGCAAGACAAATTCTAAGCTCATAGTTTTAGTTTCACTTCAACAGACAAATTATTGGTTCTGCACTTGTTCTCCTGGGTATACACACACTATATAAGATACTTTTTGCTAAACTCTAAGCTTTTATAGCTTGATATGCAGAACTACACATACTTTCCATTCGACATTCACACTGCACCTACCTCAGGAAAACATAAGGTGATGTTGAAGTTTTAGGGCTACACTTAAGCAGTCAGAAAAAAACAAACAAAAAACAGCAAACAAATAAACCCCCCCCAAAACAAACAAACTATTACACTTCTAACAATTTTCCTGACTTATAGTTAAAGTCTTCTTGCATCGTGATACTAAGGTTCCAGGTCCTAACTGGCTTAAGCATTGTGTGCATCTTCTCAGCAATAAATATAGGGCTGGTTAGTTACAGTTTTTTACAGACGCTAGGACACATTTCTCAATACTTAGGTCACGTTTGCAAAACTCCTCACACAGTGAGCACAACAGAAGTCTATGTGGGCTAAACTGAGGACCAGTTATCATTGTTTTGGCACAAAATGCATTCAATGACTACATCTCTCAAATTTCATGAATTATCTTCTCACTCAGACACAACAACTGCCAAAAATCTTTGTACGGACAGGACATTTTGCATGTGCTTACATACTGTTTTCAAAACTGTTAAACTTATGGCCAAAACAATAACACAATGCAAAACTTGAAAAGACAGCAAAATCCAACAGCAATATTTTATTGAAACATATTTTAAATCTAAAAATGCAGTTTAACCAGCCACAGCTGATTCCCATTGTAGATGAACCTCTACATAGGTGTTACTCCTTCAATTCCATTACAAAAGGATACAACTGCTGAATAGGTTTGTTTTGTGACGTAAACATGGACCCAGCCAGAAATGGAGAAGTGGCTGAAAGAGGAAGAAGAGTGGCTGGGAGGGGGCGAGGAATACGTATGCGTGGTGGAAGAAGAATAAGAGGAAGATCAAGAGCTGTAGTCTCAGATGAGATCAGAGCTACTGTAATTGATCATGTAGTAAATCATGGTCACTCAATGAGAGAGGCTGGTCAGAGAGTGCAGCCAAATCTGCAACGCTCTACAGTGGCATCTATTGTTAGAGTTTTCCGGCAAACCAACAGGTAACTTGTATTCTGCAGGGGCATTTGCACATTTCAGAAGTAAATAAGCTTTTGTGTAATTGTTGTTGCATTCCTGCTTAGGACTCAACGGTTACCTCACACAGGAGGGTGAGGACGGATGTTCACTGATGTGCAGGAAACTGCCATTGTTGATATGGTCATCAGAAACAATGGGATAAAACTCACTGAAATTAGACAAAGAGTCTTGGCAGACAACGTTACCTTCGCAAATATTCACAGTGTAAGCGTAACAACAATTTCTAGAGTCCTGAAAAAACATCAGGTCAGGATGAAGCAGTTGTACACTGTGCCTTTTGAGAGGAACTCTGAACATGTCAAGCAACTCAGGAACCAGTATGTCCAGGTAAGATCAGAATAAAATACAGATCTGTTTTTGAACAAAACCAAACACACACAAAGACAATTATACAAATTTACTACTGTAACAGCTTATGTTGCCTTGTGGATTTATGTTAGAGAGTCATGGAGATTGAAGGCAGGCAAACGCACCACATTTTCATCTTTGTGGATGAGGCAGGTTTCAACTTGGCCAAAGCACGGCGACGAGGGAGGAATGTGATTGGGAAGAGAGCCACAGTGAATGTCCCGGGCCAGAGGGGTGCCAACATCACAATGTGAGCAGCAATATCTGATGGACTGCTGCTACACAGACCACTGATTGGGCCATACAACACTGAACGGCTCCTTGCGTTCCTGCATGATCTCTATGGAAGGGTTGTGCTAGGTGAGGAAAGGGATGCGGAGAGAAGGAATCAGCCAACATTTATAATTGTATGGGACAATGTGGCATTTCATCACTCCCGTGCAGTCACCGAGTGGTTTGCAGCCCATCCCAGAATGGAGTCTCTTTTCCTCCCACCTTACTCTCCATTCCTCAACCCCATAGAGGAATTCTTTTCCTCATGGCGGTGGAAGGTTTACGACCATCATCCACATGATCAAATGTCCCTCCTGGATGCAATGAATGCTGGATGCCTGGAGATATCAGCAGAAGATTGCCAGGGATGGATCAGGCATGCCAGGAGATTCTTTCCTAGGTGTATTGCCCTAGATGACATTAGATGTGATGTGGATGAGAACCTGTGGCCAAATGGAGAAGACCGGGTTGATTAGCATTGCTATTGTATGTTCATCAGTGGATGGTGTGTATATAAATACTTGTATTTTGGGATTTCTTAGTGCAAAAAAATAAAAATACATAAACAAATATTAACGAATTCTGCATGATGTCTGATTCATTCCAGTAACATATATTGAAATTATAAACAGAGATGTGTCCTTGTTTTACACAAGAAAACACTGTGTAATGCTACATGTTGTTAGTGTTTTTTAGGTCTTTGTTTTGTGGGTGACAAAGTGTGTTTGTCGGCTGTCAACCTTTGCTAGTGTTCTGGAAGAATGAGTTTATTTGAGACCTGAATGAAGTGTTTTGGTAGTTGTAGTGCATTTTGAATGTGAAATGAACTGCTTTGCCAAGCTGACGGTCAGTTAGGAGGATTGTGTGAAGAGTTTTGCAAAAGTGACCTAAGTATTGAGAAATGTGTCCTAGCGTCTGTAAAAAACTGTAAAATATTTCTCCGGCAATGCATAAGAACTTCACTTTGTAGGGCACCTGAAGACATAGTTTGTGGCCAAATATAAAATATGTAATGTCTTGTATAATTAATATAATGTATCTTAGATTTAGCACCACATTTCTGAAGGCGTTGTGTTATTTTTGTTATATTTAATTTGGTTCTAGATTATACAAAAAAAAAATAAAAAATCTTTTGCCAGCTTGTTTATATGGTTGTATGTGTGCCAAACAGGCCGGTACATTTCACTCCATCCAGCCGCAGTCCTCCTGATGTTTGAATGAGCTTTGCCAAATGCAGACCCAGCAGGAGTACCAAGCTCTGCATCTAAATGAGTTTCAGTAATAACCACTTAGTACTCCAGAGAAACTGAGTGACTCTGTTGCTGCTATTGCATCCCCAAATAACTTAATCCAAACTTCGAAATTAATGAAAATAATTAATGGGAGGACAATTTTAGATTTGTAATGACCTATTTTAAAGGGCGCATTACTTGCTTTCTTTTAAAGTTAAGCTTTAAATGACTGAACTGTCCAGATGTTTTGTATTTACTGATAGAGAAATTGAGATTACCATACACAATCCAGTTAAAAATAAAAACAGGAAAACTATATGTTTCTTATTTTTACTTTGTTTGTTTGATGTATTGTTCCATAATGCCCTTAGGAAAACAGGTTGATCAGCTGCAAAAAATTACCTGCTACCTACTTTTCCTTGACCTTGGTGGAAAATATCACAAGATCAAGGAAAGGAGTGACAGAGAATGATTCAAAGTGTAGCCTACTAGAGACTCCTTTCCTTGGACTTACACTGGACAACTTAACGAACAGGATGGCAGATATGTGTTATATAGAAATGAAGATGGACTACATATGAACAGCTTACTCCACTCAAATGTGTTATTTTG
Organism: Aulonocara sp. 'chitande type north' Nkhata Bay; assembly: GCF_057382095.1. Classification (NCBI taxonomy): domain Eukaryota; kingdom Metazoa; phylum Chordata; class Actinopteri; order Cichliformes; family Cichlidae; genus Aulonocara; species Aulonocara sp. 'chitande type north' Nkhata Bay. The sequence goes on from NC_141344.1 coordinate 17,007,766, forward strand.
CGTAGATCATATTAATAAGAACCACTGGTGAAAAAAATAAATCTTCATCTTCTTTTCCTCCGATTCGAGTAAATTTATTTCGGGTCCTAGTTTATTTCATGATAGTGAACATTACTAATGCATAATGTTTAGTTTAAACACACTTTCACCACTTAATATAGTTCATAGTCTTGAGAATATGAAATATGGAAATATACATTCTTCATGCAAGCAGCACCTTTAATCTGACAAGAAGCAGTTTTTATTACAGCTGTGATGCTCATAGTTCAGCTGTGAGTTTAACAGCTTGTTCCTGAAAATTCAAAATGCAGGTTATGGAGCTGGAGATATGCATTCCTTACCTGATGTAAGTCTTCACTTTTAAACAAATTAATGTGAACACAAAGTCCAGGTCAGTACGATTTGAAACTCTGATGCAACGTAAACTTGCAATCATTTTTCTATTTCTATTTTTTCTTTGCCTAAAAAAAATCTTATGGAAAAAAAATCACTGAATATGTTTAAATGTTTGACTGCAGTGTTAACAAAGAGAGAACGGCATTCACATCTGTTTAAGTTGCACTGCGTACAATGCAATGTGCCCTTATAGATTATAGATAGCAAGCTAAAATCACTCAATAATTCATCAGCCATCATTATTTTAAGGAATCATTCCAGATGAATGCAGATAAGGGTAACCTGCTTGAAGGCAGCATATGATAATGAAAGCAAGGTTGAAAGCACATCCTGAAAAAAATATGCAGTTTAGTTTAGCTGGTTTTAATTGGAACTGACATTTGGCTTTATTTCACTGTTTTCTGACTCCTTACCTCAGTCCCAGCCCCCACACATACAAACATACACAAACACAAGGAAGCCAATGGAGAACATTGCTTTTAGATGTCAGATTCCTACTTGGGCTTCAAGCTGTACTTTTTATGTTACATTATGGAAAAAAACAAAATCTAATTATGAATTAAATGAAGGGTATTCATATAGTAGTATAGCATAATGAACCTAGCAATCTGTAGATTAATTAGAAAATGTCTGCATATATATCTAAGTCTAAGCCTGTGTTCCATGCTTCCTTGCGTCTCATTATTGGAAACACGTCTACAACAAAAAGGGTTATTGATCCCCTCAGAGTGCCACGCTTCCTTCCACATACTAGATTGAAGGGCAAAAAAGTGCCTTAAATGAAGTCCTGCAATTTATCTCATTACCACCCATCTCAAGTGTAGTGTAAGTGCCTTTGAAGAAAAAAAGTGTTCAAATTAACTAGCGAAGGTGATGCAAAGGACACAGAGTGTCACGGCTGGCGGAGTGAGCCGTGTGGAGTGGAGGAAAAGGAGGACCCAAAATGCAGCAAACTGAAATCTTACAAAACGGAGAGTGGAGCAGAGAGACGCAGACCAAGGACCAGGATACCAAGAAACACAGACGAGCCGACAACGAACACAGACCGACACCCACTATATATATACACACACACACACACAAGGTAATCGGGTAATCGCACACAGGAGGGAAGAACAGCTGATCTGAATACACATGATGACTGGAGGACACAAGCTGAACACAATGACAACAGACACAGACTTTCAGAACAAAACAGGAAATCTAGAACCCGAACCGGACACAAGGGGGGAGGACACAGAATAACTAGAACAGAGGGAAATAATCACAAAACACAAAACGCTGGGTCAACGACCCAGGACCATGACACAGAGTTTCTATAGGGAAATTAAAAAGAAATTTGTACATACTGGATTTCCCTTTTTTCTTTGCTCTGCTTTGTGTAATAATGAGCAATATGTTGAATAGACTTAGCAGCAAATACTAGATTAAAAATATTGTAAATCATCATTAGTAATTTCACACTTTATCTTATCTTTCCCCTTTTTATCTTCTGTTGTGTGGTTTTTTTTTTTCATTTTAAAAGCCATTTTAACAGTTAGTAAAACTATTAATAAATATTTTTATTCTAATCAGCCATATTTATTATTCATTTTGTGTTTGGGGTCTTAAGTATAGTGAATAAAATAAAAAATTTGATTACCCCAACCCAGACTCCCAAACCAAGGTTTATACCATGCCAGCAGTTTTGTGCATTGGTGCAACACTAAATTACAGAAGTGTCAGAGGTCACTGATTTGATTTTAGGTCTCTATTTTTCTTTTATCGTTTTAACACTTTATCTCAGCCACCTGTTGTCTTGAGTGTTTATTCGGCTTATGCGGGTTGGATGTCTGGAGCCTATGTTAGCTGTCATTGCGCAATAACTTCTTAGAACTTCTTAGAACTTCTTGCACAACTATTTATAAACGAAAATATGTACATATCTAAATGGCCTATACAAATACAGGCCATTTAGATATGTAAATATTTTCGTTTATAAATAGTTGTGCAAGAACTGTGTCACATAACAGAAAAACCCCAATTTGACAGAAATGACCTGCTGTAATGAAATATCTGTTTTTTCTAATAATATCTATATAAATAGATATTATGTATATAGATATACATGTGTGACAGATGTGTGATATCTTTAGTTTCCCTAAGCCCACTTTTTGTTCTCATCTTTCCCCTAAGGTTGCCCCTTCCTGATCTTTGTTTGTAGGTGTCTTCCTATTGATGGGCAGTTCTTTTATCCTGCTGTTTTCAATTGCTTGCTCATGAAGAATCACCTGGTCATCGGTTTTCCTTCAGTATACTGTGCATTGTATGATACTCTATCTTATATACCCTATATTTACCCCAGTATAAAGAGCCTCATGATGTTGTTGTGAATTGTCACTATATAGATAAATTGCATTTCCTCTTCTTCTTCTTTTTTAAAAATGAACATGAACATCTAAGTCAAAATGTTACTGTATGCATATGTTTTATCTTTCAGCAACTATATTTCCTTGTTGGCAGAACAAACTGTGAGTAATGATGTTGTTTCATCAGGCACTATATGGGACTTTCAATCTTTCAACTTTCTTTTTGAAATTGTGTAACAGAAGCCAACAACTACCACATAGTGATGGCAGGACTGAGGCAGGATTTTAGTGCTTAACAGAAGGTTGCCACTGAAGATTTTGTTGGCAAACAATGTGATTAGACAGTATGAAATCCAGGCACCAGCAACTGCAGATTAAGAATCATTTAGAAATAACAATGTCAGACTGTCTACACAGTCACAGTGTAGACATAGTCCTTATACAACATCATTTACAATGAAACATCTTCACAGAAACGAGGAACTACTCCATTATGTGTAAGTTTGTTTTGTAATATTTTATAATAGGATGGTGTTATAAGTAACCAAAAACATTTCAATAAAAAAACTCCTCTTTTCTTTCTTAGAAAATAATGATGCTTGAAGCAAAGGGGGCATGTAGAATATTCACTTATTCACAAGGCCAGCTTCAACATCTTTAAAATATGCAAGAAGAACATGACTGGGCAGAGGGCTCTTACAGTAGTAGGTACCAGTATCACCGTATGACTATTGGCTCACACAATACAAAACAACTTCTCACATTTCTTAGTGCACTCACAGAGAGGATATTAAAGGTGGACATAGCCAACTCGAGGCCCTCTTGAACTAAACATTTTGGCCATTGCCATCCACTTTGAAACACTGTATTCTCATACAATATTGTTTTGTCAGACATAGGTAAGTTTAGTTTCAACCATATTAGTTTCAAGTTCCAGAAGATAAAGATAAGATCAAGTGGAATAATTTCTAGTTTCATGTTCACATTTTTCTCATTAAAGATTCTGTTTTTAATGAGAAGTAATGAGAAAATGTTTTATCCTCTCCATGCTATTGGCTGCATTTTCCACTGGTAGCAAGCACATCCTGTAAATAAACTCTACGGATGTTCTGAATCAAAGACCACCCGAAGAGAGAGGGATGTTGAGGCCTCTGTATATCATGGTTTGGGACAGCAGTGTTCACTGCTCTCACCTTGTGAGTGAATAAGTTGTAGCAATCTTGAATGATAATGCAACTCCTCACAGCATAGTCTCATTATCCAAATGCCATTTGAGGTATTTTCTGGCAATGGGTGCAAAGAACTGCTAGGGATTGATATGCTTCCCTTAGTGCAATGCAGGGGAAAACAATGAGATTTTGATAACCACTTGTGACCCATTTTATCATGGTGATGATGCTGCAAATAATCTCATTTGCCATTTTTAATGACAAATAAGATTATTTAAGAAAATAAAAGGTGGGGTATAGTGGAATGGGTGTAAATTAAGAAGGTGAAAACCTGCACTTTCAGTTTAGTGTTGTTTTAGCATTGGTGGTATAGTGTTGTACTTTTATACTTTACTTTTGGGAAACATCACAACAATGACAACAACAATCTTTACTAAAATGCATACACACTGTTAATAAACGAGACCCAGTGACCCTTGTACAGACAAGACCAAAATGGAAAAATATGTTTGCCACAATGCACCATTTAGAGAAATCCTCACTCCTCCTCCACCACCACCACCACCACCACAGAGGGGTGATGATTTGGGCTTGTTTTGCAGCTTATGTTGTTTACCTTGATATTCTAGAGTCAAATGTGAGGACATCTCCGTGTGACATCCAAAACTGGGTGGTACAATAGAACAATTCCAGACACAGTAGCAAATTTTCAGCAGAATGGCTGGAAAAGAAAAGAAAGTGTAGCAGGGTTCTAGTGAAAATCAAGACCCCAACCTGATTGAAATACCGAGGCATGACCTTAAGAGAGCTGTGCATTAATAAATAAATGTCCACAAACCTCAGTGAACTGAAACAATAGCGCTAAATCACAACATTTGCATCAAGGCGCTTTATATTATAATGTAAAGACCCTACAACAGATATAATAAAGAAGAGTCAGCCTGCATTCCTGCACAGTGATGTGAGACATTGATAGTCATAGTGAAAATTGTTACTCGAAGAGATAATTGTCAGCAATGGTGGTATTATGTAAGCTACTGATTTGTGGTTGTATTTAGTTTTTTCACAGGTGTCCTTTAAAACCTTTCTTTTTCACAACTTTCAAAATTAAACACTGAAATGAGGAAACAAATGCTGACAAGTAAAAAAAATTCAAAACAAAAAACAACTTTAATCGAAAAAGAAGAACAAGGCAGACTAAATCTGAAAGGAACAAAAAGGATTGTGCACAAGTAAACACATGACTTGAGGAACACAGAACTACACATTTACAGATCCAGAGGCGTAATTGGAAATTTGTTACAGATGGGGGTTACACAGGTGCAGTATCAGGTGAGGAGGAATAGACAGGAAGGAAGCCAAATCCACTGCAACTAATTGACAGTACTGAAACAAGGAGACACTGGAATATGGAAGAAAAGAAAAGAAAAACATGAATGAGTTAATGTAGGGGGAACACAGAAGGACAGGTGCAGACAAAACAGAGGAAAAGAAAAACACTGGAAAAAAATAACAACAACAAGAGGAAGAACAGCAGAAACCAAAAACACGAAACTGACAGTCAGCATTGTCATACCAACAAAGTTAAGGAATAACACTGAATATCAAAATGAAAAATATAACGTTTTTGAAAATAGCAATAAAGTTAACCAAACTTGATCTCAAAGCAAGAATCCAAAACTGAAGGATCCAAATCTAAAGACTGTGACAAAGTTTAACGAAGAGTAGTTCATAAAAGAATATTTTTTAAAAGAAATAGTCTTGTAGTTTTAAAACACTAAGCGTCATGTAAAATAAAGAATGCCTTTTAACACAAGGCACTAAAACAAGCTTAAACATGAATTACAAAGTGATGTCATAAAACGGCTCTTAAAAATATCACAGTCTTGTTTTAACAACGCGTTTATCAGTTTACAACATAGTAGCAATAAATCAGTTCAAGCATTGCTTTTTGTATGTCATATAAAAATTTATAATATAATTATAGCATTTTAAAACCTCTGGCACTTTAATAGCTTAAGTGCTTCGTGACTTTTTTGGGAAAAAGCAGTCACGAACACTGCCCCACTGGCTCAAGGTGTTGCTCTCTTGCTGAAGGCTCATCTCTACATTTATCTTGTCAGGGTGTGAATGAGCAGCACCTGAAATGAGCTGCTTGCGTATGTGCATTGTTGTTCTTGTGGTTTATCATCAACCTGCTGAGAGAGATGGACTTCTTTGCTGCATATGAAAAACCAGTCCTCTTTAGATTTCTAAGGTCTAGCTCTATCCCAGACACTATTGGTGTTATGTCCAACTAGCAGTATACCAGTCAAATAATATTGCACCTTTCATGAAAGTTTTGCTTGCACTCCTCAAAGGTGTGAATACTAGATTTTGTGGATGTTTCACAATGATGCCATCTCCAAGATGAGTTCTGTTAAGCAGAGGCAATATAAGTGAGAGACACTGCACTCAAATAATCCTGAATACAACTAAACAAAGATGGTGCGGAAAAATAGTTTTAAAAGTCATATTTTTTTTACCCAGTTTCCAGTTACCTGCTAATTGGTAAAACTTGCTTAAAATCAGAAGGTATCCTACTTCAATTTACATATTATGTGATAGTTAGATAAAAGCATTTTGTTGGACAGTCAGCTCAAAGACTTACTAAAAACCAGCTGATTTTATTAATTATCTCCAAGGTTACCATTCTATACTCACTACAAGTTTCTGTATATAACACAATTTCAGTTTCCAAAGATTGAAAGAAAAACCATTCTTCAGCAGCACAGAAAATTACATCGCTGCTATAAAAGGACATGCTGTTCTTCCTTGTTTGATGGAGAATGATTTTGTCAGCACTGATGAGACACATTATTTGAAAGACAATGAATGAATGGGATGGGGAGAAAGTGATGCAGCAGATAGGTGTAATTAAAATCTCCTTCCACTGGGATTACATTTATCTTGCTTCTTCTGTCGATGATTTATTAGGTAGACTGGGATGCAGCGCTTTACGTGACTGACTTTTGTCAGTTTAATCATATTTTGCTGTTCAATACAAAAATTATTTCTCTTTTATTTTGGTAGATTTTCAATGACATCAATGTAGTGAAATTGAAGAGAGCCACACATCATTTTTCTGATGCTGCCTTTCTCTGTGAAGTTTGTGTGTTCTTCCTGACCTTGTGCAGACTTTGTTGTAAATGCTGCCTATCTGGCCCCAGAACAAACTTTCAAAAGATAATCTTTTAAAACTCAATAGTGTCATTTTACTTGTAGATTTAAATAAAGATGAAAAAAGATGAACTGTTAGAAGGGAGGACTTGGATTGAGAATAAATAGATTCATAGATGCTTGGTGGATGGGCTTTGAATTTAGTTAAGGAATGATTTTCATAAGGTTAAAAGCCTATATGAGCTCATTTGTCATATGGAGTTGGTACGTTTCTGTGCCCTCGCTTGGTGGTCTGTGCTGAGGAAGCCCTTTGCCTAAAGACTGCATGGTCTGTCACACATCAAGAAATTTCCTTTGAGCTTTTCCCTCTGCTCTGTGAAATGCTTGTATTTCTTTCATTTACCTTTGTTTTAGCAAAATAATAATTTGAAACTGCCCCATGCATCACGTTAATAGGTTTTTGAATAAAATTAGGACTTCTGTATCAGAGACCATGTTTGAATCCAATTTCCTCTCTAAGTTTATGGTGTTGGTTAAATGTTGAGAACTATGATGTTTTTTTTCTTTTCTTAAATCAGTTCGCTGCTGATCTTTTTTATGCATTATTCCAGGGCACAGTTATTCTCCAATTTCAGAGGAGATTTGGGAACTTACTGAGTTTATTAGATGTAATGAGGTTTTTATTTGATAGTATCAAATTATGAACAGCGATTGAGTTATGTGTTTTTTCTAGTCTCACCCGCCTATTGCGCTGATTAATCAATCTTTGTTTGAGAGGATGGTATTATTCTAGTCGGTTCCTTAATTAGTTTGGATAGATTTTCTTTTCTTCAAAGAACTCCTACAGTTTTTCCTCTTCCAATTTATGCTGGCTTTGCTTGAAAAGTATAATTTCTTTTATAAAATCACATATTCCAGTTTTCCAGATGCATCATAAAAACATTGTTAGATGCTGGTGGGAGACAAAGAAAAACAAGATCAAATGTCATGTGAGACAAGAGTGTGATTGCTTATCCTGCTGCAGTGTTTCTCTTGCACTACATTAAAGCTCACAGATCCTTTAGAGCCAGCCCTCATTTCTATATACATGGATATTGCTAGGAAACTGAGGAAAGGGAGCAGAGGTTAATTAAAATATCTGCAAACATACATGGACATTGTATATAATGCAAAAAGAGGGTTTATACAGTCAATATTTTGTATGACCACCTTTATTCCTCAACATAGCTTGTCCTTGTTAAGCAAGCTTTCTTGTAAATAAATAATTAGTCTTAAGTAGTCTTCAGGAATAGTTCTACAACCTTCTTTTTCTTAGGACGTTCCATTCATGCTGGAAAATGAGGCTGTGGCCAATCAGATGCTTTACTTTAAGATACAATTTAAGTTCTTTGCTAAGTTTTCTGTTATATGCAGCCATAACACACTTTTAACCTAACATAGTTAGCTGCCTTTTTTATGCTTGAATGATTTATAGATCAGTGCTAAGTTGGTAAACAAACAAGAACTTGTAGTTCATGCTGCTATAATCCACAGCTCACAACGCAGTGTGACTATTTTGTTACCTAAAATTCTGCTCCCATTATGCATTTAAGAGGTTTGCGTTGGTTTTGTAGTCATTTGATATGAACTTCTAATTTTATTTGAATCAATATCAACTGTGTTTTTCTTTGGTTGTGTTACATTTTAGGCTTCAAAGTTTTAGGATAAGTATTACGCTTCACACCGAATGTTTTACTGTGCTTTGTTTAAACTGGAAAGTACTGGCACTAACCGTTAATCACGATTTGTTCAATCAAACGCTGAGTATAAAGCATACTCTAGAGTGCAGTAAAAGTGAGTGGGAGTCAGCATGGCCAACAGCTGACATCCACGTCAAAAGACCATGTTAAAAGAGATTCTGGTATGTTTCTAAGCAACACACAAATGGACAAACACACAGAGATAAAGCCAGGAGTGGGAGATTTACTCTTTTTTTTTTATATTCCTCATAGTGTGCTTCAGCCTCCTCTGATCCCTGATAGGCCTACATTTTTCCTGTTTCCAGTTGCAAAACATCACAAATGTTCCCCATAGAGCTCTACGCCTCCAGTCTCTAGGGGATCAGTCAGCTCTACACACTTGCGGTTCAGAATCTAGTACTTTCCAAACTCCCCTCTCTCCCACTTGTTTTTATTGTAATTCAAATAGAAAACACAAGTTTAATTGCTGCTGGAGTACATAGAGGATCAAGTGGTGTCCGCTGAACTATTCATGGAGATAATAAAAATAATAAAAATGAATCATTACATAATCATTAAAGCCACAACAGAATCGGTGCATTGCATCGATTCATTGCAGCCTGACATTCTCCACTCGTTCACGTCAACTCGCCCTGTACTGTTTCTGTTTCTGATCTTCTGCAGCCCTGTGTCAGACAGCCTCATTCAAGTCTCTACCTCAGACCAATAGAGTGCTTGACATTGTCTCCTCCTTGCTAAAGTCAAAGTCAGGTTAAGATCACAAGCTCTTCATTAGTATTCAGGTGTAGGAAAGCACACTGGAGCTGAGTGGGCCTCAACTGTGGCCAGAGCCTGACTCAAACAAAGAGCTATTGAGAACTGTTAAGCAACAAGCATCCAAATTCATCATTCGCATTCGTGCCAGTCTGCAAAAGTTGTGAATCGTTGCAAACCTTTTAAATCTACCAGTTTTGAACTAAGCAATGGTATAACAGAAAGGACCGTGCTATATACATTTATGCCTTCATGAGAAGTGTGGGAAATAACAGTGTAGTTACCTCCAAATCACAAATAAAGTTATGTTCCCTGCATGTGGATAGTCTCAGTGTTTACTATTGTTGATTTTAATATTTGGTCTAAAAATGATAATTTCCACACTGGGAGCGACCCTTATGTAAGCTTATCCACCTCTGTTGCAGGATTTATACCACTACATTAGTGTGGTTTGAAATGGCCAACCCCACTCCTCCCCACTTCCCCTTCCATTTTCGCCTCGTTGCCTCTCTTGCTCTATGTTTCTATTTAGTGCCTGCAAGCCTGCATCAGACTGTGATGCTATGTAAGCCTATATCTTTAGTGAAGTGACTGAAACATCTGCTGCTATCTCAGATTTCTGTCACACCTGCTCTCTTTGCAGTTATGACAACATCTGTACCCAAAGGAGTCATTTTAAACAAAAGGTGCCTGCAATATGAAATTAGTCCTAAGATTGTCTTTTTGTCTTTCTGTGTCTTGTTTTTCTCTCTATTTATTTTTTGTCTTGTAATATTATACTATCAATCCACTCATAGTAACCCTTCAGCACAGAAAAATCTTTTTTCTTTCACACAGACTTATCTTTGCGTGAAACAAACGGACGTTTCTGCTCTCACAAATTTCAGGCATTGAAGGTTGTTCAAAAAAAGGCTACTTCATAGAAATGATAATCTAATTTTACAGGACTGATAGAAGGAATATCGCAGTTATAGCCTTTTTCTTTTTTAAAACAATTCCTACTATCGTTTTACCCAACTGTCTTGACTATCATCAGTCAACATGTGTTAGAAGGCTGTCAACACACTGCCCGTGGCATCTTCTGGGGCCTTAAACTCCTACTGCAGTTACGTATCAGCGACAGACACATGCACCATGCGCTTCTTTTGTCCATATTCTTTTGAAACACACCTCCCAACGTGCCAGGCAGTGATGAGTAACACCTGAGGCGGAGATTATATTGGGAAGTAGGGAATGGGAAGAGTGGTTTCATGTGAAGGTACTGGGGTTTGGGGGAGTTGATTGTGTGATGAGAGAAAACAAGCAAGTAATGCCTCGCTGTTGTGATGATCCCTGAGACTGAGAGCTACCCAAATCTATATTAGAATGTACATGTTAGAGAGAAATGCATCAGTTTATTGTCTGGAGGGTGGTATGAAAGTGTGTCTTTTAGCGTATGTGCATGTGTGTTTGAGTGTGTTTGGGTGACTGCGGTGTAGTGCTGGCAAGTGGATGGGTGTGTGCTCATCTCAGGATAGAGAGTGCCTGCAGCCCCGTAGCTTTAATGTCTGACAATTTGTATTGGACAATGACTAGTGTGGATTGTCTGTGAAAGGATAAATTGTTTGATTGTGAGACCTAGTTAATGTCTACAGGTATACATGGAAGGAAGATGGAACACAGAGGAGGAGGGATTACATTTTCTTCTGCTGTGGCTAGCATTAAAAATAACATCACAAGGTTTTCACTTAAGATGATGTTTGTCCATTTAATGTCTTAAAGGATATGTATGTAATGAGCCAAGAAGTGTGTAAGGAACGAGAAGAGAATGAAGTACTTTTCTATTCCCGTTTAATTAAACGTTCACCAACATTTTGTTGTAAATCATTGCCTTTATGCCTCAATCACATTACAATAGTTCAGTCTAACAAAAGTTACTTCTTGGCATGATACAAAATTTTAAGCTTCTGCAACAATGAAAGAATGAAGCTGATGCAAGTGCTTTATCTTACTTAATAGGACAGTTGTGTTTACAGTGAGATGTCAGGCCCAAACTCTCTGAGTCTTGCACTCAGTCTGAATGTATTATAATCATTATCTGTTATTTGGTGTTGTTTAGCAGATCTATTCAGACTTCAGTCATTTTTCTTTTTACTGTCTCTTTTTCACTATCACACGCTGTTTTTTGAGTGCTGTGCAATGAATAAAATGGAATATGTATATGCTGGATATGGATGTTATTAATGAAGGTTTTCTGACCCCAAAAGAAACTGGCCTATTTCAAAGGCACTTATGTGCAATTATTTGGCTTTTAGCATTCTGTTTTTCCACACTTTCATCTCTGAAGTACTCAGCTCAATTAGAGAGATTCAATGTCTGTCATTGTTAAAACATACTACAAAACGTGAATATGTACTTTAAAAAGTTTAATAGGACCTAATAAATCTGTATTGTTCACATAGACAGAGAATATAGGTAAGAAGAAGAAAGGTCCAGCTGGACACTAGTCATTGAAGGGATTCAGCAACATTTAGCCATTCTTCCCAAACCCTGATATATCTGTGATACACAGGAAAAACTATCAGCAGTCTCCTAATTTTAGAATGCTATTTCTTGATATATTATAGATCTTTTTATATATTATATATATCCTTTCACAGTGCTTCTAGATCTACTGATAATGCTTAACTTACATAGAGTCATGTATTAAAGAGAACAAAAAATTGTGTTATTTGCAGATGACATATTGTTGTACCTACCCAGTCCATACCATTCTCTTTGTGCTATAATGTAATTGCTCTGTCATGGTCCTGGGTCTACAACTCAGTTTTTGTTTTTGTTATGGGTTATGTACTAGTTCAGTAGTGATCTTTCTATAATGAGATGGTGCTACCATAGCTCTAAGGCAGGGGTGTCGAACTCCAGGCCTTGAGGGCCAGTGTCCTGCAAGCTTTAGATATCACCCTGGGTCAACACACCTGAATCACATGATTAGTGAAGGAAAAAATGTCCATCCCGGTTTTCCCTCCAAGGCACGAGCGATAAGCAGAGTTCTGTCCTTTCCTTCTAAGATTCCTAATTATTTAAAGTAACACTCAGGTATGCCATTCAGCGTGTTAGTACGAGCTCGGGAGCAGCTTGGGAGAACAAGAAAACAGAGACTGCTTTAGGTTGCCTTCCCAATCGACTCAAAGGTTTATTTGATACACAGCAGTTTATATAGAGGAAAAAAGGTTCGTGTGTCAGCTTTCCCAGTTCAAACCGGTACAGACTAAATAAGGAAACGTCTTCCTGCCTTCTGAGCAAAGTATCCCTTGTGTAGTTTATCAGTTCAGCTATAATTTATGATCATCCCAGCAAAATACACTCCTAGACATAAAATACAGAGTTCTTTCATTAGTGAATTCTGAAACAAACCACCTAGCCTTTAACGAGCCTTTTCCAGGAGATAAAGAAAAAGGGAGGATGGGAGTAAGGAAGTGGTCTCATCTCTGTGGTGTTTTCGACCTTGGGGGACCAGCTTGTGAGTCTTACACCTTAATTCTTGGGTCACAGAGAAAGAGAAAAACAACTAGTAGATGGGCCTTATTGAGTAACTCTTTTCTGTATAATATCACAATAAAACAATATCCTGTAAATGCTACCATGGTATCAAAATATCACAACAATTAGTTTATTAGCAGGTTTCTGGAGAACTACAAGACATGTTGAGGAGGTAATTTAGCAATTTGAATCAGCCGTGTTGGATCAAGGACACATCTAAAACCTGCAGGACACCGGCCCTCAAGGCCTGGAGTTCGACACATGTGCTCTAAGGCCTTCCGAACATGTATATGTTTTAGGATACTGGTGGATGCGAGTAAAAAGGCCATAACAAAAATGGTTTAGTTAGAAATTACCCACGCGAGTACACTGGTTCATTGAGATGTTATATATGAAAAATATGATCATGTATGATATTTGTGCAATGGATATATTTAACTTTTGATTAACTTTTTGCCCCATGGCCTTCCAATCATGGACCAACCACTCTACCTACTGAGCTTCCCACGCCTACATGTTTTAATTGTCAAACATTGTCAGATGTGTCCAGGTGTCTGTATTACCTGTTTTGGAGAAGAGAGTTTATAGAAATCAATCTGTCTTAAACTGTCTAAACATCACCGAATATTTTTTTAGATATTGCATAATATTGGATATTATTAGCTATGTCTTTGTCTTTGCCATACACATAGATTATTTGATTATATTTGTGTAAAAATAGAAATCAGAAGATAAAACAATACAATATTCTGCTTGAGGAAATTTTGCTGAAGTCTTTTCTGAATGTCTTGCTATATGTATGAATACATTTGGTCTGGTAGCCCCCCCCCCCCCCCCCCCTTTTTTTTTAAAGATCAAATCAGCCCTTGCACTGAGGAGCAATACTCATCTTATCAAGTAATAACTGGTTTGTCAATTATAAGCATATAGTACAAGACCGTTTGGTACCCTTTTAAATGAGTTTGCATCCTAACATGATTTTTAAGTGGTAACAAAATAGGCAGTGTTTAGATAAGAGATACAGACCTGCAGTGCTTCTGGGCATGACATTTGAGAAGACAGAACATGAGCATCATCAGCTAACACGTGTGGTTTCCCAGCCAAAGGTCAGGAACAAGTGGAAGACTGAGCTTGCGAAAAGGTCAAAGTCTCTTTGAAAATGCTGCTAACAAAATAGTATCATAAACAAGTATTCATATCAGGTTCATGAAATCTACTAATGTGCCGTTAGTTTTATTGGAAAATATGATAGATAATGAACTGAGATTCTCTACTGACAAACTATTGTACAAAAATATTTTGAAAGATGAGTTTGCTACACAAAGGGACTTTGGAGAATGCCACAGCACTGACAGGATAGACGTTAATGTGACATTTAAAGCAGACCGCACAGTTGGATGTCTTGTATTTCAATTTTTATGTATAATATATCCAACGGCCACTGAAAGATACAACCCCAATTTAGAAAAAATAATGATGCAACGATATGCAAATCTCACAAACCCATATTTTATGTGGCAATAAATGTTTACATTGAGAAAATTTGCCATTTTGAGAAATAATTTATGGCATCAACAGGCTTTTTATAAAATTAGGATAGCCCCATGTTTACCACTGTGTAGCATCACCTTTTCTTTTAACAGTGCTGCTCAACAGTCATGGGTTTTCTTTATGAGATTTTTTTGTTTCATGAGGCTCAAAATGTTTTCAATTGGCCTGGACACCAATTCCATTGGCACTGAAGCACCCCCATATCACCTCAACTGAAATCTGAAGTGGTTCCTTACCTCTTTATTCCAGAGGAATACATTTCTTCCAAAACTTCCATTTCTTTTAAAAACAATTTTGAATTTAAATTCCTCTGACCCCCCAAAGGTTTTCCAATTTATCTCATTCCATCTTAACTTAGTTTTGTCCCAAAGAAGATGGTAGTGTTTTGGATCATGTTCACTTCATGAAATGTATTTTCTAATACATGTTTTCTAAATCACTCACCCAATTATTGTCACTTAGTAATAGGTTTGTGACTTTGTTACTTTAAGCATCTTTTTTCTTGCTTACTTTCTTTTTTTTGTAATTGGAGTGCTGCATTGTTTACACATAGAACCAGCTGATAGTGTTGAATAGTGAATAGATCTCTGAGGACCTATGAAATCAACAATGGGGATAGAGTACTGGAACTAAGCGTAGAACTAAGAGAAAGAGATTTAAAGCATCTGTTCCAGCTATCGTCATGAGAAATGTGGGGTCCTTGGGAAAGATGGATGAGTTCGGAGTGGTGATTAAGACCCCAGGAGAGTGTCATTAGTGTAGTATGATGATGATAAATGTGAATAAACTCACAATTCCTTGAAAAATTTATCTGAATAGAAGAAGAAGACTACACGATTTAATTCACTTCAACTCAGTTTAATTTATATCAAACCAAATCATAACAACAGTTGCCGTTGAGGTGCTTTATAATTCAAGGTAAAGGTAAAGACAATAATCCAGGGAAAACCCCAACAATTGGATGACCCCCTCTGAGCAAGCTCTTGATGACAGTGGGAAGGAAAAAAAACAGTCTCTTTTAAGAAGAAGAAATCTCAAGCAGAACCAGGCTCAGGGAGGGGCAGCCATCTGCCGTGACTGGCTGGGGAGGGGAGGAAAACAGGACAAAGACGTGCTGTGGAAGAGAGCCAGAGATTAATAATAACTAATGATTAAATCCAGATAAACATGCTGTGTAGAACCCATGTCTATTGGAAGTAGAGTTTCCAATAGACATGGGTACAGTGGTTTAAATCGTATCCATCTAATAGACTCCAATTTGTTCATGGAAATGGAGAGTCCTCGTCACATACTAAGGTTAAATATGGAGTTCCACAGGGTTCTGTAATAGGACCATTTTTTTTTTTTTACACTATTACATGCCTCCCTTAGGCAGTATCATTAGAAGGCATAGCTTACAATTTCACTATGACACCCACGTTATCTGTCCATGAATCCAGATAACACACACCAATTAGTTAAACTGCAGGACTGTCTTAAAGACATAAAGACCTGGACGACCTCTAATTTTCTGCATCTAAATTCAGATAAAACTGAGGTTATTGTACTTGGCTTTAAAAATCTTAGAAATGTGGTATCTAAGCAGGTGCTTACTCTGGGTGATGTTACCTTGGCCTTCTGTGACACTGTGAGGAATCATGGAGTCATTTTTGTGGATATTTCCTTCAATGCTTATATTAAACAAATATGTAGGACTGCTTTCTTCCATTTGCACAATATCTCTAAAATTAGAAACATCCCAAGTGACGCTGAAAAACTAGTTCATGCATTTATTACTTCTAAGCAGGACTACTGTAATTTGTTATTATCAGGATATCCTAAAACTCCCTGAAAAGCCTTCAGTTGATTCAAAATGCTGGTGTAAAAGTACTGACAGACAGCAAGAGCATAGCATGTACTGGCTTCTCTTCATTGACTGTTAAATCCAGAATTGAATTTAAAATCCTGCTCCTCACATACAAGGTCTTGAAAAATCACACCACATCTTATTTAAATGACCTTATAGTACCACACCACCCCATTAGAGCACTTTGCTCTCAGACTGCAGGATTACTTGTGGTTCCTATAGTATTTAAAAGTAGAATGGGAGGCAGAGCATCTTCAGCTTTCAGGCCCCTCTTGTGTGGAACCAGTTTTCAGTTTGAATTGATTTGGGAGGCAGAAAGCCTCTCTACTTTAAAGATGAGGATTAAAACTTTCCTTTTTGATAAAGCATATAGTTAGGGTTGGGTTAGGTGACCCTGAATCCTCCCTTAGTTAGACTGCATTTTTCCTTTTTAAAAAGTGGGTCCCCTAAAAAAAAATTGGGAAAATATTGGCCTAGGGGAAGCAGTCAGATGTACCATGGCAGCCTCCCAAGAAGGCTGCCAGATGAGGTGATGTGGCACAGAGTGGCAAAAAGTCAAATGGAGGAAGCTGTGGAGTATGAAAACAGACTGTTTCACTGTCAGAGCTATCTATAATGTGTTGGCCTTTACAACAAATTTACATTGCTCGAGTGGTGAGGATCAAGCCTATCACCATTGTGCCACTCCAGCTACATTCAAACACATCCCCCTGTGTTTTAAGAACAGTTTAATGCTTTTTACTGAACATTGCTCTGAACATCTTGGAGTAAATGAAAAAGGTTCTCTGTAGATTCAGGCTGCCTGAGACTGAGTTTACAATATTGAAATCTGTCCTCATATTGGTCATATTCTGTTTAGGAGGGTTTGGGCCAGATTTAGTAATGTATTGTACCAGTGTAAACTTGATTTTGACATTAATAAAGTGCAAAGAGAACAAAGTGACAAGATTGTGTGTAAGAGGTGGAAATTCAGAGATTTTTGTGACTGACAGTCTTGTAGGTATATACTGGTATTTCTGGGAGTTCATTTCTGAAGGTGCAAAATATAAGAAGAATAATATGTAAAGGAAGCATGTGACATAATTTTCTAAGGTTTGCAGTGTGAAGTTTAGTACTAATTGTAGTGATAGTTAATGTAGAAAAAAAAAGTCTTATTTTTTGTGCTTGATTTTGAAATTAAATGACTGTGCCTGTGTTTAGCTTTTTTAGACCCGATTTGGTAAATCACCTGTAAAAATATCGAAACATTTCTTAAACTGAAAACACTATGTCCAGATGAACACAATGAACTTTTGGGGATTGTCCAAAGACATTTATGCTAGGTCCCCAGTCAACAAGTCTTCAACAGCTCCTGTATATAACTTGTGGCAAACTTTGGCCAAGGTATTCGTGTTTCAGAAGCTGACATGTAATAGTTTCTGACATTTTGTGTGATTTCCTCGAAGCCTTTTAGATATGGCCTGAGTCTCCTTAGCGTTAAAGACAGGATTCAATAAGTAATGCTTCAACAAGCCCCAGCACCTGGCGGTCCCCGTCACCCTCTGGCTGAATGTAATCATTTGTGATAGCCCCTGTACGCTTGCTGGTCTCCCAACAGCACATGTTTCACTCAGGCTTTTAGAGGGACATCAAAATGCATTACCTCCAAAGCTGTAGATGGGGGTCTGAATGCATGAAGCCATGGTGGAAATAAAGACATTAACTCTATCTCCAGACCAAGGTTGCTGAACTGAGCTGAGTGACATTACAGTTGCAGTCGTTATGCATACTACTGTACATCAAGGGGTCATTTCTATGTGAATGCCTCTGCCTCTCAACTCAATGTACACAGTAATAATGTCTGAACTGTATATCTATAACTATAATCAACATTTAATGATACAATTTTGTGACTTTCATATTTGTTTTCCTTCTCTTTTCTAGCATTATTCTGTAGCTACCTCTTTTTCTCCTTCAAATTAAGTGGAAACAACATGGTAAATCTTAGGTTTTCTGCACATACTGCTGTTGCATGGTAAATATGGCCTTAATGACTTTGCAGCAGGGGGTTTGGCTGTTTAATGAGCACACTCTCCTGCTCCACCATGTTCAAATGAGAGCCTAATTTCATTTTCCCTCTTGACCTCTATTCCTCTTAGAAAATAACAAAGCACAGGGGATTTTTTTTTTCAAAGGCGGTAGAGAAAATAAGAGGTGTGTGGAGAAAGAGTATAATGATGAGATTTTGCCCGTGATGATAGACGGCACTTATATCACCACACTCTTCCTTAAATCCGTGAGCAGTATCTTGAATTTTTCACCTACACAAGCAGACATGGAATGAAAAAAAAAAGAAACTCAAGAAGAATATTTGATACTTTTTGGGGAAATGTGAAAAGTAAAGCTATTACAAGCAGCTAGTGGACTTATCTTATTGCAATAACTCGAAACTATTGAATTAAATTGAATTAAAGGGTGTTTAAGACTATAAACCGATGAAAGTGTTTACTGATGCCATAGTGGAAATGAGTGGTAGACTTGTTTTCCTATGGACTTGAAAAATGACAAATGCCTTACATATTGCCCAAGTAAAAAAATTTCTTGTATGTCAAAAAAAAAAGGAAAAAAATAGATAAGCCAAAATGGCAGCTTTAAATGACAGCCAGAAAAGATAGGATCTGTTTTTTTCAGACCAGCTGTTAGAAAACTGTCCTAAGATTTGATGCCTTAGATGTGGCAGTTGATGAAACCACTTCACAAGCAACCAGCAGACCATGGCGTCACTTTAGAGGAAACCACGCAGTGGGTGTCTAGACCAACAGCAACACTCTTGTGTGCTGATAACACCACATCCACACGCCACATGTGTTCTGTTCAACAGATCGAATGATTTTAACTTGAAGTCATGAATCCTTAAAAACTATCCCCTTTCTTCTTTGCCCATATTAGGCCTTTCCAATAAATCATGTGCACAACTGTGATCAGTCAAAATTATTTGTTTTTTTACATTTCTCTTCACATAGTTCTGTCCATCCAACATGTAGACTAGACAAATGTTGTGTTATTTCATTTACTTTTGTGCCATCCAACTGAACACAAATTTAGTAATACAAGAAAAAGTAATGACATCTGTTCTTGTCCAAAAATTGTTACCAAGAACAAAGGCCGTTTTCAACATTTCTATATTTTGCATCACTAGTTGCACACCGACATACCTGTTAGTAACTTGCTAGTAGCACATTCACAGTTTCCTGCTGTTGCTTTTGAATGACTGGCTCTCTTGAAGCTTTTTGTGGCTAAGTGTCCCACTCAAGGGCAACTAAAGAATAACTGCTGAAGGTCTGACAGTTCATTACTCATTCAATTTCATCACTCGGCTTCTATTAACTCGTGTGGTTATTTAAGGCATAACATCCCTGGTCTGATTAAAAGCTACATGTACTTTATAAAACAAAAACACAAAGAGATTTGCTTTAGAGACTAGAAAAGCCAGACTGCAAACCAAAATAAAAGTCACCTATATAGAAATCCATATTCAACAAGTCCAGACTCTTTGTTGACTCACAATTAGGGGGGTTATGACCCCCCCCCCACCCCCCCCCCCCCCCAAATAATCAGACTGACCAATATAACCCCCCCAATAAAATGATGAATTATCTTTCATAAATAGGCTGTTGGTTTTCTTTACTCATTTCAGGTATTACCAGCAAAATAGCTGCATGTTTAATCATCTGGGAATTTACCCAGATGTATTTATTTACTTAGACAGAGATCTTGACCCCCCCCCCCCCCCCCCCCCCCCCAATGTTCAGCACAAAGTTCCGCCGATGTCTGGCCCTTCAGTTGATCCATCTACTGTCCATTGAAGCCACATTGGAAATGGTCTCAGTGGAAGAGTGGCTGTCAATACCCCATTCTTAAGGAAAGCAAGCAGGGAGAAAAGGCAGAGATATTACACAAGAAGTAAATATCTGTGAAAAGGGGTTATACAGAGTAATGAATCCAAAAAATTGTGTTTACAGCCATCTGTAAAACACAGTAGAGGCTTAGTCATGGCTTGGGGTGATTCACCGTGTCTTTGGGGATCTTGTCAAACTTGATAGAATCATAAACATAGTAAAGTATCTCATGTGATATCATGCAATACCATCTATAAAGCATCTGATTGGTAACTGCTTTATTTTTCAGCATGACAGTGATCCCAAACATACTGCAGAAAAAGTACTGAACAGAAAAACACACAATAGAACACTGTCAGTCATGGGCTGGTCTCCCCAAAGCCCGCATCTAAATATTACTGAAGCATCATAGGATCATATAGGATAGGATTATCTTGACAGAGAGCAGAATAAAAGCCAGCCAACATCCAAAGAAGAGCTTTGAATGTCCTTCAAGAATTCCGACAAACTATTTCTGAAGACTACTTAAATATAATAAAAGAACCCTTGCCTAAGAGAGTTCAAGATATGTTGAAGAACAAAGGTGGTCATACAAAATATTGTTTTTCAAGCTCACTGGAATTGTAAAAACAATGTCTTTGCCTTATATACTATATTTTTATGTATGTTTGCAGATGTTTACCTATTTTCAATATTCTTAGCAAAATATAAAGAAATTAGGGGCGACTCAAGACCTTTGCAAACTACTGTACAGTTGTGTGCCAAGTGCAAAGATTTGAATTGCATGAACAGATGGGATGTAATGATTGTGCAAATCGTGTTCTCATCCACATTAAATTTTGTAAAAGGCAGTGAATAACCTTGGCTCTGAAAGTAAGGAAGAGATTCTGCTCAGCAGGGCAACGAGACAAAATGCTTTCATCACACCTGCTGGTTTACTGTTCTGCTATCTAAACTCTGTTCCTTTCCTTCCCCATCATCCATCCATCAACACAGCAGTAAATGCACAGAGCATAGCCACTCTCCATTTGTCAGTGCCTATCAGAAACGGTTGCATGCCCATTACATGCCTGCTGACCCCTCTGAAGTCTAAAATAAACTCTGGGGTGTTGCAAGAAAAATGTCACAAATGATAAAATATAGCCTATACCACCCGAGAAAGATTAAGAAGCAAAGAAACAGAGGGATTACATCAAGTCTTCACTTTTTATCATCCAGTGGTGTCATTGTCATGTTTTTATTTCAAAGCCTGAGAACTGCCTGAAACAGATATGCTTTGGATGAAAAAAAGGCACAGGAGCAAAAAGGGCAGAAAAGAAGGTGAAGAAGATAACAAGAGACGGAGGCAGTAAGTTATCAGAAGAAAATATTTTATTTCTCAGCCTGTTATTGAGACACATGAGGTCAAAATACAACAAACCAGAAGATGGATTAAAAAATTATAAGCTATGTGTCTATGTTTTTCAGACTAGCACTCATTTCAGTGTTTCTTTTTTTCTGTTTTTCTTCAGGAAATGGCAGAGAAAACCCAGAACTAAAGCATTGAAGCGCTTCTGCGGTTGAGGATTTGTTTTCGGAGGTATTAAATGCTTAACCAATAAATCAATAGAAGAATACCTGTAAATGATTACCATAGCAGTTCTGCACTGACTTTAAGCTTATTCATTTGAACTAAAAGTGTAAAAAGTGAGCAGGAGTATGGATATAGCAAGTAAAAATAAAAGAATACAGACAAAAGAAACAGCTGAGTTTCAATCAGAATTAACAAATCAGTCTGGTATTCAATACAAACCTGTAGTCCAATGTACTTTATCCTAAGAATTGCAAGAAAACTGGATATGTAGAGCACTACAATTTTGTGTAGGAACATTTTGCTGTTGTGTAATTAATTAAAAAATATTGTTGTGGTGGGTTTGAGCAAAACACTAAATGACTGTAGTCTGTACCAAATGGTGGCCAAACTAAATGACCAACTGCCATCTCAACAGACAGCTCCATGGGTTTTACATATTTATGTATCTATGTAGTAAGTATAGGGTCACTCTGTCCTGCTATCAAAAATTAATCGTTGTCTATGTGGAGCTAACAGGTTACGGCACTACAGCTGGGTTGCTTCTGCTTGGTGAATGTTTTTCAGATGTTACTGGGGGATCAATAGAGAGAAGTGCTGAAAAGATCTATATCTATTCTTGTTTTGCTTATAATGACAGTGTGGGGTTTTGTCCCAAGCATTAAAAAAGGCAAACGTACAAACATTATAATTTTTTATCATTTAACTTTTGTGTTGCAAGAAAATAGAGAGCAATGCAATTACAGAGAAGCTATTTGTGACTAAAGTTTTTCTTTCTTTCTTTCCAAATTAGTCACCTTGACAACCGTGAAGCATGCTTTGTTATTTCCTTTGTCTGTGTCACGGTGCACATGTCTTTCTTAAGACACTTAAGTGATGCCACACGCACACACGCAGTCGTCGCACGAGAGTTCAGTCCAACTATGTTAAATGCGTTTCCTCTGCGTAAACGTTCAATGACAAGAATTAGTTTTTTTTTTGGTTTTTTTTCTCTTGTTTTGCGTTCATCACTCACTCGGTTTGTAAATAGCTGTGCCCCTGGAGACAGCTACACAGCGCTCATTCTGCGCTTGGCTTCCCCCCCGGACCCCTGCTACCCTGTTCACTTTAACCAGCTTCACGCGGTGTGCCGTTCTTGTAGAGCGAGCGCAGAGCACATCCCAGTCAGTCTTCACTTCTCCTCTCTCCCGTTCACTCCGGGATGGAGCTGTCCTCCTAGCGCAGCAGAAGTGTACTTCAGCAGTTGGCAACTTGGTTTGACGTTAAGGAGAAGCTGAAGCAAACGTCAGTTCTTCTTCTGACAAGATTTCTTTCACCTCCGCGCATTAACTTGGCTGTCGCAAATCTGCAAAATGACAGCAACCGGACTACATCCACGCTTTGTGCTCCTGCTTTGCTTCATCTCCACCGCGGCGTGCAATACGTTTGCATTCACCGAGGAGCCTTCTGACAGAGGCGGGAGGGCGGACGGGTATTGTAGTCGGGTATTACGGGCTCAGAGCAATAGGAAAGAGGGCAACAGCGAGTTTCGGCTCCGGGTAGAAGGAGACCCGGAGAGCTATCACCCAGGGAGCACATACAGAGGTTGGTGTTAGCGATATACGCGTAGTACGCTGCTTTCCATTGTGCCTGTGCATTGCCTCTAAGCCACAGTCAGCAGACTATGCAAACTTAAGATAAGTTTCTGCACAATCTACTTTTGATGCGGGGCGAGCGCTAAGATGATTACGCACAATCGCAATAAGCAGACGTGTATTTTAACTACTAAAAGATTAACGAGAGATCATTTTAAATCTGATTTGAACATCTGTGAGCAAATAGAGTGCCTAAAATAGTTTTGTATGATCAAAATTTTAAGAAGGCTTTTTTCTGAGAAAGCTAAATCCCTCTATGAACTCTTGCGTGCTTTTGATGTTGTGTTCCATACTTAACAAGTTTCTTGAAAGCCAGCCCCGGATTTCTCTCTCTCTCTCTTTTCCTAAAAGGAAAGTTTTTGGGTGCAGTAAATGGGCATGTGCCATCTGCTCTGTGATTTCTAGTCTCCTGCCCTTCTGGTTCCGACAATGTGTTGTGCTGCAGTTGGATCATTGCTGCCTGCTTTAATTCCAACTACTTTTTGTTTAGCAATCAAAATGACAACTGCATTATTTTAAATGTTTGAATGATTTAGCTTCAGTTTAAATCAGTATTTGTTAATATCTAAAGACACCAATTAAGTTGCCGAGTACAGCAACTACAGTTTTCTGCAGTAACTCAACGTTCTTTAATGTTGTGACTGATTGTAAAAATGGGCAGAAATTCCATCCTAAACATAATCTGGCTAATTTGACAATCTGAGAAAGGCAATGTGCAAATTACATTAACTTTAGCTTGTCCTTTATATATTTGAGCTTAAAATATATAGTATTATTTATACATACAACACTACTCAAGCAGGTATTTTAACCCACTTTAATCAGGTATTTGGAAGAAGAACTGTAGTTAAGCTGCTCCCTGTCAGGTGATGTTGTCTTCTAATATTTTTTTGTTTCCATGTAGTGACTGTGACTGCAGCCAGCCCCTCCTACTTCAGAGGGTTCACCCTTATTGCCATGAAGGATGGTGCAGAAGGTGACAAAGACGAGGACTATGCTGGGAATTTTCAGGTATGGTAACAGCCAACACATATGGCTGTGTGTTATGGATTAGAAATTTCTCACTGATTAATAACCCATCCCCTTATTTGTCTAACATGTTTATTTTTTAAATTGGGACACAGCAAATTTTAAATTAATACTAGCCAGCATATTTCGCCACGCCTGCACTCTTCATACCATCCTTCATCTAGCATAACAACTGTGCATGACATGAGTGGAGAGACAGATATTTTCCTTAGACAGCCCTCCTGTCTTCACATGTGTCAAAGTGTGATTATTCTCACCTCACCTCCTCTAAAAGGCTTGATATAGCATGTGAAAGGAGCCTACTCTCAGCACATCTTCCCTTGAGCTATGCTTTGCTTTGACTGCTGGAAGGTGTGTGTAGAGTTTGAGAAGCCATCTATTCAAAAAGTAGGCATGTATGTATGTACTGTACAACAAAGTAGATGAGAGGGTAATTAACCTTTTATACAAGAAGGTCCAGCTGGAGTACTGTAGGGAGGAGGAAGAGAACAGAGAGGGGCCAAGAGTGTGAAAGACAAAAAGAGAAGGCAAGGCAACTGGTGCTGCTATGCACATGTGATAATGGCCAAATAATTGTAATGCAGCGTGATCAGACAAGTGGTAGGGAAAAGACATGATAGTTAATGAAATTTCATGTGTATTTCCAATAATTTGTATGCAGTCTGTGTTACTACTATACAAAGGAACTACACTATAAGGTGATAAAATTTATCCATCCATCCATTCTATTCTGTTTATCCTTATCAGGTTTGTGTGTGTGTGTGTGTGTATGTTTGTGTGTGTGTGTGTGTGTATGTTTGTGTGTGTGTGTGTACAGTTAGGATGGCAGTTTAAAAAATGTCTAGGATTTAAAGATTGCATAAGATGACACAAAGGATTTGGAAAGAACTCAGCAAGAAAATAACTGATTTTAGCTTCATAAATATTTCATAAAAATCCTAGATTATAGTTAATAAGGCGTATAATAAAGCCATTATATCACATTAATATACTATAATAATAAAGAAAAACCCATTTCAGTCTTAGTCATAGCCAAATCCATATTCCTGTTGAGAACTTTTAACAGCATGTCTGGCTTTCTCCTGTTTAGCCTCCTGCAAATGTGTTCATTTTAACTGTTTCTTACATAAAAATCCACTATTTTACTAAACCTTTACGGTTCAAAGAGAGGTTCACACAGCAGTGCACAGGCTGCTCTGATCACAGTTACTGCAATGCTGTGGCACTCTTTGTGAACCTAAGCCTTGATTATGACAGGACATAAAGACAGGAACACATTGTTTTTGTCCTGTCTGCACCTCACAACTCATTACCCAGCATCAACACCACCAAGGTTCTTTTTTCTCTCGTATTTGTTGTTGCAGTTGATTTCATGACGTTTTTCTTTAATGCCAGCCTCGAGTGCGTCCCTCAGACATATGCCGGAGTGTGGCTTGGAGTGACGGGGCGCTAAACGTCAGGAGTTAATATAGGAGAGACTGCATCATTTAAATGACACTCACATCCCTCAGCACATGAATGGGTGCTGAGTGGACAGAGAATAATAGATAAAATGGATAGATGTTTGATCATTGCCTTTTAGATGTTCGCTTTAGAAGTAAAAAGAGCAGATGTGTCAGTACTGTGACCTGCTGCTTTTGATTGGACTCCTGCCGGGTTTTTTAGAAGTTTAAGGTCTCTTTCACGGCTGCAGATGATCACCTGTCTTTCCAAGCAGTCTGTGACAGAGCAGTAAAAATAAACTGCTGTCTAAAGAGATATGTCTCTATCATCACCTGCTCAGTCAGTCTTTCATACTTTATGTCTCTTATGTCAGAAACCTATATACACATACGCGCGCACAGACACACTATTGCTCCTTTGTGAAAGAGCTCTGGGTGGACCAGCCCCAAGGAATTGAAGGAAAAGAAAGAAAAAAAGGAAGCTGCAACAGAGGCTTTAGGCTTTATTTAACATACAGCTCATTTGAAATCTGCTGGTGTGCCCCATCTCAGCCGTCTTAGGACAGCTCCCGACTTGATGAAAAGCACTTTTATTGAGCTCTCTGGGGAGGTCAGCTGCCACTGTGTGTCTGTGTGTGTTTTTTTGGCAAGAGTGTACACCAGCAGGGAATGCTGGCGATGTCTGATGAGACATTACTTCTCAGCAGGGTGAGATAATAGGACAAGAAAAGGCAAATTGTCATGTGGCTGTGTGGCTATATGTGGGCTGGAATTGTCAGGATGTGTTTTGAAATTTCTGTGGCGGTTGTGCCATTTGCAGCTACTTTTCTGCAGCCCCTATGTTATTTTAGATTGTTGCTGAATGATGTTTGGCTCTGACCAGGGCATAGCATAGAACCAAGCACTTTCTTTGACACAAAACTCTTGCATAAACTCAGAAAACGCAACTCGAGTCTTCCAGTGGAATGTCCCGTTTTGTTAGTTTTCCTAACAGCCATTGTCAAGCTATTGGCAGAAGATCTGAAAACGAGGGAGTAAAAAAACAGGATCATAGGTTGTCTTGCAGCAAATTAGTCGCTTCTTTTTGCAGATGGTGTTCAATGCAGTCCCATGTGACTTCTCTGCTTTTAACATGTGGTGTAGTCCATTCAGGGCAGCCCAGAATGCCTGTTAGAAACCATGGGAACATGGAGGGGAGGGGGTGTGTAATCTTTCAGATCACGATCGGCTGCATACACATGGATGGCATGCACACACACAAAGCTCCCGGACTCCCCTTCTGACTCTCCGTCTAACTCTTAACACACTCTCTCACACACAATTTCAAAGGGAACTCATTCATAACGTGGAATGACAAAGGAAATTCTCCGCTGACAGCTTTATGGAGTGAGAAAGTTCCCTGCCTTTACTGCCCGGATGTCACTTCCTATCAAACAGATCCTTGGTCTCAGCGGTTGTGCTCTCTCATGCAGCCAACTCAACTAATTTTCTGTCCCACAGTTAAAATCATTCAGGTGCTTAATATCTCAGGTGTGGAGCTGAGTAAAGAGGGGAGCACGGATTTGGACTCTTCAGCCTAATTCAAGTCTGGGGACTTTTTTTAAATGACCTGAAGACATCAGAAGCGAAAGCTAAAGTGACTGCATCCCGCCTGTGCCCCACGTCATGCAGTGCCTCTGCTTCGGCCAAGAAACCTCACCTGGTGTGCATAGCTTTTATGAGCTCGGTTGGCTTACCCACAGGGATGTTCACACTGTGCTTTGATGCCAGAAAAAATTCTAGAATCAAGGTTGAGACTTGCAGTGGCCAACATTTGCCTGCTAGTCGTACAGCCAGGCGAGCCAACATGAGCTTGGCTGACATGATAGATAGTGACCCCCCTCTATTCAGGGAGGAGAAGCCCCCCCGGTGGTGGAGCCTTCAATAGCTTATTACTTTAACCAAAACTGCGGATTCGTTTCAACTGTCACAAGCATCTCTCCGCTCAGTAAAATAGATTGTTCTACTGCTTCTGTTTACCAGAAAATATATAAATATGCAGCACAGTCGGTAGGTTTGGCATCCTGATGCCACTTTATTATAAACAGCACCTGCTCACAACATCTTCTATAAATAGCTCTTGCATAGTTTGTAGCCACGATTTGTCCTGTTGTAAGAGAACAAAAATTGTTTAGGCACATCAGACATGTATATCAAGCCATTAAGCTCCCACATTACCACCCTTGGGAGATAGCTTTGAGCATGTCTATGTTTTTTAAGTGTTCCTTTTCTCTTTAATCCAAACACGTCAGCCTTAGAGCATTTTTCCATGATAGCTTTTCCTTAAATATCTTTTAATATCTTCTCTGTGGAAGAAGGTTTTGCTCCTTTTTTGTGTTTTGACGCTATCATGGAACCCACAAAGGCTATCTATGTATCTATCTAAAAATGCAGTCCCCAAGATTAAAAACCTATTTTTAAGAGAGTCTTGGGCCAACATCTAGCACAGGTTTAAACCACGGACCCTCAACAACAGTAACCACTCAGCCAACATGCTGTTAAACTCATTACAGTAACTATTAAAGCTGGAAATGTGTTCTCTAATAACTAAAGCGTGTTTAAAGACCAGATAACTGATGGTGTAAGACTAACGCGATTCACTGAATTGATTCATGTTTACAAAAAAAGTGTGTTTAATCTCAGTTCAGCTGTTAATTATGTTTGTGAGATCATGATACGACAAAATGTATCTGTGCGATCCAGCATCAAGAGAAGAAAATTACCTGCAAGTGTTTCCAATTCTTGTCTGATGCATTTATACTCATTACTGATCTCTTTGTGTGTTTGTGTGTCGATGCTTTACAGATAATTGATGAAGAGGAAACACAGTTTATGACCAACTGCCCCCCTGCAGTGACAGAGAGCACTCCTCGCAGAAGGACCAGTATCCAGGTGTTTTGGACTGCACCCCCTAGTGGCTCCGGTTGTGTTTTTCTCAAGTATGTATACAGCAACGGCTGGTCAGCCTGCTTAGCAGAGTCAAGCCCTCAGCTCAAACAATGAAAACAATATTCAAATTTAGTCTACATATCCAGCCTTCTGTCAAAAATACGGGTAATTGCAGGTTATCCTCCAGATGTATTACTCATGTGAAACTGATTCATGTAAGCTGAAGCTAGGCTGATCACGTTTAGGCTGCAAAGCAGAATTGGTCCCAACTACAGTTTAAATATGTACCCGGAACAAGAAACTCACCGTTGAGGCAGGCAGACATAATGCTTCGTTATTGTATTGTCACAAGGAACTTTGCAATAATTAAAAAATGCAGAGCAGCACCTTTATAAACAGCACAGTGTGTGCTTTCTCTCCTGTGTGTACACACTTACACTCACACCCCCACAACACCGCAACCATCGCAAACAGAATCCAAATCTGACACTCTGTAACTGTCTGTACTTACTGTGCTTTGCCTGACTTAATATAGCTTTATAAATATCTTCAGATATTTAAATAAGATATTTTTTACCAACACTCTTGCTCTCTCTTAATTTCAAGTCCACATCTAATGAATTAATATTTATACAAGTATACTAAGTGAAATGTAGCCTCAAGTCTCAAGTAAGCAGCTTTTCGATTTTATATAGATTATTTAGAACTAGGATTTTTAAAAGAGATTGATTTAGTGCAATGACTTTAGTTTAATTTTTTAACTAAATCCTTTCATTTGGCTTGATAAACTAAATATTACCTTCAGTAGTTTTATACCTGATATGCACCACTCATTTCTTGCTGTTGTAAGTGCTCTGGGCTTACTTGAACACAGAAGACTAGTCATGTTAAGCTGAGGACACATCATGACAGAAATCCATTTATTAATCCTGTACTTCACTGCGGGGAAATAATGAGAGTGCATGAAGTGGAAAGGCACTGAGGGTCTGTGCGGTTCACGAAGGCTTCTGATAAATGCATTATTTAACAGTTTGTATGTTCTTTCTCTGGTGTGTGATCTACATCTATCATTGTTTATTTACAAGGGAGATAATGGTTGAATTGTATTTGGTACTTAATAGATAAAGGAAACAGTTTAAAGTGTGACAGAGTGCACAGCCTTGAAAGAGATACTTAAAAGTGCAGAGATGTCGCTGCACTATCAGCACATAGACAATGCGGAAAGGAGAGAGTAAGAAGCTTACTGTTCAGAACACATGTCTGTGAAAATCATAATTACAGGCTGGCAGTGGGTATTTGTCTCTGCTCTTCACCCTGACTGCAGTAATGATGACAAGGTTTTTGCATATGCCACTCTGCTCGAATGCAGCGACTGTCCTAGTACAGTCTTATTGATATAAAAAGTGAAACTCTGTAAAAATTTTATGTGAAAGTCCCTGCACAAAAACCTCTTAGAGGGAGATACATTGCTGTTCACTGGTGGTTATTATATTGCACAACTTCCAGTAAAACGTTTGTGCATAAACAGGCACATACGGCATAATCACTGAACAGCAGAAAACAACATAACAATGTGAGATACCTTCCTATCTTAGATTAGCTTAGAGTAGACAAGTTTCATTACCAATGCAGGTATAGGGTAAATATTTGTTTTTCATTTTCTCCATATCAGGGAAGGTAGCTGCCTTTCAATAATGCTGTTGGTAAAATGTCATCTTTAAAAAAACAAACAAACAAACAAGCAGACAAATAAAAAACATCTGGTCATGAACCTACAAGTGTGTGCACAAGTCTGTCTCATAGAAACTGACTCACATGTACCAGGAAATCCTGCTCCTCGTGAGTGGTTTGCTACAGTATAATTGATGGTCAGTTGCTGTCTTTTAGATGGAAAGTCTGAGCTTGGTGGTTTGGGTTTCTCAAAGGTTGATCCGTGATGATAGGGTTAGGCAAGGATGCTCATTTACCTCCTGAACTCAGAGCATTCATTTAAAAAATCTTACCATTTATTTTTAGCCTTCTCATAAGCTCAAATCAAAACCAAACTTTCCTTTGCTGGGTTTCTGTTGGTGTCTCACTCTTGTTTAACTAAAAATGATAGTATACAGAAGCGATGCAAAGATATATAGGCCTTGCAGAGTGCTATGAGCCTATTAGCAAATATAATGACCGTTATTAATGAAAGTGGCTGCTTAAAATAAGAAGCTGCTATATACGTGTTACAGTGTTCAAGAGAGAAATAATCATTTAATACGTTTTTTATTTATTTATTCCCTTGAGCTTAAGGGAATAATTGCTACTAGCCATCGTAATTCAAACCTAGTTAGACACCAAAAAGGTTTAAAAAAATGTCAGAATCTGAGAAAGAGTTGATTTTCTTCTCAGTCCTCTATTATTACTTTGGTGTATTATTATTCCTTGATTGGAAATAGAACATAAGAGACTACAAAGGGCTCGATAAATATAAAACTGTAAAAACCCATACCCATAAGTATCTAGTGACACAAAGTACTCTAGTCACAGTGGTATTATCAGACTGTAGTTCCACACAACCTGATTGGGTTCCACGGAAGCTATAACTAAATTCACTCCATATGTTGCTGTCACCACTGAATTTGCTACTATCTTGTCTCTTTCCATTTGTTGGTGCGAGATGTTTTATTTGTAATTTCCCTCTGGCATGCTATATGGATAGTAGTGTGGTATGTTTTGATGAGCTGTCTGAGTATATCAGTGATCTGGTGAATGTCACAACCACATGCAGCTGTCAGAGTGTGTTTAGCTCCATCAGTTAGATGACGCAGCAGATAAAGGATGCTTTGAGAACACTGGAAGCAGTCCTACAGAAATTAAATGTAAATACATTTGTCTTGGAGTGGATTTATGTTTAGGCATCTTGTGAGTTCTTCTTGCAACTGAGAATATGGATCTTCATTAATTTCATCTTTTTGTTGTAGCAGGAGCTGGTTGTAGCCCTAAAACAGTAGTCTCTGCTGCCCCCCCCCCCCCTTTTTTTTTTTTACCTTTGCTTCTCTCTTTCTCACTGTCTTTCCTTTTTCTTTTTGTTAATCTCTCAGACTTACACTACCCGGAGACAGACACTCGTACACACACACACATTCAAATCAGTGCACTTTTGTGGTGATTGGGATCGGCGGTGGTGTGGATCCAGCAAAGTAAGATAGAATTTAAATTGGATGTTAAATAAGCATTACTCGGCCTGATTGTCTAGCCAGTCCAGGAAAGTGGGTGAGCAGTGAGGCAGAGTTTGCTCGTCTGTCTCTTGGAGATATGTGGAATTGGGGTGAGATTGAATTAAAGTGTGAACAATTAGAGAAGTGCTGGTGGTGTCACTTACCTTGAATCAGTTCATCTGTGTTATATGAGAGGCTATTTTGGCAGTAAAATCATACCTTCTTTCAAATACCATTTTAATCTTACATCAAGCAGGGATGTGAGGGAAGTGAGTACTCTCATGTGTAATATGATCTTATTGTCAGAGGTTCCCAAATTGTCTAACTTCTCAGTATTTGCCAAATTTTTAAGTTAGCAAACAGAATATTTTGATTAGAAATAAAAAAAGAAAGTACAAACTCAGTGCAACAAGAGTTAAGGGACCTGTGATCGCTGACGCAAGCTAGAAGACCTTTGATCATCGGAACAGAATCACAGACATGATTTCTAATGAACCTAACTACTGGAAACGAGAAAGGACAGGGGGAAAGATCGATGGCTAACTAAATAAAGGTTTTGGAAAACATTTCCAGCAATAACCTGGAGATATAGATTGAACCACTGTAACATTATTTGAAGTTGCAGGATGTCCTCAAAGACGTGCTTCAGAGTTAGTAAAAAGGTAATCAGCGGAAATTTTGGTTTCTGTGACAACCTGGACAATGTGAAGGAGACTGCATCCAGTCAGCCCCTGTGGATTATGTCCAAGAAAAAAAATCCTTTTTCTCTTCTCTTGTTCTCTTCAGCACAGCACTGAAAGATTGGTGGAATTTGGTCAGGATTACTACTGTGAATGCATAGCCCTGATGGCTGGATGAAAGCGCTAAGCCAGTGTGGGTTTGTGGATGCAAGAGTGTTGAGGACACAACATTTATAGAGAGCACAATGCATGTCTGTGGAAATAACAAAACACTGGCTGACAAGATGCCTCCCAGCCCCTAGAAGCCTGGCAAAAGAGGAATATCCCAGCATGATAACAATATGAAGCTTCTTCTTATTCTTTTGGCTGCTTCCTTTAGGGGTTGCCACAGCTGGTTGCCTGCCTCCATCTCCCCCTATCCCTTCTGTCACACAAACACACTTCATGTCCTCTTTCACTACATCCATGGATATTTTCTTTGGTCTTCTTTTTTTTCTTCTGCCTAGAAGCTTCATCTTCAACAACCTTTGCCAGTATATTCACTATCCTTACACATATCTCTACCAAACCATCTCAGCCTTGCCTCTAACCTTTTCTCCAAACATTTCAACCTTAGCTGTTCCTCTGATTTCGATTTCTTATTTCCCTGCCACCTCCAGTTCTGCTTCATGGCTTTCTGTTACTACCACCATCTCCAAACATCATCACATCATCGCAGGTGTCAGTATAATCACGTAAATCTTCACTTTCACTCTTGCTGCTATCCTTTGGTCACAGATTACCCCTGATACTCATTCCCACCTACTCCACCCTGCCTGCAATGCTTTAGTTCACATCTCTTAGCCACTGTCTGTTACTTAGGATGGTTTGATCCTATCTACCTTCAGTACCTCTACTCCTTGCAGCTTCATGGTTATACCTTTCTCGCTCTCTTTCACACAAATTCTGTCTTGCATCTACTGACTTTCATCCCACTTCTTTCCAGAACATGTACCCAACTCCAGGCGCTCTAGATGCCTCCTGCTCTTTACTCTAACTATAGATCACAGTGTCATCTGAGAATACCATAGTTCATTGCTGCTTGACCTCACCTGTCAGCTTGTCCATTACCACTGCAAACAAGAAGGGGCCTAGAGCAGATCCCTGATGTAATCTATCCCCATCTTTAATTTATCTGACGCGCCAACCACTCCTACCTTGCTGTTTTCATATATGTCTGGCACCACCCTTGTATACTTGCTTGCTGATCCTGACTTCCTCATTCAATACTATATAGAGTTCCTCTCTTGACACCCTATTATATGCTTTCTCTAGATCCACAAAAGCACCATGTAGGTCTTTCTTACTTTCTCTGTTCTTCTCCATCAACACTCTGCTCTTTTTTGACATAAACCCATACTTCTGCTCACTGATCATCACCTCTCTTTTTAATCATGCTTCAATAACTCTTTCCCGTATCTTCATGGTATGGCTCATCAGCTTTATTCCTCTGTAGTTAAAATAGCTCCACACATCACCCTTGTTCTTGAAAACGAGCAAAGTCCTTTCAGTTTTTCAGGCATCCTCTCACTCTCCAAGACACCAATTTCCCCAAACTGCAGAGGAATGAATTTTGCTCCATCAAAGAAAACAATGGCGGCTGTGATTTTGATATAGTGGATCTAAACTGTTTTCATTTATACAAGTGTAAGTAGCTTACTGTAAAACTTGCAATAATGTAATTACTGTATAATATCGAAACATTTGGCATTTAGATGATAGAAGCATACAGTAATGTCAGTTGCATATTGTACACAGTGACACTCCGGGCAGGATGTCCACCAGGACGAACAGGCGACTAAATCTACCCATTTACACTCCAGAGGTTTATTATATCCCATATAACGTCTCCCCCCCATTCTGTAGAGGGGCACCGTTGCGAGCAGCGGCAGTGTCCACAAGGACCAGAGTTACTTGACTTCACTGTCGAACACCTTGTCCGGCGCTCAGACTGTTCCTGCAGCTGTGGCTTCCGCTGGGCCACTATCCAGGCTAGCGACTCAACTGGCAGGGCTGGTCGTGGTTCTGCCGTGCCACGGCTCAGGTTTCAGCACCACTGTGACAGAAATAAAGGACCCACACACACAGCCTTACACGTTGTCAGGTGTTTTATGTCTAACTGATCCTGACACACTTTGCTGCAGCTTTTCAGCTGCCTTCTCCGGCTTCACACACCACACAGCTCCATTCAGGTCCTGGCAATCTACTTAGGAAAGGCATAACCAGGTAATGAAGAACAGCTGTGGGGGTCAGCCTACCCTCACACCACACCCTGAACCCACTGCTTCACCCCTCCTGTGCAGCTGAGCCACAAACCACACCCTGCCACAATAGGCTTTATGTCAGCGAGATTAGATGGCATACAGCATGTGGAATCATCTAATTGCGTGATGTCAAAAATGAGAATTTTCTGCCTAATTGACATTTCACGTGGTGGAGAATGGTAGCCTGTTGGAAGCCTTAATTCAAAAGTATTTCAACTACAGTCAGGCTTCTATGGCTCACCAACTCTTGAAATAAAAGACTGGATCTACTCAGTGGCACTGTTCATAATATGTTGAAAAGCTAAATGGGGGGGGGAATCCCAAAATTCACCATGTTTTGTTAACATTAAGGAGCAGATACACTTTTTTAAATCAATAACAGCTGTAAGCCTTCCAGACACTGAAGTGGATTTTTTGTTTGTTTTTTTTTTTTTTTGGCAGGTAGTTAAAATGGGTGGAATTGGTGGAAAGGTATTTTTTGTTACTTGCAAACGGTCTTATCCTTCAAACTATACAGTATTCTCAGTCACTTACAGAATGTCATTATTGTACACACAGAGATAACTGGATGTGTTAAAGTCCCAGCATTTATCAAATTCTTGATCTTCCACCTAATCTGCAGGATTACCTGCATTGAACATCTTGGTTTTAAATGGATATTCACAGTGATCATCTCTTTGTTTCTCCAGTTTTGTAGAAAACTAATATTTGGCTATTTAACAATATAAATATAGACTTTGGAATTTATTGTATATTGCTGTTATCCACTGATATAGACTTTGCATTTGCCATTGAAGTGGTCATTCATGCTTTTTTTAAATTTATGTGAGAGGTGCATGTGGACATATCAGCAGTGAGATGTGCAGCTCTGTGTAAAAACACAATAAATATATAAGATTTCACACCCTGTAGGCTAATGCACATTTCCTGTTGTTTTTGGGATTAGCTCAGCTCAATAGAGGATGCTGCTGCTCAGCGTAGCATAGCATCCAAACTGTCCAGCTGGAAGGGGCCCACCTGGATCAGATGTTACCCCTGGACTTGCATCCAGTATCTCATTGTTGGGGTTTATCCCCGTGGAAACCTTCCTGCAACCATGGCTGGTGTAAATGGCTGGTGTTTGTGAGGAAGTTAGGTCCCCGTTGGCTTGTTTTCTGTTGTTGCTTCTCAAGTCTGTTGGCATCTGAAAAGGTCTCTTTGTGGCTAATTTACATGTCAAGGCCCCACATAGACATATGCTTCTTCACTACTGAATGAAATAAGCCTCTGAAACAGCTCAATCTAGAAAAACCTCCCCATTGCAGACCTCACATTTGGTGGGCATTACTTTTGGCCTGTCATTCATTCTTTATTGACATAGTGCATAGCCAGCTGTACTGTACCAGGCATTTTGGTGAACTACCTTAGGAACTTTTGTCGAACTTTAACCTTTATTACTGAGGCACACTTTTTGGTTTATTGTAGTTTAATGCATTAAATAACTTGAAAAACATTCTTTTAATTTCCTGAGTTCTAATATCTGCTTTCAGGAAGATACTGAAAAACAGAGAAATAGGTCTATGAATAACTCTACAACTATTTGCTCTGCCATGACAAACAGCTCAGACTAGTATTGTTATTAAAAAATACATAAATAAATAACATTTCCTCATTTTGTCCTGTCTTGGCATTTTCTTTTTGTAATTTGCACTCTTACTTTTTCCTCACTTTACACTTGCACGTTGTGTTCCCCTCAACAAACTTTGCTTCTCACAGTTCCCCTCTTTTCTTGTTAATCTATTTAGGGCTAGCATTGTGCAGAAAAGGATAATCTATTTCCAGGATGAAGGCTTACTCACCAAGAAACTGTGTGAGAAAGGTAGGTTCCTTATAACGCTTTGGATAAAAAGTATTACTATCAAAATGATGCTTTCTTTTTGCTCCCCATTGACAACCTTTTATTTTTTTCTATCCTTTTACTCAATTTTTTCGTTCGCAATTTTTACATTTCACTTTGTCATGCACTGATGCGAATGATTGTGAGTACGACGCCCCGGGGGTTGCATGGCAATGGATGCCACACTGAGTGGCGAATCAAAAGAACAGTGCTGTACACCTTTTCTCCCTGTTCTTCCTTTTGGCTCACCGCTTTCTTAACCATCACTCTCTTATATGACAGGCACCCATCTCTTCTGCTCCTTATTCTAATCAGTAATCTTACTCTGTGTGATCTTTTTTTTTTTTCTCCCATCACTTCTGTACAGAATCCCTGTATGGAGATACTACTGATAAACCATTGCTTGACTGTTGTGCCTGTGGAACGGCAAAGTACAGAGTCACCTTCTATGGGAACTGGTCAGAGAAGATTCACCCCAAAGACTATCCCCGTAAGCACAATTTTTCAGTTCTTCATGTCATCTCATGTCTTATACATACTGCATGAATTAAGGAATTGTCACTAAAGAAACTAAACCTGTAGTAATGTGATTTTGCTAACACGCATTGTGGGCATAGCCATAATTTTAATTTAAATTAGCATTGATTCTTCTGTGGTTATAAATTCTTACTATGAACATTTAATTCTGCTTTGATAACATCAAACGTAAAACCACAGTGCCTTCTTACAAAACAGGTGTTTGTCTTCTGATTTGTTGAAAGACTGTTCTAAAATAATGGATTGGAACTAAGAGTCACATAAAAGGTTGGATATCAGTGGGAAAATAGACTGTATGAAAAAATTATGTAGGGACGTAGGACATAGCCAGTTCTGGCTACCTACTACCTTGAGCACCATGAAGGCAACTGTCGTTGTGATTTGATGCCAAATAAATTAAACAGAATTTATCCGAATTGCTAATAAACTACTAGGATTTAATTAAACAAAAGTGAAGTAAGAAAGAAATTGTTATGGAGGATTGAACAACATGCAGAAAGCATTCTGGAAGTTTGAGAATTGTAACACTGGAGTAGGGATTGACTTCTTTTTGGTGCCTGCCTCAGTAGGCAGTTTTTGGTACTTCTGCAAACCACCAAAATATACACAATTTAGTGCTTGTTGTGGTTTACCCAGGGAAAGGATGGCTGCATGATTCACTGTGACAGTGGTTGTTTAACTGTGGAGCAACCAGATGACCAGGGTAAAAAAATATGGAATGAATCTAAGGCTACGTCCACACGTACCCGGGTGTTTTTGAAAACGCAAATTTTTCTATGCGTTTGCACCTTTCGACCACACGTAAACGCCGTTTTTGGTCACTGAAAAGATTTTTAAAAACTCCAGCCAGGGTGGATATTTTTGAAAACTCTGTTTTTGCATTTACGTGTGGACGAGAAAAACAGACAAAACGCAGCGTCAGAGGTGTGCGCATTTTTTGACTCACACTGTGTGCCACGTTATTGTTTCGGTGCAATGAATTTCTACAATACTGTTACTGTTAATTGTACTCTCTGCAGTGTTTAAATGCTTACATATACACACAGTTACTGTCCCTCCACACGTACGACTCGGTTCTGCTTCTATGCCCCAGCTTTGTTTACTTTTTCCCACCGAGGCTTCTAGACTTCTGATTGGCCAACATTTCTGCACAGTTAGGAATATATCGCCACCTGTTGCTTTGGCATGTTCCTAGCAGAGTTTTCCTTCATTTCTGCCTTTACGTGTGGACGGGATTATTTTTTAAAACGAAAACGGAAAATCTTTGTTTTCAAAAATACCCGTGTACGTGTGGACGTAGCCTAAGTTGAATAGGAGTTGTGTATGGGAAAAGGATAAACAAGAATTTGTTGATACTCTTATTGGGAAAAATGTGTTTCCCTGACCAGTTAGTGAGTGGTTGCAAGTGGTTGCTTCCAAAGTTTGCATAGAAGATGCACATTGCCTGTAAACAGTTGCCAACTTCATTTAAATGCTTTCTAGCTTTTAATGTAGGACATGCCAAAAACAATGTGAAAACCACTGCATACCCCTTAATGGCAACACCATTCCCTGGTCATTTGGCTGTATAACAAACACACTAAAAAAATGTTCAGGAATGGTTTGTGTAAGATAATGAAGCATTTAAGATAAAACTTAAATAACTAGCCCAAATAAACACCCTAAACTTATAAAGAATAGCTAACTCACTCTCACATTTGACCAAAACAGCAACTCTACAGTGTGGATGATTTAGCTCTGTGGTTTAGGCGCTGGTTATAGGCCTGAGTAATGATGTGAGTATTGAGCTATTTTACTGTGGTTGGGTGCACTGCATATAACCTTGAGACTCACAATCAGGATGTGAATGGACTTTAAGATTACACTGGCTCTCTTGTTTAAATCAGGCTCTTGCCATTCAGATCAATATGCCGA
Organism: Aulonocara sp. 'chitande type north' Nkhata Bay; assembly: GCF_057382095.1. Taxonomy (NCBI): domain Eukaryota; kingdom Metazoa; phylum Chordata; class Actinopteri; order Cichliformes; family Cichlidae; genus Aulonocara; species Aulonocara sp. 'chitande type north' Nkhata Bay. The sequence goes on from NC_141344.1 coordinate 17,047,234, forward strand.
TTAGAGTGGAATAAGATAAACCCTGAGATCGAAAAGCGAGCTAATTCACTGTTTTATAGAAGGAGTAGCTATATGAGAGTCACTGTCACACAAATTTATGAAGACACACACAAACACACACACATACACACACACACCTCACAGATAGATCAATTGTTAAAAGGATAGGGCAAGCTGTGTGGCTTCTATTTCTTTCCCTTGCTACAGATTGATTCGTCCTTGCACAAAGTTATTTCCTTGGTAAGTAGTTGAAATATCTCTGCACATATTGTACTACACAATATTATTCACTGACTACACCACAGAAAGGATATAGTATGATTTTGCTCTTCTGTAGTAGAAGTACATTTTTTGCTACTCGAGATCTGCTTTTGAGCCACATTTCACTCTCCTATTCTTAACTATGTTTCCTTTAACTGGAGAAGCCATACACTGCTGTTCTGACTGAATTTTAGTGTAAAACAGGCCAACAGGAGATTTTTTTTAACTACGTGACATGATAACCTTGACAGTTCTATTTTCTTTTTCCCCCTTTGTCCCCATTATATGTCATACAGACAAGTGCAGCTATTTAGTTCAAGTGATGGCAGTTCCCTTGGACAGAGTGTAGACACCTGCCCTAGAAAGATTGATAGAATTAATATATAAGATATTAAGATAAAAGAATAAAAAAGAACAGCATTCCTCCATCAAACTTAAACAAAATATATTAAACAATTATGTCTTTCATTTTTTATCTTGTTTGTCTTCTTTTCCCTTGGACTAAATATTAATTTTCTTTGTAAGATTTCACAAGCCTGTGCATTCACAGCGACAAAAATTGTTTCTTTTTACATTAGATAAAGTAAAGTTTTTCAACACCACAACTACACTGTCCTAAATTCATCTTCTATGAATCCAAACATCCAGACTAATTTAACTGCCTTATAGTATGTCCCAGATAAATATACGACTTGCCACTTGACTGCTATTGAACTATTTTCCATCATATGTGGGTGAGAATATCATGTTTAAAATGAACAAAAACTTTACAAAAACCTCTGGCATTAACTCATTTTTTTTGCAGCATTGTATTTTCATTTGCAATTTAACTTTGAAAAAAATAATAATTATATATATATATATATATATATATATATATATATATATATATATATATATATATATATATATTGTATGTATAATAAGGGTATAATAAGGCTTTTAGTCACAAGCTCATGGTGCTTTATAGGTTTAACCAGGGGTATACAAACATTATTATACTTTCTGATTGGTAGAGCAGAGTGTCCTTTCAATACTGGTTCATAATAAGATCCTAGTAGGCAAGGTGATAATAAGATAGGATGGGGGATAATATAAGAATGTGAAAACATGAAACACCAAGAGCTTGAGTTAGATTATTGTGATCCCACAGTAAGATAGTAAGGACAAAAAATGACCTGTAGTCACTAGGAGCCTATCGATCCTAGATAAACTACAGTATTCTATATATTGTTATGCTTTACATAATAGTGGAGGTTGAGGTGTGATGTCTACTGCTGCATTCTTGGTTTGATTGCCGGTGTGGGATCAGTAATGGAATGATGCAGAGGGCATTTTAGGAAAAAGGGTGAGATGGCCAATTAAAATAAGTTTTATTGTTTGGCTTTACAGGTCGTGCCAATCATTGGTCAGCAATAATTGGTGCCTCCCACTCTAAGAACTATGTCCTGTGGGAATATGGGGGCTTTGCCAGTGAAGGTGTCAAACAAGTGGCTGAGCTGGGTTCACCAGTTAAAATGGAGGAGGAGATCAGGCAGAAGGTAAGATACTCCAGTTGAGATGACTGTATTATACATGTGGTAAAAAGCATTTAAATTTGTATTAATAAGATATGCAGTCGGGATATTTACCAAGTAAATGGGTCGATTGTGGCTCAAGAGTTGGGAGTTCGTCTTGTAATCGGAAGGTTGCCGGTTCGAGCCCCGGCTCAGACAGTCTCGGTCGTTGTGTCCTTGGGCAAGACACTTCACCTACCGCCTACTGGTGTTGGCCAGAGGGGCCGATGGCGCAATATGGCAGCCTCGCTTCTGTCAGTCTGCCCCAGGGCAGCTGTGGCTACAACTGTAGCTTGCCTTCACCAGTGTATGAATGTGAGAGTGAATGAATAGTGTTATTGTAAAGTGCTTTGATGGGTCCCGAAAAACGCTATATAAATGCAATCCATTATTATTATTATAAGTAAATGAACTTATTTCTAAGAATGTTTTTCCTTGACGAAAACTGGTAAAAAAAAAAAAGGGGGGGGAGGAAAAATGAATTGTGCAACACCACAGGAACCTTAGTGGATGTTCCAGGGAAGGCACACCTGAGTGCGGTATACGATGAATTGCTTTGACATTGTTGTCCAGATCATTTAGTGCTTTCAGGCATCTTTGCTATTCTTAGCCTGCCTCTACTACCACATTTAACCAGTACACAGCATCAGGAGCAGTACCGCTGCTGGGAACCGGTTTAGACGTTAGAAGCTTAGAAGATATTTTCCCAGGTGTTTCATGAAATTTGGATCAATTATACCTCTAAAAAGTGCAGCCGCATCAGTTAATCTTTGATCACAACATGGGGTTTGAGACAACTCAGGAAGTGCTTTGAAGGCAAAAGGAGGAACCTGTTGTTTTTCATCAAGACAGTTAATTAGTAGCTGATTTCAGTTAGGTTGGACTATGTCTCTCTATGTGTATCCGAAGGATGTTTCTTTTATTTTAACTTTATAACTGTCTTTTACAGCATCTGATTTTCTTTCCAATGAAGTCTGAACTTTTTATACAGTCTTTGTACTTGTCATGTTCTTCCTGCTTCCTTGGACTATAATCTCTGGTACTTCCACAAATAGCATGTTATAACTTTTTTTTTCTACCTCCGCGTTGCTGTCTCTCTGTCTCAAAATTACCCATGCAGGCGTCTCACCAGGCATATGGTCCCGTTGAGCGCTTCCTGCTAGCTAATTTTGAAGACCTGGTGTTGCTGTCATGGTCCTGGGTCATGCGACCCAGTGTTTTGTGTTTTAGCCTATTTTGATGTTTATTCTTTGTTTAGGGTCACTAAGGCAGTCCAGCCATTTGTACATACTACCCGTGTATTAAGTCTCCCTTGCCCTTCGTGTGGTTATGTCATCTCCCCTGTACTACGTCTCCCCGGTTCATGTGTCTTGTCTAATCTCCATGTTTCCTGTTTTACTTTGAAAGTCTGTATTCACGGTCAGTGTATTCAGTTTCACTCCTTCTGTCCTGTCGTTAAGTTCATGTGTGTCAGCTGTGTTCCCATGTGTGGCCACTTCCCCTGATCATCCCTCATGTGTATTTAGTCTCTGTGTTTCATACAGTCTGTCTCGCGTCGTCTGTGTTATCTCCCCTACCCCTTGTCATAGTATCCCAGCCATAGTTTGTAGTTTGCAGTCTAAATCTCATTAGAGTCATAGTTTCCCAGTCTATGTTCAGGTTTTCCCTCAGTTACTTTGTTGTTCTTTTCCATGAGTTTTTCAGCCATAATAAAAGGCTCGTTTTGGTTGGAATCCACTCCTGCATCCTCGTTTGTGTTCGCACCTGGGTCCACCACACACCTTTCTGCACGGTCTGCCTCCGCAGACCTTGACAGTTGCAGCAGATAATGAGGGCATAGTTTGAGTAAGGGGGTCTCCATGTCATTTCTACCTTCCCACAGCTATTGCAACACACTCTATTATTCTTTTCTCTCTGCCTGGATCATTAGACAAGTTTCTTCCATGGTTAGAGGTGAAAGTGAAATTGGGTTTGGATTTGACTGACAAATAGAAAATGTTTTCTAGAAAATACAAATTTGATTTAATTTAAACTGGCTTTCCTCGTATTATGTCTGGAGAACATGAAACAGAAATTCTTCACAAATGTAATCAAACTGTGAAAGAGAACCCCCTTTTCTTTAGATGATTTACATTGCTGGACTGGACGCTATATTTTTTTCAGCAAACAATAATATGTGGCAGAGCACGCAAAAACCTGGCGAACAACATTTTAATTTTTTTTTTTTGCTTTGTAATGTTTCTTTAGGTTTTGAAACTTAAAGATTAACATTTGCAAATGTAAATGATTAAACTTCTGATTTAAAAAAAACAAAACAAAGCAAAAAATCCCCCCTCCAACAGACTTAGAAGAATCCAGTGATAAATCACAATCCACGCATTATTGCCAATGGCTATACATGGAACAGTTGCCAACATCACTAAAGGGGGAGACTTTCTCTCGTGCCTTGCCTGGTCAACCCTCCCTTAGCAGTTTGGCTGTCTGACCCTGGGTTTCCCACTCGTAGCCGAGAAGTTTTTTTGCATTTTATTCAGCAAGCTACATTTTTGGGACACGGTTTTGAGAGATTTTGCAGACAGTGAAGTTAAGATAACAAACACTGGGAATATTGCAAAGTCTAGTTGTTCTTGATGGTGTCTTGCTTGGTTGTTTTTGTGAGCACCCAGGACTGCAGCGAATGATTGTACTGTAGTAAATGAGGTACTTTTTCTCACCAATAACAATCATATCATCACCGAGTGTGGCTTGGCTTGTGCAGTTTATTTTATCTCAAGAAGGTATTGAGAGCTACCCCTTGTTTACAATTATGTTGCCTAACAGCTGCATAATGACTCAGTAGTAAAGTGGAATTGGCACATGATTGCAGGATGATGGTTACACTGGCAATCAGTATAAACCTGATTGGTCTCATACTAGTGAGATGCATGCTGTTATTCATTGCCCGACATGATGGAAAAGTAGTGAATAATCAACCTTTTTCAGTCATCTGTACATGGCTTAATTAGCATCATTTACAGAATTGTGTAGGTAGACATGATGGTTCTGTAAATAGGTCATTTTCCCTCACGAGGCTCATGCGTTACCCCCGTTTGTTGAAAACGGGTTTAGTCTGATGAACAGAAACTAAAAAACATGTTTTGTGCAATCACCTCACATGTCCACCGTATCCAGTTTTCTACAAATAATAAAACACAGAAAGTCAGTCGATGCCTTTTAAGTACGGAGGCTCGGTGAAGGAGACTCCCTCTTTTGAGCAGTGTAACGCGGCTTGGTAAACGCTGACGCAAACAGAAAGCTGATTCGCTTTTGTGTCAGGTGAGGCGTCAAGGGGGAGCAGCTAGCGATGAATGCAAAATTGATATTCATAGTCAGGCTTCACTCCAGCCAAGGGATGCACTGATCTGAGTGTTCATAGAAAGTTTCATTTGCAGAGCCAAGCAGTTATGCAGACCACGCGAACACACACACAGAAAACCCCCCAAAAAACATTTCTACAGACAGTCTTTTTTTATCTTGCCTCTGTCAGTTCAGACTATGATGACTTTATTTTATATTCAACTTTGCCACCCTTTCAGACCTACAACAAGGGTTGGCTCTACAATGTGTCTTGCTGCTCCTGCTCCTCAGATAGGTGGCGAAAAATATTTGACATCTCATATCCTCTGGGATTAGCTACATCTTTAAAATTGGAATTTCAGTATAGTACACCTCTACCGATAACGGCACCAATGTTTAGTATTGGATTTTCTTTTTAGAAGAAGAATGATAAAATATATTGATGTGACATGCACAGGTGGCTATATTTACCTTATCCATCTCCACTAGCTTTCTGCTTGTCTTGCATAATTAACAAGCAGTTCTATATCTGTCTTTAAAAAGTCTGCCAGAGACTTTTTAAATGAACCCTTCAGCCTCATATCATCTATGTAGCTTGTGCCATACAACTAAACGAATTAAACTAAAATGACAAAGGTTACTGTAATTACTCATTTAAGGATTTATATATTGAAATAATTGCCATAAACTTACATTTTTCAGTGGTTTAAAAGGTCTTTTGGTCCAATGTCAAATAAAAGGACACATGTCTTAAGACATATGTAAAGTAGCTTTAGTAGGTGAGATGCAGATTGTAAAGCAGGACCGAACACTTTTTTTCTTTTATAAAAAAAGGCTTTCGGACAGTAAACAGATGTGCATACTGTTCCATATGTCATATACAAATGTGATTATCAGAGGACTTGGCAGCACCGGGATGCAGCCAGAGTTCATTGTTGTTGTCCCTCCTTTCATGTTTGAGGTGATTTGTATATGCATTCAATCATTATAGACGCGCAGTGTGTCACTAATGAGAAGTTTAATGAGACTCTCTCCAGGACAAGCGGCCAGGGCCAAGGCCTTAGACGGATTATGAAATCTTCTATTTCCTTTCACAGCATGGGGTGTTTTTCATTATTGCACAGTACAGACGCTTACGGAATTCTCTATTATCGTGAGCTCTGCAGCTGTGTCATAGAGTGGCGATAACACCACTCGGGCTAGAGCCAGAAAGAGACATTACAGATTAATGACAGGAAATGCAGATCTGTATAAACAGATGCACCTGTTGCCCTTAAAATATTGCCTTTTTTTTTTTTTGCACTTTTATTTTTTTTAATTTTGTTTGTAAAAGTGACTGAGATCCCCTCTAAATTCCATTTTGAATGTCAGAGCTTAATGTATGAAATTTCTCAGCTGGATTCATTCAGTTGGTAAAGCTGTTACCCTGATTGCTGCTTGCATTTTATTACTGTCAAATTGTCTTGCTGATGGAAGCTAAAGGTAGGATTAGAGCTGACTAGGAGAACAACAGGTATTATGGGAAAAAAAATGTTAGCTTGTTTTTAATGTTTTCCTCCTTCTGATCCCCCTTTGTGTGCTCCTAACAAGAATTCAAATGATAATTCTTCAGTTAAGTTGTTGTCAGAACAGTAAGGTCTGCCATCTGTAAGTGGGAGGCCTGTAGTTAGGAGCGTGGGAAGAGAATAATAGATATGCAGGTTCCTTTGGGTCCTTGACTCAGTCTGAATGAGCAGGTGTGTATGTGTGTTTCTGCTTGTATACAGAGAATTACCTCAAAACCACTCTTCAGTGCATTGAAATCTTTATTCCCTGTGGTTTTTGCTATACTTTAATTACCTGTCTTGGTAGTATTGACCAAACACAAACCCCACTGGTTAAAAAAACAAAAAAAAAAACAAAGCAAAAAAAAGAAAAAAAAAAAGAAGAACGACCGAAAAGAAAAAAGAAAAAACAAAAACAAAATCAAGCACTGATTTGAAGTACCATTTTTAGAATTTATTAATGAAAGGTATCATAAGAATTGGTTCTGGTGACATTCCTACTTTTCATCTAGTCTTTGATGAGAAGAATAAAGTAATGTTCTGTTATCTTCGATTTCTATTAGTGTTTTTTCTTTATGAGGAATCGATGCTGTTTTGTTGTTTTCATTTTTCGTTTTATATAGCTGGATTTTGTTTTCTTTAACCAACAACTCCACTAATGCAATAATTTGCACAGGAACAGCTACAGAAACCTGAAAAGTATCTGGACAAATGTGTGCACGGCTGAGCGTGAAATACACATCAGGAGCACATCATGAAACCAGAATTACAAAAGCATACAAATTTCAAAGTGGGTTCAAATTTGTATTCACATTTTCATCATGAGTGGATGCATTTATTTTTTTTACTTATTTTCTTATACTGAAGGTTTTCTGATGTAATTAAAGAGTCATGTAATTGAGTATTAGTGTTTTACTGGGTGTAAAAGGAAAACCTGCAAACACTTACATTACTTAAAAAATATTTGACCACCTGTATAGATGCATCAATGAAATTTTATTTATTTTTATTGTGTGTTCCATGACATCGTGTACTTCACAATTGCTGAAAACACACACTCTTTGTTTTAATGACTGTTGACATGATTGCATGTGTGGAAATGTGTTTATGAGATTCATACAGTAGGCACTCTCCTTGTATATTTTATGAAGTCAATGACACAGAAAGACAAGTGGCTTACTAAAAGGGGTCAAGTTGTGCAGGTGCTGGGGGTTTTAAATTCTGTTTGAATTCACGGTGGTTCAGATTTTTACACTCGAGTGCTTCTGAGCTAAATCTTTCTCAACCATGTTATAATATAATGAAGCACTGAAAGGGGAAACTCACTGTCTTAAAGGAGGCCATGTCCTAGACTGTTGCCAGATGAGGATCTTCCAATTTTTTGGTTGGATAAACAATTTCATACATGTCTAAATAGCTATGTATTATCTTAAGTACTGTTGTATTAATATATTAGTACACTACAATTGCCACAAGTTGCATGCTTGTTTTTCCCCCTCCCGTTTTGTGGCTTTAATGATTGTACTAAACTCCAGTATACCGTTTTTGTACTTCTTGTGTGTCTGTGCTTGCATGCTGGTGCACGAGTTCAGGTTTGCCACAACGGGATAGCAATTAGTTCTAAAGGGGCCTCCAACAGAGTGAAGTCTTGACCCTAACTCTGTATCCAGCCTTGCCAAGCCATGTTGGACGGTGCCAAACCTCAGTGGGTGAAAGAGCATGCAGAAATTCCTAACACTTCACTACCCACTACCACAGTACCAACCCCCTTGGCTTTTTCTTCTGGGTAGTATATATATATATATATATATATATATATATATATATATATATATATATATGAACAAAAACAAACAAACGAATAAAAAAACCCTCGACTTTAGGAATGAATTATTCTTTAATTTCAGCTGGCATTTTTTTCTTGGCCTGTCAAGCCCAGCAGAGATATTCCTGTTTGAGAAAACAAAGCTCTCAAAAATCTTAATGCGGGCTTTGGCTCCCAGAACTGTTATTATGATTCCCACAATCGAACAGTACAGCCAGAGGCAGGCACATTTTAAAATTTGGTGGGGTAAAAGTAAGCCAGTGTGTGCTTTGTGTATGTGTCTCTCTGTGTGCATTTGACTGCACACAGAAATGCATTTTTATATTAACAGGTTATAACAGCGAGACGTATTCATACAGATATGTTTTTATATGTCCTCCATTTGTGTGTGTGTGTGTGTGTGTGTGTGTGTGTGTGTGTGTGTGTGTGTGTGTGTGTGTGTGTGTGTGTGTGTGTGGCCCTAATGTTGAGTTAACTGGCATTGGGTGTAACTGGCTGACTCACATTTCAGGGCTGCCTACACAAGGATAAGAGGTGGATTATTCTGGAATCTCACACATCTTGGCCAGAGGCAGCTTTGATAAAGCCATCCCAATACCAAGTCCCATAGAGAGGACTAGGCAGAGCTGTAGTCCCTCATGTGAATGTTTCAAGGCATTCAAAGACTGCTTATTTTCCCTGTGTGTCTTGTTTGGATGTGCCAGAACTTTCCTGTGAATGTTTGTCAGTTCCTCGGAGTGCGAGATGACACAGTTTAGGGAAGTTAAAATTAAAATTTATGCTAAACATTGAGATGCTTTGACTTAGTGCTCAGTTTGTTGTCTCTAAGGGTTAGCTTTCTCCCTTTTATCAGGGAGAAACATAATCAAAGCTATTAATACCTCCCTTGTGTTTCATGTGTTTATCTGTTTATATGCATGTGTGCTTTTGAGCTTGTTTGTTTGTGAAGTCAACTTCAGATTTCCTAGTTGACGTGGCACTGCCTGTGTGTGAGTAGTCTGCTGTTAAGTGTCCAGACTGCTACATCTTGCAGATCTAGAACAAAGTATAAGGAATTGGCAAAGCGGCATAGAGGGATTGGGAAATGGTTTGAGAAAGTATGTTTAAATTAAGCATGCACTCAGTAACAGAATAGTGTACATGGTTAATGAGACATATGCATGGGACTATATGCCTTTCACATGCTCACACACATGCTTACTCAACTGCAAAAGGCTGTATTACTCAGTGTAGTTTTCCTTCCCATCTGTTGGGAACTGAAGCTATTCTAATTTACTGTACATGGTAACATTTGATGTAACAAATTAAACAAAAAATACTGGTAAAAATAGTTTTTTTTGCTGGTTAATCATGGTAACATATTGTGAAGTTACAGTACAACCTGCATGCAGTATTTTCCATTACAAAGTCTGAACTTACCTTTGAATTATAGAATGGAAGCGTCTCTAATTTTTTTAAAGATGGTCATGAGATGAAGGCCAACTAAATAAATAAATCATCTTTAGAAATTTGTGTAATCGTTTATTCATGAGGTGCCGCGATAAATCTGTTTTCAGTAATAGCTCTTACCTGTTATGTTGTCCCCGTGAAAATGAGACCATGGGTCTGAGGCCCACTATTCACCTCAATCGCCATATCATTTGGCAGATTGGGGACTACGGGTATGTCTTCACAGGCATGGGTTAAACAGATCAAACAGAGAAATACTGACTGACAGCTAAGGACCTAGCAAACCATTAAGACACTACCATGAAGCCTCTGTTGCAGAGTACGTTGTGATTGTACGCCACTAAATTCATCCATAGAAAGATTTAGCTGGCGAGGTTATTGCATTATTACATTGCTGGTAAAACAAACAGCTGCTGTGGGCATTAGTGAAATATAATGAAAGGAAAAACTGTGTCTAAACATGAAGAGGCACAGAGAGTCACAGTTACATTCTAGCTGATGTGTGGCAGCAGCCATTCAGCTGCTATCAGCTACTTTCAGAACACATGAGATAAATCCACGCATTTTTAGGCAACAAATGAACCTGTAAGCTGCATTATTTGTTTTCAAATCTTAAAAAAAAAAACACTAAAAATGTGGGACGTTTACAAATTACACCTCCAACGGATGCTTCTGTCCTGCAACATTCAGTGATAGAAGCTGCGTTCGGTAATAATAGAGCACACTGTGTGAGTATATTTATAATGGTTTAGTACCAGGTTTCGAGATAAAAATCGAACCGTGTGAGAGGGAAAAGAGGAATAGATAGCTTTATCTTTCATCATCACTATCATTAGTCTACAGTTGCTTCGTATGAAAGTCAGGGAGACAGCCATGATTTATTGTCTAGAAACACTGTTTTTGTACCACTAGAGCTTTTTTTTTTAAAAATCCTGGGTTTATTGTTTATTCATTTACTTTTAATGCAGTGTCTTTCATTTATAATGTATTATTTCCTCAAATGCATTAAAAAGCTCATTACTCTCTGTGTGTGTGCGTGGGTGTGTGTGTGTGTGTGTGTCTGTGTGTGTGTTTCACACGAACAAAACACTCTTATGATTCTTCACTGCCTTTAGAGAGAACTAACAAACACATGATATTAATTTTATCTGCTTGGGTCAGCTTCTTCTTGCATTGAAGATTTTAGAGGCAGTAAAACTGTCTGGTCATTGTATCAGAACTGGTAAATGTTTAATTTCATGTATGTGTGTTAAAGCTGCCTTATAATAACTTTCTTGCATGTAAAGATTAACGGGGACAGTGGTGTCCGCATAGATAGTTGTGTTCTTTGTTTGTGCACTGCAGCTGAGCTCAGTTGCCGCACATGTTGTAAAATAGCTATGCACTGTTATACAATATATGCAGCACAGAGATATAGCTCTGACAGTTTTTGTTGTTTTGCATACTGTGTATTTATGCTAAGTTATGTTTTGCCTTTAGCATGTGTGTCCCCCTTGCTTAGTTAATGTCTCTTGTGAGTTCCAGACTGAATTATGCATTCTGATTCATAGCTGTTTGTAGAGTCAGTAATGATTTAAAGGTATCTAATTTTGTATGGATGGCGATGCATGGCTGGATTATATCTGGTTTTAATATTACTAACATTTGGTAGTTTTATGATTATCACATACTCTGCAGTGCAGTACATCTAACCACAGTGGCCACTGACCTCCTTAGAGAGCACGAATTCTGAAAGTAAGAATGAAAGTTAGTAAAATGGAAGAAAAAGCATAGAGAGCAGAGACACCCTAAACTGGGTCATCAAAGGCAGTTACCTCAATTCATCTCTAATAATATACCCTAGCCCTGGGCCCAGGTTTGCTGGAGTAGCCTGTATGATGGCTCAGGTTGCTTGATGAATGAGTGTGCCAGGCAGCACTATAGCCTTCCAGACTGTGCTGCAAGGCTCAGAGATTGCCACTGAGGACAACCATGGTCAGCAAATCAATTCATAGCTCTCTAGAGAAGTAGTGAGTGCTTGCAAACCCATCTGCCTTTAGCATGGATGATTCACTTGTCACCACATTTTCCCCATAGCCTGTGGGATGTTCTCCTGTCCTGTTTTGAGCAAGATTGGTGTGACTGAAGTGACTTCACCTATGCAATATCTGAGCTGCAGCCTATTCTGCAGGGCAGGATATGGGAATGTCAGTGGAGATTTAATTAACACCTAAAGGCTGCGTAAGCCTTTACGCTATGCGCTGATAACAGCCAGCTTGCATCCCATTGGAATTTCGAAGCAATTTTTTTATGTCTATTAATAGTTTGGAGTACGTGCTGGGACAGACAGATCAGAGATTCCTGAGCAGAACTTTGATTACAACATCAGACATGCTCGTATCTCACCCGGGGAAAAGACTGCTTTAGACCAAGTGGGGCTTTGGCTCAGAGGCAGAAAACAGCTCTTAATTCTACATAATTGTACTGTCCTAGGGAATAGTTTGGCCATTTTAAATACAGAAGGGATATTCTGGCATCTCTTCATTAAGAATAATCCTTCTGACCCACATCTTATTACCAAGAGCATTATGCAATAATCAAACAATGTTGGAAGTTCTGTATAATAATAATAATAATAATAATAATAATAATAATAATAATTCATTGAAAGTATATTGAAGTACATCTGAAATTGCAGGCGTGTAGACAAATTATAAGTTAACACAATAGTTATTTAGAGTCTTCAATGTCAGGTCAGGTTAGCGGTGGCAAAGCATATGAATGACTAATCTGCATAATTCTGCACACACAGGAAATATGTTTTTTTTTTTCTTATGGTAATAATATTGAGGTGACAAAATAACTGAGGTATTTGCATGGTAATTAGCACTAATGATGTTTTTAGCATGGTGATTATATGAGCGTCTGCTGAGGCTGAGCTTCCTGAGGGATCTGAAAAGAAGCTTTATTGTCACAGCTTTGTCTTCCTGCTATTGCATTGAGTGAGAAATTGGTTCCCTCCCTTGTGTTAGCATAGCCACTAGTACAACACCAACTCCAAAAATGTGAGTAAAATGATTTGCAGATCTCATAAAACCATGTTTTATTCATAATTAAGCATATAAAAAATATCAGATGTTTAAAATGAGAAAATGTGACAGTTAATTTTTTTTAAAAAAGAATTTGATGAATTTGATTGCATCAGGATTCCAGCTGCTCAACAGTCCTCTGTCGTCCTTGTCATATTTTTCATTTCATGATGTACCAAATGTTTTCAGCTGGTCAAAGGTCTCAATAACAGGCAGTTCAGCACCCAGGCAGTCTTGCTGTTAAAACAGAGGAAGTATAAGGTTGAGCATAGTCTCCCTGAAATATGGAAGGTGAGAGCATGTGTTTTAAAACCTATATATACCTTCCACCACCGATAGTGCTTTTACAGATGTGCAACCTGCCAATTCAATAGGCACTAATGTAGCCCCATACTATCAGAGGTGAAGGCTATCTCTGAACTGAGTGTTCCTCACCTCTTTGATCCACCTGTTACACAGTGGCCATGTTTTCTAAAAGAATTTCAAGTTTTGTTTGTCTGACTAAAGAACAGTTTCAAACATTGCCTTAGTCCACTTTAAATGTTCACTGTTTCTGGATCATGTTCCCATGTTCACTTGTTTGCATGATACAGCTTTAACCTGCAATTGCCGATGGCACGGTGAACTGTGTTCCTGTCTTGATTGCGTGATTTAAAATCTATGGATATGTACAGAGGCAAAATTACAAAAGTGGTGTTATTGTCCAAGAAATTTTGTATCTTATGGTACAGACATACAAAAACATGCAGAGAAAGTAACAGAACAATTGCTCTGGTCTTGTTTCTGGTGCAGATTTTGCCAACACAATGGACTATTTCATTTCATTTTTGTGACCAGATCATGAAAAAAAAATAGTGAATCAGTATGTCCTAGGGGCACTGGTCATCATACAATACCATATAATCCACCTTTCTTTGAAGGTTTACTTCCAGCTAGACAGAAACCCCCCAAAAAGATCCAGAACTCAGTGGAGGAATTACATATCGCAGCTAGCCTGGCAATGCCTTTGGCTACCCTGGGAGGAAATGGAGAACATTGCTGTAGGCAGGGAGATGTGGAATACTCTGCTTAGCCTGCAGCTAACACTGACTTTTGATAAGCAGAAGAAATGGGATGTATGGCATACAAATAAAAATGTCACAGTGCAGTTAAAAGATTTGTAGTATAAAGCAGTTAGGCAATAAGTGTACACAAAAGAACAGTCTGAATAGTTTATTCTGTCACTGATTATTGACCTTTCAGCTGGTGGATACTTGTAGGAATAAATTATGTGACAGCTCTTAAAAGCTGGTAATGGCAGCTTCAGGGTTGAACGGTGTATTTCTGTTAGATAATCAGCAAATCAATGATTTGCTTTCACCATGAAAGCTATGTGATGTATTACAATGTTTATGCCTTATCCCTGGCATTTGAGTATTCTGTTAATTTATGTGAATCTGCATCAGTGACAGGGAAATCAAGTTTTCATTACAGACTATTTCCCTAAAATGTGAAAACTTGAGGACTGAAAGAATTCTGCCAATAAGTTGCTTTATCAGGTGTTCAGATAAAAAAAAAAACAGTTATGTGAGTGTATTTGAAGACCCCAAACACAACTCAAATTCTAAAGCTATTTATAAATGCTTTAATTAACTACGTACTATTAACTATCCAAACTTAGTATGGTAGCTGAGTAGATTTAGTAGTAAACTTAGTAGAATGAATGAATGTTCCCTATAGTAGGTGTTTATTTGTGTAGTCATGACTGTAAAGCCTTCTTAACCTAAATGAAGTAAACAGTCTTTCTCTAACTGTGACAAATACATTCTTGTATACGTAACTAAACCAAATACAAATATGTACATTGCCTTATGTGTTTCCAGTTGTTGGAGATGTTTTCTGATTTGGTCTCTTCACCATAATCCACATATTAAGTTGTCATTCCGTTTATATATCTAACATTAAATAACTATTTCTGTTTTACCATCCATGTACAACACAGCTGTGTGTGAAGGTTAACTTAATGTGAAACAAATGTGAAGTCATTTTGAAATTAACCTGAGCATATTTTTGTGTTGTATATTCAGTAAAAAAGGAACAAACAAAAAACCCCAAAACAAACAATAACAACATCATAATATCCTAAAGTTGCGTAACTTTTTTTTTCTCAGATTTAGTCTTTTATGTGTTTTTGTTACTCTCTGTAAATGTTGAGTGTTTGAGTTACATTATCCTCACTATCATGACTGAAAAAGCGATGCAGATTTAGGACAGGTTTGCGATTGTTCATTTTGCTGCATTAAAGCGTGTAAACAAATGTATGTTTGCCATTCCAGCCACATTCATATGAAACCATTACAAATGTCAGTAGGGCATGCAGCCAATATTAAACCATATTAACACTGTGACTCTGTTGCAAACCATTTCTTATTTGCAATGATGCCAGTTTAAATGCCGTTTCTTGCCTAACAGGGAATTACAAATGCTAAATCAAGCAGCACAAATGAATGTTCACTGCGCTTGTCAGGGCTGGATGGAAATTATTCATGCAATATGAATCTTTTCCCTCCAAGATGAGAGAGTATGTCATCTGCACTGCATGATGTGTCTTCTCTAATGGATACAAATACTACTCTGTTATGAAAAGGACTTCAGAGGTTTTTGTTTTGTTTTGTTTTTTTTACAGTATTACAGTATTTGAATGCAAACAATATTTAAAATAACATGTTTATGCTAGCGTAGAATGCAACAGCTGCAGGTCTGTTTGAGTGTCTTTCTCCTTCTCTTCCTTTCTTTGTGTGTCAATGTTATATATTTGAAATATTAAACAGTAATATCTGTTAATTATATTAGTAAACAAAACAAATATGACAATACTATAAATAATCTATTGGTGTTGATTGTGTGTTAGCAGATGCTTTCTCTTTTCCCGACTCACCATAATGACTCTTTTAGCATCTTCATCTGAAACCCTCCATGTTTTCATGTTCATGGTGCCTGAATGACATACTTCTTTATGAGCTCTTATTCTTAATTAGAACTTTTATTGCTTTTTGGGGGGCAATAAACCATATTTAAGCTTTAAAATTAGGCCACTCAAATTTGTGTATGGTGCCAATTTGTAAGGCACCTAATAATTTGTATTACCCATATAAAACCATGTGAAGAACTGCCCCGTGTCTGCTGCCTTGTGTGACTGTTGGAGAAGGAGCAGTGTGACCTTAAAGGTGAAAAATTTTACAGGAGAAAATTACTGAGAGTCAGATCAGAGAATCAAAGATTGTACACAACTAGTAAATTCATCTTTGTGAATAAAAACATTGCCTAACCTGAAGAACAGCTGAAGAAAAGCCACCCTGCACAGTTGTCTTGGTAATGAAGTTAAAGGAAAGATCCGATGGTTGCCCTTTTGTCCAATAGGGAACCATGCACAACTTGGATATTACCTCGCTGAGGCAGCACTTAAAGACTATACCTTCAGCTCGCTGTGAGCCAATTTCATGGCTGATCTCCTCAGTGTGAGGGAGTGCGACAGGTCAGTTCTATCCCAGCAGGAAAGGCTTGACCCAGTGGCTTTCGACGACTCTGTCAATGGGATCCATTCCAGTGATGATTCTTTTTAACAGGGTCAAGAGAAAAATCCAATGCAAATGAAAGATTTATTATTTATTCATGCATGTCCTTGCTATTGCACATTTTTGATTTCCCGAAATAATTACAATGTTTTTGACCAAAAGACTGCACGTTCACCTCAAGTATGACCTCTATCCGGGTTTAATCGAGGAATAATTCATGAGATTTTGAATACAGTTGTGTTTTTAATTTGACTGAATTTTTGTTAGTAGGTTGTGAAACAATAAACAAAATACCAAACTATTACATTTTCAAGCCTACTCTCACATTCTGTCACTTTTCTGTCAGAAAAAACAGTTTTTATATCAGAAGAGTCTGATCATCAGCAGTAATAAGTCAATCTGCTACACTCATGCGTAACCGTAACATAATTAGAAAAAAAGACACTCTAGACTTGATAAACATGAGCAAAAAAATCATTATCTGAACTATTTTCAAATGCTTAAGACCATGAAAGAAATGTTTACATTTATATAAGAAATATAAAACACTTCTTTTTCCTTTTTCATATTTCCAAATCCCATTTGACAAAGTCACATGATTAGGTAATTATTTGTATTAATTATATATGATATAATCAATATTTATTAAATTAATATTTAATTTAATAAAAAGAACTAAAGATAAAATTAATTAAATGGTTACTGACAGTAATTACTAGCTCTACATTGACAAATGTGCCCTTGTTTCGTATTGAAATGTTTGTTTATTGTATAGAATATTTTAATTTTTAATGTCACTTTGTACTTGGGTTTGTGTGTCCTGTTGGACAGAAGCATCTGACTGCTATCGCAACATGATGAGTCATTAATGGAATTAACTATATTGTATGACATGATGTGTTAGTGTAATGGGGTTCATTTATATAGATTTCACTGATTCTGATTCTAATAAGAAAAAAAATCATATTTCCTAAATGAACAGCTGAAGACATTTCTATACAGACAAGCCTTTAATTAATTTGTTGTTTTATGTTGTCGTTTTATTGTGTTACATTATGTTTTTTTAATTTCTGGTTTCATTGTGAAGCACTTTGTGATTTTTATCTGTGAAAGGTGCTGTATAAATACATTTACTTACTCAATAGCAAAGATTGATGAAAAATGAAATTCTGCATGTTTGTCCGGATGGACATTTTTATAACTTGAGGAAACACTCGAATTGGACATGTGACATGTGAGAGCAGGAAAGAGCTGTGGATTTATTAGTAACTGCTTTTTTTCTGTTCTAAAGCATATAAATTGAAAAGACACTTTCTGAGTCCATTCTAATGACTTCCTGAGAAGTTGTTCCTCAGCTGCCACCCTGTGAAATGCAAAAGATTTATAGGTTTGCTTTTGCTCAGTATTTAATTAGTTGAGGGAAATGACAGGTTCTCTGAAAAGCTAACTACTGTATGTGTTTGCAGGGGAAGCAAAGAACAAGTTACATTGGTAATAGGGCTCAGCTTTAGACTTCCCTGTCATTACTGGATTTATAGTCAATTTAGGCAGTAGGAGGTCTACTTACACCGAATCTTTGAAATTCTATCCCTCTATGGCTGCCTCTGACATACACATGAGGAAAAGCAAAAAATTTGAAATAATTCTTCCATTGAGAACCCTTTAATTAGTGGTGTAGGCTGACCAATAACATTCAGTATTCTAAGCAGGAAAACTGCAACATAAAACATTAAGACAACTTATATTTATATATTATAAAGAAACAAACAAAGTAACAGAAAAAAGATGACAGTAATGAAATCAAAGCATCTCTTAATAAATTCTATGAAGAGCCATCTGGGAAGCAGAAACATGATGGCATGATATTCTATGTCTTTCGAGGCACTGCCATAAAGTGATGCTGCAGTAACCAGTTGCTTAGGCGATAAAGATTTTCTTATAGCAGCACGACAATCTATGGTAGATGCACTCGATAAGAAAACATAGAAAAAAAATATCTGTGCAACGTTATACATGTTAATTAAAAAATTAATTCAGACTCTTGGAATTTTGTGCCAAGATAATGATCTGTTGCAGATTTTTTTCATTAGGCCAATAAATGTGTGTTCTCTGTTCTGCTCGATAAAGCTAGCAACAAAGTTGTATGGAGTGTTTGTTTTCATGGGTGCTTCTAATACATTAAAATATTTATACACAACAGAAGATGGATGATCTCTCTGTAATTCAGAAGTAATAATTTTGCAATTACAAAATAAAACATTTTTATTTCCTTTTTTAGAGTAAAATATAGACACATAAACCTCTTTGATAGTCAAACAGTTCTTTAAGCTACAGTAGCTTGGCTCAGATGTTAGCAGTTCTCCTTTACCTTTCTTTTTTTTTCTTTCCTTTCCGATTTTGCATTGACAGATGGTTCCTTTCTTCTTGAACGGGAATAAAAACATTGTTTTTCCTTTTTTTTCTTTTTTACAAAAAGAGCAATTCATATCAATTTCAAACATAGTCAATAAGGGTCTAAGGTTGTTTTGCTAGGAGTTGTGCTGTAGGTGCTTTAGACTATTTGCTTGTGTGATGCTCTTGCTTTACATATTTTTCATGTGACTAACATTAAAACTCAAACATTATTCATGTATTTTTTTTAACAGTTGCAAAGAAACTGTATATTGTGGATATTGTGAACTTTCACTTATTGCCAACTTAGAAACTGTAAGAAACTGTCTGTGTTTGTCTATGTGTGTATTAACAACTGCAACTCTTCACCATGTTGTGTAACTTCTGAGTGAGAAAACTGGAACATTTTAGCATAAAATAAAATTCACTAGAAGATAAGGTCAGTGGTGATGTCAATTATAGGTAAATTAAAAATTAATAGTACCGAGGGCAGGGGCAGATGTGCCTGAGGCTGCTTCATAGCTTGCGGACAAGATACTGACATGTCTCCTATTAATTATGACACTTATCCATTCCATTAAAATGTCTAGAGAGCTACTAAGTGATGGGTATCTGGCAATTACTGAGTAATGATGGGAAATATTAGATGACATCCTCTTTACTGCTCCTGAAAAGACTTTCAACAGACGGCCACTATCTAAGATACGGCCGGGGGAATACCACTGAGATTCTACTCTGTCCTTTTTTTTTACTCTTTGCAGAAATTTATTAACCCTGATACTTTATATTTACTAGTTTATTTTCAAGTGCTCTTATATTTTCCCAACCACAGGTACACATTGTGCCCATTTAAAGTCTAATGGTTTAGATTTTGGCATCAATTACATCTAATCATCTCCTGTCATTCTCTTTTAAAGAAGGTCCTTTCACAATAAAAGAAAAAAAGATGCTCATATTAGGAAAGGTGCAGCATGTTACCTTTTACATGCAGCTCTCCACTGTGACATTTCATTAACACTTTGATATGAAAAAAAAAAACATCCCTTTTCACTTTTTTTTTTATTCAGTGCAGTATATGGCTCAATTACAAACAAATAAGTGGAAGGCTAAGTTGACTAAGGTGGTTCAAAAGAACTTTTCCCAAGAATCATGCCCTCTGAGTACATGTTACCATTCAAGTGTAGTTATTGTAAAAATATATGGTTCTATTGTTTCTGGGTTTGCAGGTAAAGAAGCTGAAACGTATCCTTCCAGCTTCCAAAAAGGCTAGAATGTCAGAAAAGGGTTCATTTTTGCCTTGTGCAGTTGTGATCCTTGTTACTGTGGTAGTGAATATTGCTTGTTGTGTTATTGGCTTTTCTATTGGTCGTAGAGCAATATTTGCTAGCTCTTTTCTCATTAGTTTACAAACTGGTAAACAAACTCTTGTTCTAACCTACTGCCAGGAAAGTTAGATGGCCAAAACATTTCTCCTCAGTCACCTTTGCAGGTCGAGATAAAAACAAATACACCAAAGTTGTAGTAATGTGAGATGCTGCATTATTATCTGACATTTCTTTTAAATACAAAAACACCTGAGAAAATAAAAATGTTTCCTTTTGCATAAATACAAACCAAAACCTTTTTTAATATGTGAACTAGCCTACGAATTCAAAAGTGATAACTCGACGTCATATTCATATTCACACTTCGCTTTAAATTTGCAAGTGTGGCGTTAACTTATGTTTTAAAACTGACTGACTGAGGATTTTACGCAAAGGTTATAAACCTTCTTAATATGATACAGCATCACAGATGGAATTAAGATTGGATACCATATTTTTGACATAGAGAATATATTTTAGAAGAAAACCGAACACAAAGAGATGACAACAAAATGCATGTATGTGTAATTTCTTGTTGTTGTCATTGAGAGTGGAGAGTTCCAACTGGAACAGAGCCAATAGCAGTTCTTGTAACTGCCAGATTAAAAGCTCTACAAACTGTCTTATCAAATATGATGCTTTTACAATTTCCATAAAATTCAATTACTAATAATTTCATTACATTTTATATAGTTTTATATAGGATAGATTCTATCTATGGATATGTTGCTTTCAGCTATTTAACCACACATATCACATGTATCCAAGTCATAGAGTGTGGAAAGTCTTTCACTGGTCTTTTTGAAGTGAGATGTTAGATAATTTCAGCAGACTAACACTAAATCTTTGTGCATTTATCTTTCTCCTGTAGGGTGATGAAGTCCTGACCGTCATCAAAATGAAAGCACAGTGGCCCGCCTGGCAGCCGCTTAACGTGTAAGTGATATGTCTTTAATTATGATGATGCCTATTTGTGGTTTTGGAAGGTTTATAAGAAATGTAACAGCACATTATTTTATGCTTTATACCAGGACGTTTCAGTTATCGTAATATAAATAAATAAATTAGGTAATTATCATGTCATGCATTCAAATATTTCTGAGGTTGTGAAATAAAACTCTTTTAGACAATAATACATAAAAAAACATTTTTCACTTATAAATCGATAAACAAAATTCATAAATTGCCTGAAAACCCTAATTGATTGTATAAAATGAATAATACAAATAGTTAAACTTGCTTTTTAATACTGTTTAGGACTTAGATGTGTAAAGATGCATAAAGGCTTGTGAGCAAAAATAAACTGTCAAGGCCCGCGGTACTCATTTGTATCTTGGATCTGCAGTGTATCAATGACAGACCAAAAACAAATAAATCATAAATTTATCAAACCCAATCCTGGCAATGTGATAATGTGATATGGGGCTATAATGTGTCAGAGCTGCTACACAGGAACAAGTTTAATCTAAATTGACTAGGATCACTTCTGGAATTTGATGATTTTTGTTTGAAATCAATATATCTCAGATATAGTATTTTATTTTATTTTATTCTATTCTGTACAGTTGTGTACTGTATTTATTCTTATTGTATTCTAATTTTTGCCTCATAACTTTTGCACTGTCCACTTCCTGCTGTGACAAAACAAATTTCCCACGTGTGGGACTAATAAAGGTTATCTTATCTTATCTTATCTTATCTTATCTTATCTTATATACTAGTGTATCTCAAAAAAAAATTAGTTTTGATGATTATGGCTTATAGGTCATGAAAATAGAAATGCAGTATTTCAGATTATTAAAATTTTAAATTTTAAGTTACAGTGAATTATTTTTCAAACATTATGAATATGGTCTAATCAGTCTATTCTAGTACACACAGTCATCAACACCCTCCGCAAGGAGCTACAGACGGTCATTACTGAAAAAGGACTGGCTGGCAGAGTGCTTTATCGTAGTCTTGAGCCTCATTTCTTCATATTTTGCTTCCAAGGAGAAAGACTTTCTTGTAAGGCAACAACCAGGCTGGACCCAAGTTGCAGGCTGTGCAAACATGCCCCAGAGACTCTCGAGCACATAGCTGTAATATAAAAAAATTCAATATGGGACACTATACAGTGAGAGGCACAACCAAGTTACTGGGATATCATAGAGGAACATTCATGCCACATGGAAGTTCCCAGCTCCTGATGGGAGATACTGCCAAAGGTGGTTAAGAACCCCAAAGCTAAGGTCCTGTGGGACTTTAAGGTCCTGTGGGACTTCAAGGTCCAGACAGTCAAGCAGCTGCTGGCCAACAAATCAGACATTCAGATGGTTGACAAGGAGCAGAAGACCACAGTTATGATTGATGTGGCAATCCCCTGGGACAGCAACATCAGAAAGAAAGAGCACAGAAAAAAACGGAGAAGTACCGAAGGCTGAAGGGATAACTTGAACAGATGTGGAATGGTGAAGTCCAAAGTGGTCCCAGTGGTAATAGGAGCGTTATGTGCTACAACCCCCAAGCTGAAAGAGTAGGTCCAGCAGCTTCTAGATACAACATCAGAGGTCTCTGTCCAGAAGAGTGCAGTCTTAGAAACAGCTAACATATTGCACAGAACTCTCAACCTCCCAGGCGTGGACCTGAGGTTAAGGAACAAACACATACTCACTATCTCTAATTGATGAAATTTCAAAATCTTAATCATCTTAGGTTCTTTAAATGCATCATTGATTGCAGTGCAGTACTGATTTCCTACCAATATTTCAGGGATTTGTTGAGCCATTTCAAGCAAGAAGCCTTATCAGTAGAGTTTGTTCAGTACTGTGAAAAAATGACTCAGTTTTTCACCCAAGTTCACTAACACTAATTGGTAGTGCACTAGAGGCAGTGGAGCTGTTTTGTAAGGCATTGGGGAATGTGCAAATTGAGTCTATATTTGAACTTTAAAGTAAAAAGTCACGTTTATATTTTGTTTTTTTTAAATCTTACAAATATTTTAACTGCATTAAGACATAAAGAAATGGGATTACCTTGAAGTAAAAAGATGGGAGGCAAGAAAAAGAGTCTATATTATTATCAGTTACAACTGCTTTTGCTTTATCATCTGGCTTGAATGATACAGTGAGTTTTTGAAAGATTTTGCATGACTAAATCATCGTGTGAAGTTTTTAAGATGAAGTTATCATTTTAAAGTCGATCATCAGAGCTCGCTGATCAGGGAAAACCACCAGCGACACTAACTTACTGTTTGCTTATTTATTTACCCCTATATTCATATGAGTCATTTGCTTTCTCATTCATGTCAACAACAAGAACCTGTTTTAATCCGTTAGTATAGAAAAATGTCCTGTGTGTTGTTGTGTGTGTGTTGTTTCTTCAACCACAGAGCTAGAATAAGGGCAATGGGATTAATATCTGAATGGAAGAACACAGCCAGAAATAGAAGCAATGATATCCACAAGGGCTAATTAGCCTACCCTGCTCTGTATATGTAACCAATTAACTGTTTCACACAGTGATTATGAACAGCACATGCGAGAGTGTGTTGGATCAATTATGTTGGTTGGAAGAGGAAAAAGGAAAGGACATTTTATGTAAATAATTACAGAGAATTGCCCTCACCATGGTCACTGTGCGTCAAAAGAGTTAAGTACACATTTCAGTCATGAAATTAGAAAATGCACCATGTAGTTTTTAAAAGAGTCTTATTAGGGTCGCATATGAAATTACATACAGTGTATGGATATTTATGGAAGCAAAACATAAGGTTTGCTGGTACCTTTGTGTGTTAAAGGTACCAGCAAACCAGAGCAAATGTCTAAGGTGGTGTGTCTCAATGTTTGTGCTTCTTTAGGTGTATGAATGACTTTTCTGTGCAAAGTCTAAGTACAACCCCTAGACTAAACACAGAATAGAGATGGGCCTTTATCCCAAAGTTAAAGTGTCCATAATAATATGCTTTTATTATAGATTCCTGCCAAAATAGGTTTATGTGCTTTAATGCTAAAAAACAAATTGTCTTAAACTGAGCATTACTGAAACACCTCTTTTCAATCTGTCTAAGAAATGCTAGACCGATTGTCTAAGAATCGCTTCCCCAGATGTTCAGTTTGCTCTTTTGACTAGCTAGCATGATGAAAGTTCAGTTCTCTGAGTATTCCCCAAAGTTGCCATGTCTAACAAAGCTATTTTGTCAGCTGGATACGCCAGATCCTCTTCTGAAAATACCCAGCTAAGAGTATTTGAAAGCAGGTGCAGGATTTTTTTGACTGAGATGCTTTGTCTCCAATATTTGGAAGTAATGTGTTGCATTACTTTGATAGCAATATTGTTGTAGTACAGACATGAATACTCAGAGACCAATATTTGTGCATCCCATCTCCATTGGGATGGTTGATGAGGTGTTGATGTAGTGTTTCTCAACACCTCTTCACTTTGATTGGACGTTGTGGATGAAACATGACAACCACAAGAAGCACTGTTTTTTACCCAAAGTTCAAAATTTTCAACTCTTGACTGAGTAAATAAATAAATAAACCAACAAACTACTCAGCGCTCAAAGTGAAGAAGCAGCTCTGTGCCTCAGTATGCTGCAGGTGTTTCTTCGAGTCAACACTCTGTTTACAAACATCTGAAAAATTATCTTTCTTAGGTTTCTCATTCTTATCTCCATAGTCCTTACACTGTCATATCATTTTGCAGTCAGTACAGACTGGTACTTTTCTTGTTTAAAAGACAATATTTTAAACCTGAACTCTCACCTAGTACAAATAACGCTGGCAATTGTATTAAAAGTAACTGATCCTGAAATAGTCCAGGTAAATGTCATGATCTATCTCAGCTTCCTGACTGTGAGAGTCTGAGGCAGTCTTAGTTACTGTCTCTCTATAAAATATTACAGAAATAGCGCTGTTGGTTTCAGTAATAAGAAATTTAACATGTAATTAAAAGAACTATCATTTCAATATTGTTTTCCACTGAAGAAGAAAACTCTTATTTTCCTAAATATTGCAAAGCCTACTGTAACACCAGCATCAGTATGGATAGAGGTTTTGTGTTAAGATGCGCTAAAACAAACAGATCGTTTTTCTTCGAAAATGCAATAAATCAGTTTTAGTGCACAAAGTGTTGCTTCTTACAATCTCAGTTTGAGCCTTTTCTAAAGGTTAGAAGAAGGTTACAACTTTATTTTCACAAACTACTAAAGACCACTTCTCAAACATAACTTCATTGACAGCGTTTGCTTATAAACTGAAACACACACATTTTCAGTCCCAAATAGATGTCAGTAAACCATTTCAACACCAGTTTTCCAGTAGATTTTGTTGTGGGCGTTAACATAATAGATATTCCTGAAGGCTTCACACAGATTCTGACGAGTCTACGCTTTATTCTCTGACTCACTCCTAAATCACATTTTTCACTACAATGTTGCGCTTTCAGTTTCTAACTAAACATCTTTTTATTAGTTTCACTGTTTCTATCTTTGGTCTGTAAAAGATAAATAAATAAATGGCAGCTTGACAGCTCCATGACACTCACACTGGCTTCTTATTGCCTCCCCGCTCCCGCTAACCAGGACTATGGTGTTATTCTGTGAGTTTTATGTGAATAGCAGCTAAAAGCTTTAAGTACTTTATTATACAGTCCTGTGCAATGACTTGCTTCTAATTTTTAAAGTGCTCTTGAGCAATAGTTTTCCAGGCTTTCTGAAGGTCTTTCAGAATTTTACTTTGGACACTGGCTGCTTTTTCGCTCATATTCATTCCATTACCTGGCCATTTTAAAAGGATTTTTAGGTCATGCATACGAAAGGGGACATAACTCAAGCGATGAACCAGTGTTGTGTCTCACAACAGACAAGCTGTCAAAAAGCCCATTTTAAATTGGCACTTTAGGCACTTTATTCCGAGCAGCCTGTCACATCATTTGTTCCCATTTCTTGAATTGGATCGACAATAAATGCCAGTGATAAAACAATTTGACAGGCATAAAATAGTATTATACCAAAGAGCTTATAGCCAGAAACCTTGGCATATCTCAGTATGGTGTACAGTGTGCCCTTAAAAAAATTAGGAAACCAAACAAGTGGAGGATGAAAAAAAAAAGTGGGAGGCATAAAATAAAATAATAATAACATAAAAAACAATTTGCAACAAAACAGCATCTGAAAGTCATGTCCCTAAGAAAACAGGAAAAAGCCCAACAAGACCTGAGAGATGGAGCTCACCCTTCAGCTGAACTATAAATGATCACATTGAAATAGTGACTGTTAAGAAATCATTCGTAAGGAAGGGAAACGGAGAGAAAAAACTGAAAATCAGTAGCAACAAGTCTCGTGAAGTGATAAAAATTCTAAAATTTCCTTTCATCAATATGTACCGAGGGGGTCAGGAAAGAAGTACAACAGTACAGCAATCTGTAAAACACAGGTGAGGCTCTCATTGTTTTAGGCTGCATTTCAGCCAGTGGTGTTGGGGATCTTGTCAAAATTTTATAAACCCAGAAAAATATGATCAAATTTTAATTCACCATGGATAAAAAAAAACAAAAAAACATCGGTAATGGATTGGCCTCTTTAGAGTTTGAGCCTAAACATTATGGAAGCAGTGTGAGAGCATCAGCCCATTTTATGTTGTGTGCACAAAACATGCACGTGATATGAAACAATAGCTTTATGTCGTATAATAGAATATAAAACAATTGCTAGCAATACAATAAGAAGCAGTGGAAATCGATCAAAAGTAACTTTGTCAAGAAAAAACTTTGTTTTTCATTTGTTTGATTTGCATGCAGGAAACATTTCCTTTTATCTTAAGTAAGTAGTCTATGTCTCCTTCACCAAGCATAACGAACGCACCGATTAACCGCCCACACAAGTCATTTTTGAAACTGTCATATTCACGGGAGTGACTGAATATATCCCTGTACTAACATTTTGACACCTACTAAAATTTATATCAACTCTCTTCTCCAAAAACACGCCTGCGCGTATTTATAAACCAAAACATTTTGGAATTAGTAAAACATTTCACTGGGGTTATCTAGGGTGATTAATCCCCTGCCTTATTTGCAACCAGCCGTGTTCTGTCTCTTCTTTTCTGTCAATTACACCTGACTTTTTTGTGGAACCCAGGTGGCACTCTGAGATAAAGCGGAGACTTGCAGTACTCTCTGAACGGAGACCCGGGGGAGTTGAGTCAAGTTGTGTGTTCTCAGGGGATAACAGTTATTTCAGCTCCTCAGAGGCATCATTAGCAGAATGTGCAAGTGCAGGACAGAGTTGGCTGAAGTCATAGGTTTATGTAGCCATGATGACAGGTGAAGAGGAATCACTGGCTAATTGTATCTCTTAGAAGAAGCTTCTTGCTCCTAAATATTCTTCTGTTATCTGGAAAAATTCTTGCAATTAGTTTTGCTGTTAATCATTGGTCAAGTAAGATGGTGCAAGTGTGTGAGTCTCCAGTGTTAGAACAGAGTAAATGTAGTGTGGAGATAGATGTGGTCTGACAATCTGAATCTATAAAAAATGTCAAAGAAATTTTTATCAGTTACTATGACTTTTAAGCTGTATATTTATCTTCTTATATGCTGCCTGTAAAATTCCACAATATTCCAATATTAGATAAGCTTTCCTTCTAGCTGAGCATAATATTGAGAGTGTTGTTTTTCTTATTTCTGCTTCAATTTATATTAACCTTTGTGAAACTATAATAATCTTGGACCAAGTTGCATGGCAAAATCCAATGTGCCAGGAACCAGAAGTACAAAATATTTATTTTCACATCACAGCTTGAATGTGCACACAACATTAAAGACACCTGATTCGGTTCAGCTAACTCTGGATATCTCTTTTGTGATTGATGGACTGATTAAACATTCCACAACCTCAGAAATCTCAGTAACCTGCAAACTGTTTCATTCATTTCTGGGACACTTGAGGGCAAAATTGAAAATGCATGGCCCCACAAACACATGAGGATACAGCAAATGCATTACTGGATTACGTTTTGTCCAGAACAGGTGCAGCTTACCCTAAGGTGTTATGAAGGACACATCCATTGTGTGCCACAGCCTTTGGAGATTCCCACTTGTCAGTTGGGCTCTCCCTTACTCACAAAGTGGTTTGATGCACTCAGAACTCATACTCACGCTCTTCCTCAGGCGGGCTGCCCCCTCAGCAGAATTTTCAGTAGACCGGACACGTCACCTCATGTCCTTCCTGACGATGTTGGGGCCCAGTCCAGACTGGAATGTAGGTCTGTCTGCTGAGGACTTGTGTACAAAGGAGTGTGGTTGGGTCCAAAAGGTGGTCCAGGACCTAATCCCCTGGGATGCAGGCACTGATAGTGGGGTGTCATATGAGGTGGGTACAAATTTTATAAAATTAAATGTAATATGTTATTAATTTACCCTCAAACAATGGCACAGTAAAGTGTTTTTTTTTTCTGTTTTTGCTCTAAGCGTGCTTGTGCTATGTAAAATGTTTTTAAATTTGTTGTGACATCAGCCGTTCCTAAAGTGAAACATGAGGAACTACCATTAATCTAATATATGGTGAGGAAAGCACTTATACCAGTGTTTCTATGTTTGTTAAAATGTAAGATTGTACAATTTACTACTGAGATGTTACTAAACATTGTATGTGAATATCAAAACTTGTTAACATAATAGCTTATTAATTTAATTAGTTAAGTTGTCTTAATGCATGCTCAATAAGCAGTTAAGGTTTGACTTAACTAATTTTAACTAAAACCTTCTGAAAATGATGCAACAACAACATTAGTGTCCCCCACTCAAATAAGGTTACAACCCCACATTCCCTGGGCAATCGCAGCCTTTTGCAAGCTGTTGTTCGCTCTGCCTTTTACCCCCTGGATAACCTTCCTCGCTCTCATCACCAGCTGAGACTTCCCTTCACACTCACATTTTGACCTTGTCATTATACCAACCTCTTCATCTGCCTGTCTGCCCACATTCACAATCACTCCCTCTCTCACATCAAACCGCCAGGCTGCAACAATTCAAGTGTCATCGCCCATCCAATTCTCCTCTAAAAGCCTTGAGCAATGTCCCTCCTTCAGCCCTCACTCTCAGGTGCTGCATGCTCAATATCTCCTGTCAGCACCAAGAGATTAGGCTTACAGTTCGACCAAATTTTGTGACTAAACATGTATGAAACTTTTGGCTGATGTATTAGAGCTCATACAGTTCACCCACTGAACTGTAGCCTCTTGTTTATTTTGGCCAGCCTATCGGTTAATTTAACCTTTTCTCTTCCTCTGTTTTTTACTGTACAAATATACAAAATTGTATTCAGCAGTGGATTTTAAAATATGTGAATTTACCACTTGTGAGAGGAACACCTTGTTCCTCTCTCAAGTGGACCTAGAAGAACCGAAAGAAGTATGTAGGCTAAGAAATATAAAAGGCAATTGTGGCAATGAGCCTCAACAATTGTTCTTCTTTAATGCTGGTTGAGGGAAGTCTGAATCCACAGTTTTTGGCTTTTGTTTGACATGCATTTTAACATAATGTAATGACTGCAGATCTCTGCCTCAAATAAATGTCAGTAAATTGCATGTGAATAACACAAAAAAAAAGTTCCTTCTTGGAACTGTATGTATTGGAGCAATGTTAACACAAATGTTCATTTTGTCTTTAGGATCTAAGTAATGCAGTGCACTCTTACGTTTACTCTATCCAAATGCAACATTTTCAGCGCAATGAAAAGGCTCCACTGTTCTAATCTCCATTATTTAAATATTGCCAAAATAAAATAAAATAAGTATTGAGATATAAAACTATTTGTTGTTGAGAATAAAGAATGACCATATCAGTAGTGCAAAAGCTTTTTAAGAAGTCTGTTGTTGCTATTCTGGAAGGATGAGACGTTGCGTCTTTGTTACAAAGTTGTTAAACGCACAGGTCTGTAACAGAGTATCAAGTCTCAACCATTGTACTTTTACAGTAACGGTTGATTAATGACCACTCTTCACCTTTTTGCTTATCCTTACCTCTCTGACAAACAAAAACAGCTCTGCTCTTTCTCTATTTTTCTTTTGGGTGGCCTCAGTGGGGGTTGAAGGATGAGCTGGTCTTCTGCCTCCAGACTGCCTCTGGCGGTGGTGCTTCTATCAGCCCCCTGCTGGCAGACCTTTACTGTTGACTGAGAGTAGCTCCCATAAAAACTACACTGCTCGTCCACAGCTGCTCTCTGACTTTGAAACTTGTCCTTTGTTCAACTTGCATTTTGTGTAACTTTTGTGACTTTGCGCTCACTGTCCTTAACGTGAAAATGTATTTTTCAAAGAAGTCTTGTCAGAGTGTTATTTTTAAAATCCTAAAGCTCCACTTTCTTGTGGCTCATGTATTTTTTCCCCCTTTTCCCTTCTTTGTCTGTGCTTCTTTTAGTCTCCTAACAAGCCTAGTGTGCCCCAGGAAAAAATTCGTCCCTTAACCAGTCTGGATCATCCACAAAGCCCTTTTTATGATCCTGAGGGGGGTGCTATTACCCCTGTGGCGAGGGTGATGGTGGAACGCATTGCCAGAAAGGTTTGTCTGTTTTCCTAACAGTCAAGTCTTGGTTGTGTCTTTGATGGAATAGTGATATAATGCACCCAATTTCATTATGACAGACATACACCGACCTCTAAAGGTAAACATTTAGTCATTATACAGTGTTTACAGTTGATCATTCTTTTTTTTTTACCACACTTTGTATTTTAGTTGTGAAAAGTGTTTCAGTGCAATCAGTTTGGTGATCTGAAGAAAGCTCCATTACAGCACACTAAAACTCATCAATCCAGTGATTCCTTTATGAAGGGGAGAGATAGGGGTTTCCTCCCCAAACATGAAGAAAAAAGCTTAGGGAGCATTTTTTATTCACTTCCTGCATTCTGTTAGGGCAGTACGGTGAAAAAAATGTGTATATTTAAACCACTTATGAACAAATTAGTGGTTTATTTAAAAATTTTTAATTTTTTGTCATATAATGATATCAGTAGTAGCAATATGTGCAGCACTAGTATTGTGATGTTCAGTACAGCTTGTGAAGAAGTGCAGCAAAAACATTTAGTTAATTAAACCATTTAATGCAGGTATTTAAATTAGTTTTCTACAAGATATTAAGCTTTTTCAATTATGAGGAGTGATGAAACATTATCGCTGCAAGAGGGCTCAAAGGTTAGCAGTCCTTCAGTGGCATCTAGAGGCAGCTGTGGGTATTTTTTATGCATGATTCTGTGTTGACATCCACAAATTATGAAATGCATTCCTGTACTCTATAGTCATTATCTATATTGTGTGCCTACCACAACTAGGATCATTTTAAATGTATGGTGACCTTTTGCTTACCTGTGTGCTTCTGCTAGCCCTAGGAGGTGAATAGAAGGACTGAACAAGAATAAACAGAAACCCAGAGCAACAAACCACTTCCACAGCGGTGGACTATTGTAGCAATATAAATGTCTGTCTTGTGTTCACAGGGTGAACAGTGCAACATTGTCCCAGACAATGTGGATGACATTGTAGCAGATATTGCCCAGGAGGAGAAAGAGGAAGGTCTGCATCCTGTTCCATTTTCTCTTTTTCACACACCCAAGATTAAAAGCACACTTAACAATGGTAGGCTATTATAGAACGCCTGTTCCCCTTTCTATCCTGCAGATGATACTCCTGAGACATGTATCTACTCAAACTGGTCTCCATGGTCTGCCTGCAGCTCGGCCACTTGTGAAAAGGGCAAACGAATGAGGCAGAGGATGCTGAAGGCACAGTTGGACCTCAGTGTTCCCTGCCCACACACTCAGGATTTTGAGCCTTGCATGGGGCCTGGATGTAGTGATGAGGGTGGGTATTTATCTAAAAACAAAAACTAATCGCACTGGGTTGGCCAGAAAAAAATAGAAGACTGCTTTGAAGATGGAGAAACAGTATAATTAATTAAGATTCCTCCACAGATTCCCCATCCACTGAGCACCTTTATGAGCATTTTTAATATCTGTGATAATTATCGTACCCATTAATGTCTTGAAAAAGTTATGGCATGTTTTGAAATGCTTCTTTTGTTTGTTATTCATAAAATACCCGAGGTAGCACTCTACAGCAGCAGGAACGTTAGAGTAGAAAGACAGGCGAAGAGAACACTTTGTTTCGAAGAGGCCATTAAGCATATTTATTTATAAGAGACATTTGGCTGTAAATTGTACTCTGTGTTCCGGAGCACTGCCTCAGGGCTGGGTTAGACTTGTTTTATGTTTTCAGACTTCACCTAGCCATTAGTTTGTCATTTATTACACTTGGAGAAAGGTGTTGGTGCTCTGTATTTTGAGATGACTCGTGACACGTATGAATAAATAATGTGAGGAATTCAGCTGTCCATTAAGACTGCGCCCACATTTAAAACAGGCATGATGCCTACATTCAAGCCATTTTTTATTTTCCTGTTCTCTGTTAAATCCTTCACTTTTAACAACAAATGACTACGAACAAAAAAAAACGGTAAAAAGGCCAATTTTGTTATTTATATGTGGCACGGGCATTATCAGTGAGTCTGCACTAACATCATTCTTACTTTTTTGTATTTGTGTTTCTGGTACAATCAAACTTATGATGATAAAAAGAAAGTAAGAATGATTAGAGCATTCGTATTAATAATAATAGTAATATCACTTAACATCGTGAACGATACAATAGTGTTATTCCACTTTGAAATTTATTTTTAATAATTACCATAAATTTGAAAGCAACTTTTTTTCCATAGTCATATTGGCTTTGTCAAAGTTGCTAATGAGATCAAGATCTGTAGATATTATATAAAGAAACTCAGCTCAGCAACAGGGGGGAGAAAAAAAATCCCTTTTAACTATAACAGACCTCCAGGAGAACCAGACTCAGGGATACAGGCCATCTGCCTCAACAGACAGCAGAGAGATAAAAGATTAACAGTATGGAACAACAAACAATATTATAGTTAACATAGGAATTATATATGAAAACAGAAATACAGAAAAGCAAATCACAACTGCGTCATTCAGGGAGATTTGATTATAAGCCAAATCATTCTGTGTAAATAATTTGCAAGGGCACCACACTTATACTGTCCAAGAATATTTAACACAATTAACATTTTATATGCAGTTTCATTAAATACAATGCAATTTGTGATTATGTACAGTCAAAATTCATAATTCTTTCTGTTGCCAAAATCATCCGGCCTTTGTTGGACTCATTGGCTGCTTCATCTTTCTCCTTTGACTCTCAAGATGCTTCCACTTGTATGATGTCAGAGTGGATAACCTGGTCTCCATGCAGTGTGTCCTGCGGTGCAGGGACACGTTCCAGGGAGCGTTATGTTAAACAGTTCCCCGATGATGGCTCAATCTGCACTTTGCCCACAGAGGAGACTGAAAACTGTGTGGTAAATGAGGAATGCTGTGAGTTTTTGCTTTCATTTTCCGTTTATCAAACTTTCATATCAACACATTACTTCTCAACTGTAAGTAACACTGAATTTTCTGTACCGTGCACTTTCCTCTTGGTCTTAGCTCCCAGTAGTTGCCTAGTTACAGAATGGGGTGAATGGGATGTCTGCAGTGCCACTTGTGGTCTTGGCATGAAGAGGAGAGAGCGAATGGTGAAGATGCCGCCTGCAGATGGCTCCATTTGTGGGGCAGAGGTTCTAGAAGTGGAGAAGTGTATGATGCCAGAATGTCGTGAGTAGCATCATTTTCAGTCCACAACTATCCTAAAACCTCCTACGGTGAAAATCTGGTGAAAATTGCCCCATTAACACTATCTACACCAATCACAATATATTTCAGCAGTCAGTGTTTTCACATTATGTAAAGTGTTAAAACTATTTTTTGATATAACCAAATGGATTTCCTGTAGTTATTGCCTGAACTTCTGTCATTTGAAATTATTTTTTTCCCCTTGTTCCCTCATGACAAACTTTCTAGTACCTTCATTCCAAGTTTCAATTATACGTTTTGATTGCATTTAAAATAAAACATTTGTTACAACTTTCCAAAAAAGTCAGGATGCTGTATAAAAATGTAAATAACATCTGAATACAATAATGATACAATAATTAATACACTGTATTTACTTGCTGCAATATTTTTAAGTGTCAAATGTTAAAACTAAGAAATTTGAACATTTTTTGTAAAATAAATACATAGATTATACAGTGCGTAACAAGTTCTTTAGACCATCACCCAATGGTTTATGCCATAGCTGTGCTAAATTAACAGTATTCATACTTTTTATGTCTCTGTAATAGCTACTCCACCAGGTGTTTAACTACAAAGTATTTAATAAAAATAAAGCAGAAATAAAGCAGAAAAAAATAGTAAAACATTATTATATTTTTTGTAACCTTTGTTGATATCAGCTTGAGCATATCATCACCTGTGTTGAATTATATAATTAAATCATTCAGAGGATCCAACGAGATATCAGAATAAAATGTACACGGCTAAAAATGAAAACAGCTATGACATTAAGAACTTTGGCAGCACGACATTTAAAAGACAATTCTGTAGTGCAAATCACTATATCACAGCATGGAGTCAAGTATACTTGTCAAGATGCTGGTTTAGTTCATTACAGATAAGGTCAAAACCCATAAAAAATGGTGCTAAACTGGGCTGTCTACAGTCCAGGCCGTCCACTTTTACAAAAAAATAGCCTATGGCAGATAGAGAGAGAGTGAGGAAGAACAGAACAGGATTACAGCTATGAGTTTCCTTACTTCCCAAATTCAATACAGTGTTATTAAAAGAAGTGGTAATACAACACAGTGCTGGAATAAAATTCAAACATATATATATATATACAGTGGGGCAAAAAAGTATTTAGTCAGCCACCGATTGTGCAAGTTCCCCCACCTAAAACGATGACAGAGGTCAGTAATTTGCACCAGAGGTACACTTCAACTGTGAGAGACAGAATGTGAAAAAAAAATCCATGAATTCACATGGTAGGATTTGTAAAGAATTTATTCGTAAATCAGGGTGGAAAATAAGTATTTGGTCAATAACAAAAATACAACTCAATACTTTGTAACATAACCTTTGTTGGCAATAACAGAGGTCAAACGTTTACTATAGGTCTTTACCAGGTTTGCACACACAGTAGCTGGTATTTTGGCCCATTCCTCCATGCAGATCTTCTCGAGAGCAGTGATGTTTTGGGGCTGTCGCCGAGCAACACGGACTTTCAACTCCCGCCACAGATTTTCTATGGGGTTGAGGTCTGGAGACTGGCTAGGCCACTCCAGGACTTTCAAATGCTTCTTACGGAGCCACTCCTTTGTTGCCCGGGCGGTGTGTTTTGGATCATTGTCATGTTGGAAGACCCAGCCTCGTTTCATCTTCAAAGTTCTCACTGATGGAAGGAGGTTTTGGCTCAAAATCTCACGATACATGGCCCCATTCATTCTGTCCTTAACACGGATCAGTCGTCCTGTCCCCTTGGCAGAAAAACAGCCCCATAGCATGATGTTTCCACCCCCATGCTTCACAGTAGGTATGGTGTTCTTGGGATGCAACTCAGTATTCTTCTTCCTCCAAACACGACGAGTTGAGTTTATACCAAAAAGTTCTACTTTGGTTTCATCTGACCACATGACATTCTCCCAATCCTCTGCTGTATCATCCATGTGCTCTCTGGCAAACTTCAGACGGGCCTGGACATGCACTGGCTTCAGCAGCGGAACACGTCTGGCACTGCGGGATTTGATTCCCTGCCGTTGTAGTGTGTTACTGATGGTGACCTTTGTCACTTTGGTCCCAGCTCTCTGCAGGTCATTCACCAGGTCCCCCCGTGTGGTTCTGGGATCTTTGCTCACCGTTCTCATGATCATTTTGACCCCACGGGATGAGATCTTGCGTGGAGCCCCAGATCGAGGGAGATTATCAGTGGTCTTGTATGTCTTCCATTTTCTGATGATTGCTCCCACAGTTGATTTTTTTCACACCAAGCTGCTTGCCTATTGTAGATTCACTCTTCCCAGTCTGGTGCAGGTCTACAATACTTTTCCTGGTGTCCTTCGAAAGCTCTTTGGTCTTGGCCATGGCGGCGTTTGGAGTCTGACTGTTTGAGGCTGTGGACAGGTGTCTTTTATACAGATGATGAGTTCAAACAGGTGCCATTCATACAGGTAACGAGTGGGGGACAGAAAAGCTTCTTACAGAAGACGTTACAGGTCTGTGAGAGCCAGAGATTTTCCTTGTTTGAGGTGACCAAATACTTATTTTCCACCCTGATTTACGAATAAATTCTTTACAAATCCTACCATGTGAATTCATGGATTTTTTTTTTCACATTCTGTCTCTCACAGTTGAAGTGTACCTCTGGTGCAAATTACTGACCTCTGTCATCATTTTAAGTGGGGGAACTTGCACAATCGGTGGCTGACTAAATACTTTTTTGCCCCACTGTATATATATAAACACCCAGCACGCCCATGCGGGCGGTTTATCCTTCAAGCTCGGGTCCTCTACCAGAGGCCTGGGAGCTTGAGGGTCCTGCGCAGTATCTTAGCTGTTCCCAGGACTGCGCTCTTCTGGACAGAGATCTCCGATGTTGTTCCCGGGATCTGCTGGAGCCACTCGCCTAGCTTGGGAGTCACCGCACCTAGTGCTCCGATTACCACGGGGACCACCGTTACCTTCACCCTCCACATCCTCTCGAGCTCTTCTCTGAGCCCTTGGTATTTCTCCAGCTTCTCGTGTTCCTTCTTCCTGATATTGCTGTCATTCGGAACCGCTACATCGATCACTACGGCCGTCTTCTTCTGTTTGTCTACCACCACTATGTCCGGTTGGTTAGCCACCACCATTTTGTCCGTCTGTATCTGGAAGTCCCACAGGATCTTAGCTCGGTCATTCTCCACCACCCTTGGGGGCATCTCCCATTTTGACCTCGGGACTTCCAGGTTGTACTCGGCACAGATGTTCCTGTACACTATGCCGGCCACTTGGTTATGGCGCTCCATGTATGCCTTGCCTGCTAGCATCTTGCACCCTGCTGTTATGTGCTGGATTGTCTCTGGGGCATCTTTACACAGCCTGCACCTGGGGTCTTGCCTGGTGTGATAGACCCCAGCCTCTATGGATCTTGTGCTCAGAGCTTGTTCTTGTGCTGCCATGATTAGTGCCTCTGTGCTGTCTTTCAGTCCAGCTTTGTCCAGCCACTGGTAGGATTTCTGGATATCAGCCACCTCCTCTATCTGCCGGTGGTACATACCGTGCAGGGGCCTGTCCTTCCATGATGGTTCCTCGTCTCCTCCTCTTTCTTGGGTTTCTTCATCATCATCAACCCAAGAAAGATAAAGATATATATATATATATATATATATATATATATATATATATATATATATATATATATATATATGTGTGTGTGTGTGTTTGAATAAGACAAATTTCTCAGTCTTAACATTTCATAAGTTGACTTGGTATTATTTCACTTTGTACTATTCTGCATTGCTTTATTATTATTATTTTTTGATTTACACTTTACACAATGCACCAATTCATTTGGAAACCAGGTTGTAGAATATGTTTGATATTGCATTCATCTAAGCAAATGAGAAAAAGTATGTGTTTTTCTTTGGCTTAGATACAATTCCCTGCTTACTGACTCCGTGGTCTGACTGGAGTGATTGCAGTGTAACTTGTGGGAAGGGTTTGAGGACACGGCAGCGTATGCTCAAGTCGCCTGTGGAACTGGGAGAGTGTACAGAAGAATTAGAACAGGTTGAGAAGTGCATGCTACCAGAGTGTCGTAAGTAATGAAATTAACCAAGCACTGAACATGTTCATCTCTAATTTATTAATTTATGTCATTTATCATCTAATACTTGTTATGAAAACTTGAGTCTTCATGTGAACATTTACATTCATAAGGGGACTTCTGTCACAGTAAGAAAGGGCAGATAAACAGAGTTGGTCTTTATCTTGTGTATTCTAAGTTTCTTGTTTATTCTCATTGCGTTGATGTATATTGATATAGATGTGAGTAGCAACATGCCTAACCCTTCCTGAACCTGTCTGAACATGAAAAAAGCAAAAAGTCTGCTTGTCACACTTTTGAGAGTTCTTGAGATCTGTTTCAACAAATGAAATAAGATTAGACTGAACTTCCTGCATGAATGGACCACTGAAATGTCTGTTTTGTTATATGGTAATTATCATGGATTCTCTTACATAATGACTCAGAGTATTGGATTTTGTCAAGGCATATCTTGAATCTTCACAGGGATAGAACGTTTTCTCCAAGACAGTGATCCAAATGTTAACTAAAATTTGATGCAGAAATTAAAACTAATGTCCTTCATTACTTTTGTGTCATCGTGTGATTTATTGTACGGTTACTCATTATTAAGGCTTTTTTTTTCATATTTCTTCTTAGCCATAGACTGTGTCATGACAGAGTGGAGCGAGTGGTCAGAGTGTAATAAGTCCTGTGGGAAAGGTCATACAATCCGAACACGCATGGTGATGCTTGAGCCTCAGTTTGGCGGAGATCCTTGTCCCGAAGCGATCCAGCGGAAAAAGTGCAAAATCAGGAAGTGCAACCGAGGACAAGGCAACAGTGATGAGAAGAAACGTCGCAAGGAACAGCGTGAAAAGAGGAGGAGCAAACAGGGCAGAGC
The DNA here is from genome assembly GCF_057382095.1 of Aulonocara sp. 'chitande type north' Nkhata Bay. Classification (NCBI taxonomy): domain Eukaryota; kingdom Metazoa; phylum Chordata; class Actinopteri; order Cichliformes; family Cichlidae; genus Aulonocara; species Aulonocara sp. 'chitande type north' Nkhata Bay. The sequence continues at coordinate 17,086,231 of NC_141344.1, forward strand.
TGAAGGCAACTCCGAGCATCCAGGTTGGTATCCACCATCCTTTTTGCTGATTCAGGACTACAACACTTACAATGTACCTCTTTTTTTCTCATTTTTCTTACTCTTAGGGTGTAGAATGAGACCATGGTCAAGTTGGACAGAATGTACAAAGATTTGCGGCGGAGGAATTCAAGAACGCCTCATGACAGTAAAGCAGAAAATTAAGACTGCCCAGCTGTCCAGCTGCAAGGACAGGAAGGAGATCAGAGCTTGTAATGTTCACCCCTGCTAGGAAGGAGTAGGGGAGCAGTGGGTGGTGGGGATGTGAGGATGGGTGGACTGGGAAGAGTACAGGGCACACTGTTGCACAATGATCCAATGCACTCTGTTTAGGGCTGAAATGACACATTCTTGAATCCGTATAGGTTAAATCCAGACATCAGGTCAGCTGTCGTTAACAGAAGAAAAAAAGTCAAACATTTCTCTGTAAGTCTGGATTTAAACTTTAAAGCTGATTCTTTTGTGCTTTCAAACTAGCTCTGACATGACTCTTTTGCAACATTACTGTAAACTTGTTGTGGTATATTATATCTTGAAAAATATAATTATGAACTATAAATTGTTTTCATAAAAAGAAGAACTGTTATATCTTGTGGTATCCTTAAGTAGTACAGTATATTCCAGACTTTAAAGCACAGGTGCCCAGCCATTCCAGTGTTTTATATGCCTTCAGTTGTTCAGTTGTTTCTAGGGAACAAAAAGCCCAGTTGACTTTATACCCGGCTATGTCGTTGTACATGTAGATGCACCACAGCTGACATCTATATGGTTTGGAGCATTATTAGAAAATGTATTATTTTTTTGCAGTGGAATTTTTTGATAAGAATGTGTCCCAAGATTCTTACCAAAGTCTTGTGTAGATGTTTTCTAGATGTATTTCCCTCATTTTGTTTATCTCTGTTCCTCTAACATATTAATATTTTGGAATAATATCACCTTTACAATAAAAGTAAATGTGACAGCTTGTCAAATTGATCTGTGTTTTTATTCTGGGGATTAACAGGCACAGTAACATGGACGGTTATATACCCTTGTGCTACCACTAGATGGGGACAACAAGCCTAAAACCTTTAGGTCATTTCTGAGGCTGGTGCTTTATCTGCCTGTTGTGCCTCGCTCGCTCTATAGAATAGCCACAAGGGGGCAATGTAATGAAGATAATTTCATACTAAGAGACGGATATTTTATTCATTTCTGAATGTTGATTTGGTTTGCAAATAATACTTGAAATTTCCTGAAACTGATTGGGATAATTTGCTGCTTATTATCATTCATAGAGCAGCAAACGGTACGACCTCTATTCAAAAGCCTCCTATCAACAAAATCGTTTTACAGGAGTGTTCTGATAGACAGAAACTGGGGAGCATTCACGAGCATTTGTTAGCTACACAGAGGGTCTGCTCTCACTTTAAAAGATCATAGCAGTTGGAGAGCGCTGAGTTTTTATGGACGTGCTTGCTGAGATCTTAAAAGAATCTGCCCCCCTATCATGTAATAGGTGGGGGGAGGGGATGGTGTTAGGCCTTCCTCACTGTGTGGAACTCTGGGGACAAGGGTGAAAAATTCAATACACACACATCATAATGTCATTCCTGTTTCCATGCCAACACAACCACACATGGGGGAAGCCTACACACTGCACAGGCGATGGAAACATGGTGGGGGAATTATTACAGGCGTGACTGAGATGTTAAAACAATAAATGCTTTGGAAGCTATAATGAGAAGTGCATGGGATTTTAAAAAGATGCATTTGCAAGGAATGTGTGTTTATATTTGTTTGTAATCTGAACCCCTAGAAACCCTTGTAGACATTATCTACTTTCTAGTTCTAGTGGAGAGCCAGCTGCTGATTTTTTTAAGCCCACCTTAAACTCTTATAACAGACTGAAAATTATCTCAAAGATGCAAGTGAACTTTACACGTCTCTGATATTGTAATGAGTGTCCTCTGTCTATGGACAAATTTATAAATATTTATATTGACGGGACAGTGCCCACTACTAAAATAATATCTTAACTCTCAGCCCTCTTCCTCATTTTGTATGCTTCTGATTCCAACTGAGAAAAGAAATTAGGTCCAGCTGTTGTTGGGATAGACACACATATCTGCCATGTGGGTTAGGCTGACATCATCTTAAGTGATACAAGCTTTTTTAGCCTCAAATATTCATGTATGTTAGCCTGCTGCAAAAACAGTCCTACTTTTAGAAGTTCTGCATGCATGGAATGGCATGGAATTTTTTGCATAGCGTGCAAAAATGACACAGTATAAATTCCATTGTAGTTAAGTTATTTAAGTTTTGGTGTCATAAATTACCCAGAAAAGCACTCTTTTTACCACTAAACATCAGTTTCTCCATTTTTAAAAATGGTGTTCCCTACAAATCTTCCATAAATTCTTAAGATACCTGTAAGAAGCACAGATACTTTGATAAAGAAATAATTCAGTTTTGGATGTGAATATACGTCTGGTCATAGAACTGAAACGCTTCTACAGCCATGTTAATGCGCTGTCAAACCGTTCTTAGGCAAGGTTATTTCTTTGAGGTGAGTGCTAACTGTAACATGTTAATATAAAGCCCAGGCTAACGTCTGTGTAACGTTGTATTTAGCACACACAGCATGTTGGCAGGACATTATCTGTTAACACTAAGCAGGATCTACTGCTGAGGCTTCTGGAAGCATTTATTTCCTCATAATAATGGTATTGGAACTGTAGTGAGAAGAACTGTTGAGGATTACCAAAGTCATAATTATCTATATAATATTTATAGACATTTATCCAGGCTTCTGAAATAATGGCCCATCCTAGTTTAGAGAACCCCACATTACATTAAGCAGCTAGTTAGAAACCAGTATAATATGATCTTCTAATATTTCTGACTGGTTTCTGAACATTTTTGTTGGTATAGAAAAAAAGCTCTTGGCTATTAAATTTTTCTAAAAAAGGTACAAGGTTTGAGTTCCTTTTATATTGTCCTCTTAAGCAATTCCTCAGTCTGGAGAGGAAGACAGAGGAAATACAGGATTTCATAAACTAATAAGCCTCAGAGGGAAAATCAATAAGGTTGTGAGCCCTGCAAAGGATGGTTTCCTCAAATTTATAGACTAGGACAACAATCAGTGTCCTGCGCTGTGAAAGCTCAGTTTATATTAGAAAATGTTTAGCATATTTAATTAAATCAACAGTTATAGTGAGTGAGTGAGGCAGTGAGGCAGAGCTTTGTGAAGTCTGAAGCCTCAGGCTGCAGCTATTTCCTCAAGGGTATGAATGCATATTTATTTCAAAGCATAAATGGCAGTTCTGCTTATTGTTCTGCTTTTCTCCCGCTATAATTTGCAGTCACACCTTTGTAATGTTGGTAGCAACTAGAAGGGCCTTTTACACTAATATCAAAATTTGATTTCACTGTCATGTTAATTTCCTGTTGCTGGGGAAACATGTTTTTCTGGGCTTCACAACCTAAAATTTAGTGGCACCCCAAAACAAATGGTAAATGGTAAAATGGCCTGCATTTGTATAGCGCTTTTCTAGTCCATAGGACCCCAAAGCGCTTTACACTACATTCAGTCATTCACCCATTCACACACACATTCACACACTGGCGATAGCAAGCTACATTGTAGCCACAGCTGCCCTGGGGCGCACTGACAGAGGCGAGGCTGCCGGACACAGGCGCCACCGGGCCCTCTGACCACCACCAGTAGGCAAACACGGGGTTAGTATCTTGCCCAAGGACATTTGGCATGCAGCCAGGATGCAGCCTGGGATCGAACCACCGACCTTCTGATTAGTGGCTGACCTGCTCTGCCACCTGAGCTACAGCCACCCCAAAACAAGACTATAAAAGCTTCAAATTGTCTCTGTTGTTGTGTTTTTGTTTTATTTTTAGCTTTGAAGAGTGATAACACATGAATACCAGGGCAGTAAAATAATGTTGCACATACTAAATAGGTATTATAATGCCTATTACATAGTAATAGTAGGCCTTTTTTGAAAAATTTTATTTTGCTTGACATAATCTCTGTTAGCCTGAGGTGAACTGCATGACTTCCCTTTTTCTTGGATTATTAGGAATCCTGTACTTAGTGAGTATTGCCCATTACAAATCGCTATGTGTATACATATAATGAGCTGAAACTACAAAGCTTGTTTTTGTGTTGATGAATAAAAAGTGTCGGCAAGTTGGCCTTTTTAAAAATATTTTTAAGAAATTCAACCCTATGACCTTAAATTAGATATGTGAGTAAAACAACCCAAAAGCATTGGACTGCTACAATTCAGAATCTTGGAGCGTAGGAGGAACACTTAAATTATCATATGTTCTTTAAAGGGACAAGTTACTCATTTCTTAACACTTTTCATGCCATTAAAGTGATATTTCACCAGCAATGAGAAAGACAACTGCAAACTATAAGCAAAATTCTATCTGTCACTAAAGAATTTATATAAGTTCAGCATGTTGACTGGAAATGGGTAGCTGTTTAGTAAATAGTTTAACATTTACAGTACTACGCATCCATCACTTCTTTATATTTTGCCAAGAAAATGGTAAATATGTGGAGTGATTTGCTGAAATGTCCAAAAGCACTTTTGCACATTTCAGACAGACTGCATATTTCCAGATGAATGGTGCATAAAAACTTCAAGGCCCTTTTCTGTATTCACAATTTCATCAGATTTGACAAGATCCCCCAAACCTCTAGCCGAAATGCTCCTCCAAACCATGAGAGATCTTTCATCATGTTTTACAGATGACTGCAGACACCAGAAATGTTAAATTTGGATTCATTGCTGATATGGCATGTTTTTGGATAATGCTTGAGAATTTTACTTTCAAGCATTTGGACCTCACTCCCAAACTCATTTTTAAGGTTTTAAATTTATTTACTTGACCAAAGAGTTTGCATTATTAAAATAGGAATGCCGAATTTAGGCTGGAAATACAAGACTGCCATCGTTCTGCCATCGTTTTTATTACTGCCACTTTTGTCTTTCAAAATAAAAGTATCAAACATTTAACCCTGGAGAAGCCATGGGGTCAGAGCCGACCCCATTGGTTTTCTAGGGAAACCATGGGGTCAAATTTGACCCCATGGTTTCTCCAGGGTTAAACCTTAAATGAAAAATTAACCAAACCAACAACATGCTTGTTACTACATTATTACCCCCGGGTTCTGATCTGTTATTAACCAGTTACATAAATTTTAATATAAAATATCACTGAGCTTTGGATATTATTTTGGAAATTAAGCTTTGATAACTTGCTATTACCTTCTCGTTTCCACCCTACCCCGCTAACAGCACATTAATACTTGGCTGAAATAGAAAGTGCTACCCTTTTTCCTTTGTTGTTTGTGAGTTAGTTCTTTAATCCACAATAGTTTATAATTAAACACCCCTCGTGTTTTACCCTCACAACTGCTTTTGAATAGAAAATACGTTGTTATTTGTCGATGTGTCTATATGTGGGTGTGTACACAATATGTTTCTTTGGCTACATCCTGAGAGAGCTTAAACCTCCTTCTCTCAGCATGGCTGTTGATTCCTTCACTCCAAACCGATTGGCCTGGGTCACAGTGAATCAGAAGACAACAGAGAGAAAGCCAGAATCACACATCCATCTGTTCTCACGTCTTTGCTTATCGTTGTCAGACAACTTATTAGAACATCAGGTAAATGGATAAAACGGAAGAAAAAAAAGTGAGCAAAAAGTGCTGCAAATGCAAGAGTTTGCTCCTATTGGAAACATACCCTTAGGATTTGCATTTGTCTGTATCTCGGTTAGTTTGATGGCTGAAAACAGTTTTGATAGTCACGGCTAAATGGGGTAATTGTCTCAGGAAAGAAATCCCAAATCTAGATCGCCACCAAAACTGAATCAATTATTCAACCGCCTGAGGATTGTCTGTCTAACGAATTTCATGGAAATCTGTACGTTTTTTTTTTTTCTTTTTTAGTAGCATTGCAGACTATCAGACACAATAAATGACCCCCTTCTGCAGAGTTAATTATTTTAGTGGGTGCTTGTTATGGATATAAAAGGATTTTGTGAAGCTGTAAAGTTGACTGTAGGCAAATTTAGTCAACTATCTCTGGCAGTTCTCACTCAGTGTTGTTAACAAGACTTGGCAAAAGCTTTGAGATATTGATGTTTTTATATAAAGCCTAGTTTCTCCACTCTATAGTTTGGCAATATTCCCATAAGGACTGCATAAATAGAAAGTGTGTTAAACATGACAGATTTTTTTAAAGGTAACACAAAGGTTATTTTGTGTGGTGACAAATCTTTCTTCCCCAAACAACTCTGTCATTTTCATTGAGTAAAGCGCTTAACTCATTCACTGCCAGCCATTGGCAGTGAATGAGTTAAACCCATTGACTCATTCACTGCAATTGACGGCTATAGACGTCAATGGCAGTGAATGAGTTAACATTCCAATGGGAACAACTTTTTGCTGATTTATTGATCACAATAGGTGACCCTCGGGACACCTCCAAAATAACCAAATGCTAAAATGTTAAAATTCAGGGTTTCCCCTTTATCTATGGAGGAAAAGCCTAGAGGGCTATACAAATGAGGCTTTATAGTAGTTGTATATGCATGTAACAAAAATAACAACGAAAATCAAATATTTTCTATTTTTCTCACAGTGGACATGGATTATTTTTCATTACTATCAAATCATTCTTCAGACTCTTGTATATAAATGTTATGTGTACTTTTTGATACATGTAATGTACTTAGATAATCTCTGTAAGCACGTGGCAAGTTGTCCTACTTAGCATAGCGATGGTGATGAGTGAAAAACTATTGTGACCTGTATCCACCACACACTGGAAAAACCACAGTATGAAATTCATCTGTTTCTTTCTGCATGTAATATTTCTTTCCATGTAATATTTATTATTACCACTCTAATTGTTAGCGCTGATGATCTGAAGCAGTTTTTAGTGGGTCAGCACCCATTAGACTGTTTAAATCTGTCTGGGTTTAGCATGCCTAGTTTTTTGTTTAGTAAAGCTACTGAAAAATCAGTCTAAGCATTAGTAGTGCCTGGTGTGCAATCTACATATGAGATGTGCACCAATGCATATGTACCAATATGTCAACATAGTTGCATAACTATTTCAAGTCAATTGGCTTGTGTTACTGGCATCAAGTTAAAAAAAACAAATAAAAACATTTCCCAGTTTAACATTTAAAACATTTGATGGTCCACCAAATATTTGATGGACTGTGAAAACACAATGTTAACACTTGTTGACATTGTGTGTGTGTTTTTTTTTACGTTGCTTAAATGTTATTAATTTTAAAAGAACTCTACATAAATGTTGTTGAAGGATTTCTGTTATATTAAAAAATATATCTAAAAATGCAAAGGCCTCTTGCGCTTCCAATTTATACAACCCCCTCCCCCCCCCCCCCCTGCCAAAAAAAAACACATCAACAGTTTTGCTCAGCAACACATCAAAATGGAGAAAAACATGTGTATGTAGAATAGAATAGAATAGAATTCAACTTTATTGTCATTGCACATGCACAGGTACAGTGCAACGAAATGCAGTTTGCATCCATCCAGAAGTGCTTTAGTGATATAGATACAGTGGGGCAAAAAAGTATTTAGTCAGCCACCGATTGTGCAAGTTCCCCCACTTAAAATGATGACAGAGGTCAGTAATTTGCACCAGAGGTACACTTCAACTGTGAGAGACAGAATGTGAAAAAAAAAATCCATGAATTCACATGGTAGGATTTGTAAAGAATTTATTCGTAAATTAGGGTGGAAAATAAGTATTTGGTCACCTCAAACAAGGAAAATCTCTGGCTCTCACAGACCTGTAACGTCTTCTGTAAGAAGCTTTTCTGTCCCCCACTTGTTACCTGTATGAATGGCACCTGTTTGAACTCATCATCTGTATAAAAGACACCTGTCCACAGCCTCAAACAGTCAGACTCCAAACTCCGCCATGGCCAAGACCAAAGAGCTTTCGAAGGACACCAGGAAAAGTATTGTAGACCTGCACCAGACTGGGAAGAGTGAATCTACAATAGGCAAGCAGCTTGGTGTGAAAAAATCAACTGTGGGAGCAATCATCAGAAAATGGAAGACATACAAGACCACTGATAATCTCCCTCGATCTGGGGCTCCACACAAGATCTCATCCCGTGGGGTCAAAATGATCATGAGAACGGTGAGCAAAGATCCCAGAACCACACGGGGGGACCTGGTGAATGACCTGCAGAGAGCTGGGACCAAAGTAACAAAGGTCACCATCAGTAACACACTACAACGGCAGGGAATCAAATCCCGCAGTGCCAGACGTGTTCCGCTGCTGAAGCCAGTGCATGTCCAGGCCCGTCTGAAGTTTGCCAGAGAGCACATGGATGATACAGCAGAGGATTGGGAGAATGTCATGTGGTCAGATGAAACCGAAGTAGAACTTTTTGGTATAAACTCAACTCGTCGTGTTTGGAGGAAGAAGAATACTGAGTTGCATCCCAAGAACACCATACCTACTGTGAAGCATGGGGGTGGAAACATCATGCTATGGGGCTGTTTTTCTGCCAAGGGGACAGGACGACTGATCCGTGTTAAGGACAGAATGAATGGGGCCATGTATCGTGAGATTGTGAGCCAAAACCTCCTTCCATCAGTGAGAACTTTGAAGATGAAACGAGGCTGGGTCTTCCAACATGACAATGATCCAAAACACACCGCCCGGGCAACAAAGGAGTGGCTCCGTAAGAAGCATTTGAAAGTCCTGGAGTGGCCTAGCCAGTCTCCAGACCTCAACCCCATAGAAAATCTGTGGCGGGAGTTGAAAGTCCGTGTTGCTCGGCGACAGCCCCAAAACATCACTGCTCTCGAGAAGATCTGCATGGAGGAATGGGCCAAAATACCAGCTACTGTGTGTGCAAACCTGGTAAAGACCTATAGTAAACGTTTGACCTCTGTTATTGCCAACAAAGGTTATGTTACAAAGAATTGAGTTGTATTTTTGTTATTGACCAAATACTTATTTTCCACCCTGATTTACGAATAAATTCTTTACAAATCCTACCATGTGGATTCATGGATTTGTTTTTCACATTCTGTCTCTCACAGTTGAAGTGTACCTCTGGTGCAAATTACTGACCTCTGTCATCGTTTTAAGTGGGGGAACTTGCACAATCGATGGCTGACTAAATACTTTTTTGCCCCACTGTATATTAGCAATAATATAGATATGTGAGTATACTACAGAAATGGGTCTATTATGGTATGTTATAATGTACACGGTATGAAGTATGTTGTGAATATTCTATAACTATAAGTATGTACAGGCTGTAGTGAGTACAAGCTATGTACAGGCTATGAACAGGATATAAATATGAAAAACTATACAGAATATGAAATAAATAACTTTACAGAATCTGAGATATACAGCTATACAGAAATGGGAACTATGCAAGTTGTAAACAGTTGTAGGATTAAAGATTATCGAATGTACAGAATGATTATTTACACAGAGCTATACAGTAGTGCAGTTAAGATAAGTGAGGGTGTAGATAGTTTCTACAGAGGCTATATAAAGTGCTAGTGGTTGTGAGTGGTGGTTCAGTCCATGTTATTATTGTGTGTTTGAGGGTACAGTTGTAGAGATGGAGACCACTTTACAACTAGAAGTCTTTCAGCATACACTCTGTGTCTTGTATTATGCTGCTTTACAACATCAACTCATCTCCCAGAGTGCATTTCTGCCTAGAGGGTGTAAAGGGACATGGCCTTAGAACAAATGCCTCAGTGTAAACATAAAGGCTCCAACAAGCTTATATGAACTGTTCTTTAAGTCTCTGTGGATTCATGTGAGACTGGCAGTTAAAAACGTGGCTTCTGGCACATTGTCATGTGGATGATTGCAAAAAGAGATTGTACACCTAGTAGTTGTTTATGGCATGGAGTAGTTTATCAAAGAACCTTTTTTAAAAAAAACAAACATGAAACAGATATACATACTACTAGTACAGATGGTACAGCATGCATAAATTTAAACACACCATAATATCTACCTTAATTGAAGCCACTAAATCATCTGATAGACCTTGTAGGTCAGCCTCAAAATCTTTGGTTGCCACAACATTTGTGCTGAACTGGCTGTGCTCATTTAGTTAAAGGAGGAGCAAAGGTAGATCAATGAGTACAGCTCAGTAAAGGAATGACCTGTTTATGCAAGCTAATGGCTCCCAGAGCAGTGTCAGTGCATGTAATAGGTCCCAGTAATGTCTTCCTTGTACCATTTAATTTCTCTCTCTCTCTTCTTCCACCTCTCCCAAAGGAAATCTTTATCACAGGCAATATAACTCTGGCTTCTTCAGTCGCTTCAGACAACTTTACTTTGACATTATAGGCCAGCATGATGACCTAATATGTATTAATATGTATACTAGCATAGACAATCTACAGGAAATGTATATATTCAGTATTACCCTAGGTCTTTACAGAAATATGATAAAAATAGACATTTTTTTTCCTGTTTTAACACAGAAGTCAAATAAGAAAAATTTAAAATTAAGTTAAATGAAATTATATTTTATTCACATAGCATGAAATCACAACAACAGTTACCTCAATGAGCGTTATATTGTAAGGTAAAGACTCTACAATAATAAAGAGAGAACCCCATAAAAATCAAAAGTCCCCGAAGCACTTGGCGACAGTGGGAAGGAAAAACTTCCTTTTAACAGGAAGAGACCTCTGGCAGAACCAGGCTCAGGGAGCCATCTGCCACAACCGGTAGGGAGCGAAAGGAGAAAGACACACTATGGAAGAGAGCCAGAGATTAATAATAACTGATGATTAAGAGTTGTGTATAAACACATAGTGTGTGAAAAAAGTGAGTGAGTGAAAAGAAACACTCGCGGGAATCCCACAGCAGTCTAGGCCTAAGCGAGGCAGGATAACTAAGCGAGGATTTAGTCACCTGGGCCCTGTTTCAGGAAGCCGGTTTAGTGGAAAAACTGAGTAAGTATACCTTGAGTTAACGAAAACTCTGGGTTTTCGGTTTCACAAAGCGAGTTCAGCTGAAGCCTGAGTGAGTCACTATGACGACACACGCCGTGAAGCTAACCTGCCCCCTAGCAGGTTTACTACAACTAACCCTGACGTTCTCCGCCTCTTTGTCGGAAACCTGACAGCAGGAAGTGTCAGACATGGCGTGTCCCTTCCTTGAAGAGCCAGTAGATCTTGAAGCCCAAATTCTCCGCAGAGCACTCCGCCGGGAGAGAGTGATCAGAGCGCGTATGGACATCTTATCATTACCTGATGATTTCCTGTGCGAATGTTACCGTTTCTCAGCACAATCAATAAGTTATTTGGATAACATCCTCAGGCCATATATTGCGCATGTGACACATCGCGGACATGCGCTCAGTCCATTACATATTCTTTGTACCGCACTCCGTTTCTTTGCAAACGGGAGCTTTCTGTACAATATCGGTGACGCTGAGCACGTTTCCAAGGCTACCGTCTGTTGGGCAGTCAGGAATGTTACAGTAGCACTGAAACGTCTCCTGCACTCGTTTGTGGTGTTCCCCGGTCACAGACCCACAAGATTCATCAAAGAGGGATGCCACAAAATTGCAGGTATCAGGATGAACAAAACTCAATGCATGATGTGGTGATACGTGAACTACCACTCAAATGGTACATAAATTTCCAGGGTTCCCAGGCGTGATTGGCTGTATAGATGGCACCCACATCCCAATCATTGCACCCTCAGCAAATGAAGGAGACTATGTGAACAGGAAGTCCGTCCACAGCATCAATGTACAGGTACATAATTCCCTGTAGCATTTCACACCAACAAGTGATGGCATCATGGTAATGGATGCTAATATGTGTTCTCTGCACTGGGTAGATCATATGTGATGCTGCCAACATCATCACAAATGTGGAAGCCAAGTGGCCAGGCTCTGTACATGACTCACGAATCTTCCGGGAATGTACACTGAGCACCAAATTTGGACATGGTGGGTCGAAGTAACTGTGAAATATACAGAGACCAATTGCCACAGGGACGTTTGCACTGACATGTATTCTTCTGTCCTAGGAGAGTTCACTGGCCACCTGCTTGGTGATAGGGGGTACCCATGTCTACCCTATTTGCTCACCCCTTACCCTGACCCTGAACCGGGCCCACAGCAGCGTTATAATCTGGCCCATTGCAGGACACGGGCCAGAGTTGAAATGACCATCGGAATGCTCAAGGCCTGGTTCCAGTGCCTTCGTGGACTCAGGGTCACCCCAGAAAGGGCATGTGACATCATTGTGGCATGTGTGATCCTACACAACATTGCCACGATTAGAGGTGAACAGTGTCCAGCTGAACCAGACAACAGCAGTGATCCACACGATGAACATCCTGACCCACCCACGAACGTACAGGATGGAAGAGCAGTCAGAGACACCATATGCCACAACCATTTCCTGTGACCCGTCAACCCAACATGTTACAAGACAAATACACAGATACTGTGGTCAACTGCCTTTATTGGTCACCCTGTATGTCCTGTACACAAAGAATAAATGCGTATATTAGTATGTTGTACAAACACTGACATGATTCGTCCATCTATGATCACTCCACCCACCCTTAACTGTTGTTCCAGCAGTACAATCTCCAGCTTCGACTTTTGGATCTGCAGCTGGAGGTGCACCATTTCCATGTCGCACTTTCTTATCTTCCTGGCCAGATATGTCTTATACAGCTGCTTCACAGGGAGCTATTGCAACAAGGGACATAGCATTGGCATCCATAGTACATGCCTACTTAGGTTGGTTGTAAATCAGTGCTGAACAACCCACTGTGGAAAGGTTCGTTGTAGGAGTGGCTGGACCCTCTTCCTCTTCATTTCCAGCATCACTCTGCCGGGGACATAGTAAGTCCATGGTGTCATCATAGTACCACATTGTCGTCAGTTGTTATATTTTCCACTGTACACTGTATACCTCATAGTGTGGCTCTGTTGCGGCCTCCTCTGTAGCAGCTGTCACTGTTTCGTCATCATGTGCCTGTGGTGGAGACATTTAACAACATTGCTGTTCTACTGTTGACACATGTAGTCTGTGGAGTATTACGAGTACTCACAACTGCATGTCGGTCTGGCTCAACAGGGGGCTGCACCAGATGCAGTACACCATCACCGTCAACTGGAAGAATATGGGGTTCATACAGGTCACTCATGACTTATGTGGGCGCAAATGGCAATTACCAGACATACCAATCACCATACACCTCATTGTCAGTATGCTCTCAGAGACAACCGACACTGAGAGAAGGCAAAATCAGTAGGTGTCAGGGTGGAAACGCTTTTATGAGCTTTATGTTGCATTGAGGTATATGTTCATATGTTACACTTATTGGGAAAGGTACGGAATGTACTACTCGCTCTGTCTCTGGGAACAGGGAGCTCACCCTGTTGTTAGGTTAACACACACACACGCATGTATGCAAAATTAAAGGACACTGCTATGCTCATAATAAAGACGTACCACTGCAGCTCGGTGTGTGTGAGTCTCTCCCTGGGCCCTCACCCGTGCAGCACGTTAACAGTTTCCAAGTGTCTCAGTGTTGTTTATTCACCTAACTGTTTGATGACTGTCATTCTCTGTCAGTAGGACAGTAACTTCACTACGACATAGTTCATTTTGGTCAAGGTGACTGTGCAGAATGGATGTATGCACGCCATGTATTGTTTTGGATTTACCCCTTATGTAGGCACTTGTGTCTTGTGGGGTTGTTGCCACAGAGGATGTCCCCGCAGAGATGCCTTCAGCCACAGGGCGCCCACTGTTTTGGCTGAGGGCCAACTGCTCAGCCTCTGTGAGTGGTGGTGGTGGAGGACCCCCACCTGTTTTTCGGGCCTCCGCTTTTTTTCTGTTGGCTGTGACGGCACACATTTGGGCATACAGAGTAGGCAAATGTGTACTTGTGATGTGCTCAGATAATTTCAATATGTGCTTACAGGTGGTATATTACTGTAGCCTCTAACTGCAATTGATTTACATAGGACACACAGACCAAGCACTATGGCTCATAATACAATTACACCTTACCTGTTTGGACTATGTTTTTATATTTCATTTTTACTTGCTGCCAGGAACGTTTGGGGCCTGTTGGGTTGCACCTGCGCTCACATCACATCACAAAATAAAATGTATAACATAATAAATAGAATGACATATGATAAAATAACGTGTTATATGGGTGGAAATCCCTAGATCAATGTTTAAATTAACACTGACGCATTGACTCTGTCGGCTATGTTTTGCCATGCATGCTCCCTTTCCTTTGCAGCTGCGGCTGTGTTACTTTTTTTCTGCATGATGTGCATGCTGTCGGCATATGCTGCCATCAGAATTTCCGCCTCGAGCGCTGTGAAATACGTCGACCGCGCCTTCTTTCCCTCCGTCTCCATGGTGACTCGCTTAATCTGTGCTCCACTGATCGGGGCTTTATGTATCCTCGTGCGCGTGCTTAACTTGGGGTTGTAGCAACTCCGCGTTGATTGAACTAATTGTTATCAGCCTTTCTGAAACGGAATATTCCGAGTTGGACAGTTCGGGGTTACTCAACCGTGAGTGTCGTTTTTCACTCTGAGTTTTCTAAACGGGCTTCCTGAAACAGGGCCCTGATCCAGCCCTGACTATATGCTTTGTCGAGAAGGATAGTTTTAAGCCTAATCTTAAATGCAGAGGGTATTTGTTTCCCAAATGTAAACTTGGAGCTGGTTCCACAGAAGGTCTGAAAGAAAAAAGGAAGCTTGATTAGACCTTACTGTCACTCCTAAAATGATGTTAGAATATTAATCGGTTTCAGGGAGTAATAATTTAATAATATGTGTTAAATGTTCCAGAAGTCAATCCTTGAAGAAGTGCATTTATCTTAAGTGTCTCGAAAATTACAATACTTTGTAGAAGACAGTAACTGCAATTATGTGATGGACAGGTGACCTGCTCAGGGCGTAATCTGCCTCTCACTCAGTGACAGAGGGATAGGCACCAGCACCACCGAAGCCCTAAATCGGATAAGGGGTACTACATGTTATTGTTGCAGATATTCTTTGAGTGCAAAACAAAACCATACATAATGTTATTGGTGTCTATAGGATAACCATAGTCAAAGAAAACCAACCAGGTGTTTCAGGCCTATTAGCACACAAACATTTTTTTTTAAATTTTATGTTCTCTGAAAATATTTCATGATGAAAATAAAAGATAGCAGATGTAAATGAAGCACAAGAGGAACCTAATGGAACTTCAGATGATGATGTCACATCCAGAAGATTTCATCAGACTTAGAGAAATAAATTATTTAGATACAGAGCATCTCCTGAGCATGCTAGAAGTAACTGTGTAGGAGTTTCTTTCTGTTGTCTTATGAGAAAATCTTTGGTGATTTTTTTGTTTGTTTGTTTGTTTGTTTTGTAGATTAAACAAATCGTAAGTGCTTTCTCCACAACAAAAATACATGCATAAATCAAAAATTGCAGACAGAAACATTCCATGTTAAAGTCTACAGTAATAAAAGAGAAAGAATAGAGTAAAATAATACTGTAGCTGATGTAGTTAATTGTGAATTAATACAGCTGAGCAGTCCTGATATGCTGCCACACGTCAAAATAATATGTTGTTGCAGGTTTTGTTAAGAGACAAAGTTGTGTGTATTGTCATGGTTATTTGCATCTTAACAGGTTCCACCACCCTTGTGACTAACACTGTTATCATGTGATAACATTGTGGTTCACAGCCATACCCCAAACACATAATTTCTTAATTAGTTTCTTCAGTGTTGCTAAGCAATTTCAACTGTACCAGCAGATACAGGAGCCAGAAAGAAACCGTTTTAATCAACACTTACTCCATCATGCTCAGGTTAGGTTCAGAGAGACACCAGTTTTTCTACATCATCAACGTGTGATGTCAAGAGGTTGCAACTATTTTCTGCGTATTAATGTAAAATGTGTTTAAATATTTAGATTGCAAGTTAATGAGGGTTTTTACAAGTTTGTAGTGATACTGGTCACAAATACATTAGGTTGGCTGTTTCCACCTGTGGTGGATGGAACAAATTTCATCTCTCCTAGGTTCCATCAGATTTTCCCTCTTATGTGATTTCTCATGTAAGAAGCAGGTAGTCAGTCTCAGCTGGGGCCATCCTCAGATGTTCTGCCCCAGTGCCACCCTGATTCGATGATTGGTGAGCAGAATAGTGATCAATCCCTGCACCTAAAAATGGAAACGGACAACCATAACCACAGATATAAGAGCTATAGAGGTACTCGTTGCTCTGTTACCATGGCAACACTGGGTGGGGGTGGGGTGGGCATCATCATCAGCTCTCTGAGATTGGCTGTTGGTGCTATGGTGCAATGGTTCAGCTCAGTTGGTTGTTCTGCCCTCTGACTGGCACGGATAATGGTTCATTCTACCTTGATCTGGTGGACAAATGGGAAAGGCTGTATAATTGACACATTAAAGCCTAATCACATGAAGCATGAAAAGAATAATTCCTGATTCAGTTATGTAAAAGCCATGTCAGACTTTGCCATTAAGGAAGCATCCTTTGTCTGTGCATCTCTGTGTGAGTGCGCGCATGTGTGTGTGTGAATCACATATGGTCACATGTTTCTCACCATTTAGTCTCAAATACAAATTAGGCATAAATACATTCATTAGAACTTTATAAATAAAAGAAAAAATAATTCTAAACTTTATATATTGTGCTTGAAGTAAATTTTCCTTTATCATACAAAAATTACACTTCTGTAATTCTGTAAACTATGATAGTTGTTCCTACAACTCACAGACAGACATGCAGTATACACATCACAAAACCTAGCTGATGAATTATTACTGACATGGTAACACTGTCACCAAAACAAGTGAATTCCCTAATGGAATATTGTATGTTCAGTATCATATAGTCCATTAAAACATGCAATATACACCATATGCACGCACTAACGCAAACACATGAATGCTTCCACACACACACACACACACACACACACACACACACAACACTGTGAACCTTTGTGTTGTCTTGCTCCCCTGGGTCTACTTACAAAGCTCTTTCCCAGCAGTGCAGTAAGACTGTTGATGCTCTGGGAAAGTGTCAGAATAACAGAAGAGATAGTTACTACATTGCTCAGACTGCCCTCATGGTAAGGATGTCTCTCAAACAAAATCAATAGTAGCCTGCAACAAATAAAACTCATCAGCGTTATTATATGTGAGTCACACGTGTGGTTTCATGCTCACTAATGAGAAGGTCCAGGCATCCTCTGACTGTTTGTAAAGACTCAACTCCTTTGCGCTAATTTATATGTTGGCTTCTTCACATATAATAGATGTTTTATTGTGCATTTTGGACAAAAAGACAACTGTAAACAATACAAAATCTGGTTCCTCAAGAAACAACAACTCAAAGGGCTTTTTTTTTTTCAACAAACTGTGTCAGCTTCTCAACTATATCATTTTTCTTTCTCTTTTCCCCCTCTCTTGCTAAGATGCACTACAGCCAAATCAACTGGGCAGCCTACACATTTTACCTATAGGAGCTGCTCAGCCATGGAAACTCGTGACATGAAGTTCCTGGCGCACAGTTTTTGTGCTGATTTTAATGCCTAGGAGATTTTAGAGCTCTGCAGTTACTGAGTCAGCAGAGCGTTGGTGACTTTTGCACACTGTGTGCGTCAGCACTCAGCAACCCTGCTCTGGAACTTTATGCGGTCTGCCACTTCATAGCAGAACTGCTGTGGTTCCTAAATGCTTCCATTGACCGTGGAATATTTATGAGGAAACAAATTGCACAAATTGACTTGTTGCAGTGGTTACAATGCCACACTCAAATTCAGTGAGCTCTTTAGAGTGACCCATTCTTTCACAAATCTTTAAAAACTCTATGCACCTCAGCTAGTGGTTGTGAAAACACCTGGATTCTAAGACTAAGTGGTGTGGCTCAGTCATCTTCTTTTTCTTTTGGCAGGTCCGTTTAGAGGTCACCACAACAGATTATCTTCTTTGATTTCACACTATCCCTAGCGTCTTCTTCTATCACATCAACCCTCTGCATGCCCTGCTTCACTACCTCCATGAAAATTTCTGTGGTCTTCATTTTTATCTGCTGCCTGGCAGCTTGATATTCAGCTTCCCTTGACCTATATATATCCACTATCCATCCTCTGCACATGTCCAACCCATCTCAGTCTTGCCTTTCTAACTTTGTCTCCAAACTGCTCAACCTGAGCTGTCCCTCATATATACCACTTCATCCAGGGTACCCTAGAATTCCTCTTTCAGTTCTAATTGACATCCAACTTGTGGGGAATAAGCCCTGGCAATATTCAACACCACCTCTTCAGTTTTAGCGACAAACACGTGACCCTATCTGACTCTCTCTTCACTTTCATAATACTCCCTAAATATAAAATCCTCACTGTCATGCTGCTTCCTAACACACCTTACCCCTCTCCTCTTCCGTTTCCTTTGGGAAAGAGTGGCAAAGTTTCCAACCTGTTGGCCCATGACCTTCTTGATTCAACACTACTCATTTATCGGGGCTTGGGACTGGCAATAGAAGCATGCTGCCTTAGTGTGGCTCAATACTTTTGTCCATATAGTATACTGGAGTTCACTAAATATTTTCTGACTACTAGCAATTTTACATTTTCTAAGTAATTCAGACTGTAATGTTTCCTAGTGCCCATGGCAAATTGTAATGCAAAGCATCTAAACATTCAAAAACGGTGCCATCGCTTTCATATGTAAATTTAAATTTATTGTGTGCAAATAACAGACTTTTTATGACTGTGAAGAATAATCCATATAAATAATTTATTTGTTACATAAAGTGCTAATATAAATGCAAAAGAAGATGGATATTTGATGTAATCATGCACTTAACAGGTTCTCAGGTGCCGATTTTATAATGCATTGGCGTGCAGCATACAGTGGTTGCAATAGCAGTAATGAATTTCAGACTTAGGACAATCTAAAAAAAAAAGTGCACGCTGACAGGCATCAAGTCCATGTTTGTTTGTTTGTTTGTTTGTTTTTTATTTCTAAAAATCACATAGTCATTGAGAAAAACTTGCCCAAACAGGTCTGCACGTGTGCTGGTTCCTAGCTGCTAATACCTGTTTAATATGCATTTAACCAGAAAGCACATGTGCGTGCATGCTTGTGTGCATGTGTCCATGAGTGCTTCTCTGTTTATCTTTCTCTCCCTCAACTAAATTCTTTTTATAGGAGCATCCTCCCACGGGCCTCAGCAGGTTTAGCAGGTGTTAACCTCTCTCTGGGAGGCTCCCTCTTGAGGCAACACACCATCTAGCAGAGCAACACATCTCATTCCCAGAGTAGCCTGCAGTCTGCCAGTCATGCGGGCAGAGATGATGGACAGGCAGATGACTCTCCATCAGCTTCAAAATAATATAATGCTCCCTGCTCCCTGTGGAGAAAATAACATGTTAACTTTATTAAAGTTCACGTGGTAGGTAGTTAATTTCAAGTCCCAAGATTTCTGATTTTGATTCTTATATGGCGACTTCTATAGAAGATTGACCCCAGATTTGTGATCATTTTCTGGGTCACCAAATCAAACATCGGCTCTGAGCACGACCTTTTTTCAGGTAGAGGGTTGATTCGTGCTCATGTTCTCTCATTCTCTTCTTCTCTCTCTTTTCGTTTTACTGTTAAATAACTGTTAAATGTTACTGTTAAATAATAATAATTTATTGTTGTATTTAATATATATTGTACACTGTACACTGTACAATGTACACTTTTATGATACTAAAGTTAGAGCACATTTATCTTGTGTCATGACACTGGTTATGTGAGAAAAGATCTAACCCCAGGTTAAATAATAAAGATAATTAAATGCTACACATTGTATGTGTAATGTGCGTGTACTATTGGGCCTGGGGTAGTGAGCTTTCGTAAGACCAGAATTATACATATAACCACTGTTTTGGGATTGTTGGACACCCGCTTTTCAATTTTCAGGAAGTAGTTTAAAAGTTGATCCATTGTCATATGCTATTGTCTGATGTGTTTAGAAATGCCATGCATGTCACATTTTAAGCGCATCTCGTGGCACTCTTGTGTTACTTTAGTGCAATAAAACACATACCACAATGCAGCTGTGGTGAATCGGTGAGGTCTATAATTATGGTCACGCTGGATGTTAGAGAAAAGGTCAGACTTAAACCAAGGGATGTTACACTGTTCCTGGGACTTTTTCTTTCTTTCTTTATGTGTTCTGTGTTGATACAGTCAGGCATTTATATGTCTAAAATAGCAGCTCTGTTTTCTCCTGAAGACACAACTGTCAATAAAACACACAGACTGATATAGAGAAGCATGTAAATTTTATTAAAACAAAACGTAGTAGACCACCTTATTGAGGTTTATAATGTAAACATATATAGTTTTAACTAATGAGTATCAGCCCACAGTTACATTACAAGATACAAATCTAAGAGTTCATAGACTTTGTACATTACTATCAGTTAATGGAATTCAAAAATCAAGATAGAGAAGATAGAGAGAATATCTAATTTCATATTCTATCTAATCCATTTCTCTCGGGTAACAGAGAATAGCATGTGCCTCTGTGGCTATTTTTAGCTTCATTCACACACTGTTTTGCATTCAAGCATGCAGAGAGGTTTGTGGCATTAAAGCTGAACTTTTCAAAGCTAGTGCTTTCATGGCTGAACATAACTGTCTAATTAACAAATGTTTTCCACTACTTTTTCTAAACCTATACAACCTCTTATCCACAGATCAGTTGAGTAGGGGGAAAAAACTTCTTTAGGGTCACCACTATAGATCATCTGCTGTTCACTACATTCATGAATCTTCTGTGTGGTCTTCCTGTTCTCCTCCAGCCTGTCAACTCTGTATTCAATATACCTTTTTCAGTATATCATTTATCCCTCTTGTGGACATGTCCAGAGCATCTCAGTCTGGACTCTTAACTTGTTCTCTTCACCACTCAACCTGAACTGTCCTTCTAATACACTCATTTTTAATCCTGTCCATCCACATGACTCCAGATCTTAGCATCTTCAACTCTGCCACCTTCAGCTGTGCCTCCTGTAAAAAGGCAATTTATTTCATGCTCGAGAGCCCATAGATCTGACAGTTTTATCCATAATAGCAAATAGGCATGGGATTAGTGCAAACTGATTCAGCTGTGTGGTGTACTATCAGCTATGATAACTGTACCTGTATACATTACTATTGTCACACTGTTCTGGCTGCATTATTAGTGTACATCTGTAAATCATAATGAGGGAATATGATATAAAAATTAAAATAAAATAGACCATTGGCTTTGGTGTACATTTCAAATTAAAAGTGATCTTTATATATATATTACTAAATCCATTATTATTTGTTAATTAAACACATTGTAACTTGGAAATATATGTGTACAAATGCCTCAATTTATTTACCCCAGGTGGCTTCGTCCCCCAGGAATCCCTTACTTTTGATGTTTTCACTGGCATGATGTGGCACCTCACAGTGTGTTCTGCCTTTGGCATGGTTTTCCCACTTAATTCTAAGAGATAACTTTATGGTTTTGTGCCTTTGAATATGCAAGTAAGTGGGATAATTCACAGCTAACGGTAGCTTACTCACTGGAAGAAGCTGAGCTCAGCTTCATGTTTCTTTTTTCTTTCTCTGCAGGAGAGCAAAGCCCTAAACTACAGTAAGAGAGGAACAGAGACTTTTAGTCTTAGCTAAGCAACAAAGGGATAGTAAGCTGATACCTGGGGCTAAGTGCAAGAGTGATCATATTGAATAATAGCAGACAGTGAGTGGTTATGTTGTTAAGGATGCAGTAAAACTATTATTGTTACAGTATATCATAGTAAAACAGCCAGTCATATAAAGCCCTGATCTCCAACATTTTCACACCCTTTTACAAATCTCCAAGCTTATTGGTCATGCTGTACATTTTTATGCTGAGAAGGAATTTAACAGTTTAATTCTTGCTTTACATTATGGAAGTGTTTTTGTGTGTTTGTTAATGAGGTCAAAAGCTGTCAAACAGATTTATTACAGTCACTATAGAGAAGTATAAGTAAAGGTATAGTGCTCCAAGAGTGCAAACCCCCACCGAAGAAGCTCACTCTTTTCTTTTAATTTAAGTGGATAGAGATAGTGTTGTTTCAATGTTTAGTAAAAAATGTCAAAAAAATCAAAATCAATCAAAAAAAATTTCATCACACATTTATTTGCCCCCCCCCCCCAAAAAAAAAAACAACAACAAAAAAACAAAAAAGAAAAAGAAAAACCCCGAGTTATTTCTGGATATGGTATTAAAATTGTTATGTATTAGTATGTTTATGACCTGTTACCATACTGTACATAACAAAGTCCTAATAAGTTAATGTGACATTTAGAATCCCCATATATCATTCACATTCAATTTAGTTTAACTTTCAGGGTTTTTTTGTCACGTTTCAATTAACACAGGGTCAACAAGAATGAAAAAAGAGATAAATAATAAGTAATATATAACATAAAGTAAGTACATAAGTAATAAAAAACATGGGGATGGGGATGGTATGACAGCTGCAAGTAGCAGTCAAGTGTCAGGTGTTGCATTTGGGTAATCTGAAGGCTTGACTAAAAACTGCTCTATAATCTCGCGATCTGTGCAGCCACATCCCTGTGCCATCTGCCGTAAAAAGGAGATAGCTGGTGTGGTGGATGGCTGTGATCAGTCATAGTATTTTGGGCCTTGCAGGAGCTGCTGGAGGTAGAAGTCCTTAATGGCAGGAAGGCTGTTGCCAGTAATGTTCTCTGCTACCTCCATCAGTCTCTGTAGTGATTTCTGGTTGTTGGCAGAACAACTCTCATACCAAACTCTGATGCAGCCCATCAGCAGGCTCTCATTTGTGCTCCTGTTGAAGGTTAAGGAGATGTTGGCGTGCATGCCAAACCTCCTAAGCCTCCTTAGGAAATGACGCTGATGAGACTTTCTGATCACAATGTTCGTATGAGGACTCCAGGAGAGATCCTAAGTAATGATATGTGCCTTTATGTTTTGAGTAAAAAACAATGGCAGTAAGAAAACTAGTTTTAAATAACTTTCCATACTGTTATTATCCCTTTGACCTTTAGCTATTGACCTTAAAGGAGAGGTCAGAAGTCAGATGTCACATGATTTATATTGAATATATACAACACACTTGAAAGAATCATAGTTCCTAAGTTATAAGACCTTTTGGCAATTTTTAATCAATAAATTATTAAGTTGACCTTGGTGGTACCTCGGAGTTCACATCACGCAGGACCTGTCATGGTCCTGTCACATCAACACCGTGGTGAAAAAGGCCCGTCAGCGTCTCTACCACCTCAGATGCTTGAGAGACTTCCAACTGCCCTCCAAGGTGCTCAGGAACTTTTACTCGTGCACCATAGAGAGCATCCTGGCGGGAAACATCTTAACCTGGTTCGGGAACAGCACCATGCAGGACAGACGAGCTCTACAGAGGGTTGTGCGGTCAGTTGAGCGCACCATCCGCTCCGAGCTCCCTGACCTGCACTCAATCTACAGCAGGCGGTGCTGGACCAAGGCCAGGAAGATCGTGAAGGACCTCAGCCATCCCAACAACAGACTGTTCTCTCTGTTGAGGTCAGGAAAGCGATTCCGCTCCCTGAAGACCAACACAGAGAGACTGAGGAGGAGCTTCTTCCCGCAGGCGATACAGTCTCTCAATCACACCACCACACAGTACTGACCCACACATATGGTTCTTACACACACACTGGACTTTCTGGACATTGTTTTCACTTCATCACTTAATCACTTTAAGCATATTTGCACTGCACAAGACATAATGTGGATTGCACAACACTGGACATTATATTTCTTTATTTCCAGTTAATACTTGTACAGCTGCTGTTATTGTATATATATTTATTTATATTTATTTATACATTCTTATATAGTTCTATATTGTGTATTTTGTTGCACAGTTATTTTATTTTCAACTTTAATTTATATATTTTATCTTATTCTTTCCTAGTTAAATTTACCCTTTTTAATTTTTCATATTTATTTCCCATCTTATTCATAGCCTTTTCCTTTTTTTGTTTTCTTTAGGTCACGAGCAGTTGTCCAAGCATTTCACTACATATCGTACTGTGTATGACTGTGTACGTGACAAATAAAATTTGAATTTGAATTTGGATGTAAGCCAGATTTTAATGAATTGTTAACACGACCCCATTCTACACCTCTACAAAGTTTTCTCAGAATTTATTCAACATTTTTCAAGCTATCATGTTTACACACATAATGAGATGTGACACACATGCCCACACGCATTCACGCAAAAGCTACCAAAAACAAAACCTCCTTTTCTGAGGTAACAACTTCTTGGTTTATACACCTCCTGATCAACAGCAACTGTTAACCCACATGGAAAGTACTTTATATCAAACAGTCTTCTTTTTAATTCTTGAAGTTCTCATTGCAGTAATTGAAAATCAGTAATCAGTGATTTCATCAGTGATGAAGTCGCCGGTTCACTAACAAAGAGAATGGCTTGAAGCATTAATATGAGCTGAGCTGAATTAATGTTCCACTTTTTACGGAACAAGGCTTAACTGCAGACACACCAACAGTAATATGGAACAAAAATCCTTGTGAGGTTATAATGGTCCAGTTTTACCTTGTTTGATGGAAAAGCTATTGTCCATCAAATTGTACAAAGGATAATTACAAAAGATGAGGATATAAAAGCCAGTTTTGTTGCTTATTTCTATGATAAAGTTCTAAGTTTTGAAAATTGAGATTCCCATCCAATTTTAAGACTGCTTTTACAATTTGTTAGAATTAAAAAATCAAAAATATGCTACTCCACATAGACTGAATATGTTTTCTTTTTCTTGTGTCATCTGCAAATCTGTGTTGTTGACTGTATCTTACCTGCCCACATGTATTCTCTCCCCTGTGACCTTTTACTTACCTGCATCGAGTCCCTCAAAGCCTCATTATGTTTCCTGTAACTGCATGTACCTCGCTTGAGTGTTCTGGCCTTTCTAATTAGCTTTCATGTTTCATCTGCTTATATGATTGCATGCTGTCCATATAACTACAGATACAGTTGAGTGATGTGTAGCTGATACTACCCAAGACATTATAAGGAAGAGAAATAACACATATTGTCAAAAAAAAGACATATCTCATTATTTTTTAGCATTTTTGTCTTTGCTGATGCAAACCTATGTATGTATTCCTGATTTGCCTTTGTGTATTTTTTTCTCTCCTTAACAGCTTTTCCTTCTCATTTCTTCCCTCACACACTCACACCCAGCATTATTCTGTTATTCAAATACACAGCATGATTTAACTCTTAACCACGCTGTCTCTCTCACACAGAAACCAAAATATCTTGAATTGGCTTTGCCTTTGAGCCTTTGCCTTTTCGGTTTTTTTTCTTCTTGAGACCAGTTGCTCAAACCCTTAAGGCCTCACTGTTAGCTGTACAGAAAAATAGAGATGGAGCAATTGAGATGAGAAAAAATTCCAGCCCATCCTCCTCCTCCTCTCTGCACAGCTCCTCTAAGAAAACACTTTGTTTGTTTCAAAGGCTGCTGAGAAGCTTGGGCAGCAGATGTGAGATTTTGTGGAAAATGACAAGTAATGAATCTCTTCCACAGTTTTCTAGTCACATAGTATATGATGTTCTGCTGCCTCTTATGCGGCTGATTAATCCATGTGCCATGGATGCTTCCTGTTCTCCCTCTTAAGTCTCAATCCAATGACTCAATCATTGGATTGAGTCATAATGGTAATTCAGAAAAGACCATTTTATACCTTCTTGGAACCATCATCCTCTTCTTGCTGATAAAGAGCAATTTTGCAGTTGTACTGGTTGAGCCAACTACAGGGATTTACCATGGCAAAATAAGAAATGTGGTGCTTGCAAAGGTGAACTAGTTTACAACAAAAGAAAAGAGCAAGTAGACAAGCAGAAAACAACATTGGGGGAGGTCTGAGAAAAACAGAGAATTAATGGATGGCATGGAGGGGAGAGACAAACGAAATAAGCTGAGGGAAGAAATGGGTGAAGTGTGCCTTCTTTCTTTTACAGTTGCCATGGACACCAAGAAAGCTGAGTTACTGCTGTGTGAACCTTTTACAATGAAAAACACATATGCACAATAAAAGGCCATCATAATTGTCATCACCTATGTCTCTCCACTCCTAAAACTCCCACCTTCTTGAGTTAAAGAAGAAAAAGAAAGGATTTCACATAAATGCCTGTTATCACAAGGCATTTGGGGCAGGTCAAGTGAATTCAGCATACATCTGCTGAGTTGGGTCCTCAATTCAAATGAGGTAAAACTAATGACACAAACACCACAAAAAAATCACTGAGAGGGAAAAAAGGGATGAGCGCAGCACATCATTTGCAAGACAGCAGTGCAACAGGATAAATGCACTCGTTAAAAAGTTGTGTTTATCTTTGATGAGAGCTGACTGCTGGGCTCTTTATTCTTGGTGGAACAAGCAAGAAAATCATCAACACAGCAAGCCCATTTATCTGTCATTACTCTCACCCTGTCATCTTTTTCCTTCAGAATTTCTTTTTCCTTTGTCCCTTTTAAAATTATAGCTATCAGCGTGTTTGAGATCTCGACGCTGTAATATATAAATAAAAAACTATGTATATAAGAAAACACTATTTCCTAACTACTATCCCCTCACCTCCACACTCCCATTTAGGAGTTCTCCCCATACATCATTTCATATCATAGAGGAGATTACTTTTCATTAAATGTCATTAGCATATATGTTTTCTGTGGCTTTGTGTCAGGTTCATTACTTTATCTACTCAAGTGTAATGATGTGAATTGTATAACCACAAGGATTATATTCCATAATAAGTCAGCTTGTCTTTTGTAGAAATAAACTCAGCAAAGGTGAAACTAACACCATATCACAAAAGAGTGTAGTTAATGAAATACATGAGTGACAGCACATCACAGGTTATCCTAAGAGAACTACACTCCAAACTTATAAAAGTGTCAGTTGTTTAATAATTTTTGTTGTTTGTTTTACATTTTGCTTATCCTATGCAAGCTGACAGCTAGGAGAGAAACACTGTTGTGAAACAGATGTTCTTTTTTGGTTTGTGGATAATCAATATTGACATTAGCTGTCCCATGAGAAATATATTATGTTTTGCTGTTGATTGTAATTTAAAATTAAGCAACACGGAAAGGATTAAAAATAATATCAAATAAAGACAGGGCGATACATAAACACATCCTACTTGAATGTGTGGGCACCCATACTGTTCCTGTCTTATAGTCTGTGGTAGGCTCTCTGTGGTAATGGGTTTTAGAGTTTCTTT
The DNA here is from genome assembly GCF_057382095.1 of Aulonocara sp. 'chitande type north' Nkhata Bay. NCBI lineage: Eukaryota > Metazoa > Chordata > Actinopteri > Cichliformes > Cichlidae > Aulonocara > Aulonocara sp. 'chitande type north' Nkhata Bay. The sequence continues at coordinate 17,113,708 of NC_141344.1, forward strand.
TCCACTATTTGTTTTTTTTGTTTTCTGAATACGAGAAGTACGTAGTTTTCACTTTGGAGTTTCAAACATTTTTTTTTCTAAAACTTTATGTAGTGCTTGGGCTCCTGACAAATCCCCAACGGTCACAACAACACAGCTTCCGTTCAACTCACTGTTACGTGCAAAAAGAAAAAAAATCTTGCTTCTAGCCTGAGCAGTACCCCAAAGAGTTGTATGTGAGGATCAAACAGCTGGAACGGACATTAAACGGTTTTTACCCCAGCTCCCTAATCATTGTACTATACGATCCATCCCATGTGTTAATAGCTCTGGCAGCTGTCCAGAGAATTCGCAGGAATGAGTGAGCATAATGCATCCTGCCTCCTGCATGCTGCTCGACCACTGAACAAAACCGCACTATGTGTTTCCAGTACTTACACCTGACCTGGAGAATCTACTGAGCGACGTGTGAGAAACTTCAGAAAATGCCTAGACCGGATCGGGGAGTTCGACGAGTGCAGAAATGGGCAATAGATATAAGGTGGAAAAACCTTTATTTATTTATTTTACAGAATCTGTCACAGCCAACTGAAATCGCCATGAAATCCATAAATCGGGTAATTCGAACTTACATTAACAGCTGTTTCACGTTATTCAGAGGTTGCAATAACTAGCCGTAAAAATGAGGGCCAATAACCCAGCTTTTAAAGTGGTCATTCAAGTTGGCATGGCAACGAAACTGCTTGGTCCCCTGTATTTCCGAATTCTACGTCCAGTCTTTGACAAAACAAATCGTAGATGTCATTGTAGCAGTTATCTTGACAAAGATAAGATGGCACCAGGGGGAAAAGGTATTTAAAATTACCTGCAGCAGGAACTCCAAGTGAATGGTGCGTTTCTTGAGTTGATTTACCAAACTTGTAGGCTTTTTAAAACATTTAAAATGTAAAAGGGTAAAGTGATTTCACAAAGTGGAGGGGAAAAAAGCAAAAAAAACCATGTCATTCTCTGATTGGCCATGTGCGGGCACGTAAAACCACACCAGCCTCATCGGAGCAAAGAATAGAGGCATGCTATCGGTATTAGTGCTGGCGAATCCAGCTATTTCTCACTGTAGTGAAGTGCTGCTCAACTTTCCCGGCGATCGATACTGTTCGAAACCTTAAAGATAACGGATTACGGCCAACAGGACCGCCTTGTGCAAAGACACTCCGTGCACACATTTTCAGCACGTTGGACAGCGCACGGCGCCGCAGAGGCGGTGCGCGGATTCAACCGGTGGCTTTCAACGAGCAGAGTGAGGACCAGAGTGGACCGTTTGACTAAATGCTGTACAAAAACTCTTTTTACGTCACATGTCTGATAGGATTTTTCTGCTTTCTGCACTTGGACTAGTGTTTTTCTCGTTCTTCCTAATACACGGTGTCTTTGTCGATTCCATCGTGTGGGAAGGCGTGCCGAGAGTGGCTGACTCTTGAAGCTGTGTGCTGAGTAGCGTGGAATAGGTGACTGTCAGGCGGGAGGAGTGGTGTGGTGGTGCCTAAGAAACCTTCCCTTTATAAGGATGCTGGTGGGAAATGCCTGGAGACAGAGATGACGAGATTTGTCAAAAGGCGCTCGAACTCTTGTCAGATCTTTGTTCCAAGGGGGAAGTGCAGAATGAAAACTGTCGGGATTTTATCTACTATTTCCGAGATCTCGCCAGACCACGCTACACGGATTCAGGTGAGGCATCATTTGCAAGCTTGATTCAATGGTTGCACTAAATTCAATGTAAGTGAAGTCGCATATGACTTCTTTCACTGAACATCGCACGCATAAAGCACACTATAGGTGGTCCAAGCTTGGCTCGACTACTTCACGACGAAGATTAGTCTATAATATCAAAGAAAAATTAGACTTGTACATTATTTTTTCACATTAGTTAGCTCACCGATCCGGTTAAACTATGCATTTTTCGAGGAAGTCCATTTTTTCTTCCATTTTTTTCCCATTTCTATCACACGAGGTTGGCGTGACATCGTGTAGGCTAGTCTGTGAACACTCATCAGATATGTTTCACTGGATGAGTTGCCCTGCATCGTGTATTTACTGACATGTCACAAACATTGAGTCATACTACTTTGAAACTTTGCCTCTTTTTTTTTAATTCTTACCTAAAAGCATTTGCTTTTTATAATTAGATTTAGAATTAGCCACTCTCGCTTCATAATTATCAACACTTAGGGTAAACACATTCGCCTAAATGGCATGCATAAATTAGTGTCAGTGTGCATGTGTGCGGAGGAGAGAAGGAGCGAGCGAGAAAGCGTTATTTGGAGGCGCGAGAAAGCGTAATTCCTGCACATTTCCACTGCATTCATTCTGCTTCCATAGTTTGCATCAATGATTATTCATCACGTGACAGGACTTTGTGAATTGTCAGTCTCCTCCAACCCCCAAGCTCTCCCTTCTGTTCCTTTCCACTTTACTTCAACTATCCCCCAAAGTCCCAGCTCTCTTCTTGCTTCCTCATTCATCATATAGGCCGATCTTCTCTTGTCTTTTACACTGACACTTTCAAAAGTGAAATTATGTGGGTAGCCCGTGGGGCTAGCTATCAAGAGGGCTTACGGGTTTAATTTCTGTTCCAGCTGGCATATATCACTCAGCGTGATGGAAGAAAGCCATAAGAGAATAACAAAGGAAATAAGTACAAGGCAGAGGACAGCTACTCTTTCAGCTAGAGTTGAAGCTGTGGGTGTACCGGTCATATATATATATATCTTTTTGTTTTTTTTTACAAATATGCTAAACATAAAACATCATTTTGACTTCAAATTTGATTTAAATCAATTACGTAAACATATTTACAACTATTTTCTCAAAAGATCATAAAATATCAAGGATCAATGAAATAAAAACTGGAACATGAAAGAAAAATAAAGATGTGTAACATGTCTTTTAATGGATTAGTCACCCACTTGGAAAGATACCTTTCTTGACACTCTTACAGAGAGTATGTTGAGAAGTTTAATATCAATCCCAATGACTGTGGTCAATCAATCAATGCCTGTCTTGCTGAAGCCAAATGCCAATTAGTTTAGCTTTTGCAGGAACAGAAAAATGTGTCTTCCACTGTTCAGACCACATATCACAGCTTCTAATTTTTACACTTTAAAACTAGCATGATTATTTAACAGACTGTGGCAATTAATCAGCTTTAGAGATACGGTAGGAGGATTAAGTTACCTTGGAACAGAGTCAGGTTTCAGAGTTTATGAGGGAAGCTTTATATTTAACAGATATGTATACGAGTGGATTTAGTCTTTTCATCTGTCAATAAGCAAGTAAAAAAAACAAAAAAACAAAAACATATTTGCAGAAATGCAAATGCAATCGAATGCATCATCCTTTACAACATTGGGGACAACAAGTTGGAACCACCTACTGTACATGTGTAACATATTACATTTCCAATAGTTTTTACTTACAGAGAGGTATTCTTAGGGAAAATAACATCCCAGAAGTAGACATTACATATATTGCCTTTTCAGTACTTGCTTGCCTCCTACACTTTTGCACCTTTGAAGGTCCTGTGCACTAAAATTGGTCCACCCTCTTTGTTCCAATGTAGTCTTTAAATCCCTCCAGATGTCTATAGCTTCTTCTCCACCAGGCAGCATTTGGGCGGCCTGCCAAACCGACTGTGGGCTCAGCATCCTCAGATGGCAAGTCCCTCAATTTCTCCACATTATTCTCTCAAATCACACATACTCTGGTATTCACAGAATTTCACAGTGCAGAAAGGACAGTTGGTCTGTGTTCCTGTGCAAGGTCTTATGACAGCTCCCACACACAGAGCCAGTCCTAATTGCAGGACTGTGGGATTTGGAGGATGGGTTACCTTACCAACAGCATATAGTGAAAAGTGCAAAAACCTTTATTGCCAAATAAGTACACTTTTGGCTGTTTGGACTAAAACAGTCATGCAATTGATGTGTAGTCTCATTAACTTTTATCTAATACTCTTACCATGACAAAAAGTCAGCCTCAGACTCTTAATTACAAGTGTGATCTTTACATTAGATGTGTCAGGTGTGATTCAGCTCATCACGAGTCCTCTCATATTTTTAAAAGCAGCTCTTCTTTGTAGTATCAGTCAGACCAAACACTCAAGACAGACTGAAATCAGCTCTAAATCTGTGCCCAGCTCTGTAAGTGGGAGCAGAAGTTTATATGCAAAAATTCTAAAGTTCATGATTATTAATCTCACTCATTAAAAACAAAAGAAGAAACAAAGTGGATCTTGACAGGTACGGTGTTCTGTTGCTATAGCGTGCAACTAAAAAGAAACAAAATGAGAGGATTGAATGTGATGAGTTCAGGAAATAGTTTGCTTCAACTAAACGTAACATGATATCTGTCAGCTACAATTCGGATTAGTGTACAGCTTTAACATTTCTAATATAAGCTACTTTCATCCAAAATAAAATAATGCATTCAGTCCAACTGTGTAACAGCAAATGCTACATCTAATCAAATGCCTTGTGTTGCAATGAAATTTAAACTTATTGTAGAGCCATTAATGATAAATAAATTATAATGATAATCCTGTATCTCATTAATCCACTCTCTGTTTCATTTAATTGTGCATTAGTTGTACATTTGTTGCTTGTGTCTAAGCAGATTATCTGTTCGGGTATTCATGAGGAGAAAGTCTCCTTGATGTGATACACATCATGATTATTACCCTTTTGTTAAATGTATCAACATACCAATCACTTGATTTCCTGGAGCTTTTATAGGCTAATAAAATAACATGCTCTGCTTAACAGTAATAGGTTAATCAGGAAAACAATCATTGCTTTTTCTAAAAACTTCACTCATTGTTATGACTAATGTACTTAATACAGATTACACCAATATTACACTTTTGAGTTTTTTTCTTTTGAAAATTTTATTCCAGTCTTCACAAGCCTGATTTGTCTTCGCATACATGAAGGGACAAAGGATATGTCTGCTATAATACTATGGGCAAATAATAGCCTGTTGCATAGTCAGCACATAAACTGGGAATAATCTGTATCGCTGCCCTCGCATAGCCAAAAATAGATACAGTCAGGTGGATACAGCAGACTGGTTCTATTCAAAACACTGTGCAAGAGCTTGGGCTTTTCAATAAGCAAAATTACCTCAAAGATGAAAGACCGTTACATTAAATTAATAGAAATCATGTGTTAAAGAGAGATGATGGGGAACTGGTTAGAAGAGGGATTTGGGAGTCAGTTTAGCTGGTATCAAAGCTTAGAGGAAGCAGCAGACAGTGGCAGAGCAGGAAAGCTCAGGTGGACACCCTGGGGACTTAAAGGGTAGAAACAAGAGACCTCTGCTGGTGGGCCAGAACAGAAGAGGTCAGGCAGATGGACTGAGCAATGGAGACTGACGTTGCAGAAGAGTTCAGATGGTTCTGGCTGTCGGCTAAGGTGCTAGACAGGATGGTTGCTGGAAACCAGAGTCATCTTTAGTTAAGGGAAACCAGAAGAATCCTTAGTCCTGGCCAATGAGAGGATGGCATTTGGAAAGGGGTGCAAGACAGGTGACTGCGGTGCTGGGAGCTCAGTGAAGCGTGGCAGTGTAGAAAACCATATGGAATAAAAATACGAAAACTGCATCTAATTACCCATTATCTCTATTGGTTAAATCAAACATACAGCACATATTTTATAAGGTCATGTGTATAAGGACATGATATACTTATATAAGTGGCCACTTCCATTTTTAACATATGATATAATGCTTTGCCAATTCTTATGTAATTCTTATAATCACAGGCCATGAGATGGTTGTGAAAGCAGACACTTAAATTAGTCGATAATAGTATGAGATGCAGCATTAATAGCAGGTTTTCTGCAACTAATAGGGAAAAAAGGGACTTCAAAACTATATGTCTTGTAAGACATGCATAACCTGAATGATTGTGATCAAGATTTTCGAATTCTTATTTAATGTGATTTTTGAAACTATGGTGACAGGGGTGCATAGCTGGTCAAAATCGTCACATACAAGAGATGAAGAAATAACTGAATGATGAGTCTCGGTAGCCCTGATAATACAAAATATAAGAGTAAAAGGGAAAAAAAGACTGATGACCATTAATGATGCACTGGAGACGGTTGTTAACAATGCAGTGGTAAAGCACCATGTCAGTATGTGTAGTATTTTTTCAGTACTTATTCAGTGCATTTGGCCACGTTATGAACAGCATTTATTTCTTCTGTTATCTTGATGATGAACAATTAAAGTGATTACCACTTAATCATTTTTTGCCTCACAGAAGCTCAAGGATGGATAAGAGCTTAGGGAATGAGGGAATTCAGCATATAGAAAGTGTAAGCCTTTGATATTTCCATAATTACACATGCATAACAGCTTTAAAATCTATACAATCCCAGATGCGTACTCCATCCTTATTTTATTTTGACCTTGTCATTGCCCCTGGGATTGGTTAGTTTTGAAGGTTTGGATTCTTGTTAAATATTAAATAATGCTGGTTTCTTTTCTGCTTTCACTGCTGCTGTTTTTAAATGTTTGTGTTTTTGGTTCCTACTTTGGGTTTAATATACTTGTGATTTATTTCAGTTATGAGATATTATTGCCTTTTTAGTTTCTGTCTGGAGCTGATTATCATTTTTGTTTCCTCACTGTTTTCTTGTGTCCGTGTTGAGTAGGTGTTCTGGATTGTTTCCTGTTTTACTTTGATAGTTTTCATTGGTTGTTTTAATTTGGGTTTTTTTGTTTGTCTTTTTTTAAAATTTGTGTCTAATTCTCAGCCAGTCCAGCATCTGGATCCTCGTCACCGCTTCCTTCATGACAGACCCATCCCAACTTAATATCTACTACTAAGACATTAGCCGACATAAGGAGTTTATAAGATTGTTCTGGTCTGCTTCAGTGACATTACATCATCAAATAACGGTGCATAAAAACACACTGTTCAAATTCAGATATCAAACAGTAACTCAAAAACATGACATGGGATTTTCAAAGCAAATTTGTGTGCATATCTGTAACACCAATTAGGATGCAAACCATCTCAAGCCTGTTTTAACAACTTTAAACTTTAATTAAAGCCTCAATTAATTTTTATGAAAATTACACATGCTGTGTTTGAACTTGTGACATTTAAAGTTCCCTACAGAGCCACATTTCTTCAGTTTGGTATCTCAGAGACTCCAGCTGTAAAACATGGTTAAATGTAACCTTTTTTCATATCTTCCATGGTCTTGATTGACATTAACAGCACTTTTTAAAAAGGCACAACATTATTACATGTTTTTAAATATCAGTAGAATTAACAAATTTCTGGGGTTAATACATCTAATATATGTGAATACATACATACCCTTACCTCAATTTGAGGCAAATGGTTAATACTCCATGGGGTCCTTATGATCCAAAACAAGACTTCAGTTAATTTTATTTGCTTATAACAACAGTTGTCTTATGGTGCTTTATATTGTATGGGGTAGAAGACCTTAACAATATTAGAGAGAAGGAAACAAGCAAGCACTTGGTGAAGGTGGAGAGAAAGAACCTCCCTTTACTGTAACAGCCAGAAAGAGGCTCGGGGACATTTGCAGCTTCTGGAAAGAGGGAAAGTAGAACAGTGAAAACAGAAAAGTAAAGATCATTTAAGAAAAGACAGGTAATAGTAATGTAACTTAGTATATTATCACTGTTTGGATGAAAATTCCTTTTACTTGCAATAAAGTTGCAAAGTTCATGTAATTATTTCAGAGTCATTGCAGCAGTTTCTATTTTTTTTTTAGTGCTTTTGCTTCTTGAGAGCAGAGATGATTCAGATGCCCTTGATGACTCTGTTGCTTCACACCTCATCTCCCTTTCCATGGTGACTTGCACACCCTGGGCTGGTGTAAACAAATGCAATGCACTCAAGAATTATTCAGTGTCATGCTTTGAAACTATGAACTTGATAGATGAAGACCTGGATTGATATGCTGGTAAAACTTTTTATACTCCCACGGCCATTACTCCTGGTGTTGCCCACAAGTACTGCTTATATATAATCACACAGTTTATGATGCACATGTGTGAACAGCAACCGAGTAGTAACTTTAATTTTGCAAAGCTGTTATCTTTAGAGTGACATCTTCAGTTTGTTTATACGTGTTTTGTGGATCCACAGATTTAACAGGAGAGCTAGAGTAGCTGTTAGGAGCCCTTTAAACTCCTACATGTACCAGTGTAGAGCAGCTTCATGAGTGATCTTGTCCTTGAATTTTGGGATTCGATAGTATTTCTCTTATAAACTCATCTGTTTTCAGAATGTTTTTTTTTCTGTTTTGTATAAATTGCGACTTTCACGCCTTCCCTCCCCATTTGTCAAATTGTTTTTTTTAACCACAGACCATATATAACAGCCTGTAAATGTTTTTCTTGCAAGCTGTTTTTTATACCCTCTCATTTATTTACATGATAATATGCATTAACCACACAGGCAGCATGAAGCGCCTTGGGTTTAGCACTTTATCAAACTACTGGGAACATTTTAAATTCTTGCAATTAATGTACCTCACTGACAGTTTCACATTATAAATTATACTCATGGAAGAGAGTTAGTTCTGCTTTCTTGTGGCTGTAGCTCAGGTGGCAGAACAGGTCAGCCACTAATCAGAAGGTCGGTGGTTTGATCCCAGGCCAAATATCCTTGGGCAAGATACTAACCCCATGTTTGCCAACTGGTGGTGGTCAGAGGGCCCGGCAGCCTCGCCTCTGTCAGTGCGCCCCAGGGCAGCTGTGGCTACAATGTAGCTTGCCATTGTAAATGGGTGAATGACTGAATGTAGTGTAAAGCGCTTTGGGGTCCTTGGGGACTGAGTAAAGCGCTATACAAATGCAGGCCATTTACCATTTCTTTTCAAAGTTCTTCATTGGTTATTCCTATGGAAGCCAGGAGAGCTCACCAGACTCAAATAAACATCTGCAAACAGACAAATCCAAGCAAGTTCAAAAAAGTAATCTTCATCTGTATGACAATAGCTGCTTTGCAAATACACACAAGAAAAACCACAAAGCAAAAGTCAAATGCCATGTGCATGCTTGAAAAGAATTTCTGAATTGTCATGTTAAAACAAAAATATTTTAACTTATTTTCCGAAAACAACAACAAACCAAGAACTGTGGTCATCTGTGGTTGTAATGCTGCATTTCTATATTTGGTTTTGTTGTATTTGCACCTCTTTTGTGGAAAAATCATTTTTAAAGTTTCATTTTTTCACCATAATTATCAGCAAAGGAAATGAAATCGAAACATGGGGGGCACACTACCCTTAGAGTGCAGATATGAGCCTCCATTGGATAGTTAAATACTGCTACTACTACTGTACATAATTTTGATTTTATTGAGCATTCTTTATGAGAATCTGTTAGAAAAGAAAAAAATAAATCCAACAGGACCTATAGCTGTGTACCTGACATGTCCATCATGCAGTATTTTTAAAACATTTACTGAGTAACTTAATCATGAAATGGTTATATATGATGGTGATATCAAAAATCAGAGTGCAACAAAGCAAAGAGAAGACTTATTCACTGTCAGATCTTGTTCTCTCTTTCCAGACATATCTGTGAGTCTGCTGTCATTGGTAGTGACTGCCTGTGGCTTGGCCCTCTTTGGGGTCTCCCTCTTTGTTTCATGGAAGCTCTGCTGGATACCATGGAGGGAGCGTGGGCTTTCCCCCACCACCAAGGAAGCCCATGGGCACCTCAACCCGACTATGAGCCCTCTGCCATCACAGTCTGCACCCAGGCAGCCAGTTTACACAGCTGTGGACCCCCCGATGCACAACCGCCGTGAATCATCACATTGTTCCATGGCCAGAGAGCCTACTCCCGTGGCATCTGTTGTTTCAGTGGAGGCTCCGGTGACTCCTGTATCACCACCACCTGTGGTCATGGCCACACCAGAGGCAGCTATGAAGATCAGCCACACATCTCCAGATATACCACTGGATGCCCAGAGTAAAAGCAGGGAAAATGGAGTTCACACTAACCCCCGAATGCAGAGACAGACCACTGAACCCCCACCTTCTGGATGCTCAATGTCTGAAATAGGGTCAGTATGAGGTATTTGTTGATTTATGTGCTCCCATAAGATATGCTGGCCTTATTTTCTAAAAATCCCCTAACAATTATGATCTCTGTTAAAAACGCTAACATTCAAACTACTAATTGTTTCTGCTACTTTTCCCAATAGAACAAGAGAGATGAAAGACAAAATGACTTGGACTTGACTTTAGTTATGACTCCTGCCAACATGTTTCACATTTTTACTTTCTATTTGTGCATCAACTATAATACATTTAAGGATTTTGGTAAAGGAAAACAACTTACACCTTATTTATGATTAGGGTTAGGTAGTTCAGAGGCTTGGTTGAAATGTGGATTTTGTTAAGTGTAGGTGTCTGAAACATGACTAAATGTCATGTGCAGATGTGAGTATAAAAAACAGACACATTATAAGGCAATAATGAAACCAAAACAACAATTTCTGTCTGCTAGACTATAAAATGTATAATACAGCACACTATGTGTACACTATGTTCTTGAAGTGAAAAGCAGCATTGGCACTAGATATAAATTATGATATGCAGAACAATTCATTATGCAGGTTGCTTCAAAAAATATGCAGCTGATGTTTTAACATTCCTTCTTTTCATTGTGTTAATGTTGTATGATTTTGTTTTCTGTTGATTTCCTCTGTGCACAGTCAAGGGTCCATTCGTAGACACATGAACCTCTCTAACCCAGACTTCAACGTGGCCCAGTTCCAAAGGCAGGACTCCCTCACCGGAATGGGCCTGGGCCTGGGCCGCCTCAAACCCGAGCTCTACAAACAGCGCTCCCTTGAGGGGGACGAAGGAAGTCGAAGAGACGGAGGTTGTGGGCGCCTCCATTTTATCCTCAAATATGACTGTGATCTAGAACAGTTAATAGTTAAGATCCACAAAGCAGAGGACCTCCCGGCCAAGGACTTCTCCGGTACCTCTGACCCTTATGTTAAGATCTACCTGTTGCCCGATCGAAAGACCAAGCACCAGACAAAGGTGCACCGCAAGACACTCAACCCTGTGTTTGATGAGGTCTTCCTGTTTCCTGTGGCATACTCTGAGCTTCCTACACGAAAGCTACACTTCAGTGTCTATGACTTCGACCGCTTTTCACGGCATGACATTATTGGTCAAGTGGTGGTGGACAACTTCCTGGATCTGGCAGATTTCCCCAGGGAGACAAAACTCTGTCGAGACATCCAGTATGTCTCCTCGGTGAGTTTGAACGTTCACTCAAAACTATGTCATATTTACTTAGAGCTGCCAGGTTATATTTAACTTTTCCCCCACAAAGGCTGTGTGTGACAGCTGTGTGGAGAGTTCGAAATTTGTCCCTCTGTCTCCCACTGGCAGTACAAAGTACTGAATTTTTTTCCTTTTATCACTTGTCAGGTCTGAAAAAACAGGACAAAAATTAGTTAAGGTGATCAGGCCTGTGTTTGAAAACTGATGTTTTCTTTTACTTTGCTGTCTCTCTCTGCTGTCGAGATGAAAAGACTTTAAAAAAGCATCTGTTTAATAACAGATGTAGTGACCCCGAGCGCAAAATTTTACTACACAAGACATCTATGGCATCAGTGTTGATATTATATGCTTTTTAAAATTGCCTTTACATGCCCGGAGAATGATTAGCAATAGATTTTTCATTAAATATGGTTTTTGGAAGGAATACTAATTTAAAAAATATGCATTTAGAATAGTGTTTAATACTATACCTTCCTTTTTCTTTAACAATCCTTGATGCTGCACATATTACAAATAGATGACACAAGTGAAGGACTGAGGCATTTTATTAGCAATTACTTTTACTGCATCTGCTCCCACCTATCTAAATTCAGTTTGCTCTGCTGGAACGACCTGTTTACCATGAGTAAATTAAATCCTTTGAGACTTTTTAAGGTCAACAGGATTACAGGCCTCTTGCCATGTTACCTTACTGACTGCGTGCTAGTAAATCTCATTTTGTTAGGACCAGTTTCTGTTAGACCTATAAAGTGAGCATACAGTTGCACAGAGAGTGTCTGTCAGTGTATGTACGTCCTTATAAGATCAAATGTGTGTGAGAGAGAAAGAAACGGAGAACAGGAGAAAAAAATATTTAAAAAAAAAACTGAGAAAACTGGTTTGGGAACAAGACATACGCACCATTTTTCTTTCTTTCTTTCTTACATTATTAGCTATTTAAGATCTTTATAATGTTTTTCACTGTTCCTGCTCATCTCCTTTAGAGGTGAAAGATCTCAGACACCACAATACAGCACTGGTATTTATATGTTGGCCTGTTTTATTTACAGGCATTTCATTTATTGAGCTTGAACAGCTGTAACATGCAACTGATCCCTATATTCTGTTTGCAGTTGATTGCAGGAAACAGTTTAGGCAACAGAACTCAATAAAACAAGATCAATAAAGCACAGCTGTGTAAAGGAAAACTATTGGTTGAATTTAGATGAGATCAATTCCCAGTCACTATGTTAGTTATGATTTTACTTGTGTAAGGGCATAAATCTTAGTTAAAACATTGCAACATTGCTTAATAAGCAATAAGACAGTCCAACAGGAACAGCCGTGGTGAGTCAGTCTGGAAACTGTAATAAATGTTTACTGTGGAACATAGTTAACCTTCTCAGCAAAAAGATTTTAATAAGATGTGGAGTGTCTTTGCAACTGGGCTTACTTTAGCAGTGCTGCAGCTTTCTGAAATCTTTCAGAAAGCACAGTGTTGCTATAACCGAATGTACTGCGCTTTTCGTTAAAACAATATTTTGACCACTGCCGACCTTTAAGAATGAACTGTTTTACAGACTCATCTCATCTCAGTCAATTCTTCTCATCTTAAGAATTGACTTTTGAGCAAAACATGCAGCCAGTTCAACAGCAGACAAAAAAAAGCATGGGAGTATTTGACTGAGCAGCTGTGTGTCTATGTTGTGCATATGTCTGTCTCTTGTTTATCTAATAAGCGAATCATCATCTGCCTCTGTTGGCGTCCAGGCTTGTCTGCTACATCGCTACGTCTTTTGCAAATGTCTGCACTGCAGCCATATCATTTTTAATAAGGAGAGCACATTAGTTAGCAGAGTTTGTGTGCCTGATGCACTGGCCATTAGTAATGGAAAACAAATTGTTATGCTTTCATCTCTAGTATAAGCAGCTCCATCACTGAATTTAGATTTTCATTTCACAATTATACTTTCATTCAGATTAAGAACAGTAATACAGATGGGAGAGAATCAATTAAATATTAAATCTAACACCACGCACTTGTTGTGGTTGTTTTTATTTGTTTGTTTTTAATGCTCATTCTTTGTTAGAACTTCATTACATGCAACTTAAGATTGCATTATCACACATATTTATTGTTTATTCACAACAGCAATATGTAATTAAGTGAGTATTACTGCATATATACTTATAATCTCTGGTATTATTTCAAAAAAGTGATTAAATGTATTTTATAATGTTCACTTTTCTGTATGGCTAGCATGCTTTTATATTCTTCTCATCAAAGCTGCCACATTTATCCATGCATTTTATTGTCTATGGTAAAGGCACAGTAATCAGTTTTCTTTTGCCTTTTGATCTCGTCTGTTTCACCTCATCGAAATTTAGATATGTGGTGTTATTTTGTGCTTTTTATTGCTGTGTCAGTTTAAATTATGACAACGCAGAGCTCAAATTTGTGGCATAGTCCACGCCTGTCTAATTTGCAGGCTACTGATAGCAGCTAAGGTTTTAGTGCATAAAGTCTCACATACAGTGTGCCAAAGACCATTAACGGCTTCCTACTCATGGCCTCTAAAAATACTGACAGAATCTGTCTCTTCTTTCTGTCTTTACTCTGTCTCTCTCTCTTTATCTATCTCTGCCTGCCTTTTTTTCCCTCAACATGTCTCGGTCTTTCTTCATCACACGCACAAATGCATAAACAGACACGGACACACCTGTTTTAACCCAGCTGTGACGAAGTCATCAGCTGTGTCCAACTTTTAGTACGCAAACAAATTGTTTAAAGTAAAACAAAAAAGAAGTAGCTTACTCAGAAAAAGTAATTAGATGTGAATGCATATTATACGCATTCTGAATGTAGTGCTAATGGGTTCTATAGAGTGCTCAGAATGGCTGAGATATTCACAGACAGTAAAATAACAGCTTTTGAGGCAGAAGATACTGGAAAACATAAAAGTGAGAAATGAAGAGGGGGGAGGAGATGCCGAGAAAACAGCATGACGATACACGAGCATGCCAGATAGAGCCTTCGGGGGAAAATGCTCACAAAAAGTATTGGGATTGTTTTGATCCATCAACATATGGATGTTTACTGGATCAGTGCACCTTTGCCCTGTTTAACTGATTGCTAATCAATGTTGCCTGGTTGGAACAGAATGGTGTGTGACGTCTGGTTGATGGGAACCAGTGATTAACAGAATCTGGAATTCTCACATTTTCACACTGTTCAGTTTTTGTCAGTTTCACAGCACTCAGCTAATGCACACAAACAGAAAAAAAGGAAAAAAAACCCACAGAGTACACACAGACTCTTACACTTGTACAAATGCTTGTTCTCAGAGATTGACACAGATGCCCCACACATATATCCTCATAAATGAGCTAATTATCTTTGGACACCAGTACATAGACATGATATTCTGTAACCAGTGCACAGAGCTTATTTGATAGAAAATAAAGAATTATCATTAAGTCTTGATTTCCAGTGGGACAGGCCATATTGATGTGTCATTGCCAGATTTTAGCTTGTTTAGCTCTGCAATAGAAGCAGATTGTAGATTAATGAAGAACATGTGTTATTTTTACTGGATTTAAGAATGACAGTCTCAGTATGAACAAAAGCTGTATAATACATTTGATGGTTTGAGCTTTTAAATACAGAATATACTTGTGGCATACCAGCCTGATTATCAGAAACGCTGAGCATGACATTCAACCTGCAGATGTTACATGCTATTTGATGCCTAAGAAGTTTTGCGGAGCACGTAAAACACAGTGCTAATCTGTTTCCCACCTGTATCACAATTATTAGACCATGAAGCATGTAAAACAGATAGTTCTGGGATGTGGGATGCATTTTCTGGAGGGTTTTTTGAGTTAATTCATCCTTCACATTTAAAAGCCTTGATGAGTAATTGATCATGATTGCAGCAAAATATACAAGTGCAATTCATGGGTGATCTCTCTCTCTCAGAAAAAAACAAAAAACAACACAGAAATACACACTCACAAAATGCCAAATCAGTTTCTCTAGCTTAACCAAAAATAATAATAATAATAACTCAATAGTGTCCAAGTGTGTGTGACATTCCTAAGACATGCTATAGAAATTGTTGCCAATTGTATGGATGTCCCTCTTGATAGATTTCTGCATCTCCCTTTTCACAGATACTTCTAAAACTAGCACTTAACATATATTATACTTTGGATACCAAATTAGTTATTTTGAATATCTTAATTTAAAAGGCATCTTAGCATACATAAGAGTTGTTTTGAGTTGTTTTTTTCATTGACCTGCTGCTGCAAAAAACATTCCTACTTGGTCTTTGTTACTTTTAGTATGAGAGTTTCATAACAATATGGGGCAAATCTCAGTCTTAGATTTCTCAGTGCAGTTGAGTAATATGATGTCATTATCACAATTACTGGAGCAGCAAAGTCAGTTGATCCTAAGTTTTCAGTGTTGTTGTTTTTGCACTTCAGTTGAATTTACTGAGCTTACCTTTGTAAATGATCAGATGATGATGATGAGTTGATGACACGTGCTTTGAAATACCAGCACAATCTCACCAACATAGCAGCAGATCAGCAAGAGATTCTACTGTAGGTGTCTTTACCACACATATTTGTGTGCTTTCCTGGTTCACACTTCTTTTGTGGAGTTATTTTAAGCACTAGCGATAAGTGAGCAGCAGCTGAACTGAAGCCTCTGTGCCGGGTGAAATATGGGAGGCTTTAATTGGAGCAATATGACAGAAAATATTATTTGTAGAAAAGTTGTACACTGTAAATAAATGACCAGAATAATACACAATCAAACTCATTTTAGAGTAAATATTTTTGTGTCTTTTAGGATAATGTGGACCTTGGGGATCTGATGTTTTCACTTTGTTACTTGCCTACTGCGGGCAGACTGACCATTACCATGATAAAGGCTCGCAACCTCAAGGCCATGGATATCACTGGTGCATCTGGTAATTAAAATCTGATACTGACTGTAACTGCAGCACCCCACTGGTATCCCAAATGTAAATCAAGTTAATTTTTCTTGTTTGTGTCATTTTTTTATAGATCCATATGTGAAAGTTTCACTGATGTGTGACGGTCGCAGATTGAAGAAGAGGAAGACATCAACAAAGAGGAACACTCTGAATCCAGTCTATAATGAGGCCATTGTGTTTGATGTCCCTCCAGAAAACATAGAGCAGATCAGCCTTTTGATTGCTGTGATGGATTATGACCGGTTCGAGAGTTTCTATAGAGTAGTTTCTACATCTTTTGCATGGGTCAATGTTTAATTTATACTTGCTGCATGGCAAAAGCGGATAAAATATATTCCAAGAACATTTGCAAATATTTCCTCAAACTCTTTGTCTCTGTAACATATTGTCTTGGGTGGTTTTCACACACAATATGTAAGACATTATTATTTTTGGAAAGCATGGGAGGACTTATAATATTTTTTCTTTCTCCCTTATCCTCCTGGGTCTACAGAGTAGGCCATAATGAGGTCATTGGTGTGTGTCGAGTCGGCAATGATGCTGACAGCCTCGGTCGAGATCACTGGAGTGAAATGCTTACATATCCCCGAAAACCTGTCGCCCACTGGCATCCTCTCGTTGAGGTGAGATGGCATGTGTTGACACACACACACACACACACACATATTAGGGGTGCAACGATACACAAAATTTACGGTTCAGTTTGGTTTGATACTTTGGTGTCACGGTTCGATATTTTTTTGAGAAAAAAAATGTTCATGCCTTTTTAATTTGTCATTTATTAAAATTATAAATATATATTTTAACTCAAAAGTACAGTTTTTAAATTTAATGTTGCTGAAACAACAAAATAATAAAAATAAATAATTCTATCTGATCGAGGAATCACTCATCTTTGGAAAAGAGAGTTTTTTACAGAGAAATGTCTCTTTCCAAAATAAAAGCTATACTATACGCTTCTTCTGGGCTGTATTCTCAGCAGCATATTAAACATATCAGGTGCCCATAAAGAGAATCATGTGCTAACGGCTGTCTAAATGACTCGGGTAAAGTTTGTAGCATGTGTGCTTGTTGTTTTTGTCTGCTTCCACTTGTCTTTGCACTAGGATAATGTCGGCGTAAACATGCAGTCATATTCATTGTGTTCCCACTAGTGCTGTCAGCCTTAATCTCGTTAAAATGACATTAACGCCATAACGCGGCAAATCTCCGTTAACAAGTTACCGCGGATTGCCCCGTACCAGAGCGTTCTCACTCCCGAGGCGTAACATGTCGACGTTTTGTCACGTCCCGCGGCGTTCCTGAGGAACGCGAAAGGAGACCTTCGGCGTTCTTATGGTACGCGGCGGGTTATGGCTGGAATCCAGTGCAATGACGCTCCCGCGGTAGTAGACGTTCCAGCCCTGTATTCCAGCCCTAAACCTAACCTTATCCCTAGCCCTGACCATAACCTTATTCCTGACCTTAACCGAGGTAAGAGTATGAACACTTGTAAGATGGCGGCGCGCACAGACGCAGCGGCCCGGAGCTCCTACACTTTTGCACTTTTGGTGGTACTGTGTATTATTTCACACAGTCTGGGGTTACTTCAATACAACAGAGATGATCTACTACAACTAAGCCGTGGAGATCTTCAACTAACATCCGAGTATCTCATCCCCCCGGAGATCGTTAAGCAACCCCCGGGGCTACCCGCAACAGCAAGCCGCAGGAGGAGACGTTGCGAGCGGAGGCAGAAGAGAGGCAAGCGGGGAGGCCTGTGGGCACGGCTAAAGACTAGTCCGTTTAAACCACCACTCCCGATCATATTCCTCTCCAACGCCCGTTCAATCCGTTACAAACTGGATGAAATACGACTGCAGATCGCCACTCGACGGACTTTTAATAACTGTTCGTGCATGATTTTCACTGAAACCTGGCTGGACAGCGCCATTCCCGATGCGGCTATCGATCTAGTAGGCCGCACCGCCTATCGAGCCGACAGGTCTGCGGACTCGGGTAAGAAGACTGGCGGGGGGCTGTGCATCTATATTAACAACCTTTGGTGCACGAACGTCACGGTAACGGAAAAACTGTGCAGTACAGAGGTAGAACTGTTGGTGTTAAAGTGCCGTCCATTCTATCTCCCTCGGGAATTTTCTGCCGTTTACATCTGCGCTGTTTACATTCCACCAGATGCTAATGCTAAGCTAGCGTTAGCACAATTGAGCAGCAGCATCAATAACAGCCTGGTAGCACACCCGGACAGTGTCTTTATTGCGGCTGGGGATTTTAACCACGCGGACCTGAAATCTGTACTTCACAATTTCCACCGTAATGTGAAGTGTGCTACCAGAGGAGATAGAACGTTGGACCAGGTGTACACCAACATGGCGAATGCGTACAGAGCCCAGGCTTATCCCCACCTGGGTCTGTCAGACCATCTCTCCCTTCTGCTACACCCAATATACACACAAAAGATCAAGAGCACTGGGATTACAACCAAAACCGTGAGAACATGGCCGCAGGACGCTATTCCGATGCTTCAGGACTGTTTCCACTGCACAGACTGGGATGTATTCAAGGTGCAGGACACTGACAATCGTGTCGCATTGGACAGTTACACCTCCACTGTCTTGGACTACATCTGTTTCTGTGTGGACAATGTAACAACTTGGAAACGATTCCGTGTGTTCCCTAATAATCCACCCTGGATGACACACGGAGTTCAACAACTTATTCGAACAAGGAACAACGCTTTCAAATCCGGGGACCAGGAGGCATACAGTGCTGCCAGGGCCAACCTGAGAAGAGGCATCAAGACTGCCAAGCAGCAGCACAGGAGGCGTATCGAGGCCAGGTTTGAGAACAACACAAACCCAAGGCAGGTCTGGGAGGGCATCAGGGCTATCACGGACTACAAAAGAAGAACACCATCACCCTCAGCCGACAGTTCTACTCTGGCTGAGGATCTAAATCTCTTTTATGCCCGTTTTGACAGGGAGAACACCGACCCTGTCCTGTCCCCTCTCCCCTCAACCGACCCTGCTCCGGTCCTGAGCACTCATGAGCTGAGGCGTGTGTTCCGGAGCATTAACACCAGGAAGGCGACCGGGCCGGATGGAGTGCTGGGCCGGGTGCTAAAAGACTGTGCTGCGGACCTGGCGTACGTCTTTACCTCTATATATAACACCTCGTTGTCCTGTTCACTGGTACCATCCTGTTTCAAAGCAGCAACCATCGTTCCCATCCCAAAACAGTCAAATGTCACATGTCTGAACGATTTCAGACCTGTGGCACTCACCCCCATTCCCGCCAAATGCCTGGAGAGACTGGTCATTAAACACATCAGAGCTGCTTTTCCACCATCCCTGGACTCGCACCAGTTTGCATACAGGGAGAACCGGTCAACCGAGGATGCGATCGCCACAGTGCTGCACACATTACTGAAGCACTTGGAACACAGGAACACCTATGCACGGCTCCTCTTTGTAGACTACAGCTCGGCTTTTAATACCATCCGGCCATACAAACTCCGTCCCAAACTCCACCAACTGGGACTTAACTCCTCTCTGTGCAACTGGATTGTGGACTTCCTCACTAACCGTAGACAGAGTGTCAGAGTGGGTAAGAACACCTCTTCCACCCTTGTGGTCAACACCGGTGCCCCTCAGGGGTGTGTTCTGAGCCCTCTGCTATACACTCTCTTCACCCATGACTGTATTTCCTCCTGCGCGTCCAATCTCATTGTTAAGTTTGCAGATGACACTACAGTGCTCGGACTTATATCCAACAATGATGAGACAAACTATAGGACAGAGGTGCAACAACTAGAGTCATGGTGCCACGACAATAACTTGGTCTTAAACACCAAAAAGACCAAGGAGATCATTGTAGATTTCCGGAAGAGGGGCCATAACAACCATCTGCCTCTCTTCATTGGCAGTGAGGCGGTGGAGAGGGTGAGCAGTTTTAAATTCTTGGGGGTAACTGTGACCGAGGACCTGTCCTGGGGCAACCATATCACCTCAGTTGTACGGAAGGCCCAACAGCGCCTCTACTACCTGAGGAGACTGCGGAGCGCACACATTCCCAGATCTCTGATGTTGAACTTCTACAACTGTGCCATCAGCAGCGTTCTGACGTATGGATTTCTAGTGTGGTTCCCCAGCTGCACCAAGGCCGATCAGCAAGCACTCCAGCGGGTGGTGAAAGAAGCTGGCAGAATTATTGGAACAAGTCTGCCAGAGATCAGTAATATCTTCCCCACTCGCTGTCTGAGGAGGGTGCACAGTATCCTGCGGGACCAACATCACCCTGCGTGCCACCTTTTCCATCTGCTGCCCTCAGGGAGAAGGTACAGGTCTATACAGGCCAGAACATCTAGACTGGCCAACAGCCTGTATCCACAGGCTGTGAGGCTCCTGAACTCTCTGCCCCCCTCTCACGGACAATAACCATATCCAACTTCTTAATAGCAATGAACTGGTCTGCATTGGTGCATCATATCTTTATTCTCTTCCCCCTCCTGCCCCCCCCCCTCTTTCTTAAATAGATAACTATCATATCTGATATCATATCTCACAGTACAATAATATTGAATGGGTTGCATTGTTGTATTTTGTCATGTTTCTCAGGTCTTTGTCTGAATTTCTACGAACATTATTGCTAAGGATTGTCTTATTGCATTGGAGTCACACTGGGTTAAATATGTACACTTGGGTTTTAAGGGGTATTTATTATTTTCTTCTTTTTTTTGGGTTGTATGGAAGCCCCAAACGCAATTTCATTGTTCTTGACAATGACAATAAATAAATAAATACTAAATACTTTAATGATGTTAAATAGCGTGTTTCTAAGTGATTTGAAGAAAAAGAGCGAACATGTGTAGGTTCAGTCCAGACGGTTCTCATATTTCCTCTTTTTCCGAGGTCGTCATTTAGGAACGTGGTGGGTAGCCGAAAACGTAATATGGTGACGATTTGTCACCTAGCGTAAAATGTTACGCTTTGGGAGTGAGAACGGGTTGCCCGTACATGGGGCTGGGTGGCGTCAACACGTTAACGAGCTAACTGCGCTAACACACTAGTTCCCACCAATTGAACATTGTGTGGCACATCTGACATACTGTTTTACTTTTGTCCATGACGCGCTTACCATCAGGGTCATACTTCACATGAAGACCAAGATAGTTCCAAACGCCAGATCTGAATGAGGGTGGGGGAGGTTCAATTTCAGGTAGCGTTGAGGCAGTTGCCATGTTGCAATGAGCTTAGCTTCTGCCTTGCTAGCTTGCGCTGCACTCAGTGGATCTGTGCTCGACAGTGCAGCCTAGGCGGAGAAGTCCACTGAGCGCTCAACACAGACAGCATCGTCAGAAGAAAAGTTGATAAAATAGATAAAAATTTTTGTATTGTTCGATACATATGCCTACCGAAAGCACTGCATCGAACGGTTCAATATCGATACATGTATTGTTTCACCCCTAATGTATGTATGTATGTATGTATGTACGTACGTACGTATGTATGTATGTATGTATGGATAGATGGATAGATAGATAGATAAAATTCCCCTCTCTCCCCTGAGGGGGGTCTATGCTTCACGCTCGGGTCCTGTACCAGAGGCCCGGGAGCTTGAGGGTCCTGCGCAGTATCTTAGCTGTTCCTAGGACTGCCCTCTTCTGGACAGAGATCCTACTTGGGACTCACTTCACCTAGTGTTCCGATTACCACTGGGACCACTGTTACCTTCACCCTCTTCTCTGAGCCCTTGATACTTCTCCATCTTGCACCCTGCTGTTATGTGCTGGATTGTTTGAGGGGCATCTTTACACAGCCTGCACCTGGGGTCTTGCCTGGTGTGGTAGACCCCAGCCTCTATGGATCTTGTGCTTAAAGACTGTTCCTGTGCTGCCATGATTACTGCCTCTGTGCTGTCTTTCAGTGCAGCTTTGTCTGGCCATTGGTAGGATTTCTGGATGTCAGCCACTTCATCTATGTGCCAGTGGTACATACCATTCAGGGGCCTGTCCTTCATTGATGCTTCCTCCTCTTTCTTGGGTTTCTGGTGCTTGAGGTATTCAGGTCGGTTGGGCCATCTTCCTGAAGTTTAAGCAGTATAAAATATTTATAACATAAACATAATGATAAAAAAGCATTTATCATTAATTGAGGTTAGAGTTGACAGATGAAAGAAAAAGAAAGTGCAAGTGGGTAGGAAGCTTATCACTGTCCAGTTATTAAGGCACACTGAGCTCATTACTATTCACTGATACTGAAGTGTGTTGTTAGAATGCGGCTGTGAAAAGATTTTTGGTCAGTGGTAAAGGGAATATGGTTGTAAGCTATAACAAAGCAAAAAAAGAGAGGATGTCTGCCATTTCATGGAAATCACTTTATTGCCAGAATTGACAAGAAGCCTAGAAAGCTCAAAAACATTATATATCTGATTTAATCATTTTCAGTGAAAAAGAAAGTGGCTCTCTCCAAAAAGTCCACAGATGGTGATGCTATTTTATGTGAAATTGCATATCTGTGTGTGATGGCTAAAATATAACCTGTTCCACCAGAGATCAAATTGGCTGCCAAAGTTTCCATAGCAATGTAGCGCCTTCTGTAAAATCGTTTATTTTTCTACAAATACAAGCTAGTTTAGAACTTGTAGTCATCTTTGTAATTTACCAGTATGACTTGGCCTTATACCATCATCTCTGAGATTATGATATCCCTAATATTTATCCCAAATCTTTTTTTTAGCTGTTGAAGAGGGAAGGTAGACATAGTGGACAAAGCACTGACACAATACAGCATGTTTTGTGAATGGCAAAATAGATATCCTTCAGGTTAAAGCCACCGATAAAACTCATGCACTAATCGCCGTACTTTATTCTAGCGTGGAGTGAAACTATTGTGAGTTTGAAATGTCTAAGCTACTTCTATTGAGTGAATGGTAAGGGTGTTCAGTTTCTTATATGTGAACTTATCCATAGAGCTTCACAAACCAAGATAGTTCTCTATATTCATACATACATTCACACTGCAAGTTCAGTGCTCCTCTATCCAGCAATATCAAAACACCTACTGAACCCTTGTTCAAGTCATAATAATTAACAGACGTGACCATTTTAACCCATGGAAGTTAAGTGTATTTACACAGTGTAATAGTGACTAGAATTTACTATACATTTTAGGTATTCCTCTACATCTACAGAATTATTGGGATGACCTATGAATTTTCAAGTTCCAATAGCAGCCTAAGTTTAGTCACAGGCTTTTCAGTGACATTAGTCATCATCTGTGGATGCACTCAACATACAAGTCCTTTACTTGGAAAGTCTCCAAGCCTCTTGAAAATGTGCAGGAGCCATTGTGGGGAAGTAGGTTCAATTTTGACAAAAATATCTCCAGGCTTTATATTTTTCCTTCTTCGTTTCACTTTTGCCTCTTCTGCAGCAAAGGTAAGTATTTATGTACCCATCACTTTCTGCACACTGAACCTTCTCTCTATGGATACACATTATTTCTTGAATAGCCCAGTGGTAAGACCTGTTTACCTTTCATAAACTGAACATGATGTAGTTGTTGAGGTTATCTGACAATATTTTCTCAGATAGTAATACTGCTTTGACAAAACTGTGTTTTACAGGTTACAAATACATACCTGAACTGAGAATCTTTGGCCAACCTCCATGCAAATGATACTCTGTGCCCTCTCCACAGGAGATAGACATTGTAGCTGAGATCAAAGGGTTATAAAAAGTTAATAAACAGCATTTAAATGTCTGATTTGCAGCATTCCCTTAGTTGGTAACAGCAAGGGGAGTAAGATGGGGAGTTTCATCCCTTGGGAAAACCAAAGTGCCAATAAGCAGATTTCTGAAATATGGTGTCTGGCAAAAATTCTATTTTTTGCTTTCGATGTAACATTTATTGCTCCTAGTTAATGATCGGTCTTCAGTTTGTTCATTTACAATGATGGTCAACCTAATGAGTATCTTTGCCAAATTCACTGAATGCTAAAGAAACCATAGTTATCCTGCCCAATTTTGAGTCAGTTTATTCTCATGCTACTCACAAAACAGTACTGTACTTTTATGCTGTGAGGTTTCAAATGCAGGTCTGTTCATGTGTTTCTATGCCAAATGAACCACTTTATCTATAAAAGCTTTTATCCTTTCACTTGGACTTGGCAAGAAAAAGGTGCCATAGAAAAAACGTCTATGCTAATAAAATTTAGTGAATGCATAAATAAACTGACCTCCCAAAAATCAAAAAAATGAAATGGCAGACATACAGTGTTTGTTTCACTGCCCAATTCATCGCTCTGTAGGTGGTGAGTACATTTGTTCCAAGATAAAAAGGTAGGATTGGCTCTAGATTTATTTGATATCATCGTACATCTGTTTATATGACTAATAGAGATGGAGGTTTTTTTTGTTTGTTTGTTTCTTTTACACTAACTATCATTGCAATCTTTCTGCTTTATTCTCTTGCAGTACCAGGGGACCACAGGTAGTAGCCAGGGAGGATCCTGTAATTCTCTGAAGACACCTCCTTCTCCGTAGCCATGAGCAACAATTCAAATAAGCCGAAGGCTGTGCTATATGTACCTTTGGGCAGATGTGATACAGAATTTTGCTCATATATGGTCCTAGCATAAAAAAATAAACACATGCATTAATACCTATGGAAAAGAAAGACACAAACTGTCTTGAGCTCTGCTCTTTTGGATCAGTTGCATGTTGAATGACTGCAAAGATGGATGTTTTTTTTCTATGATGTTCCATAAGAAAAAGAACCAGCACAGGCAGATATTTTAGGTCTGAGCTGTTCCTGAGTTTATAAACTCATTGCTCTTTTTTTAATAGTCTTGTTACTTGTTTTAATGAGATGAGTCTCTGTAATTGCACAATGTACTTACAACCAGTTGAACTGCCATACTGTTCTCTTTTTTTTGGTTGTGAATTGGTGCATGAGGTCATGTTTTGATGGGATATCTTCTACTTGTTTGTTGGTTTTTGTTTCTATTTTTTGAATAGGATGTATTGTTCTGTCAGTTGATGTGCAGTGACAGTTCATTTTTAGGCAAAATACCTGTAAGTAAAAGTATGTTAAATGTTACGAATAAAAATTATTCCATAGAAAAATGTTCATCAGTTTCAATTCAGTTAATTTGAATGTGAATTAGAATTTCATAATATGCTAGATTTCTATCACTTTAGCAACTATAGTACACAACACTAGCTCTTCAAGATAAAGTAAGTAAGTAAGTAAAGAGCAAAACTGTGTTAAACAGTATACAGTAAAATATATTATCTGTAGAATATCTTTTTTATTACTGTTTAAGATTAGTGTTTTAGAGCACTAAATATAAGACAAAAAGCTAATGCAAACACATTAAAGTTTTGCATATTATTTTATTTCTAAGGTTTTACATGTCAGGACATAATAAAAATTTATCTAGTCCTCATCGGGTCTTAATAGTAGATAAAGGCAACCAAACAATCAATTAGATTGTTTATTATCATTCATCATTTATAAAAAAAAAAAATGAAGCCAAAATGAAGATGCAGCACATAAAAAACATAGTTCACTCCATGAATTAGAAGCATATGGAACCACATTTAACAGCAATAACTTTTAGTAAGTAATCATTTTCTATATTTTCAGATTTTTTATGTTCGGCTTAATTAATGTTTTAATGTTGGCCATGTTTTGGTTTTCAGAGTGATGACCTGACATTTGCTGTATAATGCTATCGTATACATAGGAGTTCATGGTCAAGTTAATGACAGAAGGTTCCAAAGATACGGTGGCCATACT
Source organism: Aulonocara sp. 'chitande type north' Nkhata Bay (assembly GCF_057382095.1). Taxonomy (NCBI): domain Eukaryota; kingdom Metazoa; phylum Chordata; class Actinopteri; order Cichliformes; family Cichlidae; genus Aulonocara; species Aulonocara sp. 'chitande type north' Nkhata Bay. The sequence goes on from NC_141344.1 coordinate 17,139,832, forward strand.
AGCAAACCTTGAGACCTCAGAATTAGGGAGACATTCGAGGGGGGGGGGATACATGTACATGTACATAAACATATACAAAAAACTAGAATTTTACAGTGTTTATCTATTAGTAGCTAGGCTAACACACTTACCTCTCATATAAAGCTACCATGCTAATGGAGTGATGTAGCTCTTAAGATCACTACTGATTTCACCCATGATGATGACTAGAAAGCTGTCAAAACTATATAGAGGTGCACCTGACTTCTACTTTTTTTCTTAATTCCTATGGAAGCACAAAGCATGTATTTAGTTTTTCACACACTGCTTCTGCATTTTGTCTTATTTCTTATTAAATAAATAATGACATGTTTTGTAGTTAATCTTTGCCAGATTTCTAGCTACTATGAATCTACTGAAATCTACTGAAAATATTTTTTTCACAAAGCACATCTGATGTTGTTCCCTTTGTAGTGAAAAGCTGATTTAATTTTACAATATTCACCGGATGTGTTGTCACAATTTAGTACCATAACTTATCGGTGAGAAGTAAACAACAGTAAACTGCATCCAGGAAGTTGCCTGACTCACTCGGTGAGCTGGAACTTGAAAATCAAAGGAAACATAATTACCAGTTTCCAGACAGTCCCCTTAAGCTCCTTTCTCATTTCATTTGCTTAAATAGCTTATGACTGGCACTGTATCCAAAGTGCTTCAGTTATTTTCTTTACTTCACGCACTGGTAAAAGGTTAGCTCTGCCAGTCAACAGAAATTACAAGAAATATTTCTAAGAGCAAATAAACAATCTTTTATTGTCTTTTATTATTATGTATCCTTATTATTACATGCACTGAATATATTCTTCAGGCTGTATAGAGCAAAACACAGTTTTAATAGAGAAATCAAAGTGGTAGGCATAATCCTCAAAGCATTTTTAATTTCAAAACAGCCAGAAGGAAAGGACATTAATATTTTATCAAAATATTACAGCCACATGAGAAAGAAAAAAAAAAAAAAGGGGGGGGGGGTGATTTTTGGTAAGTAGGTTGGTAGGTAGATGTGAGAGTGAGAGAGTGAGCATGTTTTTCTTTTTTCTCCTTTAATGAAATTCCTCTTTAAGGCCATCTTTGAAATTGTGTGTCACCTGAAGGAGGTGAAGATGACAGTGTTTTTGTGTATTTACTATTAGCTGACAATCATGAGTGGTTTTTTGAAAAGAGTTTCTCAAACTATTCCCTTAGGAGAAGCAGTAATAAAATACTACAAAACATGCAAAACTGTATTCATGGAAAATTGTGCATCGAGTATTAATAATAATAATAATAATGTTTCCCATCCGGATTAAATGGATGGTTTGTAGCGCCCCTGAGAACAGTATCTCAAAAACAAAAATAGACAGTCATACATCACAGACCAAGACAGGCCATCAAAGACTTGCGTGTGGCATGGTAAACTGTCAATAACCATATCAACAGGGCAGATTCAAAATATTTCAACAAGATATTTTTCATAAATGTTAATCCAAAGGTTCTGGCTGCACCTGGTCAACTGAAGCTGTCATATTAGACATATATTGTTATAGTTTCTTTTTCAAGATGCGAGGACAGCAAATTAAAAACAAAATTCAAAATTAAACTTCAGCTGATTTTTGGCTTATTTAAATATACATTTAAATTACTGCAGTTCGACTCTTCAAAGCCTTCATATTCTAATCCACAAATATTCAAAAGATTGTTACATACAATCACAGCCTTTTTTCCCATCTTTATTCTATAGCTAGGCAGCTTAGCTCAGTACCGCTTGTGTCCAGTGGCAGCCTTTGATAACATTTTATGCAGTCTCTGAGCATGAAAGGGAAAGAATGTAGTACTGTGCAGCTCATTCATCCACAGTTCATGTCATGCTATGGTAGAGAATCGTGATACAGAATGAAGCAATCACAAATGACTAAAAAATTTTAACACAAAAAAAAAAAAATACAGCCACAGAAAAGTAACAGCTGATCTCTCAAGTGATTAAAACACTCTAAACACAAAAATGACAACACATACAGACACTTTCTGAACAGAATTTATTAAGAGCGAAATGGAAGCCTTGAGTGTGTGCACTTTTCTTGTGTGACCCTGAATCGTATTCTGGCTCCCTAAACTGGTACTCAGACATCAAAATCTTGAGAAACTCCTGATTTTATGTGAATTTACAAGAACAAAAGTAAATTCAAACATTTAAACTGTGTATTTTGTTTGAGGACAAAGGAAACACATTAATCCTTTAATAAAAACCTGTGTTACCATAAGATCTCAAGGTGAAGATAGAAATGCATTCAGAATATGGATACACTGTATTTTTGAGTACAGAAAGACAGATACATTTATTTGTCCCCAGTAGGGAATTTGGCTTGCAAGAGAAGTCACCTGACATTCATACAACCACATAAAAACAAGCACATCAACATAAAAAGACAGGCACACAATGTGCAGAGACTTTCACTCTCCTTGGATCTTAGGGAGGATTTTCACCAATTTGGCAACGTATGTGTCACTCACGTTCAGAAATTTGATGGCTTGTGGAATAAAAGGTCATTTGAACTTGTTTTGTGAACATAGTTGAATAACAATGCTGTGCGTGTGTGTGTGTGTGTGGTAATAGTTTAGAGGAGGCAAGCAGATGTTTCACATCACTGACAGTATGGGTAAGGGATCTAAAGCTTTGAGGCAAAGATAAGGCATAAATAAAAACCCATGTTTTATAAAAGGCAACAAAGTTATTACACATTTTTTAGTTTCTAATTGTTGCAGTTTCTTTTAGAAATTTTACTTTAAAATATATGAAAAAGTTATGATTTTTCTATACATAGGAAATAACATACGATAGGAAAAAAGAGATTTGAAGTCAAATTATATAATTTACAAAACTTTAAATTACCAGCCTTTTGTCACATTTTAAGAAATTTTAAGTGTATTGTCATAGTTGTGGGAAATCTGGACCCAAAATTCAGACTCCAGGACAGGATTTAATAGACTTGAACAAACCTATATTATATAAGGCCACAAATTCAGTTGACTGAAAAAAAGCAGGGTTCAAAAGTAATCTAAGCAGTTAATACACAAGATAAACACTTAGGCACACACAACACACACAGAACAAGAGACTATCAAAATAAGACAGGAAACTAGCACTGAGACAGAGGCTACGATACATGAGCTTGGTAGGCCAAAGTAAACACAAAGACAAAACTAACTAAATGCAGGAGACATCACAGAAACACAGACTAAGCATGGTGAATATAGGAAGACAAGAAAAACTTAACAACTAACAAGATCAGAATGATAACTTTTTTGACAACTTTTTTTTCAAGTGCATGTTGTTAATGACATTTACACACTTTTCCACCAGTTTAAATGTACAACTTTTCAGTGCCCTTTATACTTGAAGCTTTTAAATAGGACCCGAGTGCTTATTCTACCACTGCAACTGATACAATATCAGTTTCATGACATTACTTTAAAAATAACTAAAAAATGGATTATGGATAGATAACTAGTTATTTGAAACTTTTAAACCTACCAGTCCCTTAAGAAGACAGAACAGTCCATCTATTCTCCAGCTGTTCTCCTTGACATTTCTTATCTGGTGCTTCCTGACTCATCTTTCCTCCCCTCTTTCTTACACACTGCTGAATTTGCACAGATTTGTCACCAGGTTTGGAAACCTCTTCCTCAGAGTCACACCACAGCTGATTTGGAGCAGCAGGTTTCTCAGTCTGTCCTGATTCTGGATGCTTGGAGTCCAGGATTAATGGTAGGATTAAAACTTCATTTTAATTTGAAATCACATGTACATAATTTGTATTTTTAAATCACTGAGAAAAAATAAGAAAGAGACAGGACAGACAAAATACTGCAGAAATATTGGGATTGATAACAAAAGTGGGGTAAAACATTATAAAATAGCACAGCCATATGTGCAACCTACATCTAGTAAGTTATCATAGTTTCTGCTCCTTAATCCTTTTTGATCACAACTGCATTGCTGGTAAGTAATTAACATAAAGGGAGAAATATGGAACAATTGAACAGAGAGATGATAAAACAATAAACCTGAAAGATAGAAGTTTGGGTTACTGAGAGAAAATGTCATGATCTTGCCCTCAGGAAACATTTTTAGTTTTGTGTTCTGTTTGTGTTTTAAGACTGGGATGGATACGTATAAACAAAGCTCTAGTACAAGCTTTTATTCTGTGAATTTCCCATCTTCCTCAGTGCAATAATTGTGCTCATCTCCTGGGTTAAGACCTGCTCAATGAAACCCCACAAGCTGACTACGGCTTTGTAGTTGATCTTTAAGGCAATCAATTCTCTGCGCTGTGAAAGAGAAACTGAAACCTGACTGGTGTTTTTCACTTGGTTAAGTGAGTCCACAGCACAAATTCAGTGCTGCAGCTCCTTTGTTATTGTCTAATAACTGGCAAATTAAGCATAAAATTTGGACTCAAGTCAAATTTCTGTGAAGCAATTATTGAAAACCCATTCCAGTGTTCTTGTTACCAAAGCTGGGAATAAACAATCGGTATATTCCAGGGTTTCTTATACAACTGACCTGTTAAGGCACATAGAAACCAATAATTGTTTATCATCAATGAAATCTGAAATTAATTGTTTTTAAATCTACACAGAAAATACAAAATGATCTATCATTTGTAGAAATGCATTGTAGAAAATGGACACAATTTCATACCTTAGCTATAGCTTTACATTCTGTTTGCATACCCTACAAAAAAGTTAAGATGCAGAAAACTAGAAGGTTTAGACATGAGAAATTTAATTTGCTGTGAAATTACATGATAATACTTCAAAGCTCAGCAAGTGATTACTTTGTCCTCCAAAAGAAAGCTTTCTATTATTTGGCAAGGTCTTGATGCCCATTCGAAATCATGAAACAAATTACTTTTAGGTCTTTGCCTTCATAACAGATTCATAAGAAATAACAGTGTGATTGTAGAAATCATTAAGATCTGTGTGAAAAAATAAAATAGCTTAAATTTCAATTTGTTCCTTATTTCTGTATTTCTTTGTGGACTTGGATGGTGTTTTTGACCAGGGGCATTAACATGGTTTGTTAGGTTTTGCAACCTAAGGCAAGTTTTTCAAATCTCCAAGCATCTAATATCTACCTGAGGTCTGGGAACTTAGAAACTATGTAGTCCTACAATGTGAATAAAAGAGATAAAACAACTGTTTAGTGGGCATGTGTTTTCTCAAGATAGATGAAGAGATTAATTAGGTGGTAAGACGAATAGAGGTTTGTCTGTGAGCTGAATAGGGCATTTTTGTATCGCAAATGATAAAATACACAAATTTCAGAATACTTGCAATCAGTTTAATTTTATTTATACAGCACCAGTTCACAACAATAGCTATCTGTTTTATATTTTAAAGTAAACCTCCAACAATATTTAAGAAAGAACTCCAGTGATCCAATGATCCCATGAGCAAAGATGGTGGGAAAGAAGAACTCCAGCAGAACCAGGCTCAGGGAGGGGTAGCCATCTGCTTTGTTGGGGAGAGAGTGGAAAAAGAAGCGAGCATACACAGACCATGGACAACAGACTACAGACTGCAGGAGTGACACAAAAGTCAAAGACATGCAATTATGGTATATAAAAGCACCAAGAGTGAAAAGACAAGAGTGGCAAACAAATGCTCAGTGCATTATAGAAACTCCCCAAGAAGCCTATAGCAGCATAACAGGGTCAACTAATCCAGACATCACAATAAGCTTCATCACGGGGTAAGCTTTGAAAATATTCTCAAAAGTATAGAAAGTGTCTGTCTCCTGAACCCAGACTGGGAGCTGGTTCCACAGGAGACAATTTGTGTTACATTCAGTGCAACAACTCTTCAATTCAACCAATTCAATTTGATTTGTTATTTCAGCGTTTTCTTTTCATTTTTAAGTGCTGAATGTCTCCATATAAAGATATTTTCCTTGCCTAGTGATGCACCCTGTTGGCCATTTTGTATATAACATTGCACAGTTTAAGAACAGAAATAAAATATGAAAGGCAGGTAGTGAGTAAATCGTAGTATCTGAATAAGCTAGATTATATCACATATAATTATGGTGGTAATGATGTAGTTACCCTCCATAGAAAAAAAATAGCTAAGGAAGAACAACATGATTTGTGGCAATATCAAATAAAATATAATAAAATAAACGCTGCAATATATGTAATCAGTGTAATTCAGCTGTAAGAGGCTCATAAATAACTTAGCGCACTTAACTTTAACATTGTTATTCATAGAGTTTAGTAAAACTGAAACAAAGGAACATTATTTTAAAATATGAAATTGGGTCACATGCACATGCAATAGCATTCCTGCACAAAGTCATGTTTTCTTTGGGTGTGAGATGGTCATTACCCCAGTAAAACCTGCCACTTCATCATAATATATGTGGTTATGAGCACATATTTTTAACAGGCTTGTGCTGTTGATGCTGGTTTGCTAGATGAGAGCGGCAATAAATCATAATATTAAATGTCAGATATCCCATGGGACTGTCAAAACTCTCTGACATCAAATAGTTAAATGAAATATAACCAAAACTGAAACTCCAAATGGTGCAATTGCTCACTCAGCTGCTGCTGAAAAAAAAAAAAAAACTGTTTGAATTTGAACTTATTCAAATATTGGTGATTTTATAGTTTTTATAGCACAATTTAAATAATTCACAGATATCTTTTGTAGAGCAAAAATATACACAAACAAACACTGAAAACAGAGCAACAAACTATTCTAAATATGAGCTCTGCCTTTTTCTGGATAACAGAACTGACAATGGGTAAGGCTCTGGTCACAAAATGAGAGGAAAGTTTAAACCCAAAAGCCACATTCAGGAGGTTATTTACTTGGAAGTCACTCAGCTGTTTGCTGTAAAAAGATTTAAGTGCAACAAGGAAGAGGAGTAGTCTGCAGCATTCTGCCATACTGCTGATCATCTCTCACCCTCAGTCATTCCAGTCATACCAGTGAGTGAGGATCTCCTGCTTCTTTATAAGACGGCGTGTTGCCATGGCATCGAATGCCAGCCATATGTTGGAGGCTGCCCTGGAGCAAATGGATGACATTATTGCTGGTAAGAGGTCCCTGCTCATGTTATCTGAAATTCAAAAGACTTCCCAGTTTGTAATTGCAGGCTTGCGTAAAACCAGATATATTCACATGATTTGAGTGTGAGTTCTTCACATCTTTGCATAGTAAGAAGAAAAACAAGTTAAAGATAAAGATAAAAGAGTTTTAAAGCATTTGTAGAGCATGAGAGACAAGTCTAGAGAAAGTGAAAACAGTTCTAGTTTTTATGAGATAACAGCTTTGCCTCTTTTTGCAATTGTCTTCCTAATTCTTTCTCATACTTATGCAATTTTAATATTTCTCATCGGTTTGAAAATCTCACAGCATACTAAATTCAAACACCACGACTTACATTTTGGCTTCTTCCCAACTGTGTTTTCTAGCAGAGGTGATACATTTGAGTCGCTGCTCTTTGTCACAGCCATAGTGGTGCTGTTGCAAAGGGTCAAAAAAAAAAAGGCTCTATTAATAGAGGTGGCGGCTCGATCATTATCATGCTTCAGCGAAAAACCATTTCACGTGCAATAACTAATGATCACACTCTGTCAGCAGAAACCAATATTTACAAAGTATACATCTGGCCATGTTCGCCATATGTCCTGATGTATTATTGCCCTTTAATTTAACTTCAGATATTATATGTGGAAAGCAACTTTCTGCAGTTTAGACATGGTGATTACACTAACTGCTACTACATGCTGAACCTCTAATTTGTGGACTTAAGAAGCCACAGTCAAAGTATGATGCTATTTACATTCAGCAAGCTGCATGAGAGCATATTAGTGCCCTCAAGAGGTCATTTCTGGAACTATTCTTACTTGCACTTCCTAGAAACTTTGACTTAATCAGTTGTGTACTAAGACAAATACCCAAGAAGTTAGTAGGATGGTTAAATAATTAAGGTGTGTGAATGTTACAGTATTGATTTCATGTGTCCCTAGGGAAAATGGGGGAAGGCCTGTTCATTGCTCGTATGCAGTTAGATGTCAAAGATTATCAGTCTCCAGAATGCAGTCAACAGTTGACCCTTCCCCCACCCTTGGATCCTGTCCTCAAGGCTCTTCAGCTGACTGAGGCCCTCAGGGCAGTGCTGGAGGGGCAGGGGAATGAGGAAGGACAGGATGCTCTCAGGAAACAAGTATCTGATGATACTGCAGATATTATATTAAAATGGTTGGGAAGAGGTGGGGTGAGTACTGATTCCCAGGTTTGTCACCCATCTATAACAGTTATAGAACACCTCACCTAGCATGCAAATCCATAGCTCAGTATGAAATATTTACAAGCTAATGTCTAAGAGAACTGAATTGATAAATATACTAATATTTTGACATGGACTAGCGCTACAAAGAACATGGATTTTATTAGCTGCATGATTTGGCTGTCTTTGATCCTGGCCATCAGTACCTGGAGGGCTTTTTCCTGTCTGTGAAGAAGTAGTGAGCTGTTAATGAGATCCAGAGCTACTGGTTAAAGCACAAGCAGCTGCTCACTGTTTTTTGGTTGTTGTTTTCTTTTTTAATTCTCCCTTATCTCCTTCATTTCTTTTTCTGCAGTAGTTGTCTGAGTTGTCCTTCAACAGTTTTTTCCCTCTTTTACTATGCTTCTGCTCAAGTTCGATATTGTAAACTTTATGCTCTTGTTCCCCTTCAGTGTCCTATAGTGCCCCCCTCCCCTTCTGCTTTGCCTGTACTGACTTCTTTCTCTCCACCACATCTGACAAGCATGTGTGGCAAAAAGTTTCCTCTCCCCTGTTCCCCTTTAGGAAGCCCCACAAAATTAGCTAGGCTGGAAGGTACTTAAGACAGTGCAAGAGAATACTGGAGACAAGCAGAGAGAAGTCCAGAGAAAGGAAGTCAGGGCAGAAAAAGATGAATGATCATACATGAGATGCAGAAGAAATGCTGAGTTGTGGTAAACACTGTAGCAGTTTGAGTACATGTGTTAGAGAAACAGGAGAAAGAAAGAGGGGCAGTTAAAAAGAAGTACAAAAAGGGAAAAGAAGAAAGAAAGGGAGTACAGCCAACTGGCATAGTTTGACTTATTCAGCTCAGCTCTAAGTCTCAGGCAGCCCAGACTCCAAACCACACGGACCTAGATCCTCTCTGCACACTCTGCAACTGCAATGTGGAGGCTCTATAAAAGTAGGAGATAGAGAGTGCAGCACAGTAAAGAGCCATTCTTTCAAAACGCTATGGATTTTGTGTTCTGGTTTCTACCAGGGGCTGAATTCTTTCAGTTTTTAACATTAAAAGTCAGACCTGCAGTGTAATGGGCCTGCAGAATGGAGTATGATATTGATTTCTACAAACATTTTGCCTGGCTCAGAAAGGTAAGATGTTTTCCACTTGCATGTCCACTCTTCTTACTTTCATACTGAACCAAAATTGCAGGGTCTTGTTTGTTTATTTTCTTGCAGTGTTGTTGCTTTTACAGTATAATTGCCGTTGCCATGGTAGATAATTTGAGGGAAGATGTGTTTAGTTTTTGAACTAAGGAGGTGTGCTGCAGAACACATGCCGTCTTAAACACACAGGTCCCTTGTGGAGCAGAAAAGGGGGCAATGACTATGAAGCATTAAAAATACCAAATGTCTTTATCTGGTATGTGATTAGAAAAATGTTTTCCATTTAGTTTAAGTGTGACTGTTAGAAAATCTTCCAATTTTTCAATGTTCCGTTTAAAAAAAGTTGGTTGCAAAAAGTGTTTTTAAGAAGCTAAAAAACACTTTTACAGAATCTTTAACAGTGGAGCAAACTGAGGTTGACTAGTGAGCTTACTTCTGTGTCATATGTTAAACTATTTGAGAATAATAAATGGATAAACAGGGTGAGATCATTTCCTGACTCTTTAACCTATAGAGTCTTTGGATAGCACATACCATCTTGCTTCCATTAAAGTCATTACTTATCACTGCCCCCATTTGGTGAATTCTTACTGAATTCTTATAGGAATCCTTTTCATGCCAATCCTACAAGCTAATCATATGTTTGGTATTTTTTAAGAATCTGCAAGGGGAAAATTGGTGATCTAAAAATGTTTGTATAGATATTACTAACGTTCATAATACTGTGTGAAAATGCAATGTTACTTTCAGCTTGTTTTTGCATAAAAAACAACATAACATTTGTATCAAAACTATGAAAACACAAAGATTCAAAAACTAGAAATGACTGCTCACTTTTGAACACTGTTAAAAGAAATTATTCTTCCAGTTACTCCCAAGATAGCCTCAAAAAGTCTTTTTTTCTGAATGTATCAACTATAATCCTGATTTGAAGCTTCAGATAGCTTCAGTAATGCTATTTTTAAAGAACATATATGGACTTTTAACACCTGGAGATAAGTTTCAACGCTGTGTATAGATCTAAACAACATGGAGACCATTCATATCATTATCATGGCATTATTTGTGTCATGTTGAGGCTGTGTGCAGGCAGTAGTGATGGCAAGGAGGATCCAATGCGCAGACACTCAGAGGAAGAAAGCAAACTCAAACTCAGATTTATTGCTAGATGGTAAACAGAGAACTGCCAAAACTGAGAATACAAACACTAAACTGAAAATAACAATAACCTGAACTGGCAGCCAGATGACTAGAACAAACAGCATGAAATGTGGGTAGATCACAACACTGACACAGAGAAACACAAGGCTTAAATACACAGAGGGAGCAATCAGGGAATGGGAAACAGGAGGGAAACACAGCTGGGGCAAATCAGGGCTGACGAGACCAAGGAAGCAAAACCTGATACAATAACACGAGACGCAGACTTTCAAAGTAAAACAGGAAAAATAACACAGAGATGCAGACTTGACACGGGGATACAGCAGAAGGGGAGACAGCAACTACGGATCACAGAGAGAAAACCAGAATACTAAAACTCTAACAATACCCACACAGAGAACCTAAACTAAAAATAATCCTATAACCCATAAGACAAAGCTAGAATAGAATGAAATAAACAAAATCAAAGAACCAAAAACACAAAACACTGGGTTGACGACCCAGGCACCCTAACAATTTGTTCCTGTCCCAACACATATTTTAGGAGAATGACCTGAATGTCAGGGTTGTATTGTTTTAACTTAACACAATTAATCAGGCCAGGAAGCAAGAAGACTGTAAGCAACATGTTATTTTGATATATTATCCTTGCAGGTAAAAAAAAAAAGAAGTCTGTAAATACATTTAAATACATTCAAATATTATACTGCTAAAAATATGATGCGTGGACTATTTGAAAGACTATACTTTAAAAAAAAAAAAAAATTATCACAAACTGCTTGAGTTTATTTGTACAGACTTTTTAAACTGGAGTATATAATGTCCCTATGAGTATTGTTGAAAGGCTTGATCTTTGAGTTAATTTGTTTGCTCTTTACCGCGCTTGTACACTAAAGGTTCTGAATTATCCCTGACTAAACAGAACTCAGACGTCAGCCAACACTTCCCCCCAGTAATCAGCTGGTAAAAAATGTTCTACACAAATGTTAATGCTAGATAAGAACTTTTAAACCTATTACAGTCTTTGCACACATTACACACATTAGACACAATACAAAGTGTGTGTGTACGTGTGTGTGTGTGTGTGTTTGTGTGTGTGTGTGTGTGTGTGTGTGTTGTGTGCTGGAAGACAGATTTGACCCACTGTGCTGCTACTCTCACTTAGCAGTGTAACCAGTGAGCCTAACTGCTGCCCTGTATTCTGAAGGTAAACCTCCATTCAAACGCTAACAGTGAGTCTTACCAGGAGCGTTTGTCCCGTCTGGAAGGAGACAAAGAATCACTAATTCTACAGGTACAGAAATTTCTCTGGATGCTTTTCACTTGTTTCATGCATCTTGAACACATCTCCATTGGGTTCTGTTTATAAAATGTATATGACCTATGAAAAGGTTGTTGCACTGGCAACATATTTAACAATAAAGCTGAATCACTTCCACACTGTATGATTCTGCATAAAAAAAGAAAAGAAAATGGGCACATGATACCGCACATTCAGTAGGAAGTAAATCTAATCAGTGCTCGTATCAGATAGCAGTGTTAGAGAATAGAGGTGAGAGAAGGAAGGTGAAAGGACAAAGGTAGGTCTCAGTATTGTGTTGGAAATGTTGCGTAATTGTGTTTTTGTTCAACTTGTGGGTGAAGTAACAGTTTCAAAGTGGGTTTGGTGCTGTTACAACACTTGAATGTCTTGTTCTGTGTGATCTGTTTGCCAGTGTATGTGTAGGTGTAGGTGTGTTTAGCACTCAAGACTGCTCGGCAAGTGTGTCTTAGACAGGTTGAGGCTAGCACCTTTGTGTGCTGTAGCTGTGTGTGAGAGAAGTCAGATGCCCTGTTTGTTTCTTCAGCCCGCGCATGAAACATTTCTTTGGAAAATCCGTTCTAGTTGGCTGGTTGGGCCAGCTTTTTGGCATATGATTAGCTATTATGTGGCCTTAATAGTTTCTCTGCAGATTTAAATTTAACCTGGTTTCTGCTGAAATTGCTGGAGTCACTGAAGTGTGGCAAGCACAAAAAAAACCTTCATTTCTTTGAAAAGGAAATGTTTACACAGTTTGATCTGGCACAGATGTGGAAATGTCAACAAAAATGAGCAGCAGTCATTAACTGAGAAAAGCTGATATTAATAAATAGTGCACTGTGAGAAACTTTGTAGTAAAAGAGAAAATGTGAATCCTGAAGAATGCTAGGCCCAGGCTGTATTTGTGTGATAAAGTTCACATCTAAGCGATGTTAAAACCATTTTATTCTCCAGCCTTTGCTTAGAAAACACATCCTCATGTCCAATATCTTTCCATCCACCTTCACAAAAACACACAGGTGAGTGTGCTGACAGACCAGGTGGAAGCGCAGGGGGTGAAGATCAGCGATTTAGAGAGTTCTTTGATGGAGCATCGGCACAAACTCAACTCCACAGAGGAAATGTTACAGCAGGTATTCAACTGGCCTTAAATCATGCTCATTTTTGTCAAATCCTTCTCTGTACTAAATACTTGACTTTTATTGCTGGAACAAAATAAGGTATGAAAAGTTATTATTTCAATACTGTTACCCCTATATAATTAACTGGGACAGGGCCTCAGACTGTCCCTCTATCGTTTAATAAATTTTTTCTCATAAACTTCAGAATGTTATTTGGGATGAGTTCAGCATCATGGAAAGAAATTCCTTACTCAGATTCCAGTGCATCTGGCTGCAGATTACCCCAGCAACCAAAATATTTAGGACGCTCAGACTCATTCCAGGACAGCGTCTCAGAATGTCTGTCTGGTTCCTGCAGGGCCAGACTAGTCGGGCTGGGCAGGTGATCATAGCATGAGTAGCCACACCCCTAATCTATAACCACCAGAACTGCTTGCAAACAGGCATTAAAAGAGTAAGAAACAAAGGGAGAGGAGACGAGAGAGAGAGAGAGAGAGAAAGAGAGAGAGAGAGAAAACAACAGAGGGAGGGTGGAAGGGACGAAGAAAGGAACAAATGAGGAAGGAGGAACAGCTGAAAAAGGTGGAGAGATGGGCTGGAGAAAAAAGAAAATGAGGTGGTGCTCCTTTAAGAGTTACAAGTGTACAAGTGTGTATACTTTCAAGGACTTTGTTAAACAGTGGCGAGAACACTGAATGGAATAGACGTATGAAAATTTACTGAAACCACAGCATCCATGAAAGGAATACACTTTGGTTTCCTTTACTTCATGCAGACATTGGAAAATGAACAAGGTAGTATGTTTTATTCTTATATTGCAGTGCAAGCTCCATTCTACTGTTTCAGTCAGTTCTGACAAATTTCAAGAGTGCCAGAAGTGTTTCTTAGCTACCTGATTAGCTGTGAATTTGATTTGCAATGTCTACTTGTCTGTGCCATGCCGCCCGAGTGTGCAGAGTATCAAAGGGCAGCCGGGAATGGTTTCTTGGAGACATGGTCATTATGAGGCTTTGGACCTGAGCCGCAAATCTCTTTCTGGTGACAAAGCTCTAATATTTTCCATGTGCACTCTGGAAGAATTTCAGATACTTTCCAAAGTCAGCCTTTTAAATGGATGTATCCATACGTACAGTTTGCCTGCCTCCGATGATTATTTCTAGGCTTTAAGTGATTTAACACCTGCTTGACATCAACCAAATTAGTTATACATCTGCCCGCATAGTCTGGCTTGACTCTCAAGCCTGTCAGCCATTCAGCACAGACTTTCGCAGAACCATTTAGTGGCAGCCTCTCTTAGCACTGGGTTTGATAGGCAGCTGTTTACAGGACAAAAGCACCTGTTGAAGATATTAAGTTATTTTGATGTTGTTCAAGGATGTTTGGCATGCTTTTGCCACCTCTCTCTCTCTCACACTCTCTCCACCAGTGCTGTGTGTTTTGAGTGAGCTGTGAAATGGGCATTATAAATAGTGGTCATGGGTTGTGTATATTTAGCCTCTCAAACAGCTTCTAAAACCAGAAGGGACTGTCATTACAGAGCTGGTAGTTCGCTGTGTCTCATGCTTAATGTTGGCTTTGTTCAGTAAGTATTAAGGGGATAATGTATTTGTGTATGTCTGTTTGTGTTGCTTCATGCTCTTGCTGAATGTTGTTGATGACAGGAACTCCTGCATAGGGCGTCACTGGAGAACCAGAAGCTGAGTCTTATGGGGGAGGTGTCCTACCTGAAACTAAAGCTGGCAGACATGGAAGGAAAACAGGGCCATGGGGGTGAAAGGCAGCACAAAGCAGAGGTATGGCTTCTCACTAAATTAAACAGGAAAATTCCTATCACCAGATATTTACACTCCAATTAAATGTACTTTTTAAAGTCAGCAATGTAAAACTTTGTCGTTTTCTCTTGGATAATATATATACCCAAAAGCAAAAAGCAGCCATATTAAGCACGACCAAAAGTTGATTCACTTGTTCAATTTAATTGGTAGGCTATCAATCATTTCACCTTGTAAATGGTGGGGACAGGAGTAATTAGATTATCTAAAATCTTCATCAGCTTCTACTTTACTTCAGTCCCTGGAAATTTGAACTCTTCCTGGTATGACGAGGTAAACACAAAAATCTGCTTTGTGTTCTGATGGATCTAGCCTTGAAGTCTGCTGCTGATTTTATGGAAGACCGTAAACACATTCTGGACAGATGAAAGGAAACATTAAACCAAAGCCCAGCTCTGTTGTTCCTGGGAAAGGTCTACAGGAAAAAAAAAGTATCCAAGGAGTTTAATGTTTTTTTGTCAGTCTCAACTGAATCCTGTATTTGCTTAAGGCTACTGTGTTAGGTTACCAATAGACCTCTGAGCATTCAGTGTCGACTTTAGAAAGAGAAAGCAGGGAAAGCAGGAGTGTTACTAGACAGGATACTGTAATGTATGTAGTTACTGTCAAAACACTCCTGGTCAAAGACTCTTTGTGTCCTCAGGTTAGAAGACTTCAGGCATGGTGGATGACAGGCCAAATATGAGTGTGTGTAGGCTTCGGCCCAGAGAATTTTATTCTTAGTGGTGTCTACTGGTTGAGTAGGTCCTTCTCCCCATATTGGAAAAAAGATCATTTGAAGACTTTTGAATTTTGTAAAGTTTGTTATTTCTAAGCAGGAAAAAACCCCACAGTAAAGCACTATGTGTTTTAGCAGATTGCAGTTTTTAACTAATTTACAGTTACGTTTTTAATTCTCACTTGCTTTTCTAAATCCAACTTTCCCAGCTGCTTAGAATAAATAGAGTAGAAATAAATGTACTTTAATGGTCTCCCACGTGCTGCCTCTACTACACAAACATGCCCACACATATTCATGCTTCTACACATGCCTCCTTGCTGTAGAGCCAGCAAGCTCACAGTTAAATTTAGCCATCAAGGCGCTCTGGATCATCTGTCATATCCGCTGTACTGGACCTCAAATGAGACTTCCTCTGTCCACAGTCCCAGCATAACTCGGCTGCTTGGCTGCTTTCTGAAGGAACACTGACAGGCATCACCTCTGAATTATTCACCCCTACTGAAATGTATCATTGCAAATAACAATTTTGTTTTTGAAAATGGCGATATAGTTATGATCAACATAAATAGCTGCTTAGCAATGCCCGTTTGAAAAGAGACTGACACTGGGAAACCAACCAATGACGTATGTTTTTCAAAGGGTTAAACATGTATTTATTGAAGACTACATATGTACCTGAAATACATCAAAAAATGTTGAAAAGGTTAATTTCTACTAATATATACTGTATTCACACTCAGACAGACAGATACCTGCCCCACAATTTTTCATCTTTTCTTTCTAAACATTTCTCTCAATCTTTTTCTCTCCCACTACATCTGGCAGACTGTAGTGAATTTCATTAGTGAGCTGCAGGAGCAAATATATCAGTTTCAGAAGGAAATCAATAGCAAGATCCAGGAGAAAAAGGCCCTGGAGATCCCAAATGACAGCAGGCTTCCTGTGGAGTGCCCCGCTGAGTCTTCTGAAAGCCAGGATTCAAACCTGGGGGTGCCATGTGACAAAACCTCGGGGATAGTGAACAAACTGGAGGACACTCCAAACGGGGCCGATGGAAACACAACTACCCTGGAAGAGGGCAGTTCAGATGCAGAGCAAAAGTACTACTGTGGAGGAGAAAGTGTAGGCATAGCTTACTTGCATGACTTCTGTTGTTGCGTACAGCATGCGTTGTCTTACTCTGGTGTGTGGGATCCTTAGGTTTAGATGCAAATGAAACCGCTCACCAAACATCCTCAACAGCATTTATGTTGCTATAGAAAAACCAGCAAAACTAATAAGTGCCTGACACGGTTAAGAGCTGCATTTAGTGTGCTGTGTCTTGTGTGAAAAAAAAACAAACAAACAAAAAATAAATAAATCCTCTTTTAAAAGTAAAATAATTTTTTTTCATTTTCTCACACATTCTGTTACAGGGCTTGCTTAAGGAACTCAGGATTCTCAAGGACAAAGTCGAACACCTGGAGGATCAGAAGTTACAGTACGAGAAGAAACTCAAAGCAACAAAGGTAAAAGAAAGTTCAGCTTTATGTGCTGTGTGGACGTTGCACTACACCATCACTTCCCAAATTCCACCATTAACTGTCCACTCAGCTTTCCTAAAAGCTGTCCAATCTGATGTTCCTGCCAGTTAAGTGAGTCATTCCTTTTTGCACATGTTCTCCCATTCTCAGACACCTATGTTTATTTGGGAACTCTGCAAGCTATTTTACTTTCTAAGTTCAAGCATGATAGAAATATACCTAATAATAGCTCTTTAATCATTATTGTTGTAATTTGGAGTGATTTAATGATATTAACTTTTTAGACTTTTCCCATTTTTACTTGCTCTCACCATTTGTCCTCTATTATGATAAAATCTCTACCACTCCCATTATTTTTACATCTCTCCCTGTGTTTTTTTTTTTTTTTTGCTATGTTTGTGGTACAATAACTATACACGTCTAAATGCTAAATATGCCTTGTTATGGTGTCAACTTGTTTGGTCTCCTTGCAAATCTGGTTTCAAAGGGCACGTCTGCTAATTCCCTTATAGATCTATTTGTTCACAACAGACAAGCTGCTGCAAATGGTAATTGGCAAGCTGTATAGTTACACCTTGACTGGCTTTAGGGTATTTATTTCTCAAGGGAGGCTGACAATAATTATTATAATTTAATATACTCTTATTCAAAAACATATTGCAACCTGCCGAATAGCATAATGAATAAATGCTACATTTTATAGAAACATTTTTCCTTGCAGTTCTCAGGTGGACACTTTGGTTACTAGCATCAGGGCCAAATGTCCTGATCAGTATTTGAGATATGAAGTTTATTTTCCACTGCTCATTTGCTTCCACACGCATGCTGATAGAAAACACAGGCAAACAGATCAGCTTGAGTCAATTTCATTACCATCTGTGTGTTCCTTCTGTAACTTGCTTCAAAACAACCTATAAACTCCAGATAGCAATGACCTAACATTTGGTACTCTAAACATCAGAGAAGTGATATTTACGTGCCTTCTTGTGGGTTTTCATATATAAGCAATGGTGGAAAAAAGTTTTGGGCTCCACTCGAGGACATGTGCTGACACTTAAACTTGAAATGCATACATACATCTTATTTTTATGAATGTGGAAATGTTTTTAGGTGTTAATCTTTAAAGAGCACATGCAGTACACGTCATCTGCTGGCATTTATTTCTCGCTGTGTGTTACCCACAGGCAGAGATCAGCAGCCTTCAGCAGCTCCTGCACAGTAAGAATGCTGAGATTGAGAGCTTGCACTTTCAGCTGCTGGCCAGACCCTCTTTAACCACAGAGAGCACAGAGAGAGGTAAGCAAAGCTGCCAGCCTCAAGCCCTCAGCCGACCTGCCAACAACAGCGTCTCACTCAAAGTTACCCAACTTGATAGGTGACACAGTTAATGACTCTTGTTTGCACTTTCAGTTAAAGTAACAACTATGGAAAAAGCCAGTCTCAGCCCTAAGTAAACTGTCTTATGAGTTTCTGTCTCTCTCTCTCTCAGAGGAGTTGTACAGGAAGAGACTAAACACCAAATGTAAGCCTGAGCAGTACATAATGAAAATTGTTCTAAACCCACTGGCCATGTCTACTTTTGATCTCTCATTTATTTCCCTTCTTCAGACATGCTTCTCTGTTTCATTATCTTTCATTTCCTTCTGCTCTGAGGGGGAGTTTTGACAATCATCAGCTTGTTTCCTCAATAACTTGATGCATCTCTCCTCCCTTTCACTTCTTTGTTGTCTTTATCGATTCCTGAAGAAATAATATTTTTGTCTGTCATAGATAACTGCTTCTCTGGGCTACTTGCTTGGTACAATCATGGTCACTTACTAGCAGTCTTGTGCATATGATTGCAAACGCTGCAGCAAAAGTGCCTGTGTTTGCGTGCCCAGATGTGTCTGTGACTAATAATAACAACAACAGCAACAATAAATATATCAATAACAATTTACTTATTAATGTGCAACATCAAAAATAAGAATAGGAAATAGTGTGATTCCAGTGTAAAAAAAAATTACTTCAAATGCAACATAAAAAAACAGAAGTTGAAAGAATAAGATGCAGCTGACCAATGATTATCAAAAAATATAAACTCTATACTAAGAAGAAGCTACTTTATTTCTCCATTATTCACAAGTGGGTGACACAATGGGGGGCTCTGCAGTTTTTAATTTGGCAGAGTTTTTACACTTGATGCCTTTCTTGAACGGGACCCGAAAGGGATAAAATTTATGAAAAAGCCTTACGCTATAAATGAGTCTTTAGAAGTGATTTAAAAGAAGACACGCTTGATAGTTTTTTGTCTTTGAGCGTGTGGTGGAAACAGGTTCTGCCTGAGGATCCGAGGCTGCGCACCGGTCGGCATGGGAAGAGCAATTTGAGTATAGATTCTGGGGTCAGGCCATGAAGGGCTTTAAAGCTAATAAGTAAAATCTTAAAATCAATACTGGGCAGTAGTGTGGAGTCATTAAGACTTATGCAATATGTTCAGTTTTCTGGGTGCTTGCAAGAGGTGTGGCTGCTGCATTTTGCACTATCTGAAGTCTATTTAATGCTTTCTGACTGAAACCTGTTAAAAGACCAATACAGTGAAAAGATCCAAGAGGAAATAAAAACATGAATGATAGTCTGAATGTCACTAAAACTCAGTATTAATCATATTCTCACAATAGGTGGTCACAGACTCAAACTATGATTGATGGCTAAAAAAGTCTTCGATGAATTTAAAAATAAATGGTTGGGAGAACTCTCGTGATGAATAAATCATTGATTTATGTGTTTGCGCCTTTCCTCGTTTTCTAAATAACTATATGCTACTAAAAAGATCTATTCATATCAAAATTTATATGACACGAGCAGAAGCCTATACAGATTTATAATCAGTGTTGGGGTTTCTCCTTATAGATCAAGAACTGCAGAAGCTTAGGAGTGGTATGAAATCACTGGCAGCTGCCAATGATGAAAAGGTACGTTTCTGGTGACCTGTAAACCTGTCCTTTCCCAGCTGTGATCATAGAGTAAAAGCTACCATCTGTATTGTCATCAGTTTACTGTCCTACAGGCCTGTATATGGATATGCTAACATCACTGCTTCTTCGAAGCTTATAGTGTAACAGTTTTTGGGCTGTGTCATTTGAAGAGGCAACACCCCTTCAACCATTTATAGCACAGAGGGGCTTTTGTATTCTCCCTCCAAGTGTATTTTCGACTTTAAAGACCCACAGACATTGACTTACATGTGGCACACCAGCGAAGACACACACGTACCCACACCCTAAGGCAGGCCATTTCAGGAAAAGCCACACTTAAGCAGGCCTCATTCTGCCAAGCCTAATTTTGGAGTGAGCTACATTAAGAGAACCATAGCAAAACCGGGCATGGGCACCACTTCAAAAAACAAACACTCCATGCAGCTGGTTACCACAATCTCTATCCATTACTTTGATCTAAAGGCCATATGGTGGAGGAAAAACATTTGTGCAGTATATCGGTCAGTAACTGGATGAAGCAGGTAGTCCATATGGGTGTTTCCTAACCTTAAATAAACATCTTAATTGTGTTTTATGGACTTTGGACACTTGTTACCTTGTTTTCTGCAGGACCGACGTATTGAAGAGCTCACTCTGCTCCTGAACCAGTGCAGACAGTTCAGAGAGGTCTCTAGTAAAGCAAGGCAAGGTAATCAGCTTACTCAGTGCTTTATCATTCCCTTGCAGTGCTTATATTATGACGCGTCAGTGTGATGAAGCCCATCATGCGTTATTGTTTTAAAGAGAAATGGATTCTACTGCTTGAGTGGAATACAAAATCCTTCTCTTTGTTACTGTAGCACCATCTGCTGTCCGCACATTGTCGAATGGCAGGAGCCTGTCAAGCAGCAGTGAGGAAGAAGAGCAGGGTCTGATGAAGAATGGTGACACCTCGAGTGCAAAATCGGAGGATGTGAAGTCTGAAGTGGGTGCAAAAAAATAAATTAATCTGCTGGTCTCAAAAGAGCTGATCGATTAGTTCCTTAAATATTTCAATATAAGCACAGCCTAATTATTTTAATTGTATATTAAAATGTTTATTAACCGCAGGCTTCGACAAACAGTTCTGCATCCCAGCAGACATCGATTTCATCAGTCCAGAAAGACAGCGATTCCAGGTAGTGCAGCAGCTTTTCATTAAAGGGTCATTCCAATATTTCTTAGGAGGACTGAATTTATCGATTGTGATTGTCTTCACAGATCAGAAGTACAGACTTTATCAAGCAGCATGAATGACATAACAAATGGAAGTGCGCAAAAGGTATATTTCTTAAAATGTGATACAATTCATATGAAGAATGTTTTAGCTCACAATGCTTCCCTGCTTAGTTCTTTTATAGTTTAAGATCTGCTATACTGTTTCTGATGAACGCATAAGAGAATCACAATTAACTATACATTTACAGATGTATTTATATTTATATTCACAGATTTCTTTTATCATTTAGAAAAGTCACTGTCTTTTCTGTTTGTATCTACTCTGTTCATCCAGACTGGCCCGAGTGAAATGAGAAGTCACACGCTGCCTGTGAATTCCTCTCTGTCAGAACAAAATGGGATCGGAGACAGCAGCAGTGAAATACAGAGTCAAAGGTCTCCAGCTGGGAGTGAAGACGGAGACTCAAGCCAAAGTAAATCCCAGCATATTAAATCAAGTTTTCCTGACTCCTGCTTATGGTTATTTATTATATAATGGCTGGTGTTCTGTAATGAACCTTGGTGTACTGCAGAATCCGTTCTCCATTTCTATGGAGAAGGCGATAGCCTTGTAATTCCCATGAGTAAAGGCGGTATTCATATTTGGAGGAAACCACTTTATGTCGACCAGGCTACTTTTGATCATAGCTAATTGCAGAGCCTCCTGACAGAGCAGATGGATCATGGTATAGACTTTCATACTGAGCACGCCCTCTCTCTTGCTCTGATTGACCACATTCATCCCAGCTCCACCCATCCACAGCATGACTGACCAATTTTTAACTTGAGCCCCACCCTGATTTCTCTTTGCTGCAGTCTGCAGGAGTGAGATGACTGTCTGTAGCCTCTACCATAAAGATCAGACCTTGTAAAATTTAGCCTCTAATCCCTTTCTTTTTCATGGGGCATTAACTGATGAATTATTTGCTGAACTCAATGGCCTGTATCCTGAGTCTCTCTACTGAATAGAGCACTGTGTAGCAGCCGGCCACCCTGCATGCACCACTTTGCTCTTAATGTCCTCTTTGCTATGAAAATGTAGGAAAAAAACAAAAAGCTTTTTATGGGTTTTTACTCAGTCACCACCATCATCATCAGGAGTTCAACGCTGATCGTGCCAAAATTACAGGAAACAGCTTAATCATCCATAGAGGCAATCAATCAAATGTGACTTATTTGGCAGGACTACAGTGGAGCTTTGTCTGCTTATATTATCAGAATAAACTCAAATTTTCAAATGCATCTTTAATTTTTTTATGGTTTAACTGGCCATGTAGAAGACACTTTGGATCATATTTTTACTTTGTAATTTACATAACATTTACTGTGGTTTTTGTATCCTCCCAAAGGAAAGCCAGAGAAAGGTGATGACAGCACCTCAAGTGACACTTCCCCTGTTCATTCTGGCCAGCGAGCTGTGGGCTCACCAGAATACATGAAGAATAACAGGAGCTTCAAGAGACTCTGGGGAAAGTGAGTTTGGGAGCATACATAAATACATCAAATACACAGTGCATTAACCTAAATGACTGCCAGATAGCTGGAAAAAAACCAACAACTAAGAAATGCAAAAAAGTTTGATTGATTTGGACATTTATGATTGATTGATTGATTTACACATTAAATTATGTGAACATGGCATGTACCCAATGGTTTATAGGATGTATGTCTTAAATGTACATATATATTTATAAAAAATACTTGTATGCACTCTGCCTTATTTCTTTACTTTTAGACTTTTTTTAGCTGTTACTGGAAAAAGGTGTTACTGAATTGATAAATTAAATTTACAATATATTCTGTTTTTGCTATTCTGTTTTCTTTTTTGGATTAAAAAAAATACATGATAACTGTTTCCAGTCACATAAAAAAGATTTATCAAACTCTTGCAGTCCTGTGAAACTAAGTACACCCTGTGATTTGGTATATTATTTGAAACAAGAAACAATAACTTCACATTGTTGTTGAGGAATTTTGGCACATTCTTCTTTACAATGTTGCTTTAGTTCATTGAGTCCTGTGGGCACAGCTCTCTAAAGGTCTTACCACAGTATTTTAGTCAGGTTAAGGTCTGCACTTTGGCTGGGCCACTGCAGCAACTTGATTTATTGTTCTTTTTCCAGCCATTTTGTTGGAAATTTGCTGCTGTGGTTGGGTCATTGTCCTGTTGCATGACTCACTTTTGGTTTAGCTTTAGGTCTCAGACAAATGACATTACATTTGTCTGTAGAATACCTACAGTACAGAGGAGTTAAATCATTTTGTGATCAATGCACTTGACTGCTGTAGACCAGCAAACTACCTAAACTTTTCCCTTTTACAGAGGTGCTCACACTTTATTATGAGCAGCTAGTCCAGTCCATTTGATAAACAGCATCTGGCTGTTACTGGCCCTCTGGTTACTGTTACTGGTTTCTATGGAAGCAGTTGAGGTGTACTTACTCTTTCATAGGACTGCATAGAGTACCTTGAAAGCTTTCTTTTCAACATAACTGTATATTTTAAAAACATTACTTTGAGAATTAATAACTGGCAGTGTTTCCAGTCACATAATTTTCTCTTCTC
This sequence comes from Aulonocara sp. 'chitande type north' Nkhata Bay, assembly GCF_057382095.1. Lineage (NCBI taxonomy): Eukaryota > Metazoa > Chordata > Actinopteri > Cichliformes > Cichlidae > Aulonocara > Aulonocara sp. 'chitande type north' Nkhata Bay. The sequence goes on from NC_141344.1 coordinate 17,163,729, forward strand.
CACACAGACTTAGAAGAACACAGTCTGGAGGCCTTCCCGCTACAGATCCAGATTCTGGGCAATTTAGAAGAGGGGGACTGCGTGCGACTGCTGGTCCCAGACTGACCCGAACCCCTGAATCATTTGACTCAGCACGGTAAAACGCTATCTGATCTTGTAATACAATATTTTAAGGGTTATGTATCTCTGAATTGACCCTTGTAATTTGCTGTTTTAAAATATTCTGCTGTGGTTTTCATGCCACATCCTCTTCATCACCATTTCCCAAATGGCTACAATGAAACACGACTATTGGCTAATTTGTTGTTTAATAAAATTACCATAAATACTTGAAAATATGGCAATTAAAAAAACCTTCTCCTAATAAAATAACAATTTTTAACGTTCATTTTTAAAACTTCTTTCCTATCAGTGATATGAATATTCCATTCAGCCAGTGGACCAAGGAGCAGGTGTGTGGCTGGCTAGAGGACTATGGATTGGGCCAGTACGTTAGTCTCTCCAGACAGTGGGTTGAAAATGGACAAACACTTCTGTCTGCCACACCTCAGGATTTTGAGAAGGTCAGAATATAAACCCCTTACAAGCTATTTACATAAAAAACCAAATCTCAAATTTTGAAATAAGTTACACTCTATATCATAAATTAAAATTCATTTTTATGTCTAAATATTAGACTTCATCAGAATTGCACGTGTAGAGAAAATGAAAATACCTCAGTATTTGTGTGATAAGACAAACTGTTCTTTGTAACCTCAGGAGATGGGTATGAAGAATCCACTGCACAGGAAGAAGTTGCAGCTCGCTCTGCGCGCATTCACCACTAAAGCTATAGAGAAGTCCTCAGAGCTGGACCACATCTGGGTCACCCGTAAGTCTATTTGTGTGGAATTATTTCAAATTCTCAGGCTTATGTGTTCACATGTAAATCAGATCTACAAATACCATACCAACAAGAATATTAAACCAAAGAAAACAAAAACAATTGTAACTGTAAATGCAATTTTAACCTTCCCTCTAAACTCTTAAATGTCTTCTAACTAAGCAGTTTCAGTGGACATGCTTTAAACATGTGAAGCAACATTAAAGTGAATGAATGAAGTTGACGGATTTTGTTTTGAATTTTACACACCAATTCAGGCTGGCTGGATGATATTGGATTGCCACAGTATAAAGACCAGTTCCATGAAGCTCGAATAGATGGTCGGATGATACAATATCTCACAGTGGTAAGGATTAATCTTACACATACTGCTTTAGATTTTCTGTAATTTGTGGCCTGCAAATGCATTCATCTGGCTTTAAAATATAACTTAAAACCCTAAAAAGTGCATTATAATGAATTGACAGATTTTCTACTGTGCTCATGCTTATGTCTTTTTTGTTTTCCTGTTCGGACAGAATGATCTCTTGACTCTAAAGGTTACCAGCCAACTCCACCATCTTAGTATTAAGTGCGCAATTCATGTGCTTCATGCCAATAAATTCAACCCAAACTGTCTTCGACGTAGGCCAGTGGAGGAGGTAGGACTTTTGAAAGCTGTGTCCCTCAAATAGAGTTTCCGAGTGCTGTAGAATCAACACATTATGTTGTTTGTTTGTTTGTTTTTTTTACTTTCCTTTGTCACCTGAGTTTATGTAACAATTACTCTACTTTTTCATGTTATCCAGTATTCTTTGCAAAAAAAAAATTGTAAATCTTAACAGCTGAAGCTCAGATATAACAAGCTTCTATAGACATTTAGGAGGTGATGCTCTGGCTGATGTAATCGCATCCATTTCACACAAGATGGCGACAATTAGTTGTCAAATATTTGTCAAGATAAAGCATCTAATTTTATATCTGCTTTCAAAAGCCTTCAAGACTATTTGTTTATGTATTTCTTTAATGTGCTTAGAATGAGTTTTACACACGTACATGTATAATAGAAGGTGGGGTTTTTTTTAATTTCTTTTTAAATTTTGCTTTTAGAAACATCCTCCTCCTTCAGAAGTAGTGCAGTGGTCTAACCATTGTGTGATGGAGTGGCTGAGAGCAGTTGACCTAGCTGAGTATGCTCCTAATCTACGGGGCAGCGGTGTTCACGGTGGACTGATTGTAAGTCATGTAAATTTGTGATTCGTTTCTTTGTGATCGTACCAGTTGTATGTGCTTATACTAGATGGGAGCAGAGAGTTCATTATGTTGCCTTTATCTTTGGCAAACATAGATTCTGGAGCCTCGCTTCAGCTCAGAGACTTTGGCCCTGCTTTTAAATATTCCTCCGCAAAAGACTTTGCTCCGTCGTCATCTCGCAACTGCATTTTCTGCTCTGGTCGGGCTTCAGGCCATGCAGGAGAAACGAGAATATGGCAATGCTACGGGCCATGTGCCCCTCACTACAACCGCAAAAGTAAAGGTAAGAGCACTATTTAAATCAGTGAAATACTATGCAGCCTATAATCAACATTATTTGTTAATACATTGGCCTTTTGTGTGTTTTTAGCCGAAGAAGCTGGGCTTCACTCAATTCAGTCACCTCAGAAAGAGGAAGCCTGATGAATCTGCGGACTATATCTGCCCGATAGACAGTGGAGCACTAACAGTAAACGGAGTTTCTCGCCTGCCATCTTCAGCACAAAGGGGCCTCAGCCCCAGGTTGGACAGACAGGCTGAGCGGGAGGAACAAGTGGGTATCAAAGCTCAAACTAATGGCCCCAAACAATAATTAAAATGAAGCACGGAACGCCATGCTGCCCACCCCACATATATCTAAGTGACTTCATAAATCCAGCGGAAATTCTAATGCAGACATTTACCCATGATGCATCTGCTTTGTGATTTGCTGAAAGGGCTGTGATGCAGTATTTAGCAATTGTTAATTGTTGTTAATTGTTGTTAATGTTTATCTAATTAGATAATATTCATCTTAAGAAGGTGATGATTAATGCCAGTGTTTGAATTGTTTTAATAAAGCTACTCTGCATTCCTTATACAGTGGAATTCCAAGGCTTACAATTTTGCTTTTAAGCATTTTATCAACTATTTTGTATGTAGACTTCTTTAGACTTAGTAAGAAAAATGATGACCTTTTCTTGTTGCACATGTGGATTTTTGTACAGTGTAATAATGGATCAGCTACCTTCAAAATGTTTAAAGTTACCTTTAAGGCTTCTGTATAAATCTGATTAAACATTTTTTTGCAGCTTGAAATAAGGCTTGTTGGTTTATGGGAACCTAGAACCCAATTTTGTCCTCATTTGCAGTAATTAAAACTTGTATTATATTTAATTTAAAAAAATGATCCATAACACTAGTTTCCAATAATTTGTGATGCCATCTGATACTTAAAGACTTAAAGAGACTAAAGACTGCCCAGTAACAGTCAAACTTTAATAAGAAACAAGGAATTGATATCAGGAGAAAGTCTGAATATTTGTTTTAATGGAGCTGATAATGGTGCAATAGTGCATGTTTTGATTTTGTTGACGATTTAATAAATTCATCAAAGAACTAATGTTCTCTATATTGGAGTAGTTGTATAGTTTTCACACAGTTAAAATATTTTTTCTAAAGCATCCTCTAAAGCATATATAGGGGTAAATATATGCAGTCATTGTGAAGTAACTGTTATCTGCAGAAAAATGTTCTGTGGCTTTATTGTAAAGTCAGAATAAAATAAAATGGAAACTCTGTAAAGTTTCCATGGCAACTATTTCTGACCCGCCCCGATTCACGAACCACCCATCCCAAAACTATTGTAATAATACCTTAGGAAAAGGGAAATCCATTGCCTTCCCGCTACAGATCCAGATTCTGGGCAATTTAGAAGAGGGGGACTGCGTGCGACTGCTGGTCCCAGACTGACCCGAACCCCTGAATCATTTGACTCAGCACGGTAAAACGCTATCTGATCTTGTAATACAATATTTTAAGGGTTATATATCTCTGAATTGACCCTTGTAATTTGCTGTTTTAAAATATTCTGCTGTGGTTTTCATGCCACATCCTCTTCATCACCATTTCCCAAATGGCTACAATGAAACACGACTATTGGCTAATTTGTTGTTTAATAAAATTACCATAAATACGTGTGTTTGCACACGGTTGCAGAGCTAGGGAATTCACTAGGATTCTGCCAGCATTTCTGGAGCTGGCAGTCAGGGCAGCAGTCATTTTCTCTCTTAACCTTCCTGCAGAAGCACACAGCCTCAATTAGACCAAACACAATAATTAGTGAATCTTTTACCTTTGCATATCATTAGTTCTCTAACAGAGAACACCCTGATCAATGATTATAAATGACAGGTTCATAAATAAATTAATCCTGCTGACAAGAGTGTAACACCACTCAATTGATCCATGTTAAATGGAAATTAGAGGGATGCAGGAGTAAGGACTCAGAAAGCAGGTATTACAGATTTAAAGTTAAAGTGATAAAGAAACTTTTTTTTTTCATAATGATGCATATTAGGTATCTAATGTTTATGACATAAAGCTTTTTAGCATTCATGCTTAGAAAATGTTGAAATAAAGTTTTTTTGTTTTTATTTGAGCTTTTTTTTAAACCAGCAGATGTCAGTGTTGCCTGTGCATACTGCATTGTGGCAAACTTGGCAGCGCTGAAACTTCACGTTGACTCAGTGAGGTGCAGCACAGAGGATTCAGATAGAAAAAAAAGAATTGTATTCAGTTTTCACATTTTGAGCTATAGGGATTTCTCAAGGTTGATATTATTTTTATTAATTCAGTGACACTGCCTCAGCTGATAGTTTACTATATGAGCTATAGTATGTCTGTACTTCCCTACACTGGGAATGGCACGTAAAGTTGTATGAATTGGAACACTGTTGTTATACCTATCCAAATAACATGAGAGGATATCACATCATCAATCAAATACCGGACCTGGTGTCCTGTGGAATCTCTGAGTTTTTGTCCAATGCTTACGTCAGTCATTTTATGCTATTTTCTCCACAGTATAGTGTGAGTGCATGCGTGTGAGCTTATCTGTAGTATGCATTCATGTGTTAAGAGAGGGTGGCATTGTTTATAATAGAGCATCTTAGGCTAATTTCAGTAATGTGATCCAGCCCGCACTAGCTGACAGTTTAATAGCTATTATTTGTGTCACCCTCCCTCATAATGTGTTAGCAGTAAATTGCCATGTGCAGGAGACTGTGGTATGACTGACATCTTACCTTGCAATATGATATCTATTGTTTTAATTAAGTGAAAGCGTCTGCGACATTTATTGGTTTCCAAGTTACTTGTTAATGGCAGTGCGGGGGGGAAAAAGTGTTAGTAAATTATCATGGTTTACATTACATAAATAATTTGCAAACCCTTTGCTAATGATTACACATTATTCTCCCACTGTGACTGTTAAGTTATCTGAATACATCACAAATATAACACTGCACTGGTGATGGAACTCCTCCTTGGCAATGCCTGAGCCTTCAGTCATCCATCTCAGCTTATTTCTGTGTGTGAGTGGCTCCGAGTAAGGTTTATTTATTCTGTGCCCCTTTTGTGGTAACATTTAACATTGAAATTGGAGAGGCAAACTTTTATTTTGTTGCCAAGTCCCCTGCTTAAAGTAATGCCAGTAGCCAGCGTATTAGTGCTTTAAGTCATCACCCTGTCTGTTTGATCTATGGACTCACTAAGATCTCTTTAGTGGAACATAATCATGTTTTTATGTGATGTCACTGGTCGTTCCTGTCATTAACTTGCCACCAGCTTGCCAGTTTGGGGAACATATTCAATAGTAGGGTGGTGCATGTGTTGTATACTCTCCATCCAGCCACTAAAGCTGTATTTGTCTCCAGCATACCAGTTTGTTCTGACAGGCCTGCCACAATGATGACTACATCATCCAGACGAGGCAGAGCAGCTTGCGAGCCAACCATGACACGCCGTCAAAAGGAGCAGCCAGCCGTCTACATGAGCCTTCTTCTGCCCCATCAAACCTCAGAGCCCATCTCATCCTGTACAGCCAGTCACCATCAACCAGGCTGTTTCTCTCTGTTTGCTTTCCATGCTGAGTACATCCCATGGAAGAGTCCTATGTGGCTTATATTTTGCTTTATAATATTTACTCCCAAATTTCAGTGGCTATAAATCTTCTTGAATTATCTGCAGTCGATCTGAACTTACCACAAAGAAATTATGACAGTAGTGGTCCAAAACAAACATGATGGGATGTGATTTGGGGAGCTGAAGTAGAAGAGCTTGGTTATGATCAGCCCCCTTGGCGCCAAAGGAGCCTTTTTATTGGTAGCCAAGACACCCACTGCCCATTCCTCCCCACCCACCCCACACCCAGCCCCCACAGAACGTCATGCCTAGTTGTTGGACTGTATTTTCATTCCCTGAAAAATATGGCTAGCCCATTGAGAGAAAAAAGAAAGATTAGACAACGATATTAGGCAATTATAAAGATAAGACCTAAGACCAATTAAGCATGGATTATGTTGCACTGTTAGATAAAGTTGAAATCATTTTTATTACATTAATTGATTGTTGTTAACCTAAATACTGCAGATATATGTGACCTGCTGAGTTTCAATCATATCAATTTCTATTGGCCTGAAGATATGGGAGTAAAGGACAAAATATACCAGTTTTGTTAAAACATAACATCAGCAATATAACATTTGTTTTGCAATACACTCTAGAATCATATCATAATGAGTACTCTCATTTATTCCATGTTCTATAAACATTGCACATTGGTACAAATAAACTCCAGAACCTGTGGGACGATGACATGAATGACACAAGGGTCAACATGTAGGTTCAAATAAATGACTGCAGAGAAAAAGAATCGAGCATTTTAGAAATAGTCGCCCCCTTCTCTCTGTCTCTCGCTATCTTTCTCTTTTTCTGTCACTCTCTCTCACCCACACACACACACACACACACACACACACACACACACACAAAGACAGAGAGAGTGTGAGCAAAAATGAACCAGGTAAATCGGAGGTTAAACAAATGATTTAAAAGAGACCGAAAAGGGAGCGTTTAGAAACCATTCAGTTTCTAAATCTTTGTTCAAAACTGTTATAAAAGTGCTGAAACTCAGAAGACTTCCCATGACAGGGGAACAGACACAGTTTCCTAACCTCCAGCCATCATCATGGGTGATCAAGTCTGACATGCATCACCAGAGGCTTTCATGTCCAATGAGAACACCTGTCTGACTCTTAGGGTGAAACTAGACAGAGGAATGCCATGGCAAATAACCTTTCACATGTACTTCAGACGACATAATGATAATGTGTTCCAAAGCAGGGACAGAGACACAGAAAATAATTCAGGAGAGGATGCTTGTTTGGTGAACAATTAAACAATTACTTGAGACTAAATTGTCACTATAGATGTACAAGACAATCTCTGGATCATATTTTGAAACTCTTAAGGTTAGTTACATCTTTTCATCTGTTGTTCAAAGCTTCTGAAAAAAGCAAACTGGTTCAGAGCAAATGAGCTGTACACAAGCTGGGATTCCCCATTTCAGGGAGCTGTCTTAGAAGTTATGTTAACTGATTTATTCTTGTACATAGTGGCCAATAACAAGGACACAAAGAAAAAAAAATCCGTCACCGGAGGTTAATGCTGACAATGTGCTGAAAGGAATGACAGTAAACACTCTTGGAAGTGTTGCGAACTGAAAGTGTCATGTCAGTAACAAAGTATGTACGGTATGTATTGTACAATGCTGAGTATGCTCAACTGTGAAATTCAGATTTATGAAACTCAGCAGAAGTTGTTCAAAAATCAAATTTTACATTTTAGTGAGTTGAAGCAACATATAATTCAAATCTAACTGACATGAACACATTTTAATTACAGTGAGTCACCCAGATTCAACAGGGGACATATTAAGGTTTTTTTTTTTTTTGTAAATGTAAAAATACAATTTAATACAACTTTATGTACATGGCATGTTTTTTTAAACAAAAAAACAAAAAAACAAAACAAAACATGCCACATAGACATATGCAAGCCTGACTGCCTAATTCATGCTGGATGAATTCATGAGGATGTAGTAACTATAGAAACATTTTTTGAATGGGTTTAATGCTCACATTATCAACAACCATGTCGATGGTTGAATAAACCAAACTTCTCAATGCTTTAAGATTTCATCAGCGAACCACTTCTTAAAAAAAAATATTGAGTGGAAGTTTTGACATCCCGCTGGGATGCTTGCAATCTCTATACCAGTTAGCGCTTCACGTAAACTGCTTATCTTGTGACAAGATAATTTCCTTTGTGTAGGAGGGTTTCACATACAACATCATCATCTTTTACTATGAATGTGGTGGTTAGAGCCACAACTGCATTTATTTTCTATTTGTGCACGAGTTTTCATTATGCTTTGAGTTTTTACGTTTAGATCTAGGAACCGTAGCTGTAGGGTTGATATGATTTATGTTATGGTGCAAGCTGTTGAAATTGGAGCGCTGCAGTTTGAGGAAAGTCCCACACTTGCTGCCTACCAGTATCAGTTTTCAGGTGGGGTGGACGTTATCATCAGAATAATCTGATTAAAAAAGAAAATCCGTGTGCCAGCCAGTCACTACATAAAATCCTATACATTAACACATAACAAAAATCATCTACTATCACTTAACATAATAAAATTCTTTTCATTAATTAAAAAAAGAAAAGTCTCTTTGTAATGTAGCCGTGTCATTAGAAATAAGATACATTACATCCTTCCTGTTTACAAACTTCAAAAACAGCAAAGGGGTTGTTAGATAAAATGAGAGAGCCTCATTTGGGCAATATTGTATAAAGATATATGCAGGAAAAAACAAACCCCAACAGCCGAGCTTGATGAAATTACAGACAAAAAATGGTCTCTGATGAATTGGCACTTAATTACTGCTTGATTAGCATAATTATGCATGTTAATAGCATCTCAAATGAATTGCAGTTGTCAAGAGGGAGGAAGCATCTGTAGTGGTGGCAGCCTGATACATATTTTCTCCTACCCATCAGCGTTGTCTAACTCTTCCCCTTAAGTGTTCACCATTAATCACTACACACTCCTCCTTTGGAGCGAAATTTGGCATTTTGGGATAATTGGGCTATTATGGTGTGCTTGTCACATCTGTAATAGTAGGCTAACGAGCCCCCTCGTGGGCTAGCATTCAGAGATGATGGCAGAGCATTGGCACTGAGTGGCATGGCAGGTAAAGATGTGGCTCAGTCAAGCTAAGACATAAGATCGAATTGTTTTAGTTATTACCATCCACATTTATATTAGTCTGATGCAGACTGATATAGATGGATGCATGGTTGTGCATGAGTTTATCATCTAAATGATATGAATTACTAAAAATAATGTATGCAAAACTATACAAGGTTTAATGTTGAGCACACACATTGTTAATAAACATTGGTAGCACAAAAACAGTCTCTGGTTAATAATCACACAACAAGTTAACCACTTAAGCCCCACGCCCCCGGTATCGGGGGCAAAAAGGAGGAGATCACGTTAAATCGGTTATAACACGGGATGAAAAATATAAGTCCAGACATGTGTGGTATCCACAGAAACCTCAGAATCTCAGCTAAAATGTCATACAAACCATTTCTACAACCACCAAACACACTGAAAACAAGCCGTGATTAAATGAGCAGTTGCGTAAATGGGCAGAAGTCCGCTAAACAAACAAAACCGAACCAGAAATTCTTCAGACTTCATGTAACCGGTTAAAGATAAGCTAATAAGATAAGCTTCCAGGGCTATCACTGACTCCACACACCAAGTTTCACCACGATTAGACCAAAATTCACTGAATGAGCCGCAAAAGAAGACCACAAAAACACACAGCGGCGCAAATGCGCTAAGACAGAAACTGGCTTACCATCCCGATTTCCTCCCACGTGATTACCAGTAGTTACCATGCCTACCTAGAGCATCAGAGCCGTTTTCCGTCAACAACCTCCATTTTAGACCCACCTACAGACACGTGACTGGACAGACGCCACGTGCAGTAAATTTGGGCCCACGTGGGTTTTGGCATTACAACGTCTGATTGGTTGAAGTGATGTGAACGTGGCATCGTTACTTTGAATCTATTGGCTCAAACGATTAAAAAGAGGTGCCAATCACGCAAATGGACCAAAAGAAACCAAAGTTACAGCCCCTCGGAGTTTAAAGGGCCAGAGGCCAATCAAACGCTGTATGCGCACGGCAGAAAAGGGCCATTACCATGTAAATGTGTGGTTAATTCTTCAAAAATATATATTTTTTTAAAAAAGCATTATTAGGCCTGTTAATAAAATTTATTAATTTCTGCTCTTTAATACCTAAAAAAAATCAACTGGCATGGTGTCCAATTGTGTGCCAAAATTGGACATTTTTGTACAATGTCTGGATATTCATGTATTTTACAGGGCTGTAGTTTTTCACTGTTTCACTTTAGAAACATAAATCTTTGCACAGATGATGCTTATATGTTGGTGACTGAATTTCTGGAACCAAATATGATCCGAGGCATATTTTTAAAAGGGTTATATTCTAAAAATTAAAAAAATAAATAAATAAATAGGTGAGGATAAAAATCTACTTACTTTTTCTGTGTTCCAGTCTCAGTAACTTTGACACAGTAATATCTGCTTCAATATTTACACCTCTGATGAAATTTCCCAAGTGTTAGCTTTATTTTGACACCAAGATTGTAAGGACAGAGTTTGTAAATGCAGAGAAATAATCAATTAAATTTGGGCATTACATTTTCGAGCAGGAAGCTCAGAAACCCCCTTGGGGCTTAAGAGGTTAAGGCTTCCAGTGGCAGTTTCCAGTGAAAACAAATGGCTTTTCTTTTTTCCTGCTACTATTGTCCTTGGAGTATGCAATACATTAACCATGTCCTTTACAGTTTAAACTTCTAAAGGTTTAATTTTTTTTGTCTGTTGCCACAGCTTTGAATCCACAAAGACTTTGACAGTATGTCTCTGCAACACTCAATAATATCATGAATTACTTTGATATCAGTGTCTACAGATTCTAAAGTCAAACAACCAACAAGCATGTTTCTAGCCCAGAAAAGGCAAGGCTTTAGGTAGGTATAATCGTTGTGTATAATCAGACCAGCCGCTGGCCACTGGCCTGTGTGGCAGGAAGTGCTATATCGGATATTAACTCACTGACGCCTGGTGGTCTGTCTATCCCACAGACAGCCTCTTAATGCCCTAATGGCTCATTTACATTATTGATGAGGCAACCCTGCGTCACCTCAAACACAGACTATTTAAAGGAAATAATTTTATGCAAACTACATATTGATGCACTAATGATCAATTGGCCCTTGTTCTGTGTGTTAATGATATGCAACTGTTGCAGTGTGATGTACATCTTCAATTAGAGAGTTACCCTAAGTGCTGGCTGACTCAAACAAGTGGTGTGACTGCATCATTTGTTCTGCTGACTGGTTACAGAACTGATGAGGCCACAAGCTATAACTTCTTCAACTTCAATTTCAACTAGAAAGGGATATAACAATGTCCTCCTCAAAACACAGTCCTACATCCATCTAGCCAGCCAGCCAGTGCCCAGAGGACATAGTCTGCACCTGCTTATTTTTAACTTCTTCTATCTAACTTCAATCTTTATACGATCACAGTATAATCTTGTTCTTTATTATGCCAGTATACGGTTAAAGACGTCAAATGTATTACATAAAGGTTTAGTGGTAACCAGTTTCCTTGTTGGTTTAGGACTTGTGTGATAAGATAAAAGATGTGTCATCCACAATGGCAACGGGTGTTAACTATTGTCCTAATGAAATAATTCACTTGCAATTTCAACATAATCCTTCTTCTTATAAAAAATGACTTGCTATTACTTCAGAGCCATGTCAATTTTCACTCCACCTGCTACTCAGTTCTGCTTTAAAAATGTATATATCTTCAGAAAGGTCAAATAAGATAAATTTAAGGATGCAATTATTCAACTGCCTAAGAAGCTCTCTGGGGACATCTCTTTTCTCAAAACAAAATAATCAATATTGTGATCAATGACATTTGTTGTTCACACAGTGATGCAAATGGGTCTGCCAGGACTGTTATTGTGTTCCTGACAAATTGGGGACATTGTTTGCATGCAGGGAGATTGCCTGTCTCCCATAGAAAAGCACATGGCACAGTGTGACACAGAGGACTTGCGTTTCTGATTGATTGGTGTCATGCTCAAATGCCCATCAATCTCTTGATTTCTAAGAACCTTTTCTGAAAGAACCAACACCTGATTGACTGACTGCTCATGGCAATAAGGTGATGTCAACTTAAAAAACAAATGGTTTTCTAGTCTCTGTGACTCAAAGATCAAATATTAGTTGTCATGGGGTCTATGAGAAGATATTAGGAACTTTCTTGTGTAATCATTTATGACCTATAAAATTCATGGATGTCACCATTCAAATGAAGACCTAAATATATGACTTATTTGTCATTCATATGTTGAATTTATTTTTCACACCTTTTTCAAAGATGCATGCATATATACATAGAAAACTGAAATTATTTACTCTGTGGTTATTTAAAGCCCCCTTAGAGGTTAGCCACTAAATACCCCCTGCCTCTTTTTTCTCTAACAAGGTGTCTGTGGCATTGCCTGCCTCTTTACATTAAGAGTCCCATAAAACAGCTCCATTTTCAGGATCTCAATCATTGAGCGAGGACCCATCACCACCCCTCAGGGCTTTTCTTACCCCTATTGAGACACTTTTAAAATGAATTACCACCATCTCCTTAGTGTTCACAGATCCTGGTAAGATTGATGGTCAAGAATAAAATGTCCCTCTTCACTTTTGGCCTTTCCACATCTATCAGTCAGGAGAGCCATCGTTTATCAGGCCCAGTACTGCTATTAGGTATGTTGACTGCTACCATTATGATAACATATAATAATGTAAGAAGGATTTAAAATGATGTAATGCACTACGTACTGAGCATACAAGAGGACCTAACCTAGTAGTTAACTTGTTAATATTTATTACAAGTTTTAAGCAGGATAAATTAACATTTAACAAAGGTTGCGGTGTGTGCTACGCTGAGAGTCCAGAGTTCAAAGTCCCGAGTGAGGAAAAAGTTGTGGACGTGAAATGGAAATTAGTGGCCTGGGCTTCTCAACATCTGGTGTCAACATGAGTACAGTAGAAGCAAAGAGAAGTGACAGAGGCTGCAACTGATCCTTAGATGAAAAAGTGTCACTCGCATACAGTGAAATAAAGTATTCCTCTCTTCACAGAAGGAACCTTTTCAATGCCTGTCTGTCAATCAAAGGCTTTTCTTAGGTGCAAGAAACCCAGTGCTGCAGCTGAAGACCAGCCTTAGTGTGTTGGTCAGTTTGGTTTTTGATAAGCAGTCCTTTCACTGTTATTACCAGATGTGTTCCCAAGATGTGCTGGGAAAAAGAGCCACCGCTTAAGGTAGAAGGCAAAAACATTTTGGTAAAAAAATAAAATAAAATAAAATAAAATACACAGTTGGGAGATTTATTTGAGTCCAGCTAGGTACAACTGACTGTTTTATTGAAAGGAAAACAAGATGTGAAGTTGGGTAAATATGCAGATATTTTTGTCCTCTGCTATGGAACAATGCCACACTTCCTACCTCGCTGTTAGAGCTTAAAAAACTCATAAGAAAGAATGCAAAAGTGTCCACAGTGCTCCAATATGCACAGAGATATTGTAGATATTCTGATTACTCTGATACAAGCAGCAGCATTGTAGCTTGACTGGTCAACTGATAGCAGAGGAGAAAAGGGACTTCATATAAATTGTAAATTAGCAGGGAGTGTCGTCAAAAGTAATTAACTCTCCTCCTTACCGCTGTCCATTAGCCCTGACATAATGACACAGGAGAAAAAAACATTCATGTCAACTCTGGTAGTAGCCTGCATTGTTCAGATAAACATTTTTTTTTTGTTTTGTTTTGTTTTGACGCTTGATTACAAAATGATTAGGCAGCGTGCCTGTCTCCTCCTTACCCTTCACCTCCCCTGTGGCTTGATTGACAGATGAGGTGATATGCTGTTGGGTCTGTGTAAGCTGCCTACCACCCTTTTTGCTACAAACACACGCAGGCACATGCGCACGCACACGTGCATGTATGCACGCACACACACACAAAGGGAGAGAGAGAGAGAGAGAGAAAGCGAGAGCAAAGAAGACTTGCCCTTTGCAAGTAAACATGACACTGGAGTTCTTGCAGTTATATCTGTGACATTATAGTTATTAGTATAGTATTATGTACTAAAAAAGATTAAGCGAATATGTTTACTCTGGTTTGTCAAAAGGTATATACTATATATATTCTGACAAATGAGGTCTAATCCCTGAATTAATTTCTTGGTATTGGTGCAGGTACTAGTTGCTCTTGAGTACAACTAATAGCTTTTTAATTAAAATATATTTGCATTCATTCAGACACTTGGGTGAACTGATTTATGAACATAGGCTGTAGTAAGAAGCATATCATAAAATAAAAGTACAAAATAGATAGATGGTTTGATTTCACAGAATTTTAATATGTCAACTCTGGTAGCAGCCTGAGTTGACATATTTTATTTACATAAAATAAAAGTTTCTCTATGGTTGTTTACCAGTTTGACTACACTGTCCACTCCCTCTGGTTGATCATTTACCAGCATCCCATGATTGACATCAGCTTTAAGTAGCTTCAGATAAGACACAAACAGGTTCTTCGCAGAACAGTGTCATAGAGTACAATATAGTGTAGTGCAGTGATAATACAGTGTATGGAGTACAAATATTTAGTACAGTTTTTGTGCCAAATTTTTTTTATCACTGCTAGCAATAGCTTGATTTAATTGCAATGTTACTTGCGTTAATAATACTGGTCATTAATATTTCAGAAAAATGTCAGGGTTTTCGAGTTCAAAGACAGCATTTCTTTTTGATTGCTGACCAAATAAATGGTTAATGACCATGTGATAACTTAAGATAACAGCAGAAAGAACACAGAATGCCCTTGTGTTTATTTCAGTAGCAGTAAGGATGTTCATTGATCACCCATGAGGCTTTAGGAGCTCATATTTTGATAAGAATGCGATAAAAGCATGATAAGGAGAGTATCTTAAATCTTGGGCTGCATTAATTTACAGCTGGCCAGTCTACACATGACATATCACTATCTCCTTTATACCTAAACAACACACTCATTTGTAATCTGCATAACACTGGAATTACAAATACATATAATGCGCATACATTTATTTAAAAAAAATTGTTGATACTATATGATTTAATTAGATATAACCGCAATTCCTCAAAAAGCTAGGACGCAAAATGTACATAAAAACAGAATGTAATGATTTTCAAATCTCACAAAACCATAATTTATTCACAATAGAACACAGAAAAATGTATCAGATGTTTAAATACCACATTTTTAAACTGAGACATTTTACTGTTTGATAAAGAATATTAGCTTATATTGATGACAGCAACAGTTGGGATGGGACAGCAAACTGTGGTACTGGAAAGAAACAGCTGGAGGAACATTTTGCAGCTGATTAGATCAGGTCAGTAACAGGACTGGATATAAAGAGACTAGGCAGTTCCTCAGAAATAAAGATGGGCAGTGGTTCGCCAGTCTGCAAAAACGCTGTCTACAGATTGTGGAACAAATTCAGAATAATATATTCCACAACATAAAACTATAAACACTTTGGATAGTTCGTCATCTATTGAACATAATATCCTCAAAGGATTTTGAGAATCTGGAGAAATCTCTGTGTGCATGGGACGTGGCACATGCCTGTGCCTAAAAACACAATTCACCATGCTATCCAAACATGGATGTTAAAGCTGTATCATGCAAAGAATAAACCATATATGAACATAATCCAAAAATGTCACCGGATTCTCTGAGCCAAAATTAAAATAGACTGAAAAAAAAAAAACCTGGAAAATGGTTCTGTGGTCAGATAAATCAGAGTAACATATCCTTCAATCCAAAATACGTATTTTTCCGCATATTTCAGCAAGACATTGCTAAGCTGCATATTGCATATATTAAAATAGTAGGGCATTGAAGTATAGTCTGTGTTAAAGAGCTTGCTGGCAGTCTATAGCTTTCACCAACTGCAAACATTTGGTGCCTCATGAAATGAAATATGTCACAAAGAAGGACTTTTGAGGCGCTAGAATCCTACATCAAACAAAAAAAAAGAAAACATTTGCTGGACTTTCTATCCCAAGTCCAGCAAATGGTCTTCTCAGTTCCCAGACATTTGTGGATTCTTCTAAAATGAATAAGGGATGCATTGGTCGACATGGTTAAGTCCCAACTTTTTTAGACATGGTGCTGACATGAAATTTAAAATGAGATATTATTTTCTTAAAATTTTACATTTTCTCAGTTTCAGTATTTTATATATTTTTTATGTTCTGCTATGGATAAAATATGGGTTTAAGAGATTTGCAAATAACTACAATCTGCTTTTAGTCACATTTTACAGTGTACATCCTAAGTGTTTTTGTGGGATGTACACTGTAAAAAGGGATTTGGGGTTTTAGTCAGATGGGCAACCAGTGTAATTATGCTGGTTGAACTCATTGCCCATTACAACTAAGTAAGACACATTACAACAGCTACAACTTGAAAAAATACTTTAAAACTCATAATTCGTTCAGTTTACTTCAGAAAATGTGTCAGCATCCAACTTTTATGTAACATACATCCGCCCTTAAAATGACCTCACGGTCACATGATGCTCAATGTCAAGGGTCACATCTGAAATCCAGTGAAGGCGCTGTCAGCCATTTTTTTTTTTTTTTTTATATAATACTGCACGTTGTTATCAAGTAAGTATTTCTAGGTAGTTTATTTCAAAGCAGTAAACATTCTGTCTCAGCCTGAGTGAGTCAGCACAACTTTTAATGTATATTTCTTTTTTACATCCATGGGATTATCGGTAATACATATTTGAGTGCTACTAAGCTAGCTTTGAGTTGCAAAAACCTTCGCATACACCATTGCTACTCCACCTCGTGCCGCAGAAACAAGATGTCATAGTCCGGAGTCTTGTGTCTGCGTGTTTATGTTTTGTGTTTATTCATTTTTAGAGTTTTCTGGGGGGGGGGGGGGGGGTTGTTATTTTTCTTCCAGTGTTTACGTGTTCTCTGTGCTCCCCTTGTGTTCATGTCATTTTACTTTGACGGTCCTTTGTCTCATGTCTGTATCTCTAGCCTTGTCTCCCCTTAGTCTCGTCAAGTGTGATTAGTCTCAGCTGTGCTCTCCTTCTGTGTCCCATTCCCTCGTTATCCCTTAGTGTATTTTAGCAGTGTCGCGGCATCCCCTCATGCTGTGTGGGTTTCTAATCTTGTGCTCCCTAAGCTTGCTGTCTCTAGTTTCCCAGTGTGTTGTGATTGGTTCAATGTTTCTAGGTTTTGGTTTGGTTGTGTAAGTATTTTTTTGTGTAAGTTATGCCACTGCAATAAAGCAGCCTCCTTCAGTTCATCCCCGTGTTTTGAGTTCTGCTTTTGGGTCCTTCCGCCTGCCTGCCACAGCCGTTTCATGACATAAGACTATATGCCCAGTTAATAAATGGTGAAGTGATAGTTATTTTACTTTTTTATAAACAATGATTTTAAATAGTAACAGAAATATCTTACCTTAGTTTTTTGTCAATACGTTATGTCAAAAGGACTTATACATTATATAAATGTAACCAAATACACAAAATATTTTACTGTATTTCCTAAAGCAATTTATATTTTTAAAAACATTCTCCACTTGCCCCTTGCAAGCGGTGTATGCTTCACACTTGGGTCCTCTACCAGAGGCCTGGGAGCTTGAGGGCCCTGCGCAGTATCTTAGCTGTTCCTAGGACTGCACTCTTCTGGACAGAGATCTCCGATGTTATTCCTGGGATCTGCTGGAGCCACTCGGCTACCTTGGGAGTCCTAGGTCCTAGGAGGCCTAGTGCTCCAATTACCACTGAGACCACTGTTGTCTTCACCCTCCACATCTCTCAAGCTCTTCTGTGAGCCCTCGATACCTTGCCATCTTCTCGTGTTCCTTCTTCCAGATGTTGCTGTCATTCAGTATCGGTATGTCTATCACTACAGTCATCTTCCTCTGCTCTCTACTACCACTATGTCTGGTTGGTTAGCCATGACCATTTTCTCCATCTGAATCCCACAGGATCTCAGCTCGGTCATTTTCGACCACCCTAGGGGGTGTCTCCCATTTTGACCTCAGCACTTCTAGGCCATATTCGGCACAGATGTTTCTGTATACTACGCTGGCCACCTGGTTACGACGTTCCATGTATGCCCTGCCTGCTAGCATCTTGCACCCTGCTGTTATGTGCTGGATTGTCTCAGAGGCATCTTTACACAGCCTGCACCTGGGGTCTTGCTGTGATAGATCCCGGCCTTTACAGATCTTGTGCTCAGAGCAAGGTACCTGATCATGGACAGGGCATAGGTGTTGGTAGCCCGGATCTTGTTCTTCCCATTCAGCTGATTCTTAAGGACTTGCCTGACCCAGCTAGGTACCTCTGCAGGTACTTAGTCATTGCAGCTTTCCTAGTAGCCTCTTTGTGGTTGGCATTTGCCTGTGGAATTCCCAGATACTTGTAGCTGTTCTCGATGTCTGCAATGTTGCCTTCTGGCAGTGCGCTCTTTGTTATTATCCGATTACACACCTCTTGTCCAAATGACATTCCGATGTCATTGCGGTATATCCTGGTGGTGTGGATTAGTGAATTAATGTCTCATTCACTCTTGGCATACAGCTTGATGTCATCCATGTAGAGAAGGTGGCTAACAATTGCTTCATTCTGTATGTAGTTGGTATCCATAGCCAGTCTTTTCAATAATCTCACTGAGGGGGTTCAGGCCTATGCAGAACAGTAATGGGAACAGAGCATCTTCTTGTTAAATCCCGCACTTGCTGGTGACTTGTGCTATTGGCTTGAAGTTGGCCTCTTGTGTTGTACGCCACATCCCCATTGAGTTCCTGATGAAAGCTCTTAAGGTCCTGTTGGTCTTTTACAATTGTAGACATTCCAGGGCATTAAGTCATAGGCCTTTTTGTAATCAATCCAGGCAGTGGACAGACTGGTCAGTCTGGCCTTGCAGTCTTGGGCGACTGTTCTGTCTATCAGGAGCTAGTATTTCGCTCCTCTGGTATTCTTGTCAATTCCTTTGTGTGCCCTTTCATATATTGAGCCATGTGCCTATTCATCTTAGCCGCTATGATACCCGACAGGAGCTTGACTGTTCAGCCTTCAGTTAGCCATTCTGATTCATCAACTAGTAGTTGGTTCATTTACATGTTCAAAGCACAATTTTTATTGTTTTCTTTTTAAGAAGCCAAGCTGCCCTCATGACACACAAGCAAAAGCTACTGAGCTAAAGCTAAAGTTGAAATTGAAATTTATATTTACTTTATATTCTTTTTTTCTGTTCACACATTTTTTTTTCTTGAGTAAAGATCCATTAATTTTTCTCCTTTCTTTGTAATGTCATTCAGTGTCCTTTCTAATAGTGTCTCCATGTCTGCTTACATTTAAATCTGGAAAGCAAATGTCTTTTTATCATTAGCAAAAAGTATTTTTACTGTTTTTTTGTGGTGATAACCATACAAATGAAAGGTTTTGTTTTTCTTATTTCTTCACAGAATCACTTCATTGAAGGCTGTGTAGAGCAGTCACTGCTGTGCATCTCCATGTATGGTAGTTAACGCGTCAATGAACTCAAATTGTCCATTGCAAACTGAAGCACTGTGATCAGGAAAGGAACTGTCCTTTTTCCCTTGTCAACTTGAGTCAACAAATTGATTTTTACAGTGTACACAGGAACCCATCTAGGGTTCAGAGATAAGAAGTCAATTGGAATAAGAAAAACGTGGAAACCCTAAACAGATCTGAATAGAAAAGAACCCACATTGCAGGAAATCCAAAACGTGATTTGCAAAACCAAAGCCTTAGCTTCCAGCTCCAAGTTTAATACCGTATAAAATGTTTATAAATAGGAAATGGTTTCTTCATAATCACTCAATTTAGGACAATCTCCCTGCTTAGAATGTAATTCTAAGATTTAGAATGTAAAATATTTTTTCCTGTGCTCACAATAAGGCACCCTTATGATGCAAAAGTACTGTATTTATTTATCCATCTAGAAAGTCTGTAATAATTAGCCAACTGTTGGTTTAGGTGAACCAACCAGATGAACTAGATTCCAGTCAACAGCAAGAGTTCGTAGATGATGTAAACCATAGCCATCACAGGCACTCAGATAAGCATGTCCTTAAGGTTAGGAAAATCAAGAATATTGTATCTTTTCAGTTCTTAAATACCGAAGTTCTTGAACAGTCCTAAATTAGGACAAAAAAACCCCCCAAACAACAACAACAACAAACTGCTTCAGAGAACTTTGAGTTTCTCCGACTTGCTAAGTTTGTCTACATTGTGTCTCAACATCCACTTGAAGTAAGTAGTCTGTGTCTTTCATCTGCTATGAAAGAATTTCCGTCCTTCCATCATCTTTTCTGACCCATCCAATTCAATACTGCCTATCCCAAATATCACAGGGTGAACTGTGACACCTTGGACATGTCTGTAATTTATCACAACACAGAGACAGACAACCATTATGCTCACATTCACATCTATGGTCAATTTGGAATTGCGAGTTAACCTAAACCCATACATATTTTGGAATGTGGGAAAATTCTGGTTAAGCTGAGAGTTTAAAAAATGAACATTTAACAGTATAGCCCAAAAACCCTCTTTTGTCTGATCATTTCCTAATAACATTTAAATTTAGAATAATGGGCTATGCAGTGGGGGATACATTTCATCATAGTAGATGTCTTTAAGAAAGTGCTATAACTAGGTGTAAGGATATAATTCCTTCACTATTATTTTCTTCAATGCCATGCGACAGCATAGTGCAGAGTAGCTACATGAACTCTACTCCCACAGAGGTTGATTATCTTATTTTACTTCTTCACTGTGCATAACTCTGGATACTGTGGAAAGCAGATAACTTGTAAGAGGAAATGGCATCACACTAATTCGAAAATCTTCATTTTGCCTGGTAAATAGTTTGTTGCTCACTTAAAAAAAGCCGTCTGTAAAGCTAAAACATTTTGAAAGAAAAAAAATGACCCCCGGTTTCTCTTCAGTACTGTTAACATGCTGACAAAAAGTCACAGGTGTGTTGGGCCAAGCATTCTTTTAACCTTAACTCATACATTTCTTCACAAATAAAATTTTAATGATTAGACAATTACTCATCTCAAAGCTATAACATTATGTAAAGCTACTTTCAATACCATTTACATTTATTTAGACTCTTTCTCTCCAATTGATGTTTATGAGTTAACTTCAATAATTGCTTCCTCTAAACCACCAGTGTGTCTTTTAGACCCCATTCCTACAAGACTGCTCAACTAACTCCTATCATTAATTAATGCTTCAGTCTTAAATATGATCAAACTATCTCTATTACAGTTTTTTTCAATCGCTAACAAGCGCCTACCCATACTTCAGATACTTTTTCTAAACTCTTAACACAGACTCACACCTACAAAACACAATTGGCCAAATGGATAATTTTCTTCTCAAAAATACATTTTGTTAAATATATACTACCTCTTCATTTCAAAATAGAACACATCTTTCTCTGCACACACTAACTGTACAAAAACACTATAAATCTGACTCAAAATGAAATTAGTCTGTCAAAGAATAACACTTGTTTTCACTTCACAAGGTACATGCAGTCAATCAAAGTACACCAGGTTTCAAAATACTGGCTATTATTGACATTACAAAAACTGCATAGACCTTTATGATTCAGTTTTACAGGTATTTGCATGCGAAACATGCAATCCACCATTTTGACACCAGAAATGTCTTGGTTGGTAACTGTATGTCCACATGTACAGTAATGTTCACATTCAAAAGCATTCCAGTAAAAAGCAAACAAGTTTCTGTTTCTTTACTGTTTACTACAGGAGGTACAGTAGAAACACGGTATGATAGGACAGAGAAAGTTCTACAGTATTGCTTACAGTGAACAAAATATCCATGAAACACACAAGAGCATTCTGAACAAAAAAACAACAGCAAAAAGCCAAGATAAAAAGGGGGGAGGGGGAGGGGGGCTAAAAAAAGGCAAAAAATTTGCATCTAATCTCTGCGATCTTCAGGGTTAGGACACATGTTTTCATCAACATCACATCTGATGTTATCCAAGTCGATGCACCTGGGATAAAACCGCATGGTATGTCGGATCCACCCTTGGCAATCGTCAACTGTGATGTCCCTGGAGCCAGCATCCATGGCTTCAAGGAGGGACATCTGGTCATATGGCTGATGGTCATAAACCTTCCACCTCCATGCAGAAAAGAACTCCTCTATGGGGTTGAGGAAAGGTGAATAGGGTGGAAGGAAGAGACTTACCAGTCTTGGGTGGACTTCAAACCATGTTGTTATTGCTTGCGAGTGATGGAAAGCCACATTGTCCCAGGTAATTACAAAGGTCCTCATGTTTTCACCCTCCTGACCCTGCTCTGGAACCAGGCACTGGTGGAGATCATTGAGAAAGGCAAGCAAGCGCTCTGTATTATAGGGTCCAACCTGACATCTGTGAAGGAGTAATCCTGCATTTGCAATTGCTGCACACATGGTAATGTTTGCCCCTCTCTGTCCTGGCACATCAACTGTGGCCCTTTTTCCAATTACATTTCGTCCACGTCGACGCCTTTTGGCCAGATTGAATCCTGCCTCATCGATGTATATGAATTCATGAGGGGCATGGTTGGCCTCCAATTCCATAACTCTCTGAAACAAAGTTTATGTAAGTCATGTTATTACTGTATACCATACTGTACTGTAACCTAGTATTGTGTAGGTTACCTACTTGCAAAGTGCAAAGCTTATAGAACTGGACATTGGATTGAATATACACTATACCTGGACATATTGTCGTCGTAGCTCCTTGACCCTCTCACTGTTCCTCTCAAAGGGAACAGTGTAGAGCTGCTTCATCCGCACTCTGTGTTTGGACAATGTCCGCGTAATGGTTGTGAGGCTGATTCTATCGATATTGTCAAATATCTCATGGTCCGCCACAATTCTAGTTTGAATTTCACGCAGTTTTATTGCATTATTTGCAGTAACCATTTCTACAATGGCAAGCTCCTGATCATTACTGAGGAGCTTTCCTCTTCCCCCAGAGGGTGGAAGATGTTGCATTCTTTAGAAAGACAAAAAATTCAACATATGCATTACTGTATGACCATATTGACATGTCAAGTGAGAATAGAAACAATCCATGTAAAATGCAATACTTACCTGTTGGTTTGTTGAAAGATGCGTATAATGGAGGCAACCGTTGACCGCCTCAAATTGGGCTGCACTCTTTCACCAGCCTCTCTTAGTGAAAGACCATGGTTGATTACATGGTCAACGATAGTGGCACGAATTTCATCACTGACTACTGTTCTTGCAGCCCTTGGAATGCCACCACCACGCATTCTTACACCTCTACCTTGCCCTCTCCTTGGGCCTGCTCTTCTCCCTGGGCCCCTTGCTCCTACTCTTCCTCGACCAGACAATACAGTTTGTCTTTTTTTTGTTTCCAAAAACATCACTCCTCAAGGTCTTGCCTTATAAACCCCACTGACTCTAAGCCAGAATGGAAGAAGCTGTGGTTGGCCCAATTTACCCAACATAAATCAGCTGTGTGTCAATTATTCAATTGTTTGTTTATTATCAGCTGAGATATATTTTTGATATTGATATTGTTTTTGTACTGATATCATTGCAGAAGCAGAGGTTTTTATACTGTATCTAAGGTTTGGAATATTGTTTTTGCTATTGTGGGATGTTGTGTGTTAACATTCGTAGATACTACAGAAACAGTCCATAATTTTGTTGGGAGGTATAGCTTGTCTGTTAAGAAAATGTAAGCATTGTGGAAATGTGTTCACTGACTGCATATTGGGTGAACACGACATGAAATGTGTGAATGGTATGGCCACAACAGACCAATGCTGTGCTAATTGTGTTTAGAGTTTTGCAAATGTGACAACTGTTTGGACAAACGCTTGTTAGCGACTGAAAAAAACTGTAATTGGCTGTAATGAAGGTTACAAATGATACTCTTATGGCCTCTGACAGTGAAGTTATCTCTGTGCTTGTCCTGCTTGACCTCAGCGCGTTCGACACTGTTAACCATAATATTTTATTACAGCAATTAGGGCATGCTGTAGGTATTACAGGTACTGTGCTGCAGTTATTTGAATCATATCTATCTAATAGATTCCAATTTGTTCATATAAAAGAAAAGTTCTTTTCACATAAGTTAATTATGGAGTTCCACAGGGTTATGTGCTAGGACCGATTCTGTTTACATTATTCGTGATTTCCTTAGACAGGCTCATTTGAAGGCATAGCATACATTTTCATGCAGATGATACCCAAATTTGTCTATCCATGAAGCCAGATAACGCATACTAATTAGTTAAACTGCAGGGAAGACATAAAGACCTGGGTGAAGTCTAATTTCCTGCTTTTAAATTCAGATAAAACTGAGGTTATTGTCCTAAACATCTGACTGTCGGAAATATAATATCTAACCAGATATTTAGTCTAGGTAGTATTACTTTGGCCTCCAGGAATACTGTGAGAACTCTTTGACAATTTGACAGTCTCAGTTCATGAGTATAAGGAAAAGGAATGCCAGGCATGGGTGTTTACTGCAAAAGACTGCTGCAGAAGTTTTCAACATGTTGGTTGCTGTCATGGGCCTGGATGAAAGCACCAAGAAAGAGTTAGGATGGAAAGAAGTAGCCTAGAAGTGCATTTTATTGTACAATATATATTTCGTTTTTTGGGAAATAAAACCACAGTGATGATGTAGAGGTCTCAAAAGCTCACAAAACCCATGTTTCAAATATCATACACTTTAGGTTACATAAATAGGGGTTGAAACAATCTGTAAAAGTTGGGTACCGCCCTGTAAGAAACTGTACACTAAGGTATTTTTAAAAAATTTTTTTTTACTGTAAATCTGATTGTCTAAAAAACAAAGCAAGCCATTAAACTATAAAGTCTGGGTAACTACTGTCCATTGCTGCAATGATATAAATGCCTATCTTAATTACCCTCAATTAAGATGATAAAAGGGGATGTTTCACCTTTGGACTTAATTCGTAGAAACAGTATCCTCTTCGATGATTGCTGTTGAATCCTGCAAAGAAATTTACTGCTAAATTTTTCCCTCATTACACACTATAATTGGCGATGGTTAAAAACCATGGATAGATTAATGTCATTACAATCATAGGTATAAAATTGTAGTAACTCAAAATGTTTTCCTTTGTTTTTCTTTTTCAGTTTAAATGAAGATTGACTGACATGGTTTTCACACCCAGAAACAAAAACATATCTTGATGTCCTTTCCCTTAACACAGTCTAGCTATCAAGTGCTTTAACTGCTGTGCAATCACAAGGATGTTTATGTTCTTTACTCCCTTACCTGCAATAGAATCATGTGCTCAACCACATGGTGATGTGCCTTGGCCTTTGATCACTGGGTGGCTCTGGAACAGCAGTCACATTTTAAGCCATGCTCTTGGTCCTGCTAAAAATAATTAACTAAGTCACTCCATAAAAAAAAGAAGGACAGACTGCATGAGAAATCATCCTCTAACTAGAAAACACCTAATTGAAAAGCAGTGCACAATGTCATGAATAAAAGAAGCATGGGGGGGACAAAATGTGCATAAGGGAGAATGGAAAGGGTGATGGTTAATGGCATTTGCTTAAGTAGCATAGAAAGCAATAACCTACTTGAGCTTAGTTCCTAATTAGTATATTATTTTAATTTAAGATATGGAAATACTTAACCTATGAATGAAGCTCTGCTTCTTGTAATTGTTGCGTATTTTAAAGAATTTGTCTACAAAGAGAAAGCACTCACATGTATAGTGCACTACCATGTACATACTACACATGCGAGTCATTTTTTCCAATGTACCAAAGATAAAGTAAGGGCTTTATTGTAAGAAGTAAAAATTGTAATTGTAATAGCTAAAAATTACTATACAATGTGTTATTACAATCTTAAACTGGTTCTCGTTTGGAGACTCTGTGAAATCTTCAATATTCATGTGGAAATGTGATGAAGTCATAGCTTGGTTCAAGACCTTCCATTATGCTACAATGGCGATTGGATGCTTGGCTGATTATAAATCACCTTGGAAACACACAGTGATGCAAAATCCATAATGTGAACATCATGGTTAGAACCATATTTAAGCATTCAGGAGCACTGCTACAATTGCCTGTTAGCATGCGTTTTGCATTTATTTACCAATTAAAAATGCATTTGGTATGGATTTGAAAGTACTATGCAAAGCTGCAGTGTTCCTGTAAACAGATTATGGTCCCAGGGGACAGTGTGGTATTGAATGACTAAATAGGCCTACTATGATTTATGATAATACAAAAGAAAAACAGGGTGCCTAACCTTAGTCCCTCAACTTCATTGGGGGTTTGGAATAATATACTGCCAGTATTTCTTCAATTCACATTAAACCTAACTGTAATCTTTCATTATGGCAATTTTTTCTGAAGCTATTTCACATGTTTTGCATACACTATCCAATATGGTAAATTTAATGCAACCACTTGAGAGTGCCATTTCAATAGAGGAACTTACACTCTACTCATTGAGAGTGTGCCTAACACACAAACAGAGACACACATAAAAAGCAAAATAATGCAAGTTTTTTTTTCTTTTCTTTAAAGGAATATAAGAATCACTCTACACCTCAGCGGGCTCAGATTTCCCAGTTTTAGTGCACACGCCATCAGCATGAGCTACACAGCCCATGTTAAACAGTAAGTGGATGTGAGTGCTCCATGAGTGGGAGAGGTGTTCGTTAAGGCTTCTTTCATTTCAACTGACGGGTTGAATGCTCCTTAGAGCAAGGGGAGATTTGGGGCTTCACAATATGTGACAGAAGAGATTACAGCAGTAATCCAGCCTGCTCACCGGGGAATCATCTTGTTCTTATTAACTGGTTCACATTCACAGTTAATTAAGAAATCTCTTAATTTACACCTTTTTGATTTACGTAGTTTCTGTATTCAGCAGAGCAATTGGACTAAATATCTTTTATTCCATGGCTAAGCTATGTTTCATTCTAAGGCCGAGCTATTATCCTTTTAGCTGTGGGTTTGATAGACTTTGGAATAAGTAGTCATGTAGTTTTGTATTACAATAGACCTATCCAGCAGTACACGTAATTACAAGGGTTCCTGGCTAAGTCAAAGGTTCTTTACCCCATAGCCTCATTAGGCAGTGTTACAATAAAACGTTAGCCAAAATGTTTCAATGAGATATTCATATGTCAGATTTGAGGCCACATTTTGCTGATACGTTTCTTTTGGCCATTGTGGCCTTCCATCCACAAAGAGCCTGTCTTAAGTGTTTGAACTGATGACACTGGCCCTACTGTCTATGGTGGTTGGGAGATGCCTGGCAACAGTCCAGATATATCAATAATTTATGATGCTAGACAAAAGTATTTAAGCTTACAAATTAAAGGAAGGGAATGTTCTCTGAAAATTGATATGAAGAATGATTTATGGTAGGGTGAAACATTTCTTTTCTTATCAGTGCAGTTTCTTCTAATATGGTGATGCCATGGGACTTCCATGGGGCAAAAATGATCATATACTATAATGGGTTTTTTATTAGCTTTCAACACAGGTGAACATCAATGCAAGAATTTGCAGATGTGTTAGACAGTGCTTTCCTTCACCATCACCAAAATATTACATTAAAGAATATCATTAAAGGATCATGTTTAATTCTCAGTAGAGCTCCAGAGACAAATTGTGTGAAACACAGTGAAGCTTTTCTAACAGTAGATGGTGGTTTTTCCTTTAATCTGTCATCCCTGCTTATGAACTGTCTACTGAAAGGCAGCTACACGCTGCAATATCGTGATTGTAATGGGGTGTTTCCTCGTGCTGTACCTGCTTTGGGAACCTTTGAAATGTAATTAGATTTTATCAGTCAATAAAAAAAAACTTCTTGTCCGGGTCAAGTGTGTGCATCATGTGATAAATGCACTGTACACTGATAAGATGCATTTCAGTCTGAATGAAGATGTGGCATTTGGCCTTGAGTAGGTAGTGTGTATCATATAAAATACAATTTTCTTCACATATATACATATTTAATTCCATATATTAACAGATTATCAATATTATTCATTTCAAAACATGTGCAGAAGCCATTCTGATTACTAAGGGATAGATTTTGTGGTGTGGCTTTTTTTCTTCTAAGTTGCATGGGATTAATTTAATGATCAGAAGATTATTCGTCATTGTAGACTTTATTGTCGTAGGCCTTTTTAAATAAAGTTTCATTTGTCATGAACAACTGAGGTCTGTACGCATGTGAAATTCCTCCTTCTATATGACTTAACACACAGACAAACATATTGTTCATTGAAAAACAACAAGTAAGCCAGTCCAAAAAAATAACAGTGGAAGTGAATCTGGGGTCCACAGAAGCAATATCCAATGTTCAGGGTGAAACCACCCTGCTGTCCCTTTGTGAGTGGATTAGAGTTGGTCCAACATTCCTGCCAGCTACAAGAAAACCCCAGTTTGTTCCTGTGGCCTGCTCTTGGAGTTCTTTGACATTTGTATTTTTTTATGGTCCAGGATTTATTTATTTTTCCATTATCTGAATCATAGGGATCAAGGAAAATCTGTACAGACTTAAGAACAAATGCACTAAAAACACACAAAATGGATGTGTAAAAGTTTTATATTTTTAATGTGTTTTCATGCAGATATTTCATCAAACATAACGTAAGGCCAAATAATAAACTACTTTCCTTTCTGTGTGCACCATAGTAGGCTATGGTACATTTATACAGGAATATTGCTAGATTAATAACATTCCAATTATCCTGTAAGTGATATTGATTGTCTACACAGAAATTAATGTTTTCCAACTAAGTGAATGTAAATTGGAGATGTTACTGGTTACTCTTTCTTCAGTCTGCTGCCTACAACACAATGACTAGATGGAGACTCGGAGGTTTTCATGTTGCAATAACTATGTTCACCAAAATCAATAGCTCAGGAGAAGGGGCAATAATGCAGACTAAGTGAAAGGAATGAAATCAGACAAAACAAGAGGGGACAGAAGAAGTAAATAAGGTGATTTGTATTGAAGAGTAGGCTTTTCATTAAACACAGACCTTCTGAGTGTTGGCCTGCAACATTCAATTCTGGACCAAGTATTCTTTCAAATCCCAACCCTAAATTAAATATTCTGTGTCAGCACTATTTCATTATTGCTATTTCTCTCAGGAAAATAAGCAAATCATTAAGAATTTAGCTGTGTGTTTTACATCCGCAGTAAGAAATTTACTTTGTATACAGGTCTTATATAAATGCATCTCAACCACTGTATGTATATGCTGTTATAAATTTCACAGTGTGCGAGCACTGGCAACTTTTCTCATAAACATATTCCTTTTATCAAGTTACTTAAATTTCTCAACTTGTCTTTTCAGATTTTAATTAAAGCACACCACCCTACCCTACTTCCTTCCTGCAGTCCTGAGACCCCTGTGCAGGAGGATTATGGGATTACATCAATAGGGTCCTAGCTTGTGAAAGCCCTCTGTAGCAACTAGTGTACAGCTAGAAGCCCTGTGGCACAAAGGAATTCTAGGTGGAATTCTTCAGGACGACTAACAGAGCCGTGGCCTTTGTAAGCACTAAAGCACCTCTGCCAGCATCTGATGGCAAGTTTCCATAGTGGCCCAATAGTGAGAATAACAGCAACTGATTATAAAAATGATTATCCATGTATTGAGCAAATTAGAATTCCCTCAACTTGCAATGCCAAAATTAACCCTGAAGTGGTATTTGTGTGTGCGTGTGTGTGTCTGTGTGTGCGTCTTTGTGTGTGTGTGTGTGTGTGTGTGTGGTTGTTGGTAGAGGTGTGGTGAGGCTAGCTGCTGTTTGCCCCTGTAAGTGTGGCAGAATTAATAAGACCATTACCTCAACAATTACTGCTCTATGCAGCACCCAGGATTCATTTCTGTGGAAACTCAATGCTACTAATTAAAACTGTTGCCATTGCTCGAGCATTAGAGTGATTGTTTCAGAAGATACATTCCCCACCAAATTACAAAGGCAATTTTATGAGTTGGAAAACTGAGGGCAATTATTTTAACAAGCATAAAGCATTTTCTATCGAGCAGCAGTCTTGGCTGATCTAATATTAGTGCCCATACTAAAAAGAGAAAAATAAAGAGTGAAGCCAACATCAGGAGAGAATGAGGCTCCCTTTCTCAGAAATCTGTTAGGCAGCAACGTGTAGGCCTCCTGCTGTTACTCTCTGTGTGGTCACAGACTGCCTGGCCATTTTTACAGGATGCACAAAGACACACACAGAGTAGTTTGTAAGGACTCAATATGTTATGAATGGCACACACTGGACAGAAAGACAGTGGCTTTACTGCATGTGTGTGTGTGTGTGTGTGAAGTTTATACTACAGAAACTGCAGCTGATTGCTACTGACGGTATCATAATGACTCACTTATACCAAGATTTTATTTGCATGAATCTGGTTTAAAGCAAGTTTGCCATTATATTCAAAACTGGAAAACTGCCAGCCAATTACATTCGCAGATGAACACCACAAATGGGTTTGTATCATCGTGTTTGAAAGTGTACTCTGTGTATGTAATGTGAGACTGTGGGAAGGATTTTCATAAACTTCAAAACTCCACATTCAGGGTAAAGAAGCTCTAAGGATTACATTTATATCCAAATTACTAGTTGGTTGGATGGGACACCTTTTAACAAAGAGTGTACTCTAGTGTCTAATTTTTCAAAAGGCAGAGTTTATATTGGTAATGGGTCTCCTTTAACCTTAGTCATAATCATTTCATAAGCTAACCAGTTAGCTTTTGCTAGTGAATTAAGTTAGTTAGTGAAGGCAACATAACGGCCGATGAACATAACTCTAAAAAACAGAAAACAAAGTTCAAGGCACCAAGAGCCTCATTAACATGCTTCTTATTTATGCCAACACCACTACCTTGTTATGCGCACTTGTGCTCTTTCCAAGAAAAAAAAAAAAGTTGGCTCTCCGAGTCCATTATTGCTAAAAAAGACCTTTCAAGTATGTACAATGCCAGAGGCATCCGACAAAAAAATCAGCATTTGATAGCCCGGGATAAGAAAGTGTTTGACTGCTAACAACACTAACATATTAACACAGCATTATGATTATTGTCATAATCGCTAGAGGTGAGTCACTATGTGAAATATTGATCAGTTTTTACGTATGTCTATGGTTGGGGCATGTACGAAGCAAGGTCATCATTCCCAGAATGTATTTTCCTTATGTGGCTTCACTTACCCTAACATGGTCAATAAAGCTAAGCAGTCACTTGAAGGTGGCTACAAATTTGATGAGTCAACCCCAACAAGTAAGCCAGTCCAAAAAAATAACAGTGGAAGTGAATCTGGGGTCCACAGAAGCAATATCCAATGTTCAAAACAAAATAAGAACATTCAGATAAAGGGGTGGTACTGGCAGCATATGACCAACCTAAACATAAACATGTCTATTGGCAGAAGAGCTTCTTATTTTTCTGAGTCAAAGCCATTATACACTGAGCGTGTTGCAAAAGAAACACCACCGAAATTCAGAATTTTTCTGATTCAAACTTGTCATGCACAGTGTGCACACGCTGAAAATGTTGTGCTTTTGCTGAAAATGTGTTCTTAAAAACTGCCCTGTGAAAAAAATGAAATTGATGTTAAGTCATGACGAGCTGATCCTGATGTTTCTAAACAAGAAAAAAAGGAAACAGAGATTCTGGTTTCCATGGAATTCTTACAAGAAGGCGCAGCAGGGAAGATTTGATGGTTTGATCCCAGAGTTGAAGCTGTATCACCACCGCTTTCATATGTCAGGATGTCAATGGGGCAGTTTGAGCTCTTGTCAACACAGTTGGGACCACATCTGAGGATGCAGAGAAAGAATTTTAGAGAGCTGACTGACCCAAAACAAAAATGTGTCACACACAGACACTGCCATAAAAGCTGAAAAATTGAGCCAAAAATTAAATTAGGAAAATTACTCCAGTGAAATTATGTGGTCAGTGTGAATGTGTGGGAATAGGTGAATCCAGAAAATATTTTTAACGCATGAAATATTTGCACAGATTTTACTGGTATACTGGTGCTTGTCCTTGCAGCACTCAAAAAGTCTCATAATCAGAATCAGAGTCATAATGTTTGTCAGTGCTAATCCAGTGCAACTGAATTAGCAAAGATGTGACATGTGATAAAAGTAAGAGCAAACCAGAGATTTAACGGTACCATGCAAAGTGAAAGCTCAGTCAAAAGGTAGCCCACTGCTCAAGGATGATTTAGGTAGTGTTTTCATTGCCTAAAGCACAAATCTGTAAACAATCAAGGACTTGTTAGTCATCAAACTTTTAATAAAGTCTAAAAAATAAATAGAAATTTATATGTATTTTCATATAAGCATACTTTAGAGCTGAGAAATATATATACCTTCCCCCTGTGTTTACTTGCTCAGATCCACAATGTTCCATAACCTGCAGCACCATGTCCTGACCTCATCACACTAACTTATAAAATGTGACTTTTCACACAAGGCCTGAACAGTATGCTGTCTCTCCTTGCCAAAACACATGAAAGATTCCCCTACATATCCAGTCTACACACATTCGTCAGGCCTCCCACTTAGTTCAGCGGTGTCCCTTCATTCTCCATTATATTCCCAATTAGGGTGGAGTTTCTGGATTTAACAATATTTTCCCTGGTAACACCCACTGTTTACAATACCAGTGTCTCTATGGATGTCACAGGGAATTTGTCAGATCTAGGAAACTGAGACCATTAGTGGAAGGAGAATGCTCTGTCATTGAAGGGGCCTCTTTAATAATAGTCATGACACAAGATTTTGTTAGTGAAAGTTTGTGTTGTCCTATTGACATGTCAGTGGTGTGCTTTAAGTCCCAACACGTGCGAAACTATGTATTTTCCAGCAAGTTAAAACAATATCTAGATGCTTAGATCCATAAATAAATATCACCAGCTAAATCAGGCAGAGCATGGATTTTGCTTTGTAAAAAGGCACTAACTCAGACATCAATAATAATAATAATGGATTGGATTTATATAGCGCTTTTCAAGGCACCCAAAGCGCTTTACAATGCCACTATTCATTCACTCTCACACACTGGTGGAGGCAAGCTACGGTTGTAGCCACAGCTGCCCTGGGGCAGACTGACAGAAGCGAGGCTGCCATATCGCGCCATCGGCCCCTCTGGCCAACACCAGTAGGCGGTAGGGTAAAGTGTCTTGCCCAAGGACACAACAACCACGACAGAGAGCCCGGGGATCGAACCAGCGACCTTCCGGTTACAGATACGCTTCCCAACCCCCGAGCCACGGTCGCCCCTAAACAATATAATGCAAGGTAAATACGACATGCATTATATTACATAGCAGACTGTCATGTGGGTACTGCATGTCAACATGAGATCTGGACAGAAAAGAAATTTGCTACTACCAAAACAAATTCACTGTGGTATATGGATATCCATGTAAAACAGTATACATGGTAAAGAAATATGTAACAAGCTGTTTATCTGGCTCTGTCCTCAGTCTCCTGTACATCTGGCCCTTAAATTACAGCTGCTGAAAACAGGGAGAAATTTACAGTGATCTTGACAGGGCTTCAGACTGGGCACAGAGCCCAGACCCCTGCCTCACACAGGCTTGGAGCCCTGAGCACACATGGGGGCCATTATTTGTAAAGTAGCTGCGGTGGCACCAGGGAATGATTTGAAAGTAGCGAGTGTGTGTGTGTGTGTGTGTGTGTGTGTGTGTACGCGTGTCTGTCTGCATGTGTGTGCTGGAACATGCAGCCCGAGTATGTTTACTCTTAGTTATCACATCCCCACATCTCCAGTAAGTGGCAGGGAAAAAGTGTGTCGTGTAGAGAGGCAGATATGGAGAGATTATTGTGCTGTTTAAACCCTAAACTCTCCCACCCACTCCTTTCTCCGTAAAAATGGATTATCTTTTCAAGTATTGTAAAGCACTTGAGTGAAATATTCACACACACATTTATCTCACTTGCCATTTGGCAGTGAAACTCTGCCAGATGTGTTATTACAGCACTAGATAAAGCACAACCTAGAAAGTGTGCCTGGATACCAAAGAGATCTGGAGGTTTATAAGTGCTACTACATTTAATTTAAAAATAGAATATTAAATAACACATTAACCTGGGAAAAAAAAAACGACATAAATGAGAGCGAAAAGAACGAGGGGTGGTGGCTAAACGAGGGGTGATATAATAATAAGGGAAAGGGGATAATATCTCTGGCGTGCAGCCCCTCAGTAAAGGCACTGGTTGGTCATGGCTCTGGGCTGCAGACGGACCGTCTCCTCGCAGCGCTGGGTGAATTAGGCTGTGGTTCCTCAGCAAACCTCAGCCAGCCTCAGCAATGTGCTAAACCCAGACGTGACTTATGGCTACCCACCAGAGATTTGGCCTTTGGACCCAGGACCTACACCACAAAACAAGAACAACCCTAGGTTTCTCTTCAGCACTGTAGCCAGGCTGACAAAAAGTCAGAGCTCTTTTGAGCCAACCATCCCTTTAACGTTAACTAGTAATGACTTCATGAACTTCTTCACAAATAAAATTTTTATCATTAGAGAAAAAATTACCAATAATCATCCCACAGATGTAATATTATCTACAGTTACTCTTAGTACCATTGATATTAAGTTAGACTCTTTTTCTCCAATTGATCTTTCTGAGTTAACTTCAATAATTACTTCCTCCAAACCATCAACGTGTCTTTTAGACCCCATTCCTACAAAACTGCTCAAAGAAGTCCTGCCATTAATTAATTCTTCGATCTTAAATATGATCAACCTATCTCTAATAATCGGCTATGTACCACAGGCCTTCAAGCTGGCTGTAGTTAAACCTTTACTCAAAAAGCCATCTCTAGACCCAGCAGTCTTAGCTAATTATAGGCCAATCTCCAACCTTCCTTTCATATCAAAAATCCTTGAAGGAGTAGTTGTCAAACAGCTAACAGATCATCTGCAGAGGAATGGCTTATTTGAAGAGTTTCAGTCAGGTTTCAGAGCTCAGCACAGCACAGAAACAGCTTTAGTGAAGGTTACAAATGATCTTCTTATGGCCTCTGACAGTGGACTCATCTCTGTGCTTGTCCTGCTAGACCTCAGTGCAGCGTTCGATACTGTTGATCATAATATCCTATTAGAGCGATTAGAACATGCTGTAGGTATTACAGGTACTGTGCTGCAGTGGTTTGTATCATATCTATCTAATAGACTCCAATTCGTGCATGTAAATGGAGAGTCCTCTTCACACACTGAGGTTAATTATGGAGTTCCACAGGGTTCAGTGCTAGGACCAATTCTGTTTACATTATACATGCTTCCCTTAGGCAGTATCATTAGAAGACATAGCATACATTTTCACTGCTATGCAGATGACACCCAGCTCTATCTGTCCATGAAGCCAGATAACACACACCAATTAGTTAAACTGCAGGAATGTCTTAAAGACATAAAGACCTGGATGGCCGCTAACTTTCTGCTTCTTAATTCAGATAAAACTGAGGTTATTGTACTCGGCCCTGAAAATCTTAGAAATATGGTATCTAATCAGATTCTTACTCTGGATGGCATTACCTTGGCCTCCAGTAACGCGGTGAGGAACCTTGGAGTCATTTTTGACCAGGACATGTCCTTCAACGCACATATTAAACAAATATGTAAGACTGCTTTCTTCCATTTGCGCAACATCTCTAAAATTAGAAATATCCTGTCTCAGAGTGACGCTGAAAAACTAGTTCATGCATTTATTACTTCCAGGCTGGACTACTGTAATTCATTATTATCAGGATGTCCAAAAAAACTCACTGAAAAGCCTTCAGCTAATCCAAAATGCTGCAGCAAGAGTCCTGACAGGGACTAGAAAGAGAGAGCATATTTCTCCTGTTTTGGCTTCCCTTCATTGGCTTCCTGTTAAATCCAGAATTGAATTCAAAATCCTGCTCCTCACATACAAGGTCTTAAATAATCAGGCCCCATCTTATCTTAATGACCTTGTAGTACCATATCACCCTATTAGAGCGCTCCGCTCTCGCTCTGCAGGCCTACTTGTTGTTCCTAGAGTATTTAAAAGTAGAATGGGAGGGAGAGCCTTCAGTTTTCAGGCCCCTCTTCTGTGGAACCAGCTTCCAGTTTGGATTCGGGAGACAGACACTATCTCTACTTTTAAGATTAGGCTTAAAACTTTCCTTTTTTCTAAAGCATATAGTTAGGGCTGGACCAGGTGACCCTGAATCCTCCCTTTGTTATGCTGCAATAGATGTAGGCTGCCGGGGGATTCCCATGATGCATTGAGTTTTTCCTTTCCAGTCACCTTTCTCACTCACTATGTATTAATAGACCTCTCTGCATTGAATCATATCTGTTATTAACCTCTGTCTCTCTTCCACAGCATGTCTTTATCCTGTCTTCCTTCTCTCACCCCAACCGGTCGCAGCAGATGGCCGCCCCTCCCTGAGCCTGGTTCTGCCGGAGGTTTCTTCCTGTTAAAAGGGAGTTTTTCCTTCCCACTGTCGCCAAAGTGCTTGCTCATAGGGGGTCATATGATTGTTGGGTTTTTCTCTGTATCTATGAAGCGCCTTGAGGCGACTTTTGTTGTGATTTGGCGCTATATAAATAAAATTGAATTGAATTGAATTGAAAACAGAAAGCCAAAAGACGTTTTATCACAAATACTGCATTACCAAAGAAAGGACAATGCATGACATATGCACTGCTACAGTGTGGTAAGCTTCATGCAGTATAATTGTTCTAACTTAGCATGGTCAAATGCAGAAAGGCTGGGTTCTGACCAGCCACTGCCTGGCTGTGTTCGTGGTCTGCTGGTCAGTACAAAGCCACAGGGCAGAGATGTTCTGAGACTTCATGACCACAGCTCATAGGGATACTCCCAAGTGGGACAGCTCTGAGTAACAGTGGTTAAAGATGGTTTAAAAAACATGATTTCTTCCACTTTATTCTTTTCGGTTGGATTTTTCCTAAATAAAGGTTTTTCAAATCCTTGAAAGGGAATTTTTGTCTTTCTAGGAAGAGCAAAAAATGGATTAAAGTCCCTCTCAGCATAGATATCTTGCAAAATGAGAGCCTGCTTCATGTCTGTATTTAATATGTACCACCAAAGGTATAGTAGAAACCTAAAACTTTTTTGTTTCCTTTCCAGTCACAATTAAGTCATTACATAACAAGTAAAACCGCAATGTCAGTGCTGTCTTAAGGGTAAGCTCCATGTGTGTCAGAGTGACTTTAAAGTTTTTGCCTTGTTAGAACATGTTCTGATAGTTTAATACACAACTCTCATTGTCATTCAATATGGGACTCTTTCTCTTTTCATATATAGCGAGGCGAGTAGCGCTTGATTAATCAGACTCATGTATCAAGCATCTTGCTTTTCTGCTTGCCATAGAATCTGTTTTTCATGCTTCAGCTAATAGACGCCATGCCCTGCTATCAAGATAGAGTTTCCCTAAATAAAGTGACTATTCATTTATTTGTCAAAGCTTCCCCGGGGAAAACTTCAGCACAAACTTGTACCATATTTTGTCATTTTATTACAATCATATAAGTTAGAATTGTGTTATTATACTACCCTTAGCCTTGGCCCATATTTAATATGCATGAGGTTACGATAAGCAGCAAGCACGTTAGCTGGTATGTGCGCTTGACATAAGAATTATGAACTACCATTGATGAGATTTACAGTTTCATTTGCAGCATGCAGTCATTTATTGATCTGGAGGAGCTTATTAGCGATCCCTTCCACATGCTTTATCAACAACATGTAGCTGTCATCCCTCCTAAGCAGCAGGTTCCTGTGAGAAATCTATGGCTTTGTCACTCACTCTAGGGAGTTAAAGAATGCCCTGTCACAATACACAGCTGTCTATTTTATACAATATACATCATGACACAGCTTCAGGCTATGCTCTCACTATTCTACATTTTGGGGCAAGGACATCCTTTAACTTGCTGGTCTTTTTTTTTTTTATAGATTGGCCCAAAACACTTCACATCATTGTCAATTCTTTAGTTTGAGGTAGTAAATATTCTACTTCTGCTTCTATTGTTTTTGTTCATTTAATTGCATTTTTAAGTAGATGTTTTGTTTTGTTTTTTAAAGTGGTCAGTGTCACTCAAGTCTGACACTATTTTGCATGTAGGTTTTGTATTTCATATATGTGTATAAGACAAGTTCATAATAAGAGCAGCTGGTCAGCTATGCAAAATGTTAAATGGACTGGTTCTTATATAGCGCTTTTCTACTCTTTCCGAACACTCAGATCACTTTACACAACTTGCCTCATTCACCCAAGGACTTTTTTCTATGCTCTTTCTATGCAAGTGCTTTCTGTCCAACATTTGCGTGCATTTATACTCTTACAGACAGACTGGAGAGAAACCTGGGGTTAATATCTTAGCCAAGACTATACTCTTTGCATGCAGACTGGAGCAGACAGGGATCGAACCACCAACCTTCCAATTGGTGGTTCTGATGCACCTGAGCTACAGCCACTATTGAGGCAAAAGTGGGCATGTCTTCATTTCGCCACAAGGAAAGGCATACTCACATGAATTCTGTCTACAGCTAAGACTAAGCTTGTAAAGCAGTGACTCAAATGTTTATAACTTGTGAACTTCAAGTTGATTAAAATCTGATATTGATAAATCATATATTGGTTATCCCAACTATGTTTGTGATGATTCAGCGCCCAGAGCTTGACCAAATATACACGTAAGACACGTGATGTCAGTGGCTTGAAGCCTCATCTTTGCTCCATGTTTGAATTTTAAAACACGCATTTATCCCAGATCATTTATACAGCTTCGCTCTAACACATTTATTGGCCATCATCAGTCTTGCTTAAAGTATCCATGCATTAGAGATGGGGTTGCTGGGGGGGAAATTGCCCTAGTTTGATAATGAGGCCTGCAAGAGGTAGGTTGATGGCGGTGGGTGGGCTTGGGGAAAGAGACTCAGTAATTAAAGTGTACAGGTGATTCATTCAAAGAGAAGGCAGAGTATGGGAATGTGACAACATTGCAGTGAAGATGAAGCTTAATTGCAAATGTTGGCTATCTCTGAAATGAATTATTCTTACTGGGGTGTCCGTCTTAGCAGAAGCCGTGCTGTGAGGATGAGTTTATCTATGAGAGTTTTACTTTACTTTGTTTGTAAGTATAAATATAAAATATGTCTAAATCTTTTTTTTTCCTAATTTTTTCATACATGTAAATGATTCACATGATGGTCATCAGACTTGTGTACTGGCCAACGGTCATGATATAAGATTGTAAATATGATTTAAGGACAAATATTTCTTTATCTTATGCAGTTACATACAGTAGAGCACATCCTCACTCATGTTTATTAAAGCTGAAATGTAAAGCGTAACTTAATATCAGTAAACACTCATATTTTACTAAATATCCCAATGATTTCTTTATAGCTTACCACCATTAAGGACAACCTTAACAAGAGTGTGCAATGTATTTAATTGAAATAGCACTTACAAGGAAGAATGTAGCCTTGAATGCCATAATAGCATGGCCTAAACCAGTGCACTGAACTGAACACTGATCTTAAATAGCTTAATACCATTAACTTGTCCACTCATTCTGTTTACAGCCTGAGAACCATCATCGTGTGCATCTTGTGACCAGTGGTTAGGAGATGCCATTGTAAATAGCTAATGGCCCAACATTTTTTAACTGTCCACATACAGACAGATCTTGTCTTGTACTTTCTTTTTTTTTTCCAGCATAAAACATGTCTTTAACTGTATTAATATTAAAAAACAAACAAACAAACAAAAACATTGGATGCATTTCATAATTATTTCTGCCTACGGTGGTTCTGAAAACAGCAGCTTAAAGAAATTTGGTAGTTATTGTAATTGAACAAGTTCTGTGCTCCTAAAATGGAAAAAGGGCTGAAAAGTCAGAACGAGGAGAATTAATGCTCTAAAATGCAAAGGAAAATTCAAATATGAGGTCTTATAGAAAGTAACGGATTTGCAAAGTTTAATCCCTTTTTAAATAGACTGTACAGTGAAGCTAGTCCTTAATCTAGAGGAATTCACAGTCCATTTCAGATGTTTGGGCATAGTGGCTCCACAGGGGTGTCACTGTAATAACCCCGAGTAGGAATCCAGCTAGTCCATCCACAATAATTACTGTTATTACCAAGAAATGAATCTGGTCTATACTTAATAAGGCTCAGATGAAGACTTTTCTGACATGAACATGTTGACTTACTTTGATCTCAGTTGAAGAAAATGACACAAACTATCCAGTTCTCGTAACAGCAGTCCTGAGAATAAAATTAAATTCAAAATCTGTGTGCTATGTACATCCACACAGCTATAAACAAAACCATGTTCTTTTTCCTGCATAATAAATATTTATAAATATTTATAAAAAAAAATTTTCTTAAGTATATTTCAAGTGTTAGAAAGGTGTATGGAGATATGGAACACCATTCTTCTTTTGATGATTGTAGTGGACAGTTTTGCGTTACAAGCCCTGTGCTACTGGAAGAGACTACTTCCATCACAACATTAAATTGATTTGTTCCCTCTAATGGGATACATGAACCAAAACCATAAATATATATGTATAGCTTTGTACAGTACCATTAGATACACAAAGTAAATTTGTGTAACCAAAACATGAAAACTGTAGTGGAATCTTTTGTGGTCAGAGAGGTAAGATCTGCCAACACGTTTCAGAAAGAACTCTGCATTGCTTTTTAACTGTGAATAATTAATTCCAGGGGCTGAAAAAAAATTAGCTATTCATGACCTTGATAGTGCACACATTAAAGAGGGTAGCGTTTGCTAAACGTGAAATTATATGCGACTAGAAAGGCATAGCTACATCACTGAAGTCACCCCAGAGTAAACAAACGAGTTCAGCAAGCAGAGGAGGGATTACCATATCTCCACTTAACTTATTTTATCCTGTGAGAATCATCAATATTAAAGGGTAAGGAGAGGGAGAGAAAGTGCTGAGGTGGGCTTTTAGCAGCAGGGTGAACCACTGTGTTTAAGGAGAGAGATAAATGAAAGATCTCCCTGGAATCTACAAAGAGAGTAAATATAGTCGTTTCATCTTTTCTTTTAACTACACAAGGTCTCTTCATTTTAAAATAGTTTAATGCAGTTTGATGTAACAATCATCCACATTCCCGTCCTCTCGTGTTATTGAATAACTTCTTATAGGTAATGTGTTTGTGTTGTCAACCTTTTTGTTTTCCTGTGCAGAAACAGACAAACACAAATATTGACTGGACAGTTTTGAACATATCTGCAGCCATGGTAATATTATTATTAAATCAATCATGGCTACATTTTGCAGGTCATTGCAGTTTTGACACATAAACACAGTGATTCTAACTGAGGCGTGACCTGTGTTTTTGTGCCTTTGGGCAATAAAGCCAGTGAATATGCTGTGCTTGCCTGTCATACCAGTATTTTGTACCATACAGAGGTAGACAGTGCCCCAGGGCTATCAGAGTCAGCATGATGTCTTTGCCAGATAAATAATCCTACAGGGACAAGTACTGGATTGCAGATCTATGGACTTTATTTCTGTTACTTTACTTCTCTTAACTTATCTGTCAGTCAAAAGGGTGTGACATTAAACAGCACACACACACACACGCACACACACACCCACCACCACCACCACCAATACAGTGTTTTCACACATGCCACACACATGCTAGTCAAGGCAGACACAGCCCAGGAGGAGGCCACTTGTTACACAGCCAACCTCCAGCTGATATAAGTTATTGATATTTTCCTGGCTGCTATTAAAACTTTAAAGAGGCTGTGATTAGATGGCTCTCAAAGCCTTTATTTAACTGTATAAAGGTGTCCCTGGTGTGTAGCACTGTGGGGCCATACAGGTATAACGAATGAACATCTGTGCTGCGGTCCTCCAAATCTTGGGTTCCATGTAAAGGACTTTACCGCTACTTTCTAAAGTTGTTCATTTACATCCTTAAATCCATTAATAATGTTAGTAATTCCATAATGTAGTGTGATTTAATTCTGTTACACTATCCCTCCAAAATGCTTATTTTATGTTTAGTAAACTGTAATATTTGTTCTAGGTCACACAATATCCATTCCCCCCCCCCCCCCCCCCCCCCCCCCCCCCCCCCCCCCACAAATAGTAGAAGTTGTGTTGTGTTTAAGCCAATTGTTCATTGGACCTATAAAATAAGCTGGATCAAAAAAAAGAAAGAAAGAAAGAAAGAAAATGTTAAGTTTGCATTTCATGTTTTCCCAGTCTTGTTTATGGTAAAATTGCATTATGCCACTATGGTATTAACCTGCACTATAAGTATGTAAAGTCTTTGAACCCATTATTTTTTGGACTTTTTTGGACAATTTGCAGGAGTAGACTTCATTTCTATTGATGCCTTTGCTATACAGCAGAAAAAGATGGCTCAATTTCATGGCCACGTTTCATCTCTTCACATCGTCTACATAATTTCGCTGTCATGTTTGCTGCCAAACTATCAACATTTTTCAGTCAGGAGGAATTTATTTGGAATGATGATGTCAGTCATTTGTCTCATACAAGGTATCTTTTTTTATTCTTTGGGGTCCATTTATAGATGCTTCACACTGGACTGTGACAGACATTAGTGTGCGTCAGTACCATCTTGGACAGTGCTAAAGAATCATGACTCTGATGGTAGGGAAATATGAGGGTAATTTTACTGCAAATAAAGAGTACACTGTGCTCCTTTAAGGCATTTAAGGCAGTGAAATACAGTTGAGCCCCTCAAGAGATCACAGGGTTTGGTTTTGGATTTTTTTGATTGATTAATTGTTTGCTTGTTTATTATTTTGATCTTATAGTAGTCACAGTACTAACATAGTGGAATGCCTCATGTTTATGTAGCAATCCAGAATGTAGAACTTTGGCTGCTATTGCCTGACCAGAGTAATAAAGCATATATTTAAAAACAAATTCACAGTTACATAGACAGGTATAATAAATTAATCTTCTAGTAGTTGATACCACACCAAAGCTTTCATGGTAACAATAAGGATGTGGTAAGAAAATGTAACTGACAATTAAGTATGAAACCAGGGCTTTTAGAGTACTGTTTGATACTCATACCGAAAACCTGAAGTAGGGGAAATATCTCTGTGTAAGAGTATTACTATGTTCATTTATATTGTATACATTTACTTCTTTATTTATTTTTAATTAGCAGCTGTATTATTGTTCACATGTTTGCACAAAACCTGGGATCAGCGCTGAGGAGTAGAAAGCCTAGTCTAGGGTCATTTCCCTGTGCACTGACCATCCTTATTATAAGGCAGCTGGAATCATGGGAACTTTTAACGTTGTGGTTACAGTAACACGAACAGGCCACAAACAACACCCATTAGTCTCAGCCCCCCCCCCCCCCCCCCCCCCCCCAATAATTCATTATTTTCTCCATTATGATCTCTCATTCACTTAATATTCACCCTTTCTTCCGCCTCCC
This sequence comes from Aulonocara sp. 'chitande type north' Nkhata Bay, assembly GCF_057382095.1. NCBI lineage: Eukaryota > Metazoa > Chordata > Actinopteri > Cichliformes > Cichlidae > Aulonocara > Aulonocara sp. 'chitande type north' Nkhata Bay. Next base: position 17,207,485 of record NC_141344.1, read on the forward strand.
TTGTCTTTTGGTCTTTCCTTCCTCTGAAACACCAACTGAAGCCCTTCAGGCTCACCGTATGCTGAACACTATCCTCTAAGACTATGAAAGGTTTAGGTGAAAGATGAGCTTTACGCAAAACAACTGTCTAATAGCTTGGAAACAGATATGCTGACATAACATCTGTAATGTCAAAATATCTTAATATGACAAAAAACAATAAAACAAAAACCCAAACAATAAAAAAAAATGTATGCAACAATTTATCCCAGTGTGTGTTTGTGTATATATATATTTCTCTCTCTCTTTCTCCCTCTAAACATTTTTTTAAACACTTTTGCACTACATGAGTAGATAGAAATTTGGGATATAAATTATTTATAACCTCACTGAAGATTTTGTGACAAAAATTATGTAACAACCTCAGAGAAGGTTTAGTAATAGCAGTCTATTAACAGAAGAGTCTCACTGAGGTTTCAGACCAGCTTTCATTAAATTCTTAATTTAAAAAAAAAACTACAGAAGCAGATAGAAGTAAGTGTGCTATACCACTGAATGGAGCAGTTTATTACTTTCAATTTACAACAGATTGTTTTTGTGTGTTTTTTCAGGGGATTTTGTGGAAAGCTTTTTTTTATTACCACAACACAAATTATAATTAAAAAAAAGGAAAAGAAAGATAAAAATGTAAAAAATACAGTTGTAATGAAATTCTCTAGTAATTCATTAAAGGTGTTTTAACAGCTCACAGGTAATTTTGGTGAGGACTTTTATGGTATTTCCTTATTTCATGGTAGATTTAGATGGTAGCTTCCATGAAACACTTATCTGTCTTTCTACCAGCAACTGCTTCGTGTCTCTTTTTTCTGCCCCACATTCCTTGTTATTCGTTTTGTTTTTGTACCACTAGTGCTTCTGTCTTCCTTGATTTTCTTTCTGCCTTCAGTCTTTTCAAGCTTCCTTTACCTTCCTTACTGTCTTCTATTAATTGCACAGCTTTGTGGGCTGCTACAATTCCTGAGGGAGGTTCTACCTTGAAGAGCCAGTTTTGGAAGTTGGCTCTTTCCACAAGTACCACGTCCAATTTGGCCCATCTATGGTGGAAAAGCCGAGTGGCGACCACATAATGACCACTGTCTGAGGGCCTGGCTAATTTTTCATGTTCAAACAGGCGGCTGACTCCTGGACCCAGACTAGGTCTAATGTAAGGTTTGTAAGTGCCTCCAGAGGTCATAAAACACGGTAACCTGTGCGTCTGATCTCTTTTATGTAATCTAAACCATGACTTTCATGACAGCCTGCTGTGGCAGTGATAAATTCACTAAGATACATTAGAAAAGAGTCTTAACACATTTTCCTAGAAAAGTCTGTGTCTTTATCAGTTAATTTAACACAAGACTGCTTGGCATAATAAAAGAAACTTTTGCCAATATGTTCTTTCAAAAAAAAACAACTCATTTTTAGATTATGCATTTTTAAAAATCTACTCTCTTCTTCTGCACCGATCTCATCATTTCTGAAACAGAGGGGGTAATTTAGGTGGTGTGCACACGAAAACCAGTTTTCCTTGCTAGAAATGCCAGGCGCTCATCTGAAAACACCCAGCTGGGACCACTTGAGAGCATTTTGGAAGCTCAGTGTTTTATCAGCTGTGAAAATTTGGTTGCTGTGATACAGAACTTGCTTGAAAGTAATGTGTTGGAAAGGAAAGTACCAGAGTCTAGCTGACTGCTGCTTACCTGGTAGACCCACAGTACAAACTCAATTGAGTAATACACCCAGTTATTCTCTGTAACTCTGTTTCATCGTTTTATTTAAAAATTTGACTGAATTCTCTACATCTGACATCTTGCCGTGTTGGACCTCATGCTCCTCATCTCTTGCTCAGTTCAGGTGTTGAAGAACATTTAAAAGGTGTGCATCTGTTGGAATTCCAGACAGTGTCTTGATAGTCCTGTGAGAGTACAAATATTGTGGTGTGTTGGGGGATTGTTGTATAGGTAATAATATAGTTTCTCCTTTGCTTACCTTTGCCTTTGCCTCCTTTGCTAATAGAACTTGAACACTTGAAGTAGGATGTAAAGTCAGTCTAGTATTTGTCCACTTCAGTTTCACTATAATTGGATACCTTGGTAAAAATAATGATAAAGAAAGAAAGAAAAAAAGAATAAAAGAAAATAAAAGAAATAGACAGTTATGAGCTACTTCATTTAATTCTTGGAGATCTGAAAAAAAAGGGTTATAATCACTTTAACCATTATAATCACCTTGCCACAGTGTTAGTGTTTTTAGCATCTTATAAAAACCAATCTAGCATAAAAGTGGATCTAACAACAGAGACTTCACCCACTGGTTTTGGACTCTGCATTAGAGCATTGAACATCTTGCTTTTTTGAAGCCAGAAATGATCTTACATGAGACGGTAGACTGCACAAGTTTTCAGCTAATAATAGCTAGCTTGGTTAAAAAAGACCTTTAATAAACTTTATCTGTGCAGCTCAACACACAGAGACAGTGAGTACAAAGTGACAAATAAAATCACTGAAACTGAAGAACAAACTTCTTGGACAGTCTGGACCATGCTGTTAATCAAAGCACCTGTCGCTCTAACTCAATTATGCAGATGGATGAATATAAGAAGAAGAAAAAATCACCCCACTCATGGTTTTTATTACAGATGTCAAAACAGGCTGTAAATAAACTTTCTAATGCTGTAAATTTGAACATTTATCATAAGAGTTTAGGTGAGTTTAGACTCCCTTTCAGTACCAAGTGGTACAAAGAGGAACTGCAGTTGTGGGTTGGGTTTTTCAGCTCTGGATGTTGCCCCATGGTAAAAATACAATGCTCCTAACATTTTGGCTTTATAAAAACACTCCTGAGTAAATGCTCCCTTATGTTAGCAGTTTTATTTTAGAGCTTGAAAACATGTCAGCTAACCCTTGTACATATTGTCTGAAACCGAAGGCTATTACTCTTGATTCTGTCATGTTCCCATTAGTTCAGCGATAGGTGTTTATGTACATTTTCTTTTGACCACAGCTCCCCACAGAGCAGCTGCTCTTAGCTTTTGGGGCCTGTTGCTTGAGTTCTTCACTCTCTTTCCAGCCTGTCCAAGTGACATTGGCTTTTTGGCCTGATTCTGTGTGGTTTTGCTCCAGTAAACTGCACACAAATCATGCTTCCAGCAGGCAGAAAGATAAACATCCTAAATGTATTAGCAATAGCATTCTCACTGCAGTATGGCAAAGAAATGAAAATATGGTTTTGGAAGGCAGTGCATCATAACTGTTAAATACGGAGTCAGCTACACTTTGTGGGGGTCACTTCAGATTTTAAATAGGTTAGTGGAAAGTATGCAGCAAAAACAAATGTCTTGCGTCATCTCAATCCTCTAATTATTAGTAGGGATAAAAAGAATAAGACACGCAGATGAGCCGCAGTAAGAATAATAGACCACCTCTATTGTGACCTAGATAATCCATTATGTAAATGGAAATATTCACTGCTCATATTGTGTTAGCCGTCTATATTAATTTCTACTGTGTATTTGTGGGTGCGGTGGTTTACCTCCTTGTGTTTACAGTGAGTTGTGAAAATAAAACAAGATGTAAGACAAATCCACAGTGAAGAATTGCCCCTTTAGTATAATTCTTGTACAGTATAATAAGTATATCTTATTGTAGAAGAATATGTCTTAATTATTTTGAGTGATCACCTTTGCACCACTGTTGTGTGTAGCCACATAATTACTTTGCCACCCAAATACATTCTGGCAGAATAAGGTAACCTATTGTTATGATGTGTCATTGTTTAAAAAAACAACAGCATTTCACTGACTTATATGAACTTTCTTCAGGAACCTTAAATCAAATTTTAACCCTAAAACTTAATAGCCCCCTAAGAACCAAGGAAAAAAGAACCTTCCTATTGAACTTTGTTTGTGATTTCCTGCCTCTTTGGAGCTAAAAGAGGCCACCCAAACACATGAGATATCAATTGAAAACCCAGGATGCCCTCTATTTAGCGCATCAGGACTAATAGGGTAGTAATAGGGTAATAAGTCAAAAGATACAGACCAAAAACAAATGTCCATTACAGAGGACATAAATAAATAGGCTGGTTCTCAGGAGCATATAGAAATATATGATAATCTGCCACAGTCTTCCTCTTCCTGTAAGTGAACACCACAATAAGTGATAATCTGTTGCAGTGTTCCCATTAGCCTTTAGGTAATTTACATCATAATTCTTACAGTGGATCACTTTGTCTTGCACATCATCTTTTAAACCATATCCAGTAAACATACGGACCCGAACTGTTCATTCTTGCACTGACAAGCTCTTTCTCGCTTACTCGAAATGCCTCTTTGTGGATTTCCTGTGTGAGGAACACAGACTAGTCAGCTTCTCAACGAATCCGGACTTTTTCTTGAGGTCTTCTAATGAAGGGTGTTGTTACTGCAATACAGGATGTAGCTCACTGGCATCTTCATGTACAACTTAAAACTTGAAACCTCAATGAAAGTACCTTGTGGCCTTGTGAAATACGAATGAAGAACTGCTTTTTAACAATTAAAAAAAAAACTTCAAGCAAAGGAAACGACTAATGCGAGAAAGTTTTCCTCGTGTAGTCATTTCATTACTATAACAGTTGTGGTTTTAGAAGGTGATTACACTGCATGCTCTGCAAATTGTCAGTCTAAAAAGAGTTATACATGTTTTGAATATGTTAAGCACAACTGTTGTTAATGGGGCAGTGCTCAAGGAGATGAGTGGGAGATGTGTTTTCTAATGCAGAACAACTAGACTATGTACTCTCAAACACTGAGGTCTATTCAGACACATATTCAATTTAATCTCTATTTTAAAAATGGTTGATACTCAAATCTGCACTTAAGGAAGCATGGGTTTCTCATTGCCCTTGCTGACATACAATATCCCAATAATTGAGTTGTATTTATGCCAGTGACTGGAAATCTAATGCAAATGTGACGCAAAACAGGGCAACCTAAAAAGATGGTTGGAAAAAGAAAGGACAGCTACTCCACTTCTGGGATTGTGGCTGTAAAGTAGCTGCCAAAACTGAGACAAACTCAGTAATTCACCCAAATGTTAGTCTGTTAATTCATGGTATCTATACCAGACAACTGTAACGCCAACAAGAAATCTAAAAAGACACAAATGCGCAATGAAGAAACTGAAAAGCAGTGGTTAATTCTGTTCTGCATTTCTGAAGAAAATAAAATATTTTTGGGTGTGAAAAATCTATGTTAGTTTAAAAAAACACATTTGCCCACTTGTACATAAAACTTCAGATCATCTTTTTGTGCACCACAGACGATTTAAGGGGAAACACTGAGATTGATGCAACAAATTGACTTCTAAGTGAACAAGAATTACAGTCTTCTTTTAACACTTAGTAGGTTTGAGTTAGACATCATCGACATCATCTGTAAAAAGCCATCAAATGAATTTTAACCAATATTACCACTTTCATCTACACTAGGATGATGTGTCCTAAATCAATAAGTAATCAAAACAATGTATTTACATTTACTGCCAAAAAATGCACGGTAGTTTAACACTGCACAAAATAAACCTGTGAAAGTTAATGACCTGAAAGCTATTCTATTATAAAATGCTCTTAATCACAAAATCCGAGTAGACGATTGGAATAACAAAGGAAGCTTCAGAGAGAAACTTATTAACAAAGACACCTCTAACCTTAAAGGACACACATTTGTTTATGTCTGGATGTGTGTATATTTTTTTGAGTGGGGGAGGAGGAGCTGTCAGTGGCTTGTCTCATCTGTTGGCAGGCCTTCCATCCATCAGGGCTTAAGTAGTTTTCCAACAGTACATTGACCTTGAGTGCCTGGTATCGATTTCCTGTGGTGTCGCACTGAGAGGGGTCGTTACCACGTGGCCCCTGCCGTGGGGTGTGATCAGGAACAGATTCTTGAAATCCCGATGCGATGGTGATGGATCGGCAGCCTCTGCAGACCATCAATCCTCACCTACCGTAACCAGGGTGACACCTGAACTGAATTTATCATCATACAAGCCACAGACGTGGCAAAGACAAGGATGCAGTGTTACACTGTCAAATAAACTTTCACGCAGGTACAAACAAATACACACTCAGTTGTGTGTACTATATCTGACCTTAGCTGAGAGCATATCCTTTTTCTATCTACGGTGGGCCCGTGATTAAACTGAGGATAGAATTTAGATTGCTGATGTGACAAGATGATGTATGACTAGATAAGAGTGTGTCCAGATATAGTTGTTCAGCTACATATAAAAGGCATCAACACAGTAGTAAAGATATCCTGTCTGTCTATGTGACATTGTAAAGAGGAGAAACTGAGCGAGCGCAAACTTCTTTAGCATTTAAAGACAAAAGCTCAAGTGACCTTACATGACTTGTCATCACTGGGTGTTATGAGCAGGTTTATTCTTACGATAGAAAGGTTATAAAATCAGGTGAAAAAAAACACTCTCCTTTTTTAAAAAGAAATTAAATTTGTTGTATCTATATTTTCTGTATCCCTGATATTGTCTCTCTGAGCAACAACCATGGTGATAAATTCAGTTCAGGTACCTGTATTATTTGCTTTGTCGTAGAGGGAGTAGTCTGTCGTGCCCTCCAGACCACAGCTCAGAGCCACAGCTGTAGGCCCCATGTGGAGGACATCAGCTTACAAGTGATACCCAACAGAACGCTCTCACAGTACAATGCTCCTTTTCTCTGAGTTCCCCAACAGGCACCACACGATAAGATTGAGCCAGAGATTTTAAGAGCAAGCAGATACACGCACACACACACACACACATACACACACACACTCGTCCAAGTTCTTATATACTTATTTCATTAACTCTGACAGCAAAAGAGATTAATGCAACGCACCAGTAATAGCAAAAAAGCAGAGTCTAGAGGCCCAAAACTTCTCCATATGCAGATGCCTCACTCCCAACATCCTCACAGTAAGACCTGGATTAGGTAGCATCAAAGGAAGACGACTGTAATCAATCGATTTCTTTTTTAATGTTAATTCTTTCATCAAAAGTAAAACTTTAAATTACTCTTACTTTTTATTTTCAATTAAGATAGATAGATAGATAGATAGATAGATAGATAGATAGATAGATAGATAGATAGATAGATAGATAGATAGATAGATAGATAGATAGATAGATAGATAGATAGATAGATAGATAGATAGATAGATAGATAGATAGATAGATAGATAGGTTCTTTCTTGAATTCACATGATGAACTATGTACAACTGTTGACTAGACATACAGAAAGATCTTGCTGTGATAATTGTACAAACGAATGCCTTTTCATGTGCTAATGTACAGTTTTTTTTTTTATTGTTCTTTGATCTTCTCAGTTTGACAGTGGACTGGCCTCCATCTCACCAGTTTGACTGAGAACCAAAGCAGACAGGACTAATCTATCCACACACAGAAGATGGCCTAGACCGTGCTTCAGAACAGCACGCTGCTTTGATAAGGAATGGCTTTGAATGATTCCTTAAACTATTGATTGGCTTGAAGTTGACATCCAGCAGCAGGAGAAAAAAGACAAAAAAGACAGATAAAATCAAAAGGCTTCTTACTTATAACCCTTTAAGGCAAAAGTTTTGTATGTGAATATCTACGTAGTTTTCCTACTTGTTTTCTCTAAAATTTCAGTCTTACTTGCACATAACAATTTATTTCTATTTCTACAAATGTTTTTAATTAAATATCAGAAGATGTTTTATGTAATTAGTATAAATTGTCCCAAGAACTAAGAGGCTTTACCAATTTAGGTGTCAAATTAAAAACATTTTTAGTGTTTAAAATATACTGATATGAATTTATTTAACAAAACACAATACTAATGATAAATAACAGCACTTAAAAATAAACCTATGGCGGCATCAGCTTGCATAGTTTCCTTCATATTTGCGGTTTCAGTGTGGTACAGTAAATACATAAATAAAGGCATTGGGTTGGAGGAGTTGCAATGAGTCTTCCTGTTTCCACTTGTGGTGTCCTTGTCCGTGGTCTGCTTCTGGCTGCACAGGCTGTTGTAGGAACAGCTTCTCTCTGTGCACCACATAATTCAGCCTGGGAGGTAAGCTCACCCCCTACAGCAAAGTCGAGACAAGACATTGCTCAGTTCTTCCACTACTCCATGTACTTCTACATGAATTAGTGGAAGAACATGTAACCATCCACATTTCTTTCTTTTTTTGACAGAAACAAGCTTGGGAATCGTGGCTTTTCGAGTTGTTATAGTTAAAACGTCTGTATTTTCTGATGAATTTTCTTATAAAAACATAAAAAATAAATAATAGCAATATGCTAACAACTACACAGGGAATTTTCAGGATTCTACAATCCTTTGTTCATATGTCTGTGTCCTTCCAACCACTGTGCGCCATTCCTCTTGCCTCTCTCTCCGAACATTGACAACAGCGTAATTTGTACTGCTTTTCCCAGGGGCCTAATCGTTTACTTCCTGCTTGCAGAATATGCAAGTATTGATTAGATATCAGACCCTAATTGGGGTGCAATCTCTCTCACCCTCAAATGTTCAAATCTATGATGGAAATGGCAGAAAGTAAATAAACTAATAATACTTGTAAATAATTCTGGCCACTTGCCCTGCCACCACATAAGTACATTGTCTAATATTCATTCTTTCATTTTAAACCCAAGCCTTTAAGATCACAACAGTGGAGCTAAACTTTGCTTTAGCAAACATCTGCCTATTAGATCCATGTAAGTGATAGTTTCACTCTCTGTATTGTATGTAAAAGGATTGACCTACATGACCCCAGCTCTAGAAAGCCTGCACAGCTTTCTGCTCTGCTTGGCCTCTTTGGAATACTGTGGGCGGCTCCGGGCACACGGTGCAGAGCATGGCTGGAATGGGAATAGACAGTTAATGGGCACTTACAGGATGGTGAAAACATTTTCCTCTGGAGATTGTGTGGTTTGGAGATTTCTCAGCAGGACGTAGCATAGCCAGTGTCCCGCCACTCACTGCCTCTGTGTCTATGTCTATTTTTTAGTGTACTTACCCAGTTTCTCTTAATTTCTGGTGTAATAGCATTCAGCTGTCGGCATACCTCAATGGTAAATTGCAACTGCTGGTATGCTGTTTACTTATGCCTATCTGCCCCCCTACTAACTTTATTTTTCCTTCATTCATCCCATGGCACTCCACTGGACAGGTTTTCCACACACCAAAACCAGTCTGCTTATGGTGTGTCTGAGGGTCTGGATTACAGTGGAGCTTTTCGCTCACTGCCCAGCAGTGTCTGGTGATGGGTACTGGCTGGGCCCCAAGCCTCACGTCCACTCCAGACCAGACATATGAGAATGCCTTTGAGTCTGGTGTCACCTCAGGATACGTTGGAGTCAGCTGCACATTTTCCGAACCCTTCGTTCTGCTTTTTACTATACTGCTATATCTCTGTCCATTTAATCCACACCTCATATAAGTTTGGACTTCAACCTTAATATACAGTAGATTTTATGATCTATAAAAAGCACTTTCCCACTTTCACTTTCATGTTTTTTTTTCACTGAATATGTTTGCTAATGTTAGGTCAAGTGTTTGCACTGATTCCTACTTTTCCACAGAACTGTAAAATTTTCCGATATCTACATATGAGGCTTACTTTTGTGCCAGTCTTTTTGATTGAAAAACAGCAAAAAATCTGAGGCACAGATTAGATCACTTCAGTTGTAAATGCTGAAGAACATACAAAGGCTAACGATGGCTAATGACTGCTGACATCTCAGCATTGTAGACTGTTTTCTGCCACAGTACAGAATATGCCACAGAGGATTGTTGAAGTGTAGGTGTAGTGAAGGATATGTGTGCCTGTGGGAGGGGTGAAATCTGCAATGGAAGGCAGAAGTGTCCAAATGTGACCCCCTCAGCAGAACCATCCAACTCTAAAGGCTATCTAATTGACTGGACGGTGCTCTCCTGCCTCTGTCCATCCTCCCCCAGTCCCTGTGGATAGCCATCAGATGGATTGTGTGAACTTGCCCCTAATCAAGACCCATTCACCACTAATGAGAGGACGGTTAATGACCAAATAATGTGTGTACATTAGGTCAGTGTGTCAGTAAGGCAGAGGGATGCATAAAGCTTTAGACAAGCAGGAAGCTTGAAAATTAAAATAGTCAGATTTAGCTGATATGGGAAAAAAATCAGCTTTTGAAAATGAATAACAATAAACTGAAAATAAAGAAAATACTTGCTTACTTTTTGCTTTTTAAACATTTGGAACGCTGACTCGAAAAGTATTCTCTATCTATGAAATTGGCTTGTTTTCCACTAAATTTATTTGGTAACACATTCAACATTATATTTGTTAGCTGTTATGAAAGCTCACTCATCAGAGAAACACTCTCTAAATAGCTGAACCCATTTGAGAACTCATATCAGTTGTCTCACGAAGATGCAGATAATTTTCTTGCCCACTGGCTAGGCCATAGTTGCACATCAGTCATTGCTCACAAATTTAGATATATTTTTATGTATCTAAATGTGCCATTTGTTTTAATACCATGATCACAATGTTACTGACGTCCCCACCATCAACACACTTTAAGCATGAGGAGGAAAAATGGATGTGTTAATGGTGTAAGTGGAACAATGGGATATAATTATTTTTATTACAGAGCAAGTATCTCCATGCCATCAACTGGAAGTAACACAAAGCTGATGCTCAAAAAAGGAACTTTATGCATGAATTTGTAATTAATTTGAATCGTAATTAATTAATCTGCATTCTGTTATTCTATCAGGTCATCTCTACAAAAGTTTAAGAAACAAAGCAAAGAAAATTACCAATTAGTAAAAGAAACAATATTACAAATGTAACTGATAAGCTTCCCTAGAGTTACCACCAAACTTGGTAGTGAGACCTACATTTGGTAGGGGGAAATGTTGATGGTTAAATGTAAAACAATAGCCTAAAAGTAGGCTCAACTATAGCTCTGTTGGTTGAGCAGGAAACATATATGCCAAAAACCTGCTGAAGCTTGGGTTCAACTCTGCTCTAGAACATTTCCTGTCTCCTGTGTTTCTACTCTGCTTGCACCATAATGCTAATAAAATCTAACTAAAAATTGTGTTTTTAGGCTCTAATATAACTCTCATTTTGGTCTCCCTCTTTATGAGTCCATAATATGACGTTAATAGATCTATTTAAAACTGGAAACCTGGAAGTAGTAGAAATAAGGTCAATGACAAGTTTAATGAATCTTGAAACATCTCTCTCCAACTCTTTGGGATGCTAGGTGTCCTCATGAGAATTTAGAACCAGACTACTATTTAAAAGGCCCTGGATGACCATTTTCCAGTCTCAAATACCCCTTTCAGAGTCCAGGTTAGTGTAATAAATGTCTATTTCTAGCTGATTGTGTGTCATCCTTGGACCGGATTAGTTAGCAGGCAGCGGGACCTCTGATGGACCAACATACCCTCTTCTGCCACAGGAGAGACAAGCATGAGGATTCATCCATCATTGCTTTTATGAAGACCTTCCTCAAGGGAATGAGCAACTACTGACTGCTTTGCTAGGGTTGGAGATGAACCTCTGGGGTACATCCTGGTCTTGTTTTCTTGAAACTGTGAACTGGATTTGATTTTGATTGCTTGATTAGCTAAATGCAAGGCAATTTCAAAAGCTATGCCTAAATAGATAAGAGCTGTAAGTGTTTGAGACTGTTGCTTTCACTTTCAGTAGCACACTATAGGGTTAAGCAGAGTGCTGCTCAGGCTGGATTGTATTCTCTTCCTCCATACTGTGCGGGGCCAAGGAGGGGGAAGGGAAACAGGAGATTTATGTCCTTCTGTGACACATGCTGCTCTAGGTCTCATGTTAGTGGAAAATTAGATGTTTAAGAGTCTGGCAGAGAAATACAGCTCTCTTTAAATCCTCTGCTTGTCAGCCAGTGTAACAGCATTATAACTAAAGTCCAGCATGATAATGCTTTTAATGACAGCAATATGTCACCTTTTCAGCAGATTTTCATGGTTCTTTTACTCTGTGTCCAAGTGAAGCCCTCAGCTGTTTAAAATACAGCTTATATGATGCTTTATGACTTGTCATGTTAGGCACCTACAAGAAAAAATGTAACTTGACTTGAAGATGAACTTAAAAAATAAAGGGTTTTTGTCACTTTGACCTGATTAATATTCAGACAGCAAGTTCACTGACAATGGAAGCCCAGTTTATCAACGTGCCTGCCCACTCTGCCTGTACACAGAAAGGTCTATGAGTGAAAGTGGCTCATAATGCTTTACCTAAGGTCTGTGGGAAAATGACTTGGGACATAATTTGGCAATCTTTTCCAAACAAGAAGTCACAATTCCATACTTTCCACCCATGACAGTTAGCCTTTGTCCATCCAATCTGACATTCCCATAATGCCCACGTGTTTCAGATGCCTCCCTCTTCCTTGTTTCTTCAATTCTGTGTCTGTTTACTTTCTAAAGGGCTCTCTCTGCCCTCTGTTCTCAGCCTTGCTGCCCACTCTTCTGTAGGAGAAGAATGGAGACTGTAGTAACTGCTGGACTTCTCGATGATGCTGAGGCTTGTGCCATAAGATACACGGTCCAGAAGCTTTTGAACCATCCATCCATCCATTCTCTTCTGCCTATCCTTTTTCCCATTACACAATTTTTGTTCTTCAAACTGAGTTTCATCACATTTATTTTGAATACAAAATGTAAATGTCATATTTAAATACCAAATACCAAAAAATGATCAAATATGCGATCCCCAGTGTTGTTTATCAGAAGGACGGCATTGGTTTGGGTTGTCTGGAAATAAACCGAGACCCTACTAAGGAAAATTGAAATTTTCAAGTTGTTGAAATGATCAAATTTATCTATAAATGTTCATGGCTGCCTCTTTTCAGTGATATACTAGTAGCCCAGCATGAAACCCACAACAACAAAAACTGAAAAAATTAGGGTTTTTTTTAACGAAAGGGTAGATTTAGTCTGTCAATCACAAAGGTTCTATGAATGTCAAAATTAATAAATGTATATGTGTAAAATAGGCTAAAATATCAACGGAAGCAGTAAAGTTAATGTAGCAGTAGTTCAAGCAGAGTTTTTTTTTTCTTTTGCAAGAACATGTTCATACAATTACCAAGAAAAGCAGTTTCACTTCACAGCTGAGATGTGACTGCAGCAGAGGATATCTGTGACCTTATAAGGAAATCTGGATGTTGACATCTGCTCAATACTCTGAAGTTTGAGCTTTAGGGTACTTTCACAAATGGGTTTCCCAATTTTTCAGAATTCAGTTGAATTCAGTTCAGTTTAGTTCATTGTTATGTATATAGTATCACAACAACAGTTGCCTCAAGGCATTTTTTATATTATATATCTTATTATATATCTAATTGTTATAACCCAACAATCAGTATATCCCCTTATGAACAAGCGCTTGGAAACAGTGGGAAGCAAAAACTGCCTTTTAACAGGAAGAAACATCTGGCACAAACAGGATCAGGGAGGGGCAGCCATATGTGTGGTGAGTTAAGGGTGAGGGGAAAAGAAGCAAGCAGAATGAAGAGAAGTTATTATGGGAGAAATGTGGTCTCTCTTTCTAGTCCCTGTCAGATATTCTCACTACAGCATTTTGGATCAACTGAAAGCCCTTTAAGTAGTTTTTAGGACAACCCGATCATAAAGAATTACAATAGGCCAGCTTAGAAGTACTAAATGCATGAACTAGTTTTTCAGCTTCACTCTGAGCCAAGGTATTTCTAATTGATCAAATATTATGCAAATACAAGAAAGCATATTTGTTTAATATCCACATTAAAGGAAATGTCCAGGATTCCTTACAGTGTTACTGTAGGCCAAGGTAATACCATCCATACTAAGTATCTGGTTAGACACCATGTTTCTAAGATTCTTAGGGCCAGGTACAAAAATCTCAGTTTGATGGGTTTGTGTCATCTGGCTTCATGGACAAATAAAGTTGTGTATCATCTGCGTAGCAATAAAAACGCATGCTATGCCTTCTAAGAATAAATTATTGAACACGTAATGTTCTAATCTCTGTTGTACAAACTTTACAAACTTGCAGTCAATGGTGCACTGAGTGCACTGAGGTTTAGCGGGACAAGCATAGAAATTAGTCCACTATGAGAGGCCACAACAAGATCACTTTTTAACCTGCATTAGTGATGTTTCTATACTGTGATGACAGTTTTACCACTCATCTTTCAAGAATTTTTGAAAAAGAAGGAAAGTTGGAGATTGGCCTATAATTAGCTAACACAGCTGGATCAAGTGACAAGTAATCGTTTTTATTACCGCTCCTTAAAGGCCTGCAGTACACGGCCCATTAATAGACTTATACTGATCATATTTAAGACTGAAGCAGTAGTTAATATAAGGATTTCCTTGAGCAGTCTTGTATGAATTGGGTCTAAAAGACACATTGATGGGTTGCAGGAAGTGTTTATTGATGTTATTCCAGAAAAACTAATAAGAGAGAAAGAGTAAATATCATTAGTACTGTTAGTAGCTTTACATAATGATATATTTGTGAGGATTATTGTGAGGGATTACAAAAGTCACTGACAAAAAGTCATTGACAGAAAAAAGTTTTTCATAAAATATCCAAGACGATATTTATTTTTACTTCTTCTCTGTCAGCCCAATTTTATATTTTTATATTTTTAGAATAATGATTTATCTCTATAGAAGCATTGATCTAAAACTTTACTGTTTGCAATTGAAACACGAAAGACACTTCATCTCATTGCCTCATCTGTAATGGCTTCAGGACTATCATCAGACTTATACTGCCAGGAGATGGTTATCACCGCCGGACATCCCTGTTCAAAACTTCAAATCCAGCTCACCCTCATCAGTGAACCAATCCCTAAAACAACAATAGGGGAGATAAAAACAGTGCTATATAAACCACAGCAGCTTGTCTTCCTCTTGAGCACAAAACCTGTGACCACTGCTTCCTGGGTTAGAGATTGCAGCCGGATTTCATCCAGGAAAGGACGGTTATTCTCTTAGCTAATCCCAGTTCTATGGATGTTGTGAGAAAAGCTTGACCAAAGAAAAACACTGGACTACCATGAAAAGAACTGAATAGAAAAGCGGCTGAAATTTTTGTATAGTATATGTGGGTTTGTGCAATTACCAGTTATTTGACGCATAAAGGAGAAGACGGTGGAAAAATGTTCTTCAGATGGCATTTAATAAGTGATTTGTAACGCTATAGCCTAGAGATTATGCTGTTTGTATACCACACAAGGCCATCCTATTTAATCTCATCAAACATAACAACCCATATCATGTCTTCTCTGCCTGGCACTCCTTAGAGATATACACAGCCTCATTTATCTGGTCTGGACTGGGTCCAAAATCTTCCAGCAAAACCTAAATTTGTGTAACAAGATCTGGACCTTGAGATGCACGCCTGCCACAGCAAATTGGCCTCATGTAGAGAGAAAAAAAGAGGAGAAGTAGGGGAGGGCTGCAAAGCTAGTGAAGATGTAAGCTAGCAGGGGGAGGTAATCTTAGATCCTACATGGCCTGGAGTAGCGTGCCCCCTGATGCTAAACATTTGGCAGTGGACCAAACTGTGAGGACAAACACCATGTCTTCTACAATTAGACACAGTTCTCTCAACATAGTAACATGGTGCTACTTCAAATGCGTCTTTTTTTTTTTCAGAATTGTTGGTGTTTAATTTGGGTTTGCCACTGGAAGTGGCACTGGCTTAGTACATACAGTCAGTGAGCTGTAAATCCAGTAGGTAGGTACAGTTAGGGTTTTTTGTGCATGATAGAAATTCTTGCATTTATCATTGTTACAGTTATTTGTTTTGGAGTTTGCAATGCAAAATAAAAATTGCTTGATTTCAGACTGAGAAAGATTCTGTCATTCAATGATGTTTAGGACTGACTGTTTGAAAATCAAATATTCTCTCATGGGAACACTTTCTGTAGTCTCTCTTTGTTCTGTTTCCCTTTTTCTGTCTGACAGCAGATGTGTGAGATAAATGTGTTCTGGTAGTGTGTTGCATGGCTGGTTGCAAATTTAATGTATATCCTTTTTAATCTGAAGTTTCTCTTGGTTTAGGTCCAAACTGTTTTCATTTCCCTGGTCAAGTTTTTCTTTCCGTAAAGGTGCAAATGAAATCACTTTTCTACCTGCCAAAATATTTACAGCTGCTTAAACAGCAATATACCACGCCAACTTTATGTCAGTATTTCCTTATTACACATTTGTTTAATAATAATGAGTTGTTAATTACTACCAACTTCCTCTCCTTGTCCAGAAGTGATTAGTGAGGTCCTTAATCAACTCATAGACAGAGAGAGTTTAAGACACGCTAAGAGAAATCCACCAAAACATTCATCTGCTTGGATCGTATTGAGATGCAGCTTTTCTGGGGGTGAATGAAGCACTAGAAGTACTATCACTGTGTACTTGAAACAGTGCATTTCGGGTAGCTACTGAGCTTATAGAGTGCAACACTGTGACACTAGCGATAGTTCTCCCATATGGTGAGGTTTACATAGTACAGTAAAAGCACTTTGGTTTATGTTAGTCAAACACTGTGGTCATGGTTAGAGGCTGATAAATACAGGCAAAGTCACTGTGAACATTCATACATTAGAAATCTCACCAAGCCACACATTAACTAACCTAGGCCAACTGGGCCAGAGGCTAAACATAACCATAAAACATAATAATTTCACTCAAGAGGGTATTATACAGCAAAATCGGATCTTTTAGCAGAAGGCAAATCCATTCTCAAATATAATAAGTAGCATTTTTAGGAAATTTAATCGGTGTGCATTTACCTCCCTTTAAAAAACACTGGCTCTCAGGAGTGGATCAAAAATTCAAAGAACTTTATCAACTAGTTTGTTCAACTTTCTTTCATTTGTTATTCTATATTTGTAGCTCTCCTTTTAGTATATAATATAGATTTCCTACACTATTTCCACTGTATATTTTTTATGCACAGGCCTTTTTTTGTGCTGAATACAAGGCCAGTTCGTGCCACGAGCTGGAGAAAATGAAGAAACCTCAGCTCAGTTTATGCAGCCAACACTGTAAAATTAACCCTTTCCATTCCTCAAACTGGCTTTCCTTTGACCATTTCTTGTTGAAGAGTTATTGCATATGCATCACCCTCCGTTGTGCCTCCTGAACACAATGGGTTAACACAGACACTTCCTGTGTTGGCAGCAGTCCCAGATAAAACATGCCTCTGCACGTAGACGTGCAGACGATGAAACATCTGTGTTGCAGAATTGACACATGCATACAACATTTTACAGTTCTGCGTGCGCACCCCCCACAAATCTTCTTTATTGTTTGCCTTTTATCATATTTTTAGATGAAAAGATAACAGTGTGTGATTCATGAGTTTATTTCAATTCAGATTTGGAAAAAGAAAAAGAAAGATACTTTATGTAGCAAACTGCCAAGTCATGTGAAAGACTCAAAACGCTCATCTAATGTCACTTATTAACAAGATTTAATGCTACTTTTAAAAAACCAGTGATTGCAGTTGCCCTAAATGTTTGCATTTTAGTTTGTTAAAGAATCAGCTCTTTTGTGAAGTACTTATTTCCACCTTCCAGTACTTCATTACTTTGTTACTTCATAAACATTTTTGCTTTCTTTATCTGTTGCAGGATAACAGGGTCATATAGAATGCACAGACAAAGTCCTGTTAAGTAGAAGTCAGAAAAACCCAAAGGTTTACTCATGTTGCTGGCGGTGATTAGTGAATTTTAAATTATCCCTTGCTGTCTTTGTTACTGAACAATCATAATCACATTTTGAGTACTGGGAAGCTATTCAAACAAATCAAATCAACCTGTGTGTCCTCTGTAGATAAAAATGAGCGTCTGATTTGATCTTAATTTAAGTTATATGCTCATTATAACATGGGAGTCCAGCTTTTTTCTTTTGTCAAGTGTATGACATTGGTGACATTAACACTGAGCTTTGAATAATCCATGAACTTTAATAATACAGGGGTATTTTCCCCCGTCCTCCCCCATGTCTTCCAATTTGTAAACGTGAAGAATACATTGCACTTTCTACAACAGAGACCTTTTGTTTATTTAAAGGTTGCTATGCCAGACAGGCGGTATGCAACACTAGAGCTGCGGTGCCCTGAAGCAGTCGCATTAATGAAAATCAAAACAATTGTGAGCAGCAGGAACAGCTGTCGTGCATACATGTTGGCGAAATGAAACTGAGAAAACTGAGAGGAGGTAGTCCCCCAGTCTCCATTGCAGTATTAATGTGAAGGAAATTTACACTACTACTTTTAGTTTCACTAGACTTTTCAACCCATCTCAGCTATATGTGCATAACTGTATCTCTCACTTGTTGCTTGTGTCTAGGTGCAGGGAGCTGGGTGTTTCTGCCCCAGGTGGAATTACTACCCTAACCATACCACTCGACTCGCTCATCTCCTGCTACAGGTGTGTTGTCTGATCTGGAAATCTATGGGAATCAGTTCTCTCTTTGTTCTGTTCCCCCATTATTTTCTGTCTTCCAGGAAAGGTACGCCTTACGATGCCAGTAAGGCATCTAGTGCAGATGTCACACCCCCATCCATCGACCCAGATCACGTCACTCACTAAACTGAAGATTCACTAAGATACAGAACTTCCGTTAATGACTTTATGCTACATCAGCACAACCACACAATGCTAAACCATGCTAAACCACACAAACTCAATTAAAACAATTAGTTATCCACAGTCCAGCTAGTGGTATAGCATGAGTTAGATTTATTTGAAAATACTTCATTTTCTTTGTTCCTCCATGCATCCTCTTGGGATTGCAGAGTAAGTTTCATGATGGGAATCCTTGAACTGGATCAGTGAGGTTTAAGACCTTCAGAGGAATAAAAGCTGTATCTTTTTATCAGACTTTTCCCCACAGATGACAGACAGTTACAGCAACACAGGAAACATTGTAGTGTTTTAACACGTACCAAGTCCGGGGTTCCCCAACATCTCAGGATGTTATATATGAACTTGCGGCATCACATCCTGCCTTCCTCTCACTGCTCTACCACATCACATTAAAGAGAACCTATGCACACACACACATATATATACAGACAAAACAGTACACAGTACACATACACTTGAAAATATTCCCACACTGTGGTGTTTCAGTTTTGTTTTCTTTGCCATTGTACTTCACCTACTTTCTAGGCTTTTTTTTAATCACTCATTGTTTGTAACTTAACCTCTTTAACCACCTTTGAAGTAGAATATTCTCTTATGTGAATAATGTAGACCATGCTTTATTCGGCATGTAAAAAAGTTAAAAGATTGCTTAGCATGTCTGCTCCTGAATGTCCTACATTGTAATAAAAGGATGACAGACCTTGTGAATATTAAAATGTCTTTCAAATGGGTACTGAAGAGCGAAAATGGAAATGTTAATGCAGAGAAAGAGAGACAGATCCGTTTTGCACTGTCCATGTCTGACTCAGTGCTCAGTGTGCAATAATGACAGAAGTAAAGCACACCACAGTGATCAGTTGGGTAAGCTCCTAGACCTCCAATACACCCCTCTTCACTCTAATTGACGACTGTAATTTGATGGCACTCGTAACAGAGTTAGAAAGCAATTAGCGTCATGGCCCATCGGCACAAACAGTGCAGAGAGGCCACCTGTGGGTCACTTTTTAATTTGGTGAGTGCTTAGTGCTTAGCGCAGGACTATGCCTTTGATATACTCCGTAGATGGTAAATCCTGTTAGTGCTAACTTCACAAACTACCCCACCAACCAATATCCATCTAATCCACTGGTTAGGAGCTCACCAAGCCACACAGCAAATTATTAGGGTGTCATCTGGCCTAGGATTAAAATCCAGACTCCTTCGCAGAAAAAAAAAAAGAGATGAAAAAGTGGAGACGAAAGGGAGGGGAGGGAAGAAGGACAAGGCAATGATGGGGGAGGGTGTTTAATTAAAGCGACTGATCCGTGCTGTTTGTTGAAGGACTAATTGTCTTTCCCCTGAGGAGGCTGTTTCCTCAAGGAGCCTCTCCAAATTATACTCTAGACGGTAAATCCTTCTTGGTGGTGAGGACTACAGCTCTAACTGGAAAGGAAAGAATAATTTAAGGAAATAAGTTTATTTCAAAACAGTAACAACATACAAGGAGATTTCCTTTGTTCCTTTTGTTCTATGTAAATACTGATGGTCCCGAGTGTCTGTGTTTGTTCTAATTAGGCCAACAGTGTTGATCTTGTCAGACACTGTGCTGTCCCTTTTTTGTTTTTTACCCTGGGGAGTGTGTTTAACATGTAGCCTGCAAGCAGGGTACTTGACCCAGAATGACCTTTAACCTCTAATTAAACCAGTTTGGGTTTTCCTCCCTAGCTGTTATCCTCTGGCCCAGATTTCTGACTTTCCTGCCTTTGACTGTAAACCTGCCTTTGAGCAAAACGCCACATGGTTCACCAGGACACAGTATAAGCTGTTTATGGCAGTCAGTACTCATTGTGTTTATGTGCATTGTAATGTGTTAATGAAAAATGCATTGTACCAGGTGTATAGTGGATAGAAAAAGAGAGTTTGGCATAGTCTGTTTCTCAGAAAGAACGTTCCCATCACATGTTTTTAGGGATCAGTGTTTTCTTGTTTACAAGACTTGACCCTGGTCTTGAGCAGGAGTCCAAATTATATTTTGTCTAATCTGGTCAGGTGGGGTTATGTTGCATTGCTGGATTTCAATATGACTAATTCCTTGATGGATCTAAACAGACTCCCTATTAGCGCTGATCAAGTGGTGCACCACTATCATCACATGTCGGTTTTCAGGTGGGACAGAGAGTGTGAACTGATGAGAATATGACATTTATTCCTACTCATTTTGACCACAGCTGCTCATTAATGAGTAGCACGTCATGCTGCTGCCAGTTTTAGTGTTCTTTAATTGGGTCTGTTTGGGTTTACTGCATTTTCAGATCTAATTATCCTCGTGTTCGACAGTCTTTGGGTACTATTTGGTTCAGGTCTGTTTTTTGAAAGCTAATTCAAGCACATCTGGTCCAGGGAAGTTCTTCATGAGCTTATTTGAGACTGTTCTAAAATGTATTTTTCAGAACTTGAAATATTAATAAAATTGGCACCACAGCTTTTACTTTAGAATCTATAACCCTTCATTTAACAATTCTGATCAACTTCAGTTAACAGAAATCATGATTCACACAAAAATTATGATCTATCGGAGAGGAAAAATCCTCTAACTGTGGAAAGTTACTGCTTTCTGTTTTTTTCTTTGTTTTACACAAAAATCTAACTATGTAACTGAACTCACATAATCACCAAATCAATGTATTGAAGCATGACTGACCTTTGCTTTTTTTGCTTTGCTTATTCAATTATCAGGAGGTAAGACTCTTACACTAGACGTAGGTGTTTCATTAGAAAAAAAAAATATTGCACAACCTTCAAAACATAATTATACATATGCTTTACATTCTCCATCAGTAGCTCAGCACTGATTGTGGGTTTTATGACTGAAGGTTAAATCATGGGTTTTTTGTTTGTTCTGTTTTTTAGAATATACATCCAACAGGTCCATAATAAATCACATGTTCAATTCCAGTATGGCTTCTGATTGGTGAAGAACACACTGTCACTAGGCAGTTTTAACCAGTTACATTTCTCAAAACTCCACCTACATAGACAAAGCCAAAGCTCTGGCCCCCACTTGACCAAACAAAAGAGGAGAAAAAGAAAAGAACTGAGAGATCCCACAGTGCTGGACAATGACACAGTGTAGACTGGACATGTGTGAAGTGTGGATGCTGTATCAGCTCTTTGTGCTACGACTGCTGAAAGCCTGAGTCACAGCAAAGTTCTCTGGGTTGATTTGTAACTGGTCATAGTAGAAAAATACTAGTTATTCTTTTCTAATAACAGGACTTGAGAGAAATATTCCAATAGACAGCACTATAATAAGTACTGGTAAAGACGTTTGAATGGCCCTTTTAAGCTAGTGCTGGATTACTGAAAATTCTTCATAATATAATATCAGAACACACTGTCCTCTTTTACATTTAGTTTCAAACGCCTGCAGACTAAATCAAGATACTCCACTGGGCATAAAATCACAATTGCATGCATATAAAATGTAGTGGTCTCTAATGCATCCGTTCTCCTGCAGTCTGGAGCTGAGGTTTGTCTATGAGGCCTGTGTGGACGCGTGAGTCTAACTGGCACTCTTGCAATATTTCCAGCCGGCGCTAATGTCTTTAACAGCCAACTGTGGTCTGAATGGGGTGCAACAGGAAACACATAGCTGTCATCAAAACACACTTTTCTGGTCAAGGGTCCTTACGATAAATAAAAACAGGTTTGATTCATGCACTGACTATATTTTCGTGATCCCAGATAAGCTTGCCAATTCACTGTCATAAACAGAGTGAATTTACAGTTCCTATTTTGCATTTTCTATGGAAGGGAGAAGGTTAAGTAAAATCCAATGGCAACATATTCTGCCTTGTACGAGAGTGAGCAGTGCTGTGTCTTCACTTCAACTGTGCATGGAGTGGGAGCAGCAGTCACAGATGGTGAACAAATGTTCTATTGAGGGAGTGTTGCACAAGAGTAGGTTCATGCGCAGCCTAGCAGTGAGCTTTGCTGCTGATGGTGTGAAAAGCAGCCACCAACAAACACGACTTCTTCCATTGATCTATGGTGCAATTTCACTCGAAGAGTGGGAATACATGTTTGCTTTATAGCATGTTCCCCTTTGTTTGTGTCTGAGCCCTTGCCAAATCATTTTACTCATTGATCAGTATTGATCAGAGTAGCTTAGATATGGCCTAATCAGTCTTAAAAATTCTGTAAGAGCTGTTGTAGATTGGTTTTACATGCCATGTATTATTATTTAAAATAAATCAGCATCCTGTGTTGTCGGTCTGTAAGATATAGGTTGTAATGTAGCACCACTGAGTTTGGTTTTAAGAGAAATAATATTAAGACAAAAAATATTAAGACATTTCTTCAGATTTATGTAGGGCTAAAGCTATTTCCATTACATCTGGAATATTTCATCTCACACTGAATAACAAACCAGATTTTGCCCACAAAATTGCAGAGCAGGCCATTAACACATAATTACTTGGTGTGAATAATGGCTGCATATATGAAATGCAAGCATTTGGACAGCATTAACTTTTTTCAGGTTTATGTACCTTAAAGAAACTGAGAAAATTAACAAAATGTGTCAGGAAAGGGAGGCTGAGTGTAAGTATGGACACAATATGGTATTTAAATGATCTGGAAATGTGTATTCTCTTTAAATTTACGTTTTACACTGTTTTATTGGAGGGGCAACCTAGCATAAAGTAAATCAAATATAATTTGTTCAGGCCTCATATCTTTTATCACTGACATTTGTATTTTCTGTCTTAAAAAAGTAAATAAATAAATATTACACCCAGTTTTGTTTTTCATGGTACACCTAGATACCAGTGTACAGATTTCTAGGGAAGATGTCCCACTTGCAGATATTTTTTAATAATTTTTTTTTAACACATCTGCTCTTTGGTGGAAAAGACAGACACACATACATGTTGCTCTATCTTTCTCTTTAGTGTTGAAAATGTTATATTTGATTCAAGTCACGTAGCATACTTGGCCAGGTCATAGTTTTCACTTATTTCTTCTTTAGAAAGCCTCTGTGTAATTTTGGCAGTATGCTTTAGATCGTTATCATGCTGGAATGTTGCTCTTCTGTCAGACCTTTGGAGAGTCGGACTCGTCTCATCAGCCAAAATATTGGAATTATCCACAAGCATTCGTGGTGCCATCAATAAATTTCATCTCCCAAACACCTTTTGCACTCCATATGCATCACCATATTGTCATACTGTCACATCCCTGCTTCACTTGCAAAACTACACATTCACTTCAGCAGAGTTTGCCAGGCACATGCCAAACATGCTGGACACCATGTGCATTCATCTTTGTGAAGTTTCAGAATGAGATTTCTCCAGTTCCTCCGAGAATTCCTTTTCTGTGAAGCCTTCATGCAGACACAAGGATAGACACATCCCATAGATCCAAACCAACATACTTCTATTGCTCACATGTCATTATATAATCATGTTCATGAAATTAACCTAATTAATCATGGGTCACCATCAAAGTTTCAACAAACGTGTACTTTCGTGGAATTCATTTTCTTCTTAAAAAAAAATAATTTTATTGTTTATAAAAGGAATTTTTACTTTTCAAATTATGAAATACTTGATTGGTAACATAGCCTTCAATTGTTTCACAATTGAATAGATTATGTTGCACAGGGCGGTAGTCTCTTTTTTGTGTAATGCATTTTCCAGGAGGACCCCTGATTTTGCAGTGACAAGACAGATGTGCATTGTGTTATGTATGTTGGTAAAACAAAAGGAAAACAAGGTCAAACAAATGTAGCGCTGTAGGGAAATCATAGATGAATTTGGAAACATTAATTGCTATTGGGCCTGACAGCAAACACACTACCAGGACTTGTTGTTATGGCCTTTACATTAATGTGAAAGCATGCAATGATTGAGGATTCTTCTAATGAATGAGTTAAGATTAATAACAAGATTGGACCAGGAGCAGAGGGGAAAGGCAGACAGGATAATGAGGGTTGCCCTTGTGTGTGAACAGTTATGCCATTGTCTCTGTGAGTAGGTGTTTTGGTCTGGATTGGTGGGCCCTGTGCTGTAATTGCGGCTTGGAATGTCAGTCTTGTTAGAGGATGTGCTTCGACTACTGGGTGTCATTGTCTGTGTGCAGTCCAATGACAGAGCTGTGGAGTCACAAACTACAATTTAGTTCATGACTTTTTATTAGCCAATTTAGTTCCTATGTCTCCATGGGAAGAGCATCTTGCACAGAAAGACATTTGACTAACTGCTTTGACAAGCCTGAATGTACAACAACAATGCCTAGCTTGAGTGTTAAGCATATTCTATGTAGTTTATATGCATAGTATAGACTGAATGTGTGTGTGTCTGTGAAAAGTACATGTGTGGTGGGTGGCAGAGTGCAGTAAGCATTAATACTGAATCCATACGCAGGTGCCACATTGGTTGCTAATTTACTGAAATAATGCATTAATGTGGCTGCCATATTGTTCTGAGGTAGGCCTCTTAATGCACGAATGCCTGTGGAAGGAGAGGTCAATTACAACTCATTACTTGGTGAGTTTTCTTTTCCATTTTTATTTATTATTTTACACCAGCAACCTTATCTGACATTTCTATAACATAAGGTTTTAAACTGCTTGTCACTGACTCTACAGTTTTAAAAAACTGATGGGATTAATCATTCATTTACAGTAGCTGTCTGTCCTGCCTGACTTTAAATGAAAGTTCCAAATTGGTAATTTTGTCTTCTCTTCGTAGCACTGTGGCCGATGAATATCGTCAAACTGTATCTTTTAGGAAAACTTGCGCAAAATACACAAAATAAATCCACCTGAAATTATTTGAATGTGTTATTAACTACAGTTCAGAGGCCGCTAGCTGTCACTAAAGGACATGTTAGTATCGTTAGCATTCAGAGAAATAGCTTACATAATTTAAAGTCACTTTAAACATTTACACATACTGTTGCATTGAAAAGTATTACTGATCAACTCACTCATTTCATCAGAACATGAAATCTCACAGAAATCTGGCATTTAGTCTTGTGGCAGTTGCAATACCTGATGAAGTTACATACCAAATTCAAACCTGTGACATTCTACTTTGAAGCTACCATTAAGGTACCAGCGTTCAGTACAAACAGCCTACAAATAATGGTGCTAAGTGTTTTGACCTCTACTGAGCATTAAGTCCTTAGCACCTCACTATAAGGTTGTCCTTTATTTAGGCATTCTTTTACTGAGTTGTTGTTGAGTATTTAGAAAAGTTATTCAAACCACTGCTAATAATGCTACTGCTGAGTATGATATACTCTAAAATTCCCTTCTTTCATCCTTTACTTTTCGTGGAGTACACTACAGTGGATCAATACATGGCCAGACTCCAAGCTGTTGGGGTAATAATCCTCACTTTCACCATGTTTTAGACAAAAACAAATGCTTAGCAATTATTCACTCTTTTGCAATAGCAATAATAATAAATGTACGACTTGTTTTTGTGTAAATTTTGGGTCAAACAGCCAAAAATGTAATGCATTTATTGGTATTCAGGATACTAAACAGCATTTGGTAATGATAAGCCTGTGACATGCATTTTAGTATGACACCTACAGATCCATAGATACTTGCATTTATGTGTGTGTGTGTGTGTGTGTGTGTGTGTGTGTGTGTGTGTGTGTGTGTGTGTGTGTGTGTGTTTTTGTGCGTGTGTGTCAGGATGCAAAGGGAATTTTGATGCTTTGACACACTAATCACCACATTGACTGAATTATCATCACGTGCTGATTGCAAGAAAGCAATGTGAACTTTTATCAGTTTAGCTGCCAAGAGATATAAATGTACGCATTGTGCAATGGTGATCTATCTCTCTATCTCGCTGTTTTTCTCTCGCTCGCTCGCTCTCTCTGCCTATCTCCCTCTGTGTCTCTGTGTCTGTCAGAAGAGCCCGGAGACTCATTGTTGCGCAGGAAATGCTCTCACGATACAGACTGCTAGCTTGTATACTCTAGATTTAACCCTATAATAGCAAGAGCGACATTTAACTAACCAGCTCCTGTTTGCCTAATGTTAAACCCTCATTCCAAAAACAAACTGGACAGACTACAACCAAATAGAGTTACCAAGAAAAACCTAGACAGAGGATGAAACTGAAAAAACAGGTGTTTTTTTCAAATTATATTTGTATTTTTGCTTTGGAAATAGAAGATATATTTCTTTTTTTTGTTTTTTTTTGTTCATGAGGTCTTTACGTTTACAGACACTGACAATCTCAGTGTCTGTAAACTGCTTCTGCTTCTGCCGCTCATAAAGACTGACAATTATTTACCTGCACGTCTCGTGTCTCTCACGTACAAATACAGTGGGGCACTAGTTGCCTTAGCTTAACAACATGTCTCCAGAGGAAGAGACTTTTACAGGCCAAACAGCCCTGTGAATATCTTATCGCCCCCCTCCTTACCTATGCCTCTTTTATATGAGTCCACACTCATCAATGTCCACACTAAAATCTCCATTAAAATGAATCATTAAAATAGAGTTTGCAAATGAACTAAAGCATATCTTTTGAAGAGTAGCAGGCCTTTGGCTCAGGATTGTTTAGCGCATTTTTTAGGCTCATTTAACAGTGATAGATTTATTTATCCAGAAGGTGCTTCTCTGATCTTTTTATCAGTCCTGTAGGCTGAGAATGGGCCTGACTTTCAGCCTGCCTCCTAAGCCTCGTCAGTATCTTCCCATTTCATTAGGAATCACTCAGCACTTCAGAGAAACATTCAATTACGCTCCAATGGTAATTAAATGTTCTTCAAATGAGTTCATTTAAATCATCGCCATTTGGGCTTCAGTTAGGTTTTTAATGCCATGCTCAACACAGAGCTCAAATGAACGTTAAGCGCCTCACCCAGTGGGAATATTTGAACGGCCATGCTCACAATCACAGTCAGATGACTTTTAACCAGCTTAGCAGCGTTAACAATTGAGAAGATATCATTACTAGGAAAAGATCAAGACTGCAGGATTTAAACATGCAACAACTCTGATAATATTGGTAACTCTCTAAAGCAGATGGTGTGTACTTGCAGGTCAGAAATGAGCCTCACAGTTTCAATGTCACAGTCAGTCTTATTGGAGAAGAGCAAGTGTGACATCGCCTGAAGTTGCTTTGCTCACCGTGTTAGATTATGTCTGATTTGACATGGGTAATAGAGGGGACAAAATTCATCCACTCACGTTTCATTGTGACGAAGGTTTCCACATTACAGGTTTGGAATGTATGACGATAAAAGGCTTAAATGTCATTGCAAATCCTGTGATTAGAAATGGCTGAAATCCAAGACCAGATTTTTAACATTATGGGACATTATGGAAAACGTTAAATATGACGAGGTAAAGCCCATAATGACACTTTGTACTCTTTCTTTGGCAATAGTCTTTTTATTTAGTTAATCAGACTATCCATTATGAAGGGCACAGCTTTAGTTTTACAATAGCTAATGCACCACTATAAAAGCTGTAAAGTGTTTTGCTCTTTTGTTTTTTTACTGATGCTACCTTTAGAGCAGAACATAAGTACTGAGTACACTCGTAGAGAATAAACTTTTAATTGTTCATATTGTGTGTTAAAAGGACCACCTCCTACCACAATGGACCAGCCCTGTACAGTCCAGCATAATAAATGCAATAATTATGTGTTTCTGATATAACTGTAAATCATTTAATGACCCTACAAGCGAGAGTTATTTTTAAAAGGGGATTCATCAATATTCTCCAGGGGTGTATAAAGAAAGGTCAGAAAATCTCTCATTAGGCTTGAGCATGCGCATGGGTGTGTGCCTCTCTTTGCATTTGTATATGTCTGCATGTAGTTGGGAATAAGTTTGTGCAATTGTTTCTGCTTTCATGTATTTATTTAGATAGAAGAAATGTCCTTATCACCAGTTCACAAATATGTAGACGTATTTCATCACTTCATCACACAAGACTGATAAAAAATGAAGATCCTGCTTTTCTAAACATTATAATATTATGTGCCATAGCCCTGAGGCCACATCATTTATTGCATATGAGAAGTATTAGATTTATGTACCAACATACAACACACTGGATTTGAGAACCCTTCTAAAAACTCTGTGGATCTTATCAAACTGTTGTTTGTCATAAGCAGACTGTTTATCTTCACTAAGTCAATAGTCTGTATTGGCATATTTGACAAATACTGTGTTGAACATAATAAAGAGATAGTCTCATTAGGTTCACTGTAATGACCATGTAGAAGGTGACAAATGAATGGAAAAACAACATAAATAAGGACATGTCCAAATGCTAAACTAAAGCTAAAGCCCTTGTATAGAGTCACATGGAAAGGTATAACATTAGGTGGTATTATATCATATTATTATTTACCACTGCCATGATGATCAACTCAACAAAAATGACAGGAGTAAAAAAAGGTATCATAAAAAAATTTAGCTTAAAAAAAAGCAAATACCGGTAATTATTGTTTTTTGATATTCATTGTGCATTTATTCATTTTTGCATTTGTGAAAATACACAGCAGGAGTTAGAGGCTGGATACTTTCCAGATGCTTCTGTACAACACAACAACTCCCCTGAACATTGCATGTTTGCAGCTTAAAATCTTGTAGCCTGGAAATTGAGAAATAGCTGCTTTATGGTAACGAACGTGCTATATCAGCACTGAACTGCTATATTGTATATTGTATGGAAAAACACCCCTTAATTGTTTGTAAAACAGCGAATGCAAACAATGAAGTAAACATATTTCATGTTCCATCCATCCATTCGCATCCGCTTATCCTTTTCAGGGTCGCAGGCGCTGGAGCCTGAAAAAAAGGGATTGGCCAGCTCTTGGATTTACGTAAGCATCTTGCGTGTATTTAACACAATTGCCTCATGCTTTAAAGTTAAGTGTAACTACATAGTGTAGAAACTACATGGTATGCAGAGAGGCTGTTCATATCATGTTCAAGTGAAGTAAGTCAATAATATATCAATGTTAAATCCGACACCGTTTCAGACTCGCGCTCTTTAGATCGTGGTTTCAGGAAGGCATCCATCTCAGTCAAGTCGAGCAGCCACCTCTACTTTTTTTAGTATACCAAAAAAAGTAAATTGGGTGGTTGTTACATTAAAAAAAGTCTAACTTGTAATTTGAACACAATAATTTCATGTTTCTATGAAATTTCTACGAAATTCAACAACTTAATTTGTTCTTGTTGACATGATACAATCTAGTAAGAGTGGTTAGTTGCTGAACTCATGAAATTCACAAGATCGCACAAGATTTCAAACTGCAGGAAAATCACTGGAGTTATAAGAGGCAGACAACTACACACGCACCACGTGCATGCTATTGCTATTTATTGTGTAATATTACAAAAAGAAAAAAATTCTGCATCAAATACAGGAAATCATAGCTTTCCTAAGGTCCTGTGTTCAAATCCACATTCTGGCTAGTTTGCAGGTATTCTGGTTTCCTCCCGCAGTTAAAAGTCATGCAGTTATTAGAGTTAGGGTTAACTGATGATTCTAAATTACCTGTGAATGTAAGTGTAAATGGTTGTTTGTTTCTATGTGATAGACTGGTCAGCTGTCCAAGGTGTACCCTGCCTTGTAACCTATCACTTCAGGGTTATTTCCCAGCCCTCCTGCAACCAGGATAAAGCTAGAAGGATGGTAGTTGTTGAAGACCCATTCAATTTTTATGGTAACCAGGATCTAGACTTTGTTGAAGATTATGTAATATGAAGACAGCATGTAGTATTTAAGTGACCAAGTAGTATTGGGGTAAAAGTTATTGAATAGTGTTAAAATAAAATGACAAAATTGTGAAGGATTAAAATATTCCAAGAGCTCAACTTACTTCATCTGAACATGTTTCAATCACGTTTAATGAACACAAAATGCACAGGTTTACTGAATATGAAAAAGTTGTGTTGATTTAACTCAGTTGTTTAAGTTTCTGCCAAAGCAAAACATTTGTGTGCAACCAATGTCCACTATTGAATCAAGTAAATCCAACATGGACTTTTTTTCAGTGTATCCCAGCTGTCATAGGGAAAGAGGCGGGGTACACCCTGGACAGGTCGCCAGTCTGTTGCAGGGCTAGCACACAGAGACAGACTGTCATTCACACCTATGGGCAATTTAGATTTTTCAATTAACCTATTCCCACAAAGTGCACATCGTTGGGAAAGCTATCCACCAGTTAATATATCATTTAATTGTGATACACATTAACCTTACACATGACAGTAAACCAATACATTATGTTCATGTGAATGTAATAATGGCTAATATGCAAACCACTCTGCCAACTCTTGTACAATATTGACTAGTCTTCTTCGATTACTTAGCATGGGGTGAAGAGAATAGCATACATTTACTGGGCACATAGTATTAATTAGCAACCATGTCACTGAACTTGACAAATATTCAGCTGGGGGGGAGGGAATGGAATATGAGAGATAAAACCTCAAAACTCATGTGTCATCCCAGGGTCGTGTGACACTAAGACAGTCTAGAAAACATGTGTGACTGTGCTGTTCACAGCACTGTAACACATTCACTGGTTTACTGCTGGTTTTTTGCCATGAAGCCAAAGAACTGATACTAACTTGTGTTCAGACACCAGAGTTCTCTGCTTACATAAAGCCCACTAGCTGTAGGCTACGAAATATTTTCCACCGGTGTCACAGTGGCTAACCAAACTCCACCTCAGACTACAACCCTGCTCTCCTCCTGACCTTATTTTGTCTTCTCTGTCCTCTATCACACCCTTCTCTGCCTCACCCTTCTTCTGACTAATGGATTAAAGTAATTGTGACATGGCTGTGCCCACATTCTGTTGGTAGGGTGAAAATTGATATTCCAGCTTTGTTGCTGTCACTAAACTGTTGATGAAACTGCATTGCAGCAGTGCAATACCAGCTCGTCTCGTTAGTAAAGATGTAAAGCATGGGTTGCCTTTCTGTCTTCTTCATTTTACAGTTAAAAGTAATGCTCAGAATGCTATGTTTTATTTGGTTTCTTGTTTTGTAAAGCCATACTAAACTTTTTTTTTAGCTAAATTGCCTGTATGGTTGCAGGCGCTATCGGCTTCCAGGTATTTGAGTGCCAACATGGATACAGTAACAGTCTCTGGTTAGCCCTGCCTGAAACTGAGGAACCCGCTTCCCACCACACACAAAGTCTAACAGATACAAAAGACAACTTACTGACCTCTGATCTTCCCGCTCAGTTGCCTCTAGAGCTAACCAGAATGAGAGAAGTTCAGACAGATAACAGCAAAAGACCAACCTAAAAGACAGTATTCATGTTAATGCTAAAATTCTCTTCTAAGGTTTAACAACTACTGACTATATACTTTGTAAAAAATAAGTGTCACCATAGACAAGGAGTCACACAACAGATGTGTGTAGAAGTAATGGAGAAGTAAATTTGAGTCTTTATCTTATCAAAGCCATTTTTAATATTCAGATCTAATCTGAGGTCAGAAAATCAAATTAGAACATGACCAACACCCTAGATTGATCATAAACCATTACAGACCGAAACTACAAATCATGTTGTTTTGTTTCTTGTTTGTTTCTTGTTTGGTTTTTAAACAGTACACTGTAAACAACTACACAGTGTTTAATGCATTACAATTGACGGTTTACATGATGCATTTTAGATTAGCAAATTTAACATAGTCAAAGCAAATGAATTGATAACATGTAAGTGGATCCATAATTCAGTGTTTAACACATTCACCTAACCTGTGAAAGATCCCCAGCTCAAGAGTGGGAAGGGACGCAAATCCCAGAGAGAGTAATGCCAGGAAGGGCAAAAATCCATGCCAAATCAAATATGTGGATTCATCCCTTGTGGCAACTCATGAAAATGTGTGTTAATTAAATAAAATGAGTGAAATAGGTGACACACAAAGTGAGTATATACACAAATAGCCTTCTTCAGTCGTGTCTCACGATTCTTAAGTTTGGAAAGCCAATGAACACATTGAACATTAATGACTACAGCATTCTAACAAGCTGCACTCTTCAGTTTCATGTGGCTGCTGTGGTTTCAAAAATCCTCCAGATTTTTTTTTCAAATTGCTGAAAAGCCTGAGCGAAAAAATGAGGTGACCTATTTAATGAGGCTGGATGGTTTCATATCTTTATAAGTCAACCTCGCGTTGCTGTTCCATCTCATCCCATGAACGTCTGTCTTTCCGGTTCGATAAGTTGTCTTCACAGCATATACTGATCTCTCTCCATGTAGATCTCTCACAGGTCTGCATCATCAATAACTTCAAAGGCACAAAAGCAGCTAAATTAGGTTCGCCACTTTCTTCTGTCATGACTAATGAGCTTACCCTTCGTTTGTATATTAGTCTCAGTCCGCTGTGGGCGCACCCCAGGGAACAGGCCGCTGCTGTGCCTTCCTGTGAACAGGTAAGCCCAAACAGATGACAAGGCAACAGAATGGAAATACAAACAATAGGGTTTTGTTTGAATTTTATTTGAGCCATATGTAGCGTTCAATTACCATACAAATGGATACATCCACTTACCCTTTAATAAAACATTCAGTAACAGTAATGATGATGTTTTTACACAAAACACAGCCTTATAAAAAAACTTTTATTCTGCATTTATTCTAATTTATTCAACATGTAATAAAATATTTGAAAGTCTGTTGTTTTACCAAATTAATAATATATAACTAGTATTTCTCCCATTTAAAGATTAGAAAATCAGAATCAGAATACTCAAATAACCCCCATAATGTTATGTCAACAAAACATAAAGACATAACCTGAACTATAGTTTTGGGCAGCCATAGGCCAAGTGTTGAACTCCCTGTGGTTGTAACATATCTGGTTTATTGTCAAGATCATCTTCCACATGACTGAGTTGAACTATCATTAAATAGGACGCATACAAAAATCTAAAAATATACATCATTGCAAAGATGAGATCATACGCTTGGCGAGAGAGTGGGAAACAGGCTATGATTATAGGCTTTTGTCACAGGAAAGAAATGGTTATTTGTCAGCACCATGTCAAAATAGGCCACAAAAGAAATCAACACTCTTGTGGCCAGTAAGACAGGGCCAGTGTGGCTTACATCACTATTTTCCCTAACAAACTTATTTATTTTTGTTTTAAGTGAGCTGCTATTAGTCATTAGTTAATTGCATTTTGCCTATACATTAATGGGAGACTTCAACAATACACTGTATACAAACTGTATACAAACCTTACTATTTATTCTGATTTTTAAAAGTCATGCTGTGTCCACTGGGGTAAAGAAACTATAACCACCTAACTAGACAGGACTTACAGTGGAAGCTGGATTACCAAGACTGACTCATGTTAGTGTTGTACACAAGTCAATTAAATGCAGGAGACCTCTGAACTGAGATAAAGAGCAATGTACTCAGATAAAGTGAGTTTTATGGCTTCCACAGAATATCAGTTTGCACTGAGCAGCGGGTTCACTCGCATCCACTTCCTCTGATATGACTTCTTCCATAAAACACAAAATTGACTTTGTTATGTAAGATGTTTGAAATTCAGTCGGGGTACCGTGTCTTTTTCCTACTGAAGTGAAGAAAACAACGACACTCGGACCGTGTACATGTGTTTGTGTTTTGCAAACAGTATATGTTTCATTCAACTTTCAACTCTTCGAAGATTGTGTGGACTGGATGGGGAGGGGAATCCCTTTCACTAGCGTGCCCAAAAGGTGGCAGTGTTGAGTTTTACAATGGTGTGCGAAAACATGACAACCTCTTCAATCCGCCTTTCATATTTTTTTTTCCTTTTTTTGTCAAGTTACCGCGCAGCTTCTTACATGCCACTTTTGTTTTATATTTAGTTGATAAAACATAGTTTCTAGGTTTTAATTGTGCTGTACATTCAGACAAATAACAGACATTGCCATTAGGAAGTGGACGGGTTTTGTTCAGGTAATGTTCGCAAGATTAAGACTTATGTCTTAAAATGTATAACCAGTTTATGCTACAGGGTTACGCGAACTATATAAGGTCTGTTTTATGATTGCTTTATCTCTTTTTTCTATATGTCAAGCATTACAACTCCGTTTTGTAATTAATTTAGAGCATGCTCTGTTTCGTTCCACTTACAACTCATACTTCGAAAAATTAAAGTAATAAATAAATAAATGAATAAATAAAATGAAATCGAAATTACGATAAAAAGAACAAAAGGATCTATGCTCCGACTGACAGTCAGCTGGTGTCCATTGACGGTAGATAAAAGTTTTGTTTCTCTGGGCTACTAATATGTTAATTAGCTGTTAGAGTGTGCGACCCTATTGGCTCGTCGTCCGAGTCAATTTCCCATTTCCAGCCTGACGTCAGAGCGGCTACAATGCTTAAACTCATCTGCTGTGTGATCCCACTAAAAAATCGCCCCACCAGACAGCGGGTTAGAACGTGCAAGTGAGCTTTTACTCCCTGACTTTCGGTGTGTTTCCCTCTCCGCGTGCGCAATGTATTCATGAAGACCCCGTAAAGTGTTAAATGTTTGAAATCCAAAACCGCCGAATTTCACATGCTGAAAAAGGACTCCGCTACTCGTACGCGCGGCACTGGTGTGTCAGTGCAATAGACTCTGCAAAGAAACTCTACTCACACACGCCTGCAAAAAGGACGCCGAAAACCTAATTTTTTTTTCAGTTTCAAGACAAACGCGTAAAAATCAAACTGGCTCACGTTCTTCCCAACCAACCCAGTTTGACAGCTGCTCTTCACCCCGTTTGGAGGACTGTCAGCAGCAAGAGGATGGCATCAGAGCTGGCAATGAGCAACTCCGACCTGCCCACCAGTCCCCTGGCCATGGAATATGTTAATGACTTCGATCTGATGAAGTTTGAAGTGAAAAAGGAGCCGGTGGAGCCCGATCGCAACATCAGCCAGTGCAGTCGCCTTATCGCCGGGGGATCCTTGTCTTCCACCCCGATGAGCACGCCTTGCAGCTCGGTGCCCCCTTCCCCAAGCTTCTCGGCGCCCAGTCCGGGCTCGGGGAGTGAGCAGAAGACACACATTGAGGATTTCTACTGGATGTCCGGTTATCAACAGCAGCTGAATCCAGAGGCGCTGGGCTTCAGCCCCGAAGACGCGGTCGAGGCGCTGATCAACAGCAGTCATCAGCTCCAGTCTTTCGATGGCTATGCCAGGGGCCAGCAGTTTGCTGGTGCAGCCGGAGGAGGAAGCACCATGGCCGGGGAAGAGATGGGGTCCGCCGCGGCGGTGGTGTCGGCAGTAATTGCTGCGGCAGCCGCTCAGAACGGAGCGCAACACCACCACCACCACCATCACCACCACAGCAGCAGCCACCACCAGGCACCGGGCGTCCAGTCCAACGGCACTTCTGGGACAAATCACCCACACATGCGCTTGGAGGAGCGTTTCTCAGACGAGCAGCTGGTGACCATGTCAGTGCGGGAGCTCAACCGGCAGCTACGGGGGGTCAGCAAAGAAGAGGTGATCAGATTGAAACAGAAGAGGAGGACCCTAAAGAACAGAGGCTACGCTCAGTCCTGCCGGTTCAAGCGAGTTCAGCAGCGGCACGTCCTGGAGGGAGAGAAGACACAACTCCTGCAGCAAGTCGAGCACCTAAAGCAAGAGATCTCCAGGCTGGTCCGGGAGAGGGACGCGTACAAAGAAAAGTATGAGAAGCTCATCAGCAACGGCTTCAGAGAAAACGGATCCAGCAGTGACAACAACCCTTCATCTCCGGAGTTTTTCATGTGAGTTTCGACATTATCGCGAAATAAAACTATATCAGATGAATAACTCACCCCGCGTAAAAAGTTTTCATTCTGAAACTTTTTTTTTTATTATTTACTTGACGCAAATCCCACTATATGCCTAGATGAAGAACTAATTTATCAACTTTTTGATTTTTTTTTATTACATTTTTTTTTTTTTTGAAAATAAGTTCCCTCCATTCTACCACTGCTGTAGATTTGGAGGGCTTTGTTATCCGCATTTTTTTTTAATCTAGAAGAGGCGTATTGAGAAAACTTTCTACTTTTTGCTATCATACTCAGTATATTACACATAGTTTGTCTGTCAAGATTTTTTTTCATCTCTGTTCATTAGATTTGCAGTGTTTGATATTTGAAAGTTGATCCAACTTTATGCCGCAGTATACCAAGTGTGCATGCAAGCACTAAGTATACTCCTTTGAAGTT
This sequence comes from Aulonocara sp. 'chitande type north' Nkhata Bay, assembly GCF_057382095.1. NCBI lineage: Eukaryota > Metazoa > Chordata > Actinopteri > Cichliformes > Cichlidae > Aulonocara > Aulonocara sp. 'chitande type north' Nkhata Bay. The sequence goes on from NC_141344.1 coordinate 17,244,410, forward strand.
CATCAACTTGGCCCTTTTTCATCATTTTAGTTTTGATTCAGTGTACAGATTCTTATCAAAAGTGCATCCATCGACAGTATGTTTTTTCCTTTTTTTCTTTCTTTCTCCTTTTTTTATTTTTTATTTTTTTTGTCTGCCAAACTTGGAGGATTGCAAGCCTGCCGTTTGACGCCACCTCATCTCATGCGTTTGCTTGTTATTGTGTGGAGCAACAAAAGACTGTATCCATTACAAACTCTTCATTGTTTTAAAGAGATGTGTTATTGAACTGCCCTGCATGCTGGACATGTATGGTTTTTCTTTCTATGCTTGAAGATGTCCTATTTTGTCGGATGACTCCAGCATGGCACTCATACTTCATTTAGGCCTCCTCACTTTTTTGGGACAGAGACAAAAAAGTGACAGGACTTCCCACCCCCTGTAGTGGTGCATTTCAGCTGTGTTGAAGTGCACCACCATCGGCTGTCATAAGACTGCAGTGAATGCGCTGGCATTCCTGGTGGAAGTTTGTCGGCGGGGACCCTGGTGCGAGGGGAAAAAGAAAAGACTTCAGTATGAAGGAAATTACCAGTCAATTTCCTGGAAGTTTAGTCTGTTGCTAAGCCTATGTTGTTATTTAAATATATTCCATTGTGCATTTGTCATCATTTGAATAATTTTTAAAGCGTAATTTAAAGACAAAGTTTTATAATCTATGATGCAAAAGATATCATGTGCTACAGCTTATGTCATATAGATTTCTAGGATAATTAATAATAAGATTGCTGCCCAAAACTATTTTTAACACTGATTAAGAGAAATTGGCTCGGCTCCAATTTATACAGTGAGCAGTATTGTGCAGTGCATAAAACAGCGCTTTTGCAGCATGTGCTATAAACCGAAGTGTGAGAGATCTGGTGTCCGACACACATTTTATTATTATATTTTAAATAACTATATTAAGAAAAAGTATATTTGGAGAAGACAATTCTCACAAGTCTAAGTAAATTACTGTGCTTTTGAAAATGTGTTTCTTGATTGAACTGACTTATTCTGAACAGAAATGCACTAAAAAAATGTCATGTGGAAAATTAGCTTTCCATCTCCCAAGAAGATAGATCTGACATTCGTTTACGACTTAGTCGTATCATTTGGAGATATTAGCATCAGTTCAGGGTATACTGTTGTTTTCTCTTAAATAAACGTAAACATTTGCAAAGCAATAAGTAATTATTCTAATCTATAATGTCCGGACATTATTAGATCGTCAGGGAGTGTCACCCTGCATGTATAAAAGGGGGGAGTACCATTCGCCAATAAATTTTGAAAATATGTTAATTAATCTTTCATCTTACATATAGTATATATATACATATATATATATATATTTTGCTGTGCAAAATTATTTCATTCACTAACCATATGTGATGTTCATATGTGCTCGTTTCTCATTTCATACAATTAAATGATATGCAATAAATGTATGTAATTGTCTTCAATAAGTTTCTCACTTTTCTTTTGAGTTGTCCTGAGACTCTTTGTTGTTTGTGAGTGAAACACACAGAAATGAAACTAGAAAACATGTCATCTCCATATTACTGCCCCACATTTTAACACTGCTTATAGGGGTCTTGTTACCCTCTTTTTAAGGCGTTTCTGCCAGAATTAATTTAGTAAGAGCTTCTTACACCATTTTGGAAGAATCAGAAACAGGAATGAATTGAACATTTAAGGAAAGCAATTCAGGCTGGCAGTGTAAAAAAAAACAGTAAAATGTAGAGATGCAAGTCCATTGTTGCAGTAACTTAATGAAGCCTAATAATAATAACAATAACTCACAGTGGCGTGCAGCTAATTAAACATTTCTGCTTTGACAGTCTGTTGAATGATAGAGACGCATGTTTCTTCACAATCCATGAATTAACACCAAATAAAAATATATGTATTTATTATTTCCTATGATGATGATCCTAAAAAGGAGAAACAGACCTTACCTGCTGACATTTTTCATTTAAAGTCCAACGTGATTCTATCATTATAATCAAAAAAATAAGTGTTAGAAATATTGTGTTTGCATCTCAGTTCATGAACTTCATCCTCATTTTTATTTGCAGAAGTCCAATTTGATTTTATGTCTGATAAATCATGTTAACATTATTATGAACAGTCTGGTCATGTGTGAGCCTTTCTATTTGTGCATATGTGTGTGCTTGTCTTAAGTGCTGCTTCATGTGGGAGTATGCAAGCGTGTATTTGGACTTAGGTGTAAATCTGAATGTGTGTGTGTGTGTGTGTTTCCTTGAGTGGCAGTATGTAATAATGACAACACTGTGAGTTTCTTGTGGCTGTGCATGATGCATGCTCCATATTTGTACCCTTCACTTACCCTTTTTACACATTCTTTGCTTACTTATCTGTTGTGCCCGCTTACCGTGTTTCTCGGACACTCTGCACTTACAGTCATTAGCATGTCATCGTTTGGCTTTCTCAGTTTCATCCAGCTCTTTCCTTTTTGTCAGTGGGTCTGGACGTTGGCCTGAAGCAAACATGCTGTGGGAGACGGGGCGCACGGAGGGCACAGCCATGTCAGGCATGTGAGGGGGCGCTGGAGAAGGTGCCAATTTATGTCAGCCACTGTGGTTAGCAGAAGAGTCTCTGCTCTGCTGTACCCAATCTTGCATTGCATTTGGTGTTTTTACATCATATGCTGATTTTCTTTTTAACATAACTTTTGGACTGCACTTGGACACGAACTAAACTTGCCACTTTCCAGAAAGACAAGAGGAAAAGTTCTTTGCTGAGTTCACAAGGAATAGGCTTGTGGGGCATTCGGAACAATTTGTTTGTTGAAACAGGAAGACCAACGTGCCAAAATACACTTTGAGGAAACGCTACAGTTTCTGAAGACAGATTCAATCTGGATTTGTCTTCTGTTTTGCAGTTTAGCCACAGATTATCAGTGTCCAACGGATACAGACAAAAAAACGCCTTTCATAAAAATGAACCGCACTGTCAGTGTGTTAAAGCAGTAAGTGCTCAACCGTTCGTAGTCTTTGCCATTATAAATTTCATACTTGTTAAATTTGCAAAAAAGCAAGCTTCTGCGCCATCTGCCAATGATGATGTGCTACACAGCTCATCAAAAAGGAGAGAGAGGGAGAGGGAGAAAGACAGTTTTAACCCAAGATCTGAGGTGTGCACTGCTGCTGTGGTGGCTGATTTGCCCAGAGTGAGGGGAGAAGCTGAGACAATAGTCAGGCTTGGGCTGAATTAAATGATTTTGCTGATGATTAATAGTGGTGTGGGCCAGTGGCTCCTGCGATGTAAAGATGATAAATTGTGAGTGTAGCTCTGTGCAGCTGTGCCAGTGTTGGGTCTTAGCATGTACACACCATGCAATTTACAGCCAAGCCGTTCTCCTTCTTCCTCAATTTATCTAATTACATCTAAAGCAGTAGTACCGTTATAGTCTGATATGTCACATTAACCACAACAATGTATGAAATTACTTTAGAGAGGATAATCATTTGCTTTTCCCCTCATTTAAAAGACATGTTTTTGTATTTGCCATTTCAAAGAGGAAATAATTTCCTCTTTGCTTAAGAGTCTCTTCTTTTCTGCCTCTCTTTAAACCATGCTTTCAGTGCAGTGGGTTTTTTGATGTGTTTTGAGTGGCATGTAAAAAATGAACATTTGTTTTTTGCTAGGGGCTTCTTTATAAGACTCTTAAACTTATTTAGTTTGATTGTTTCCTCATTGGAACAGATCATTTAGACCTCTAATGTCCATCCACTAAAACACAGTCACCGCACGCATACTAAACATGAAAACACACTCACCAACTTACAATACGAAAACAAAAGAATAGATTTGCTCCATTCTTTTGTTTCAGACCATAGTGTTACTTGTGCTTCTCTGTGTGTGTGACTCAAACAGTCGAGTCCCCGAGCTAAATGGCATTTTTTGCGAAGACAGATCTAATTTGTAAAAAGATGTTTCCTCTTATATCTGTGGTGCCCGTACGCAGCGGTTATGTAAGTGATAAAATGATCGATCTTCCAGCGAGACACTCATGTGGAACGCTGGCGCTATGCAGGTTGACAGCATAAGATGCAGCACAATGTTCAGTTAAGTACCAGTACGCCAGTCGACACAACCAAAAATAAGAGCCGGTTGGGGGTTTGAATTCTTACAGGCTTTAGAAAGTGCCAGAGGAACAATTGGAGCAAATCTTTTTGTCTTGCTGTTTCGCACGGTATGTCATGTATGTGTTTGTAGGTGTAGATGCATGAATCCGTGTGTGTGCATGCATGTGTATTTCTCTTGTTGTGTTTTTTGTCAAAGAGGATGAGCAGAGGTCAAAAGTTACAGCGCACAAGGCTGCTCTCAAAGTCATTAGAGTAATCCCTGCCCTGGGGAACTCATGCTCATTTCCTCTGCCCAGAACCCAATGAATGAGATGTACACACACATCCGACATAGGATAGTATCCAGTAAATTCAGCACAACTCCCTGCTATATATATTTTTTAATTATTAACATCCTATATTTCACTCCTGTCTTTACATTTTTTGAATCGCAAGAAAACAAATAATATATTTTTGACTGTGAAAAGATTATATAATAATACTATACTATAATAGCACACATACAAAAGGAGTTTAAATACAGGGTGCAGGAAAAGTGTCTATTAAATATGCTGTGAAGGGCAGTGGCACTTGGCTTAAGCTGGCCAGGTTTATTTTCACGCTGCCATTCATTCTGATTATTTTCATGTATTCATTTATTTATTTATTTACTCTGAGTCTGGTAGTATTTGTGGCACACATGGTGAACATTTAATCTTGTTCTCACACCCACTTCATTCAACCATTTCATTGTGGGTGTTGCAAAACAAAGCAGCCAGTCGTACATGGGGTAAATTCATTGTTCCTGTCTTAAATATCAACTGACTCAGAGTGGGTGTGTTAAGCTGTGGCTTTCTGTCACATTTTACACAACTGGGGTTAATAAAGACTCACAAAATATCAAAAGTGCCAAGTTTCAACTGTGTTTTTTGAAAACATATTTTTCTAATCTGTCTTAGTGTGATGAGAAATCCTAAATAAATGGAATAAGATCTTTCTTTTTTTTTCTTTGCATTTTCACATTTGTTCGTCCTACCTTTGCATGGAATTTGCTTCTGTTTTTCATTTTTACTATTTTCATTTTCAACAGTTAGAAAATGTTTTATATGAGTTTGGTTGTGGATAAAAACCACTGTCGACAGAAGATTGGAGAGAGGATGTGCAGCAGCAGTGGCAGTCATGTGTCTCAACACAACCAGGTGGCAGCCACATCTGTGAATGGTCTGTCTAAGTAGAGAAACAAAAAAGGAACATTATTCTCACATTCATAGTGTAGAAGAGAGGAATAGTACAATCGTATAAGAGAGGAATGGTGCAATAGTGCAGTTCACTGGGAATAAATAAATGCCAAGCATCAATACTTACACTTTACACTTTGCTGTCGATGATGTCTGTACATTTCTTTCTTTCTTTTGTGGCAGAAAGCTTGCTTCAAATAGACATTAAGCTGATACATGTGGTGTCATTAGAGAGTCGTCCTTGAAAGACTGGCTGCAGGTTATGTTGGTAATGAGGTGGTAGGGATTTGCTGGAGTAATTTTATATGTCTGTAAATGGACCCAAACCAAGAGCCTGTGACTTAAATAAATGCAGCAGCGCTAAAGCAAGAGGTAACGGAGTAAAAGAAAAAGTGAGACACACAGTCCTTCAAACGGGCATATGTTTGTGAAATTTCTCCCACTAAAAATCTAGCTACATGAGTGAAATCCCTCTGTGCTCCACAAATGTTTTTGTTTTCTACACATTTAAGTCCATTCCTTTGGTTCCTCAGGTGTAACTTTTAAAGCAGATCAGTATGAAATAGGGAGCTGCATGCAGAGCGATACACATGGAGCATAGATGTAAGTGCAATTTTGTTGTTTAGGTAAGTCCAAGTCATATCTCAGCATATGTATTTTTACACTTTCAGTACTTTCACCTTGAATGACAGGTGAAATAAAGCAAACCTAAGACATGAAAAAGATAATATCCTGCTATATCTAACAGGTGATATGATTTGTCAGCTGATTGGCTGCTGATCACAGTTTAGCACCATTAGGAGCCTTTTGGGGTTTTTTGTTTTTTTCTTAACATCTGTCATCACAACAGCTGCCTCACTGCTTTTGTGCCAGTTCTATGTGGCATTTATTTGAAAATCCAGTGATTTAAAATTTCTCTCACAGTAGCGTACAGGCAAATTACTTCCACCGCTGTTATTTTCCAGGAACTTTAAATCGGCCCGGCTTGGAATCTGCAAAGGGAGCTAAGAGCTGAGCTAATGTTTTTACTTGTGCTGCAACATTTATAGGGGATATGAACTGTATTTGGACCCGCCTAAAGAAACATGCCCACTTTTGTATGTTTTGCCAGGGTACTTCTGAAAGTTTCAGTCACAAGGTAGCAAGGAAACAAGACTTTATCCCTCTCTTTTTTATTTGCCACGATTCCTCCCCTGTTAGAACAATTCATTATTCAACTGAATGAGATGAACAGAAATAAATGCCTCTACAAAAAAAAAAGAAAAAAAATCTATTTTGCCTTGTCTGTGTGATGGCACGCCGTACGTACGCTTAGATATTTTAGTTTTGTCTCTTGTGTTTTGATGCATGGGTTCCGCCTGTAGAATCTATTTGCATGTAAATTTTTACAATTCCCCCAGCATCAAACATTTACTATGATACATGTAGTGTATTTCACCAAAGAGACAAGGTGAGAGTGAATCTTGCTCAGAATGAGTCTGCTTGTTTCTTTGTGATTGTTTGTGTGGGCCTTCTTGTGTGTATCCGTGTCTGATGCAGACAGAAGGGAAGAGGGTGAAAAGGTGACACCAAGCATATTTACGCTGATATTAATTTATCTGATCTGTTTGTCCAATCTTTTCTGCTTCTTCAGGTCATCAAGAAAATTTCTCCATCTGTGATTTCAAGCACCATCCCTCCGTGCCCTTGAGGATTCTTGAGGTAAATGTCTGATAACTTTGGCCTTTTTTTTTTTACATTTTCTGCTTAATAATAGTGAGCAATATCAGATTTGTTGAGTTTACAAAATATTCCTTCTTTAGAAAAATACCACAGCTTTGCACATGCTACCAAACATAGCTGTGTTATACAAGTATTATTTGTGGTATGCATTTTTCATTTATAGCACTACACAATTAAATCCATATTAACTATTCATTAATATCAGGCAGTCATATTAAACGGAGAAAATAGTCACCACATATGCTACTGAATGTTTTAAAACATAATGCATGTCTGTAAGCTTTTTATAATGGATACATAATGCATTGTATATGCTAAAGAGCACACACCTTCTTAATGTTGGCAATATCTCTCTACATCTATCTCCCTGATGCAATAACGTTCCTTGATATCGTATCCATTATCATACCTTATTTTATCCATGGAGAAGAAAAATCACACGACACATGAAGTTTTGAGTCATCCCCGATCAGGACAACCGGCAGATTAGAGCCACTCATTCAAATGCAAATTATATGTTCGTGTTTTGCACCAGTGACAAAGAGTGAAAAATAAGATTTGAATCTTGATATCAATTTGCAGAGACAAAGGGCAACCTGGGAGAATGTATATTGCAAACCCAAATGTTCCTGTAATGGTTTCACTGATTGTTCCAAAGCAAACAGCTGCAATGTGCTTCATCATGACACATAAGAATGAAAGAGCACTTGCATTCTAACTTTTTCCACCAACGTAAAGAAGAATATACTGTAAGTGTGTGCGTGTGTGCTTGTGTACATGTATTTGTATCTGCTGTTATTTACTTGATTGTCTCTAAGTGGGGAGCGGGATCAGTAGCTGGCCTTTCGCCAGATCCACTTAACTTCAGGAGGGGAAGCAGGACAAAAGCCATCAGGGAAGACAAGGACAAATCATCTTTAGATGAAGTGTTTTAAGTGCTCTGATTCTCCTCCCACGTCATCACTGTGAATTAGGTGCCCTCTGCTCACTGCTAAGGGGTGTCGAATATAAACAATGCCATGGGAACGGATGTTAAACGAATTAAAGTGGAAAACCATGAGGGTGTCTATCTTACGCGGCCTCGTAAATCTCGGTTCTCCTGCCATGCGCTATGCTGATGTTGTGCTCTGACAACCTGCCAGCTGAACTTAGAGGTGCTGCGTGCGGTGTGGTCTGGTCGATCCCATTCTTAGCAGTTTCAACCATGGCAGACATTCCAGGCAGAGCCATGTCTTTGTTTTATGCAAATCCATGCATATGAAGAATGGGGGGGGGGTGATGAGCAGTCTGGCCACGTAGCTCCAGGAGGACAAGCTGAGTGATGGAGACGGAGAGCCAGGTCTTGGTGTCCTTGCCTGGGGAAACAGTGTCCTGACTCGAGCCTGGACTGCCACCAGGACACTATGTCACTGCGCCTCTACCTAACTAATCCTAGAAGAAAAAGATTTTCCCAGGCACAAATGTATTTACGCCACAAGATGCAGAGCTGGTATGAAGATACTGTAAATAGAGGTTAACATTGGTATAAAACTACCTGCCAGTGTGCTTTTCCTGTGTGTTGTAAAGGTAGGCACAGCTCAGGGGATTGCCATGCAAAGAGACACTGGAGTTGAGAGCCCAGTAGGGAGCTGAAGGACCCAGAATATGCTGACAAAGATAAAATGCCAGGTGTGTGTATATGCAGTGTAAGAGGCTGTGAGAAAGTGCAAATATAGATTGGGGGGGAAAGGTCTGTGTGTGTGTGTGTGTGTGTGTGTGTGTGTGTGTGTGTGTGTGTGTGTGTGTGTGTGTGTGTGTGTGTGTGAGTGTTTGTGCTCACATAAAGATACAGCATACAGTCATGTGACCATTGTATGACAACGTGGTTTGGGTGAAACCTACTGAAGCAGCATCACCCACATACCACAGCTCATCGCACTGTTCAATTTCCCATCTTATCAAGTGTCTTTCGTTTCTTCACATCTGTGTTTTTCCTCTGTGCAGTAAATTATGTTGTTTTTAAACTTCCCAAAACATCTTCTCTTGCCCACCCCTTCTTAGAGTTGCTTGTTAACGGTAATGGTTAGTAGGAGGCGAATCCGTCACAGTGTGCTCTATTTCTGGGTGCCAGGATGTTGGTCTCAGTCGTTGAGGGCAGATGAAATCGATCCAGATTAACCTGTCATGTGGGGGAGAAAATGAATGGGACAGAGGGGTGCAGAGGCCATGGAGAGAAGGGGGGCAGTGTGAAGTATAAAAACAACCTCCTCCATATGGGTCAAAAGTTGTGGGATGATTTATTCAAGACTGGGTGCTATCCCACCTTCCCCCCCTTCTATCTGCTCCACCTGCCTCTTGGAAAGGAGTGAGAAACTGGAGACTGTTCAGGAGGAGGTGACTATATTTAGCCTTGGTGACCAAAGACACTGTGGTCTAACTTTAAAGTTAAAAATACATATATCCATGTACAGTGAGATGGACACAGTTTGCGTCATCACAAGGCACCTATCACAAATTTGTCAGCTTGAAGTGACTCGTGAAGAACGAGTGCAAAGCAATGTGCAGCTTCCAATGGATGCCTTTTCATTAAAAGACTGTATGAGATTGAACTAAGTTTTAGTACCCCTGATTAAATTCATGCTATTAAAAGTTATCATGAAACAAAGATTTTACTTGTAATTGTGAAAATTATGTATCCTAAGAAAAATATGTGTGTGTGTGTGTGTGTTTGAGGGGGGGGGGGGGGGGGGGGGCAAACAAATAAGCAAAAACAGAAGAAAAAGAATTGAGATTTATAGTTTCATTTGACTGTGAAGTGCTACTAGATTTAGCCTGTGTTTGGGCAGAGCTCCACTTTGCTAATTATTTTCCTGTGGCAGAGTTCTCAGCATGGCGCTCCTTTCTCACTCTGAGAAGAGAGACTCACTGGTAAGTGCTTAGTCAGCCCTACTCTGGGTGTGAGATACTGTTGAGTCTCTAGTGGACTGTAGGGAGGCAGAGCAGCGTGGGACCAAAGCCATGACAAGTTGAAGGCTTTAAAGTGAGGGCGGGCCCATCATCACCCATCAGTGAAAGGAAGAGAGATAATATATGAAAGTTGGGGACACTGAAAAAGAGTTCTGTTTAGTATACTCCTTATTCTGTACTGTTAAAAGTGTTATGGGAAATATCATTGCTGTGTTGTTTTGCTAGGTTCTTGATGCCTCTTGCAGAGGCCTGAAGAACCCAGACACTGAGCAAGAGCTGTTATAAAGCTCCATAAAGCCAGCGGCTTCACTCTTTATCAACTAGCAGTGGCATGGACTTTAAAATATATCAACACATCATCATCAGATTCAAGTTATGACTTGGTGGTTCTTGACTTGATCTCTGGAAATCCTGCCTGCGTTCTGTTTCTCTCTTCCCTCTCTATTTATATTCCAATGTCAAACTTGCCCTTCTTTCTATCGCTACTCCTCTTTATAGAGTGGCACACAGCTCCTCCTCTTCTGTCTGCCCCGCTATCCTCCAAATGACTCTCCTCCCAAACAAACTTAGCTTCCTTCCCCTCCCCTCTGTTCCCAGCGTCACTTTCCCTCCCTCCCTCCCTTCACCTCACACTGCACCTGCTTCCCTCCCGCTTTCTGTTCCCTCTCCAAACGTCACTACTCTCCCTCCCCCCCTCTCCACTTCTATTCTCCCCCTCGTTAGCTTGATGAATGGCTTCACTGCAGGGAAAGTGCTGATTTTCATCCCTCTGTCTGATTTCTGCTGGCTGTTATTAATTTCAAACACTCAGAGAAAAGCAAGTGAGTCAATAAATAAGGAAATGAACACACTTCATCCTGCCATATAGCAGCTCTTGCAGTCATTCACCCAGGGTGCGGGTCCTCTGTGGAGGCCAAGTCTGCATTTACACTGATAGAGTTCAGGTCCCCTCCTGAATCACAACACGGCAACATATTTTTAAGGCAAGAATAAAAGTTGTCCAGTAGCACTGCATCATATCAAATGTTCCTGTAATATTTTTAGTATCTTGCTTCAACAGGGCTAGGGGGGAGACAGAATGGTACAAAGCTAATAGCTCTGAAGAGACTTCCAGTGTCTTCTCTCATCTTTTCTCTTTCACCCTATAGTGCACCATTTAAGAAATGTACACACAGAGTGACAAAGAGGAGGAGAGAAAGAGAAGCAATGAGAAGTAACAGGCTAACAGAGTTATTGCTGTGCATTAAACAATGCTGTCGACGCTGTGTAGTTAGGGCCGTATGTCTAAGCGCACATTACTTACATTCCTGGCTTAATGCATTGTGCGTGCCTGCTAATGTCAAACACAAATAGCCTCCGAGAACAACACAATTCTCTCAGTTTCTTGCTGTCAAACAGGAAATTTCCAACCAAAAGTTACTTTTCTTTACTTTCTGTTTTCAGTTAAAATGCTAGGGTATTTAATCAGTCCAGGATCCCAGTAATGCATGCAGAGGGACAGATATTAGGCCTAAGATATTATCACACTGTTTACAAAGTGTTAAGACAAGCAATCAGGTGGGAGCTTTAGTAATGCACACACATCATTAGATGTTTAGTCTGTGCTCTAGAGCCACAAGCCACAGGGCTGTTTCTCTTGGCCATTAAAGCAATATTTGGTTTTACCTTAATAAACATACAGATTTTTTTGTAATTAGCTGATAGATTCCTGACACCTTACTAACTTTCAGCTTTATAGAGCTCCCAAGCTGAATCATTTCAGTGTTAAACAGTGTTGCAAGTGCAATTTAATGTTGTTGTTTTGCAGGCGTACGTTAGTCATAACTTGACTCGCCTGAACTTTTAGGCAGCATTTTATATTTAGCACACTTAATAGAAACTCACACATGGCTGCACAATGCACAGTCAGACAACTTGGACAATTTAGACAAAACTGATATTTCTCAAAACTGATAGTGAAAAAAAGAATACATCAGCTGATAAGATTAGGTGTATTTAAAAGATCATGAAGAAAACTGGGTGTTAAGTTAATTTTGCTAAACTGATAGAAACATATGGTGTGCGTGGACGCCAAAGCCCCTACCCCTCCTTTACGATGTAGGGACAGGAGTGCTGTAATAGAAGAAACAGTTAGAGCATTTAACACTTTGTAAATAAACATCGGGATTCTAAATGCAGTTCCATAACTAAACCAGAGGACATTTATGGGAGGTGAGAACAGACATAACATATTTTAACTGTGTATGTTTGAGAAAGTCCAGACTTGGTGTTCGGTCAGAGAAGAACCAAATAACATAATATAGAAAAGTGTGTGTGACCTAAAAGATTGTGTGTTTAATTTAAACAACAATAGGTTTTGCTTCTTTTTGCTTACACTGATTACAAATTATGTGGGAATGTATGGTGGAGGAAGATGAAAACAAAGCTGTAATAATTACTTAGCACTCTTCAGTTGCACCCTGTTAAAGATATGCAAACTTTGCTTTTATAAAGGGATGACATATGTACATGAGAGGAGAGGAGAGGAGAGCTGTATTAGTAGTAGCTGCAGGGGTAGTGGAGCCTGTATGTCTGCTTCATGGCTCTGTGAGCGCAGACATAACTATTGTGTTTACAAGGCTGAGTTGCTCTTACTGTTAAATTATCGAGGTGGGGGCGTGTTAAAAGAGGAGGAACAGAGGAAGGGGTGGGGAGGGGGTAAATATTTGTCCGTCTCTCATAGTTCTGGTTAACCAGGCTGAGGAATTCTCTTTGCATCTTATAATTACAGAATTTGGGTAGTGTCACTCTTGGAGAGTGCATGGCCTCAGAGACCTGAAAGAGGCCCCTCTGACACAGCGTGGAGAACGAACCTTAAAGTGTGGAGGCGGGAGAGTGGCACGCTTCTGCGTCTCACTACTGTCAAAGAGGCTTGTGTCAGGAGATTACATCGTGAAGTTAAACACCGTGTTGGTCACTTTTTTCTTTTCATTTGCTCTCTTTTTATTTTGGCTTGGACCAGTGTGAGACCTTTCGGAAAGAATGTTGTGGCTGAGGCAAAAAAAAAAAACTAAAATGAAGAAAGAACCACAGTCCTAGTTTGCTCAGTCTTTCGCAGAACGGAGGAAGCTCTTTCCTCTCCCTCGTGCACAGCCCCATGTATTGAACAACATCTTCACTCCTCTTAGTTTTTATTCCTTCTTCCTCTCTGTGGCCTGATCATTAAAGGAGAGGGATGAGTTCACAGCTGATAGTGTCTGGTTGCAAGAAGCGGACAACGGTATAGGATGACATTATCGGAAGCGGCTGCATATAGATGCTAAGACCAAAAAAAAGACACAAACAGAAAGAGAATATTATGGCGTACTTCTCTCAGTATAAACGTCTGTCTGCTTGAATTACAGTAATGACCCCTGACAAACCATAATAAGACACATGGATCTCTATGGATACAAGCCATGACCAAAGGAATGGCTCTCTGTTTACTTTCCATTTTGACATTCTGGAGTATGAGACTCTTGTTAGCAAAAACTAAAACGTGATTAGTTTCCTGTTCTCTTCTAAAACTAATAATACACTACACACACACACACACACACACACACACACACACACACACACACACACACAGGGAAAAACACACACAGAGAGAGGCACACAAACACACACACAAACCCATATGAATAAAAGAAAGAATATTAGTAACTTACAGCCAAGTATGGCACAACTGTTATTAGTGAGAGAGATGTGTAAGGAGGGTGATGGAGAGGGACGAAGCTTACCCTCTGTCTCTGTGGCTGAAGTGGAATAGTTGTGGTGACGGGTTGTGACAGCCGAGGGAACGAGGGAGCAGGAGAGGAATATCACTCCAAAAATCCCCAGGATACAGGGAAGGAAGAGTAATTTAGAATGAATGGCCTGCCGTATGCTCTCGAGCAGTTCCTCTTGTCTTTCTCACTTATGGATATAGAATTGCATGTGGACAAGTCTTTTTCTATCTCCTTCTCTAACACACACACATGCGAACACACACGCGCTTGCGTAATAGATATTTACTCTATGAATTCTTGCATTAACTCTCTAGTCACTAGATTATCATAATGATTCAGCCAATAAGTATTAATACTGGCTCCTTCGCTGGATCCCTCGGGTCAAAATTAGACATACATCACACATATGCCACACCAGAATGAGATGCGCACAAGTCCTGTACACTGACTCTCATTTCCTTCCGTCGTCTCTTGATAGTATCCCTAATAGACCTCTCTCCCAGTGGCACACTGCTGTTGCAACATTCACCTACTATTGCTTTAATGAGATGTCTGCGCCTGTATGAGTGTGTGCGCATATGTCTGTGTGTGCCTGAGAAAGAAAGATGTTAGCGATCCTTGCGGCCCTGTTTATCTCTACGCTTGTGTTGGAGTAGAGGGAGGTCAGAAGCAGGGCTGCTTGTATCCATCTCCATTCCCATGGCTGCTCTGTCACAGGCACAGTGGTCACAGGAGAATGAAAAGACTATGGATTTTTTCTCCTCCTCCCTACACTCACCAGAGTAGGAAGATTAGGCAGAAGATGAGCACAGCCTGGCCCATTCAAAGCAGCTTTAAGCCCAACACTGGAAGCATCTGACCTGAGTTCTCTGGTTCATGGAGCACAAGTACACACAAGACATGCATTCGCGCACGCACACATGCACAAATCAACCAGGGAAAGATTTCTTGGTTTACTTTTCCGGTTCAGAGCTTGGTCACATGGTGTCTGGGTGTTAAATGCTGACATTGTGGCCTGTGTACATTAAGATGCTATAAGCACACGCAAGTGCACACACCTAAAACACTGAGAAATAAGCCTTCGCACTCCCTGCTCAGCAGCCCCAGATGGAGGCTGACAGTTGCATGTGCATAAAAAGATATTTTTAGGGAAAACTTAATAGACAATAAGGTGAAGCGAGTCAGGAAAAAAGAGGGGAAGGAGGGGGCATCCACTCATAGGCAAACAGTAATAGGGAGATAAAATTCAAAGCTCTGCAGCTCTCACTAGCAATTAAAATAATTTCCGTATAATTTGAGAAAGGCCTGACCCGCCTTATCGGTTTCCAGATAAGTCTCCTCCTCCTTCTCCTCTTCTTCACCCAAATGCAGAGGGCCTGATGACTGAAAACCGACAGCGCACTGATAACCACCGCCATATGGGCTCCCTCTTCTCTGCTCAACTCATTTCACTTGCTGCTCTTCCCTCTGCACAAACACTTAAAGATGCAGGCACACAGTCACACATGCAAACACGAAGCAAGCGCCATGATCAAAAGCTTCCCTTGTTTCTTGTTTTATTGTGGTGTGTGTCCATGCGCGTGTAATTTGTATCATTTCATATTCTTTGTTTTGCACCTGGGTGGAGAAGAAAAAACGTTAAGCATTTGTTTCTTTTAACTGAATGGAAATTCTGATTGAGAAAAAAGCGTAAGATTGAAAGAGCGAAGCATATTCTAGAGAAAGTGTGGGTGAGCGAAGCGAAACTAAACAGGGCCTGAAACCTGATGCCGTCTCTGTTTACGGGGGTTTTGTGTAAAAGTATATATACTATATTAGATAAAACTAATGTTGTGGGCAAACGTGGACTGCAAAAATTAAGCTTGCCCGAATGACATATAGATGAGGCATCATTTAAATATCTTTCACCGGACTTGATTAGAGCGCTTAGAGTGGCGACGAGTAACTGTAACTACTTCACACCTAGCAGATGTATTGCTGGGGACAGGCAGTGTCAAGTTACAATATATTTATATTAACTAATATATATTCCAACATAGATTAAAATAAGTTGTGGTTAAAAGCTGGTTTTTGATACTGTGTTTCACCTGGGTTGAGTGCTTTGTTCTGCTGTGTGTGGGAAAAGATTCCTACATTGCTAAAAACTGACACAGATACACATACAGTGACACAACATGCAGAGGAGAGGAGAGAAACTAGTGTGGTTGTAAAAGATGCAAATAAAACAAACTGTGCACGTACTTTAAATAAGCCAAAGAACAGAAGTCAGAAATTTGTTTACGTGTGTTATTTTTTTAATTTACTTTTTGTTGGGTTTTTTTCATTCCTTCAATAATTTGGATGATTAGTTCTTAAGAAAGTTACAACTTGAACACGCCCATTTTAACAGGAACTTCTGATGACAATTTAACGTGAAAGTGCATTAAACCTGACTTGAGTAAACGGGTGCCACCGCAATATGGCACCCATTTGGGAAGCCAGTAAGTAAGGGTTCCAGTATTCTAGTGATGGTTCTGCAAATATGAACTAAGTTCCTCACGTACAAGCTACATGGGAATCACTGTGGTCAAACTGTTGACACTCTTCTTGGTAGATGATAGGATGTGACAACTGACTACAGACTTTTTGCTACTTTACATAAACAGTTGTGGTGGGAAATGGTCAGTGGCAGTTATGGCTTGTGTGTCACAATGTGTCAAGTAGGCTGGTCTCAGATGGCCCATTTGGGTCATGTGTGAAACAGTGATGTGACACTGTTATTCACGAATGGTGTTTAAACCACAAGCATCTGTAAGTGTGTGATCTGCAAAAGAGAGATCTCGGTTTTTCCAAGAAACAACAGTTTAGATTAGGTGTCATTTGGTGTGCTTTATTTAAAATCAATGTGGGATTTTTTTTTTTTAAAGGCGGTTACAGATTTAAAGAATGTGCTCTTGTGCATTGGGATGTTTGTGTATCTTTTTTACCTGTGTGTGCAGCGCAAGCCTCGAAGTTGGTAACATGTCTGAATCATTTGGGAGGTTGTGCTGTCACGGACGCACAGAGGGCAACGTTCCAGTGAACAGGAGGTGGGTGCAGTGACATAAGCGGGACGCAGTACATCTACTATACGCGATGCTCTCACAACACCTACATATGGAGGGGTCAAGGACATGCACACGCTAAGTAATGCATATACACTATCGTGAGATGTAATTTATTTTACATAACACTGACTATTTTGAAGACCAATTTCAAGACAAATTCTGTGCAACATTTCTTTGCACCATTATACTGCATTTAAAGTGAATACAATTTTTTTTCTAGTCTCTGAACAGATACAGTACAATAAAGAGCGAGTCTGGTTTCATATACTTGGCAGCATCCTGCGCACACACTGTGTGCGTGCTGTAAATAGCCAGAGTGTGTCGTGCATCTCTGCTGTGTTTGGACCTATTTTAGAGCTGACACAGGAAACAGGGCCATTCTGACAGCCACCCTGCCAGCCGGTACTGCACACAGCAGCCCAGGAACCTTCTGTCACACACACAAACACTCACACACATAGACACACACACACACAGTCATACACACAGGAAAACTAGAAGTTTTTCATGTTAACAACCTACCAGTCCTTAATCCACCTCATAGGCTTCCACAAATCATTTAATGTCCTCTTTAAGGACACATTTTTGTGTTCACCTGTGTTTTGTTTTTGGGGTTTTTTGCAGTTCAACAATAAAGACCTTCAACAAAAGCCCTGGACCCCCGTTCTCAAACATCTCCCATCACATCTTAATTACTATCAATTTCAAACCTTGCAGTACAGAAGTGATTTCACATCTGAATCAACTAGAAAAAAAATAGCTTCTGTGTTACAGATCCTTGCATAATATCAAGAAAAACGATAACTCTGGCAGAGAGAAGCTCAGTTACTCAAGACACAGGTTTCTGCTTTCAGCTACATGAGACAGCTGGAGATCCAGTCCACAGTTAATTTAAAGTTCATTCGTGTTGTTCAGTGTGTTTGCTATTCTGCTTCCTTGTTCCTGCACCGTCCTATTTTTTCATATATCCACCAGGGTGATGTAATTTAATTCAGCATCTTTGTAATTCATTCATTTGGTAAATATTTTGAGGGACTTAGTAATATAGAGGCACAGACTGCGGGAGTTTAAAACCTAAATTAAGCTGCATCTCAGTGATATGACAGTGCTAGCTCATTTAGAGACAGTTAGTATACAGACATAAATGCCTCTTCAAAGGCTGCTGCAGAGTCCCACTCACCAGCCTCTCATGTTTGGGGTGGAAGATAAATTCTGCAGGCTGCTTCTGCCTTCCTGTGTAATTATGTGCACGGTGATGTGCCTTTACAGCCTGCCTAACAGTCGGAAATTATCTCCCGGAAATGAAGTCCAATTAATTGTGGCACTTTGCAGGCGTACATGTGTGCAGAAACACTGTAATGACACTTAACGGGAAATTGGCTCCTGTTGAAATATTTAATAAATAACTTGCGAGGTGAAACAACCTCATATGATACTGACAAACGTAGCTTGTTCTTTTGGTTTTTTCTACACACACAGACACGCATACACTTCAATTTAACAAATTTCTCAGTTGCTTGGTGTAAGGCATCACACTAACCGGTAGTTAAAAAGACGCATACTATGTAAACGTATCACAGTTTTTCCTGTGGACCTTTGTCACATGTCACCCATTTCTTTTTCGCCTCATGTTTCCAGTCACTGCCTGCTGCCAGCTACTGAAGAGAAGAAAAATGCCTGAATTTATCATTTTTTTAAAGAAAAATAAAAAAAAAAATAGGTAGATTTTTTTTTTGACCTACACGTGGCTTTACAGTATCGATCCAACCTAAAATGAAAAGGTCTATAAATGGAAACAGCAGTCTTTTAGGGTCAGTGACACACCGTGTCACGCCACAGCAGCTCTCTATTGTAGGGCACAGTGTGTTGAGTCAGCACTTTTCAGAGAATAGCACCTTTTGTTTTTGTCTCTGGGAGTCTGGGTGTTCTGCCCAGAATCACCGTCCAGACACAAGCCATTCGGGAATTCGATTTTTCTTTCTAATAAAAAAAGAGATTTGTTTCTTATTATGCTCATTTTTTTAGTTGCTCTCTGAATATATTTGAAGTTTTAATTCACTTTTGACATAGAATATTCCCCATGTGATTTCTTATTTCTGAAATTATGTGATTACTAAATGTACAGCAAACAGTTACTTTCTGTACTCTCATACAAAAGCTGTTGGAGTGGATTTGGTTGATTGCTCAAGCACTCCTCAGCAGCAACGTTTTACAGGAAGTGAGTGGATTTGAACGCCCATGCATCTGATCATCATCATAATTGGCTTCAGATTAGCTGCGACATTCCTTTAAAAGTTGATGTGTTCACCTAATTTAAAAATTCCCATCCTACAAGACAAGTTTTCTCAAATGTGTATGAAAGGATGCGTGAGTTTACATTCACCTCTACATGTTTATAACACTAAATGACATTAGGGCCATTGTGATCTGCTTGGTTACACATAATAGAGTGTATCTGGCCAGCGTGTGAGTCTGTCAATATGTGTGTGTGTGTCTCTCTCAGTGTGTAAAGACCCGTTCAGCTCGGCAGTATGGCACATAAATGGCCACAGAGGGGTGCGAGTGTCAGCCAGAACGCGTGCTTGGCAAGCACAGAGCTATGCTATTAGCAAGCGCTAACAGTTTTATTATTAGAAAATAAACGGTGCGCTGCAAAACTCTGAATGTTATTAGCACCTCACCATCTGGGTCTGACAGCTGTGTTCAGCCACCATCATGGCTGTTCTGCTAAAGGCTATATCTGAAATCGCCACTCTTTATCTACAGCACTTTCACAGTCGTCCTGTGTCTGTCAGTTTCCTCTTTCTCACATTATCTCTTTTTCTTCCTCTTGTTGTTTTTCTTGCAGACATGAAGATGGGTAGATAATTCGCCAGCGCAAACTCTTGATTTCTCACACTGAAAGAATTCAAACATTTTTTATTATATCAATAGAGGTTTTGTTAGTCCTGTGTTTCAAAGTGTTTCACTAAGATTTAATTTAAATAAGAAAAAAAAAAAACCTAAACCAAAACCACAGGAAGAATTCTGCTCTCACAGAAACTCAGTCCTTGACTATTGTTCTATTTTATATAAAACATGTTTTACACACAACAGACAAAAAGAGCGTGGAAACAATAAGTCTC
This sequence comes from Aulonocara sp. 'chitande type north' Nkhata Bay, assembly GCF_057382095.1. Classification (NCBI taxonomy): domain Eukaryota; kingdom Metazoa; phylum Chordata; class Actinopteri; order Cichliformes; family Cichlidae; genus Aulonocara; species Aulonocara sp. 'chitande type north' Nkhata Bay. Next base: position 17,264,382 of record NC_141344.1, read on the forward strand.
ATAATGCTTTGTTAAAAGAGACATACTGTCTGTGCTTGCTTGTGCGCGACTTCTTGCACACTAAAATGTGTTCCCTTTTTGTAAGTGCTTGAAAGTGTGTCTGCAGGGATACCTTTAGATTTCTTTCCCCCGCATGTGTGTTTTTCCCTCCTTGATCACACAGCTTCTGCAAGGCTTTATTTAAACAGATAACCTGCTACTAGAAGCCCCCAGCACCCCCCCAAAACCTCCTAAGTCCTCTCCTGGCCTTCCAGTCTTTAACAACAACCCCCATCGAAAGGAGACACCTCCAGAAATTAGCACTCTTATTGCAGACACTGCAGAAAAGCCTACCCTCCAGTGTTTCTCTTTCTCGAGCAGAAAATACTTTTCTCCACTAAAACAGGCCAACTGCTTCTAGGCGTGCATCTCCTGTGCCCGACCTAATCTACATGCATACTTACCTTCCTTTATACTTATGGGCGTCGCTACCGAGAAGCGTGAAGGACTCTGGATGGCATAAGAATCTATTTCACATATAGATGCACAGGGCTTGCGCACAGGAATAGGAAAGAGAGCAAGGAAATAGGAAATATGTTTTCAATTTCACTGACCCTCCATTGTATTGTGCCACGGTTATCCGCTGTCTAATTCTATTTGTTTAAGTGTTCCTTCACTGTCTGGTGGGTTTAAAGAACAGCGTCAAATAAGCTTTACAAAGAAAAAAAGTGGATGATAATAATTCATTATTTTATTTTAAATGCGATTCTTTCATTTACACAAGCAGCACATATTGAAAAATCCACAGCATGGGTTTTAGATAAGCTAAGAGGTGTCCAGTACACCTCTTAAAATTGATTGAGATGGACTCAACTTTTCTTCTCTGTCCAGGTAAAAGTGGTTTATTTTTAAATCTTCAAAAGCAAGTCTTCAGGATTCAGTTTTGGTACAAAAACTTGGCTTTAATTTGTAATAATTGTGGGAAATGACATATGGATGCAAGATAGAGAGCAATTTATACAGACTTTAAATGAGTAGTGAGCAAGTGAGTCATTCTGGCAGAAGAAAAAGACAATATTTGGCTCTGGACCTGTTCAAATAAGTTACACAGCACTGACAGTATGCTTGTATTTTCTTCAGCAGTATGGTCTAAACAAACAGCTTTTGAAACGCTATCAGACACAGGGAAAGCAAGCACACTCATTTCACACTGCCTGAGGTTTGCAAAAGGACCATTTTGTTTTGATGGTGTGTGTGTTTGTATTTTTATGCAGCTAAACACATCTGTGTGCAACGTGGTAACACACTTGACTTGAGCCTGACCACAAATCATAGTGATGGTTGGTGAGCACCACATAAGAGAACAGAAATGAAGCAGATAAGATTTGAGATCAAACAGACCTTCCCCAGTCGAAACTCCCCTCAAGGGGCAGCACGGCTACAAAGTGCTACTTAGTGTATGTCTCATTTAGTGGAGCCACTACTGCAACCACTAACGAGGTGATAACACAGACAGATGATAAGTTATTAGGAAAATGAAATAAGACCTGTTAAGTCACTTTTCTTTGCTTTCTCTGTCTCTCTCTTTCTCCCCATTATTGTGTCATTGTGCAGTATTTAATGGCATCTTTCAGAATAAATTCTGTGTATAAATACAGACTGTGATTTCAGTACTTTAGTGACAACATAGAATGCTGGTCTGAACTGAGATCTAAGCTCAATTGGTCCAAACACAGCAGACAATTGGCCTCCGAGGACAGATGAGGAATGGCATTGATGAGAGGTTTTTGTCACTGGCTGGGAGCCAGAACTTAATGTGGATAGTGGAGTATTTGAGTTTGACAGGACTGAACGCTGTTTGTCTGACAGCTTACTGCCGCATATCTAACTCTAGATAATATCCAAAACCACTTCTGCCCCTTGTGCTCCCCAGTAGCTTCTTCTTGGTTTTTTTTTTTTTAAATGCATGCTGAGATTTTCCCTCTCCTCTATATTCCACATATCGCTGTAATTGGTGTAATTCTCATCTTTAGTTTCCAACACACTCCAGCAAATGAAAAGGTCTCAGTTTCACTACAACCTAAGTGTAGCATATTCCAAGTCTAAACATGCACATATACAGGAGCACGTACTGCTGCACAGATTCATGCGTTGTAAAATTATGAATGAATTTGTGGAATAAGTCTGCTAAAGCGAGCCCTTGTGAGAAAACTATAAGAATGTGCCAAATAAAAGGGGTTGGGAACCAGTGCTGTTAATATCGTTGTCTATGTGTGAACTGCTATCCCTCCAGTTTTTGTTAACTCTCCCCTCTGTTGCTGTTTAATGTATCAGAGGTAGCCACCATCCTTCTAAGAACTGGGTTTTGGCTGACTCTATTAATGGCAGAGTGACAGAATCAAAGGCGGCTTTATAACCGTTATCCCCCTGTTGACAGCCAAATTGTTCTGTCAGAGAAATCCTGACTTATCTTATCCATTGTTCCTGTGGTACAAATTCAACCACAAAGCAATGGATACAATAGCACACTCTTACACTTTAAATAACTTGAATTCAGCATCCTCTCCTTTTGTGTTTCTTTTTTGCAGTGTAATACTCTAAAGACATTTAGGATTTCAAAGAGGACAGATTTGATAACTTGCATCTCTGCTGGAGGAAATGTGCAGAGTGTGCGTGCGGGTATGAAGGGCGATGTATGTTGCGAGTAGTGGATTGAGAAAATGTTATTACATAAATGGACTATGCAAGACAAAGACGCTGATATTATCATAATTAAAAGTGAGCAGCACCATATGGTGAGGGAAAGAAAGCAGCTCATAAACAATCAAATTGAAAGCCTCTTGGTAAAAGAGAGGTAGAAGAACAGACAAAGTCTGAATGTACACTTTTCTATAACCTTCTCCTCTCCTCATCTCTTCTCATCCTCTATGTGAGTGCATGCTTGGTCAGTGCCCTGGTCTGCTAGGGGTCTACAGTATGCTCCAGGAATAGTCCAGTCACGTGGACGCACTGTGGGATCTGTTCCCCTGGCAGGAAGCTGTTATATGGTTACAGTTATTTTTGTTGTCTGTCTGGGGATAGTTTTTACTGCGCTCCAGAGGATCAATAATTGTCATAAAAGGACTGCGTCACCTGGTGCCTTCTTTGAGCAGGGCATTGAGGCGGTGTGTGTCTGCGTGTTTACGTGTTTGCAAGTATACACTGTGGGCAGGTATGAATGGGTGAAATGCTTGGGTGTTTGTATATTAACTTAAGAAGGGAGAGGGGTCTGTCGATCTAAGCGTGTGAAAAATTGTGAAATGTGTTTGTTACGTGAGAGGAAATGAGCTGCAGACAGTGTGGTATCCGTGGTTATGAGATGTTTTTTAGATGTGTTACATTTGATATATAAGGATGAGGTGACATGGGTCAGTCAGTGTGTTGGTGAATTTGACCACAGCGTGCACTTTTGTGATGGTTTCATACTTGCGATAACAGTACATATTGCCCTTTACCTCTTTGACCTCTTGTGTCTGTCTGCACTTTTTTTTGTCTAGAAGGCCACACCACATCCCCGTCTGTAGCATGTCTGCCAAGTATCTGTGTCTCTCTTATAACTTGTCTACTGTATACAGTATATGTACCACCACAGCCCTGAAGCTGAAGTCAGCCCTGGGGACTCAGAGAGGAGGTCCTATAACGGCACAGGCAACGGAAGCTGGCTTCTAGCTAATTGGTTCCTGTGTTAGCGGCACACAGAGACGGTGTCAGACTCAGCACTTTCCCCCCTCGTTCCCTCTCCTTTTCCCTTTCTCCATCCATCCATCCCTCCCTGCCTGCCAGCCACAGATGCCGCACATTTAACATCCCTTCAGGACACATTCATGAGCTAATATGTGCATTGCTTGATGCCTGTGTGCTGTGTGTTGCCAGAGAAGTTAGGTGTGGCTCAGGAGCTAATAGTTTGGCAAAAAATAAAAACAAAAATTGCAAAAACAACATAAGAAATTTGGGTGAAAAATAAATAAATACTTAAAAACATGGTTTAAAATTAAGAATTTATTTTTTAAATCTATTTCCTCTTTGAGGAAATCTACACCTCGGTCAGTGATATTCACGGTGATTGCTGCTAATCTATCCATCTATGCCTGCAATCTTGCCCATCATTGTCTTCTTTGTCCTTTGTATCTGTCTCAACCCACAGCCACAGCCCTCTCTATGGGTACAGCTGATGAAGGTCATTGTCTAACTCTGTTTATGTCCACCCTCCCCCCCTTCCACAAACACATATGAACACTCCTTCAACCGATGGTCCCAATGACAGGGAAGGCAGACTTCTAGTCCAAGTAATCACAGCTTGTAGGTGTTTGTGTTCCAAAATGCACACAGATGCCTCCACTGTGAGTGCGTGTGTGTTTTCATACTGTGGGAGGAGATGACTATGAAGGGTATCCCACTGAGTGTGAGTGAATTTGAGGAAAGCGGGCCTTTTCGCGACCCAATCACAGAGTAGGTGTCTGGTTGGTCACCGCCTAGTGCTGTGTGTTTATCATCGCAGGATGTCCTCTCACAAATGGGCTCAAACTTTGTGAGCCACTCGCTAACTCACATTCATAAGGTATTATCCTCTACATTCTTGTGTTCTTGCCAGAGGGTAAAATACTGTAGCACTGTCTGTGCTGTATTTTCTTGCAGTTAATGTTGATGGGAAAAAAAATAATCATACATATTCTAGATACACAGAGAAGCTTAGCAATGCTTTGTCCAACAACTCAACAACAATCAATTTTTTTTTAAAAAACAACAAATGCACATTCATATATACATTTATTTTCAGTATTTAATCCTTCAAGTTTTCTAAACATCACCATAAATGTTTGCAGTCAGCAGGAAGAAATATTGTGGGCTTGGAAATGTTGTCAATGAACATTTTTCATTAACTGAATTTAAATATATCCCTATGGTATTGCATTTCCTGCTAAATGCATTTGCTAATTAAAAAAAATGTTATGCATGGAAATATGTTTTAGGCTGATGTGCTGAAACAAAGCTTTACAAAAATCTATGAGATGGAATTTCTTCCACGAGACACTTTGTGCGACAGACCCTTGTCTCCTGTCACACCCTTTAAATCGCTATGATCTCCCTCCACCCTGACGACTCCAGAGATGACCTCCTGTATGAGGGTGGCAGCACAGGCTTGGCCCCCTCTCTGCTCCACTGCATTAAACATTGATGGAGCTGTAAGGGAAAGCTGGAGCCTGTCTCACACTGTGGTCTGGCCCTCACCTATAGCAAGTCTCTTCTCTGGCTGCAACCTGTCTCCTTTCAATTTCTCCCCCTCCTTTCGTAATCTTTACGTTTATTACTGCTGTGGTTATTTGAATGTGGTTGAATGAAGCTGTCTGCAGCAAGTGCTCCTCAGTATAAGGAGACACATCAAATCTCAAGAAATGATAAGTGTGTGCCTGTGGCCAGTTGCACTGCACAACGTGACTTCCTGGAAATGACTGCGTGTGTGTGTGTGTGTGTGTGTGTGTGTGTGTGTGTGTGTGTGTGTGTGTGTGTGTGTGTGTGTGTGTGTGTGTGTGTGTGTGTGTGTGTGTATTTGATTTCTGTATTTGCATCAGTGTCTGTGTGTGGTACATTTATGTTATGCATTATGACTCTTAACCACAGAGCACAGCTATATGAAAGGAAGTGGTAGGAGACAAGACGGCAAATACTTTCCTTTCCTTATCAGTGTGTGTGTGCTTGTATGTAGCAGAAGCGGTGCATAACATCAGACCATCAGCACCCTGCTATTTTCACAAAATGTAAAAAGATGTGCAATTGCTTCTAAAGCACTTTCAGATGCATATGAATAAAAGCTTGATTAAATCATATGCACAATGAAATTATACCTTGAAAAAATAAAAATAAAAGTGTATGAAATGTGGGGGCCTGCAGTGAGGACGGCATCAAAGTAACAAGCATCGCTAACAAGTGAAATTTACTCATCCATTAGGCCAGTTGAACAACATGTAGTGACAAGTTCAAACATGAATATATCCAAGAGAGATTTAGTTACTGCCACCCTACCTCACCCATCTGTACCCAGTGCAGACTTACCATGGGAGATCTGCCACACAACCAACAAGTGGTAAAGTTCAGCTGCATACCAGACCTGTTAAGACTGTAAATGTATTTATAGAGTGCAATATGAGCTGGGTTCGGGTGTTGGACAGTAAGAGAATGAGACTTTGTAATCTACTATGTATGAGAATCAATGTCTGGTGTTACTTTGTGTTAATGTGCGAGGTCTGGCAGGAAGCATGTGCCTTAAATGTTTGTGTGCATGTGTGTGTGTATGTGTGTTCCTGTGGTGAGGATGAATGTGTGGGAGAAGGCTTGCGTTAATTAGGATCATGCCTGATTATGTGGCTTTAAGGCATGGAGAGTTTGTAGATAATCACAAGTGGTTTGTGCTAGTGTGTTGGATCCTGAGAAGGTCTACTGATAGATCTCTCTGCCAGTTACCTGCTTTAATAGTTCACAAGCGAACGTCCATTCAACACATGTAGGAGTACAATAGGACTGTTTTCAGCTCTGAATTACATGATATGATACATCCTGCAAGTGCTGAGTAATATAAGAGCAGTGCACTTTTGAAAATAAGATCATCATGATGCAGTGCAAAAACATAGAGGAGATAAAAAGTGTAAGACTCTAATAAAACACTCAACCGATGCGGTACATTCCTTACTTTTTTTTTCCTAGGTATTTTAAAATGATCTGAATTGGCAAAACTAAGCATTCTCATTAATCCGAGCATCTCAGAAGAGTTATCTGCTTTAAGATGAGAGAATCACATGAGAATAAACCTAAGTGAAATAATCACAACTCTGAGCAACAGCAAACGCGGATGAATAAATAAGGCTGACTAAATAAATGATCAGTGATTGTTTGGCTCTAAGTGCTGTTGCTGTAGCTCAGCATCCTGATTTAGTCGAAGCCTTCAGCCATCCCTCAGCGGCGCTATGGTCTTAGCGGAAGAGAAACGGCTAAAAAGCCCCATTCTTCTTCATACCTTCAATATTCAATGAGAGTGCTAATTGCAACGTGCTGAAAGAAAGAAAAAAGGGAGGGAGGTGCAGTGGGGAGGTGGGAGGAACATACTGGCTAATGGTCCGTAGGGGGAAAATAAAGAAGAGGAAAAAAGGGGGATTTAAAAAGTTAGACATATCCTCAGGAGGTTCCTTCTTCTGGGTTTTTACCTGTGCGTCTCTTAGCTCTAATACTAATGCTCATTAACCAGTCTGTGTGATATCCGCCATATCACTGCTACTGTTAGCCACCATCACCGGGAGCACTCTGGTGAAGCGAGTGCATCGAATGGTTACACATATGCTCCTCTGTTGTCAGCCGGAATACGACCCCCCCCCCTCACACACACACACACACACACACACACACACACACACACACACACACACACACACACCTTTTTGGGGGTTTTTTTGTTTTACCTCAAAAGTTAGTTGGATAGATAGCTTGGAATATATTCGCTCAAGGTGCACCCATTTGTGAAGAAGAATTTGGGGATGCATATGCATTAAAAAGTCTTTGTGTGTATAAAATGCAAGCGCAGCACTTTAGCTTTCCCTCATCTTTCTACCCCTGTTTCTCCCTTTAATCTTTGGCTGAGTTATAATACAATAAGTCTCTATAATCACTGAATCTGCTTCTCTCGACTTTGCTGGGATAAATGAATGGGCTCAAAAAGAGGTGAAGGAAACAGGAAAAACAAAATAATGCAAATTTAAACTTGATATTAATCATTATAGAATAAAAAGTGATAAAATATCATTACGTTTAATACTTTTTTCATTGCATTCCACTTATGACCACCAGAGGCAGCATTTCCAACATGTCTCTCTTAGATATTTTAGCTGTGGTGTTTCCTTGTCCTATGTCTTGCAGTCAGCCCTTTCACTGTCCCCTGGTATACAGCAACTGAAATACTGCTGATAGGAAGTTTTCCTCATAAATCATGCCATTCACCAAACAAAGCAATAAAGATGTTTGTTTGCATTATTGAAGGAAAACTATTGCCTGAGGTCAGCTTTAAGCAGTGGCGTGTGTGTGTGTGCATGTATGCATTCTTATAATACGTGTTTACTTCTTTGTTTTCCTGCCAAGTATTTTTTTTCCAGGTCTAAGGAAAGCACATTTTGTTCATTTTCTATTTTTTCCACACTGGATCAGGTAATAGTATTTCAGACTGCTCAGCCAATCAAAAAACAGCAGTGTGTGTGTTTGCGAGCGCTTTTGAGTGCTAAAGTGGTACTGGGAAGGGGGTTCTGTATAATGCACAAACTTAAAATATACGTTTGGCTGCATGTCTGTACTTGTGCATAAGAGCTGGTCCGCTTTTATGTTCCAATGGGATCTTTGGGGATTATTTACAACTCTTGACAATTTTATAACAACCCATTTGGTGCTATTTATATTGATCACACATGCTGCCAAGTACAGACTCAGAATAAAGGCTCTTCCTGAAATGTATTCATTCTGGGCTTTCTGTTTTTTACTCTTTCCTCCTCTTTTCACTGCCTTACTGCAGTTTTGACTTGCTTCAAGTTTTTTTGTTTTTTTGTTTGTTTTCGGTGACACATGCTCTCTCCTAAAACTTGTCCCTGGAGTTACAGTGTGGCCCTCTTATTAGACACACATCATAGTATATGTCATATAGACCACTTTCAGTTTGCAAAAATATATTTGAGGTAAAACTGTGTGTTTTTCGCCACGCTCATGCTAGACTCAAAAAATGAATATTAGTAGTATATCAGTACTGATCAGTGACGTCTGCCTAACCCTTTGCCTTGTTTGTGTTGTGTGGCTTCTGTCTTTCTATTGGTGAGTCACACAGATACCCAGATAAATACACAAAAAACACTCTGTGGTTTTGTGTTTTAATTACTGAAGTGAGTCAGGAAACTGAAAATCACAAAAAAATGTTTCTAAAAGCATGTCTGACATAAATGAAATACTCCATATTGTCTGTTTGACAATATGTCAAAGGTCAAAATGTTGTCAGTACCTGTGCAACATAGCTTACACCTACTTGATAATTAGAGAGCAACCCAACCCAGGTCTCTATCAATAGGACCCTCTGCACAGTTGGTCAGTAAACAGCATTCCAGATTAAGCCTGAACCTGGTACACTCGTTAAAATCAAACCCAAGTATTTGGTTTCCCGTCATGACACTTCCATGTGATTCATCACTGCATGTGTTTGTTCAAGTGTGATGAAAGTTTATAGGCAACGTCTCCAGCTGTGCTGTAACTTAACCTAGTCCATGGGAGTCTGTTCTGGGCTCTCATGGCCTTCAAGCAGTCAGCACTTCATCAGAGGGAGAGTCTGTGAGTGCTTTGCATGGCAAAAATACTACTTTTATACCGAAACCAAGAGGGAAACTTAAAACACAACTTGAGAACGTTAAAAGACAAATAAGAACATGGGAGACAGGTAAAAGGTGTGCACTGGAGGGCTTACATATAGGAAACTAAACAGCTTATAAGAAAGACATTACTTGCTTGCTGTCCACTTACTTTAAAAACTTTTTACGATCTTGTTTATGCTGCCTCCTCATCCTTGCCACTCCTCCCTCCCATTCTGTCACAGAATGAGTGATGGTAAGTGGCTTCCAAGCGGGTACTGCAGAGTGAGGGGACGAGAAAGTACCTGCTTTTGTTATCTTAACACGCAGCACCATGCAAGAGACAACCATCAAACATCCTGTACCACACTTGACAAGACCAACCTCTACTGATGTGAAGGGAGATGGGATTGACATGCTTGGTAGAGTGCGCTGCATCCCTGGGCCCGGTAGCTTTATGAGTCCAAGTCGACGATAAAGACACAGGCTTCCATGGCCTCAAATGCTCCCCGGGTTAGGGTTAGAAAAGCATATAAAGCAGGGACAGGATGCCTGTTTAGTCAGAGTTCAGTGTTATCTGAGTAAGCTCTTCCCATTCACAGAAGCAAGAGTAACCACAGCTCACTAAGACTTGAACTTTAAATAATATCCGTATCCACATATTACCACTAATTTTCCATTCAAGGTCACACAGATGCATCAAAATGAACAATGCAGCTTTATCTTTCCACGGGCACAAAAATAGGCAACTACACTACACGATAGTGTATGCAGGCACAGTTATAACCATACACAGTATAAAAAATGTAAAAAGCTACTGTGACATCACCTATTGATTTTGGACTCTTCAGTGTTAATGTTTTTTTTTCCTGCTACCACATTTGGATGGCAGTGTCAGTGCACAAACAAGTATCACCACCAGTTAGTGCAAAGTAAAAGACCAATGAAACACTAAAATTTCACACACTAAAACTGAAAAACAAAACTCTTGGATAGTTTGTACCACACAGGAAGCATATTTTTAGCTAGATAATCTATTAAGGATGCCCCGAAAAGCACCAAGATCACAAACACTGTGTAGTGAAGAGGTCCAGCTTTGTTGAGTCAGCCACATGTCAGACCTACAGAAACTGCAGTTTTCTGAACTTACATTAGCTTCATTTCTCAGTTTTGCCTATTAGTTAGCTTTGCAGAAAGGTGAAGATAATGGTCAAGTGAGGTCATGGTGAAAACACCAAGTAGTAAGGCTGACCATGCAGCACTTGGTAATTGCTGCTGGGAAGTGCAGCCAACGGCTGAAGAAAGATGAACATGTAAGGAGCAACAAGAGAACTATCAATAATGGGGTGAGGCCCACGAAGGTAGGACTGCAATCAGGTAGACAGGATTTGTATGGACCTGATGCACACAGTTACTAGTAAGTAGACTACATAAAAACAAAGAGCTAGGACCTGAGTGTAACCATTGAGCAACACAGGAAATAGAGGGATAAAGTACAGGGAAAAGGGGAGAAAACAGAGGGCACATGCTGAACAATGGCAGCCACAAATGCAGACGTGAATACACTGGAAGAAAAGATTATTTCCTGCTTTTCACATACCTGTGGCATGTCACTGACAGATGCTTGTGTCAGTGTTTGTTTTAGCAGCTAGGTTTTTGGATGACAGGAGGAAGCTCTGGAAGAGCTCTATCAGTGTTTAGACAGATACCACTGGGCCTGAAAGACACGCAGGCTATCCCCAGGCCATCAGGTCACTACTCCTGAAGTAAAAGTATCTGACCACAATAAATGGACCTTGACCAATTTATAATGCCAGATAATTGGATGTATTAGATGGGTAGTTTTACTGGCTCAGGGCAGTATTCACTTTGCGCAATTGAAAAAAATAACAAATTTAAGAAGAAAGTTGTAATATATGTTTAATCAAAACTAACTGTACGGGCCGTGCTAAACCCTGTCCATTTATAGCTAATACCATTAGGTATGAGTAATTTAAATGAGTAATTTAACATAACCAGTGACTGACGTGACAGTCTGTTTGACCTCGTTTTCAAAGCTTTCTTTATGACTGGAAGTGCCCCTCTTTGCAGGAAGTTGAACAGTGTTTCATGGAAGAGAAATCTTCATTTCCCTACCCTCATGTTCGGGAGTTAACAGGACCATGATGAGGAGCAGGCAGAAAGAAGATGAGGAGCACAGGCAAGATTAGACACAATGAGAACACACAAGTAGGCCTACATAGACATCTGGTCCTACTGAGAAACTGATGAAGAACAGACCTTTACTTTCTGTAGGTACAGAGACACACAAACACATGCTCCCAGCTGCACTTAATGCACAGCGTACATGCTCATGTAGCACAGATGACGGACAAGTTTTCAAAACATTTTATGGATATGGTTCAGCATTGTTAAACTGGAAATAACAAGGCTGCTGGTACATCTAAATGCAACTGAGAGACGGTGGAGATGTGAGTCAGTGCCACAGTCCAATCGCACCCTGTTTTTCTAGGCGTGTGAGTGAGCGTTCCCTTGACAACCTCTGACAGTAAAGTGTGAATCATCAGTTGTTTCATCATCATCACACTCCTCCCCCGGAGCACAGTATGGGGGCTGTGACCGCTCCAATCTTGTTTTCTAGTAATGTGTTAGCCAACAAAGCTTCATACACCTTTCTTCCTACTTTTCTAACCCGCCCTCTATTTGTATGACTTTGTCATGCTCTCAATAAAGTGGATCAGCTTCATCTTTATATGTATTTAAAGGAAATCCATCTATGCACAGCAAATTACATACAAATTTATTTAAGTCTTTGACATTTACGCTAGGCTTTTCTCCAGAGTAGAATTTATACAGATTGTGATCGGGTCACTTTCCTTTTTTCTTTTTTTTTTCTTTTTAAGATGATTTAATTTCAGGAACATTTCTCTCAGAGAGGAATTAGACTGGGAATTGGAATTAATTAAATAACTCTGTGGGTCAGTGATGAATGGTTTCAAATGGTTCATGCAACAAGAGAAACCACAGCCCCGCTACTTGTCTCTAACAGCTCCTCAAACTGGAGGGGGGGGGGGTACGGGCTGAGGGGTGTGGGGTGAGGGCTTCCAAAGGCAACCTGTGGTAAAGGTGGTCACACTGAGGTTCACAGCTACGTGTGAGTGCTGTATTGCTTTTGTTCAGATGAACTTGCGCACAACTGCAGGCACAAACCTACATCCGTGTGGGGCCGAGAAAAGGGAGAGAGGCAGGTAGTGAAGTTTCTGTTGCCACAGATAGTGTATCAATTCTCACCGCCTCAAAAGTCACCGGAATGCGAGACTGCAGCTTCTGCCACTGCTGTGCAAACAAAAACACCAACAGACTCTGAACATCTAAAATGCCCGCTGACATGTTCCACTGAGCGAGCTAACATAATGAATGTTGGTTTTCAGCAAACTGTCTTGACAACAAATTAACTGGATTTATTGCAACGGTACATAGTGACCTGGGCTTTCTGCTGTTAGAGACAAAACACTAATGCATCCAGTTATGTAGCTGTATTGCCTTTGTAGCTGTGCGCATTTGCGCCTGTTGTGGAAAGGTGTTTTATTTATAGTTATATTGTTTGACATTTCTAAAAATGCATTATACGTGAAAGGGGTGCATTAAATTGCCTTGGAGAAAAGTTGATGCATGAGATTTAGGATGGAGTGCAGTGTTTGTGAGCGAAACATCAGCGGGCTGTTTTGGCGCCTGCACACCAATGCTGCCATGATTCACTCTTTTCCTGTGCACAAATGAAAATAAAATACCCAGCTCATGTCAGTTACAGCGGCAGTTGTGTAGCCCTTTGTAGGTTTTATGTGTAGCTGTGCATGAGATCAGTGGATGCAGATCTCTTCACCCTGAATAGGTGAAGAGAGGCCAAATAATTGCAAAATGAAGCAAAAATGTGAAAAAATTTCACAAAAAAAACTGGTCACAGTATTTTAGCGTTGATAAATTCTACTTACTAGTATAATGAACTGTTAAATATTGAATTTTTTGTCTTGCAGTAGTGTTTGTTTTCTTCTGTAATATGATTGTCCGATATGAGCTGCACCTTCCCAGCACTGCGGAAAGGATGGTATCTATTTCTTCTCCTTCCTGCCATGGCTTATAGAGCAGGCATCCATATCTTACCCTAACCCCATCATAGTTCTCTCAAGCCTGATATCTTTGTCAACCGCACTGAATAAAACGCTGCTTCCTGTTTGGGTTGTCCAAGCAGTGGCAGCTCTCTCTTACTGGCTGCTCTAATGTTCCTATGTCAACTTTGACCCTACTTAACTGAAACCACTGTTATCAGCCTGGTTCGCCCCAGTCACAGGAAGTCATGCTCTGAACTCAAGGCCTAAGACAGGGTTATGAAAGCACGTTGAAAAAAAAAGAAGTGAGGGGTGAAAATCTACTCAGCAGAAACATTTTGTCCTTTCAGCCTGCAGTATGCACGCGTGTAGTTTTAGTGAAAAACTGAAAAACAACAACAACAAAAGTTCTATCCTGGTTAGTGATGATGCTATTGTGAACAGAAAATAGGTGAAAGAAAGAGCATAACCTGAAATGATGCTGCTTTGACTGGGTTGGATTATTTATGATGTTCAGTATGGGTGTATGTTTATTGTGTTGCAGTCCTTTTCTCGTTTAGATTAAACAAACAGCTCAAGGTTTCAACTGCTTCCAGAGTCTGTCTGGTATAACCATCATCTTTTCATTCACGCTTTCAGAGATGATGTTTATTTGACTTCCTCTTCTATCCTCCTCCATTTCTGGTGTACTCTAAACCGCTACACTCCCACACGGAGTGCTGCAGCCCAGCAGCTGGTAAGACAACGAGTAAAAAAATGTAAAAAGACAGACCTCTTTTGGCTTGGCTACAGGGGTAGTCACACGCAGCTAGTAGGTGCTAAGTCTCATGCTGAGTCTGAGTACAGAAGACTTATGCTCCAGCAAAGCTCTGTCTCCTTGGTTACAACACTGCGTTGTGTGCTTGTTATGCTGTTAAACATCCAAAGGTGGACTAAGTGACAAATTATCTGATGGGAATCTTTGATGACGAGTAAGAAATTTTAAAGAGTAAAAGTAGGAGTGTCTGTCTCAGCGAGGGTGCATACATAAGGGACAGCGTAAAAGATGAAGAGACTGAAGTTTGAAAGGAGGGACAGACAGCATGACAGACCACTGAGTGTCTATGAAAGTGAGCATAGCACCGTCTCCATCTTTCTTAATAGAAACACGCACTAGTCCATTATGGGTAGGTGTTTGAGAATAAATCATCTAACAGGGCCCTTTTCAAAGCATTACCCTGTCAAACCTAATCTAACCTACCTCTGTCTGCCTCTCTCCTCCCCTCCCGTACCATCCCATGCCGCACTCCCTCTCCTCCCTCCCTTAGTGAGCAAAGCCGTTTGCCGCCTCAGGCAAGGGCTGGGAACATAAGCAAAGTCAGAGCAGAGTCGTAGATTCGAGTCACCACCACAGTGTCTCCTCTCAGACTGCATGCTTTGCCTCGCAGAAACAGGCCAGCATTATGAAGAGAACACTCTGGGTGAACACCATCAATTTGTGTTTGCTCACCCATCGCAATATTTAGGCCTCAAAAATGATGCACTTTGTGTTCCAAGGACATTGTGAGTGCGGGATTTGTAAATGAATTTGTTTGTGAATTTAATTTTTAGAGGAAGAATGCCGGAGCCTTTGGTGAACCAAAAGAAAACAAGTTAATAGCGTTTGATGTGACCACTGCTGCATTGAACAGAGATGAGAACTACTTTCCTCATGTCTCCTCTGTGTCTGTCACACAGTGTGGTTTTCACCACAAGACACATCCCCTATCCTTCTGGGAACCATAAGGCCAACCTCTATAACAGCATGGCAAAGCAACAAATAGACTAGTGCAGAGACTCTGAAAGCCAGAAAAGTTTTTGGAAAAACATGCAGAGCGATGCTATCTCTTATGCGGCTTAAAGAGGGGACTATTTGACTTTAAATGCTCAGAAGCTTGTCTCTTTCTCATCTTAGCTGATTTTTTTTTATCAATTAAGTTTGAGAGGTGTACAAAAACTTTTGTTTTCTAATTTGTATATTCAGAATTAACAATGTAAGGTTTGGCAAGGATTCTGATACATGAGAACTGTTTTGCACAGCTTTGCACTTCCGTTCTCACTTAAGGACAACCCCCATTGATCGGTTGGGATATCGGGCAATAAGCCCTGTGTGTTTTTCCATGGTTCCCTCCAGAGCTAAAGCACGCTGATGCACAGGGCTGCTATGACTGAGATGGCTCGGCCCACTGACTGACAGCACTGGATAAGGGATAGTGTGACTGTCCTCAGTGCCAGCACAGCTAGAAGTGATAAACACCAGAAACCTGATCCAGAGACAAGAGACGCCTTTGCCTTCGACAGAGCTCAAACTTAATGCACTTCTGTTCTTCTTAGCCAAGCCCAGATTTGCTTGGCTCACTCTAACTGAGCCCGATATATTCTGGCCAGGTGGAGGTCAGTGGAGGCTATTCTGGTAGTTTTTTGCCCACTTCTGATTGGCTCTTCCAATTGCCAGTCTATCAGAGCACTAGATAGACAAACCATCAAACTTTCAATCTGTGTGCTGCCTCTGCATTATACTGGGCCTTTCAGTCTCCATTATTCCAAAAGCTTGTCCTATCCAATATTCCTAAAGGACATACAGGACCTGAGCATTCTCTCCAGTCTGGAATATTTATGGAAAGTTTATTTTATCTGTTTTTTTTATTGCTACTCTTGTGCAAATAGCCCCCCATAGAGTCCCTGGTCCCTGCCCTTGCAGTAATGGCAATGTAAACATGGGAAAGTAATTTGAATTCTAACAAAGTGGAGATTAGCTGGTGACAGTTTGTGGCATGGGCGATTATTTCTAAAATAATCCTGTTTTGATATGCATCTGCGTCCTGGCAGGGATTTTCAATTTGTTTTCCCATTGCCGCATGTAAACAAGCTCTAGTGTCTCCTTATCATGGCGTCGCACGGACAAGGAAAGCGCGTATTCCCCCCACCACCCCACCCTTTCCATCTCACCACACAACCTGTCTCTTCAAGCCTGCATCTGGTTAGAGTCGCTGAGCAGCCGCGCTTGTCTGGGTTTCAACAAGTCTCTCTATCGAGAGCAGGTAGGGGGTTTTATGTGTGTACCTGCAAGTCATTTGCAAACATGAAGTCCTCAAAACGCACCTCCTGAATATGTTCTGCTTGAGGGGTTCTGCCCATTCCCCGTCTGAATAGGCAAATATGCAGCATGGCAAAATGGCCTCCTGTCTGCCAAAGGAGGCATCCTACCCACAGGTCTGGGGCATGTGATAAATGTTTACACTTTTGATTGTCAACCAGCAGTTCGGAAAGAATTGACTATTAAAATGAATTACTTGCCTTAAAAAAACCACTTTAAAGTTACAGACTTAATCCAAAATATTACTGGAAAATGCTGTATTAGAAAGATTTATTGTTGCAAGTCTTATCTGTCACTTCTGTAGATGTAACTAGTGACGGGCTTTCCACATGGTATCATTTCACATGGTGCTTATAGAGGTGGTAAAACCATGGTAAGTTCTGAGCAGCAATATATTAGCTGTTTACTTGTCCTTCTTTCATGTGGATAGAAAGCCAGGGAGCTATTTATCTCTCTCTGATTGATTGCTCCTGCCTGAAGCTAATCAGCATGTAGCTTGTTGTGTCTTAATGTTTATGGGGATTAAAGGAGGATAAACATGGTAATCCCTAGTGTTGTGCAGGACTTCCAATTATCACGCTGCTTCACCAAAAATAAGGTCACCATAGATTTAACCTATTAATACGATATAAGCCAGCCAATATCCCCCTGTTGTTCATTTCACCATAGCTAAACGTGACATTGGACCCAGATCCAAACCCACAAGAACAGGCTAAAACTTACAGGTGACTCATCTCCACGACAGTAGGTTGTGACTGGAGCTGACCAGCTGGGTTAGGCTGTGGTCACTGACGTGCCAGAGGCAGGCTTCCTTACAGATAGAGATAACAGGCAGAGGTGAATGTCTAGTCCATGCTGACAGTCTGGATCGATTAGGGATGGATCACTTACACGTACCGATCGTTACAACCCCACCCCAGCACTCAGGTGGAGCCATGGAGTGCACAGCAACATAGAAAGGTGATGGTCCTGACTGAAGTGCGTCCTTGCCCAGATAGCTGTTCTTTGGTGGAGGTGGCATTTGCGTGAACTTACTTTTAAGAGTCATTTCCAAAACTGTTGACAAAAGTATCCTGCGATCTTTGACTGACATAGATTGCAGGATTGATATACCTTCACATTTCATACCATTAAGGGTGTAGGAAAAAACAGAGTGGACTGGCTTTCAGTACAAACCACCTCCATATCCTCCTCTCATTAATCTACTCTAATATATTCAGTGCAAAGAGCTGCTTTCCTGGGGAAGAGCAAGCAGGCCTTAAATTACAATACAGAGGAGTGGAATCATTACTACCTTTAATGTTCCCAATCTAATTGAGGTATTAATTTAAGTAGAGTCTCCAGTGAGGATTATTCATAACTGCTTTTTAATTTAGAAGGGTGATCAGCAGAAATATTCCCAGATCAGAGGCAAAGTTCCTCCCCTGGTTTCCCATTTCACTGCTTTTGAAACCCCCTGACATTTACATGGTGAAGCAGGAAGAAAATACAGCAGAAGAGAACAGTCTGGGTTTTTTCTTTTCTTTCTTTTTTTTTTTTTTTTTTTTAGCAATAAACGCAAACAATAAATTAAATCTACTTTGGTGTGTTTCTTTTGTAATGCTAAAGATTATGTGTTGCTCAAGGCACAACTAGACACAAGTGTGGCACTGACTATGTAAAGTATGCTAATCTAAGTATTACTGAATGTCTCTAGTCGAATGATAGCAGAGAGGCTGATGTGTTAATTAGCTGCTTCTGATGAAGCATAAACAGTGGATTGAAACACAATATCAGTGTTCTGTCTGAATGAGCCCAGTCAAGTGTAACAGAAGCTTTAGCCGAGGAGAATATATGTATGTATACATTATTCCTCCTACAATGAAATGTTTTTGGAAATCCATGACAAGTTTTCGCAGACTGTGTTCTTCCGTTTGAAATCACTTACTTAAACAGTGAGGCTCAGCGGGGAGGATTATTTGTGATGGAACTCCATATTGAACCACAGCAGCCAAATTTGGCCAACGGGGAGAAATCAGCAGCCCAAGAGAGAAAGGCATTTGACTTTAAAACACACACACACCCCAAAAAATGCACTTAAGGGACGCGCATGCACGCTTACATTCACATACCAAAACAAGCACACTCACACACACATGCACATGGACCATGCCCCAAGGCACTCGAGTCACGCCGATACTGTCGCAGTCCCCCTGTGGCACAAGAACCAGGCATGGCATGCCATCTGGAGTTGGGAGGAGGGTTTGTTAGAAGGGTGTTGAAACCGAGTGGTACATGCTTCGACCGTGCGGCTGACCATCTGGCTTGGCATACTGTGTATCAGTAACTTTGAGCATTCCTGCAAGAGGGAGGAGGAGGGGAGATGGATGGATGGAGACAGAGAGGTAGATAGCTGTAGGGTTAAAAGCAGCCAGAGCACAGTGGCACCAAGCTGATGGATGTATTCTGTGCTCGCTCTCTCTCTCTCTCTCTCTCTCTCTCTATTTTCTCTTTTGCATTTGTGTTGAGAAAGCAAAGTTGTCAGTTTTGCAGGGACACAATGAGCACACTCTGTGCTCATAGAGATTAAATAAAATTCTGCATGCAATACACAACATTAGGAACAGAAATACTGATCACTATTCTTTAATAAATCCATTTAAACAAGAAATTCTAGAGTTTAAAATAGTTGAGTGAGTGTGTGTGTGTGTGTGTGTGTGTGTGTGTGTGTGTGTGTGTGTGTGTGTGTGTGTGTGAGTGCGTGGTTCACGCTGGTTTAAATAATCTGAGGTATGATAATGGTGGTTTAGACAGTAAAGGATATGTTTTTTCAAAGATAAAGATAGCCATTGAGTTAGTAATTATGAGGTTTGATTAAATAAACTGTTCTAGATTATCTTTACTGTCACTTTTAGATCACTCCACACAAGTCTTATTGCAGTATCATGCACTTGTACTGAGAAAGTGGATGAAATATGAAAGTTTGGCAATATATCCAGGCAGTAAGCAAAGACTGTTGGTATGGTTAAAAAGTAAACGTAGCTTCAATATATTATGTGTCAGCACTCAATTTCACAGTTCACATTATATATATATATATATATTGGAATCTAATTTTAAATGTTAGATAAGCTACACTAAAATCTGATAAGGTTTTTGATTTGTTTTCATGGCCCAGACCTTCCAAGGACCTTTTGATCACACCTCTCAGTCTCCAGTAAAAACATGCTTTTACCAACTAAACCATCATTATCAATACAGGTGTCACTGATGTCAACGATGTGAAATTACATATAGAACTGTGGCGAGAGACAAAAAGTCTATTTTTAGCTGATTTCTCCATTGATGGGTTAAATTATTATCATCAATATGAGATTAATAATAAATTAAATCAAGTCACTACAGTTTCAGATAACCGGCACTTGCAACACAGGCATTCCTGGACTTCTGCATGCTTTGAAATCAATGTGGGTGTGTGTGCAGAGTGGCGATACTGATCCTTCATTGTCATCTTTATAACATTCAAGAAGAGAAGTGTATTCTGACAGAGTACATGTCTGACAGTTCAACGGATATTTCAATTATAGCTGAATGCGAGTGTGCAATCAGGGACACGCTCCTTTATTTCATATACTGAAAAGCCTTTTTATAACAATTATGGTAAATCTAATTCGTTCATTTTCATATTCCAACATGTGAAAGTCTCTTTATGCTGGAAATGAGAAGTAAACCCCTGGTGTGTAGTCCTCTGTCACTTGTGTGCTAAGTTTTTCTTTTGTTGTTTCATTTACTTATTTATTTTTGGATTTTATGTCACACATTGCGGATTATGAAGGGTGCATGGGACTACCCTAATGGGCGTACATTAACCTCCTCTACCACACTATCCCAGCAGTGATGCTATCGGTCATCGATGGCACAGGGACGACGAACGATTGGACTATGGAACAGATCGCCCAGTCCTAATGACACATGAAAAGCTTGGCAATGACATGAGATGCTAAATGGCTTTAAAAGCACATGCTATGATGGAAATCACAGTCGCTGAGTTATAAACCTTTTTGTTGGCTGCTTTGGCTGAATTTTGTGCAGCTTTTTTTTTGTTGTTTTCTTAAATAAATTGTGTAGTTTACACACATATTTTAAGTCAGAAGTGGGACATTACTGATCTTATTTCCAAAAAATAACGTTCCCTTAATTTATTGAAGTACAGGGGGAAGTTTGGAAAATGTAATCATTCATTTATTTTTAGTGACTTCTGATCAAAACAATGCTTTTTCTTCTAATCCAGTTCTTACTTATTACATAGTGTGCATAAGCAAAGCAAATGACTGGCACGATCGTGGCTCAAGAGTTGGCAGTTCGTCTTGTAATCAGAAGGTTGCCGGTTTGAGCCCCGGCTCGGACAGTCTTGGTCATTGTGTCCTTGGGCAAGACACTCCGCCTACTGGTGATGGCCAGAGGGGCCGATGGCGTGATATGGCAGCCTCGCCTCTGTCAGTCTGCCCCAGGGCAGCTGTGGCTACAACTGTAGCTTGCCTCCACCAGTGTGTGAATGAATAGTGGAATTGTACAGCGCTTTGAGGTTCTTGAAAAGCGCTATATAAATGCAATCCATTATCTGTGATGAAAGTGAAGACAAAATAAGTGCAGGAAAAACCAGTGCTGAGGAACTCCTGCTTGTGGCAGACCTGAAAAGAGCCAACAAGAACGCTTAAAATCTGTGTAGCTTGAAACTCCATAACATTTTTTTTTTTTACCACAAAGACTGACAGAGATAGTAAGGGAAGGAAAGCGCGAGAAAGAGATAAAGAGAGAAAAAGAAGATTTCGCTTGTGAGCTTATGTGTGGCCTGACTCGTGTCCGCATTAAGCCAAGTGAGGTATCCACTTCCCCTTAATATTTTATGGTTTCCTTCAAAGAGGTCCTGCTGCACGTACTAAAGTCTCTGTAAGGGTTCAGTGAAAGAATTCAGACTTCCTACCTGGTATCCTGGCCCTGTATAGAGTTACCCTCCCTCTTTTGCTGATCTCCTTCCACACACACTTAACTGTATTTCCCCAAAACAGTGACTGCGCAGTTAACCTGAACCCATGAGGAGAAATCCACCGAACCATACTGACTGGATATATGATCAGACAGCTTCTTAGCTGAGGTAGATAAAAAAACATGAGAAAAAGCATTCACTTCAAAAACATGAAAAAGCTTTGATCTTATTGGCATGAGTACGTGTTACGGTGTCATGGCATGCTATATATTGTAAAGCTGTCAAATAATGAAATGTGTCAATGAAAACAGATTCCAGACACTGTTAATTCGATCTTGTTGAAAAACTCGGGAAAATACATTTTTAAAAAAAGAAGATGCACTATATGTATTTATCTTGGTGCCCAATTACTGACCAGTGAAAGGGACCAAAGATTTTCAAGGAATACATAAAATCTGGCCTTGCTTTAACTTCAAAGCCAGGAAAGGGTATAGGGTTCCTAAACACATCATGAATATTGCAAGATTGTAAAGTCACTCTTTCTGATCTGAAACAGAAACTTTTGAAGAGCTCCACCCCCCCCCCACCCCCCCCCCCCCCCCCTCTAGCCCTCCAACTTACAGTAGCAAAGCGGATGGGCAGTCCATTAACTATTTAAATGCACACAGAGATGTGAGAAGTACTGGCCAGCATTTTAATGAAAAACAGAAAGTGAATTGGCTCCTGGCGGGACCACTCTGTTTCTGATTACCATTACTACAGCTCAGAGTTACATTTTATAGGTCTGGATGTGATTAAAGTTACATTGCTATTTTCTTTTCGTCTTTTTCAGTCTGCATATGCATGCTCTTTTCTACAAAACCAGATGTGGATACATAACCTTCGTGGCAGATCCATTTCAATGTCTGCAAGTGTAGACGGTGACAAACTGCTACCAAATACAAATAGGTTTGAGTCAAAGCCAAAGTGTCATCTGTCATTCCTATTTTCTAACCCTTGGAGCGGTTCTCACCCCTCCAGCTTTCATGGTCCTATCTTTTGCTTGATACAAAAAGCAACATCTTGTATTTATGTTGTGCTCTGGTTTGAGACTTGGTTTCTGTCAGGATGAGACATAGAGGTTGAAAGATATATCACACTCATTCTTTCAGAGTTTTCCTGTAGACGCGGGTAGCTTTTTACATTCATTTTTAGGTTGGTCCTTTTTACCTGAGCGTTTTTTTTTTTTTTTACCTTACACAAACATATAAATCACATAAGCATGAAAAATGCACTTAACATAAGGGATGAATCAGTGTTGTATCTGCACATAACAGACAAGTTAGCAAGGACCCAAATTTAAATTGTATCTTTAAACACTTTTGTTACTATCACCCTTTTACAACAATATATAATTTGTTCCAGCTTCTTTAGTTGAATCCAAAAAAATTGTGTTTTTGTTCCAGTAATGTGATTATTGTTCAGTGAAACCTCATCAGCGATGGTCTGAGTGGAAGCCTGGCAATCAAGTGTTTGAAAATTTGGGTTCCAGTTGTTTTGAAGTCAAGCAGAGAAGCA
Organism: Aulonocara sp. 'chitande type north' Nkhata Bay; assembly: GCF_057382095.1. Taxonomy (NCBI): domain Eukaryota; kingdom Metazoa; phylum Chordata; class Actinopteri; order Cichliformes; family Cichlidae; genus Aulonocara; species Aulonocara sp. 'chitande type north' Nkhata Bay. The sequence goes on from NC_141344.1 coordinate 17,287,506, forward strand.
GAGCAGTGAGTGTCTAAAGCCATCTGTAAAACATGATGGAGGCACTATCGTAGTCTCGGGCTACATTTTAGTCACTGGTGGTGGGATCTTGTCATAACCGATGGAATTATGAACATAGAAAAGTACCACCATACAAAACCATCTGGAAAGCCTGGGATTGGCAGTGGCTTCATTTTTCAGCATGACAATGATCCAAACACACTGTTCATTATATATTCAACTAATGGGTCCCAAACTGAACAAAAGCTGAATACAAACATTTTAGATTGTAAAAGTGAAGCATCTCTAAAATCACCCTCTGTTCTAAATGCACCATGAAAGAAGGTGCTGCACATGTAGGGTACAGTGCACCACTAGATTATGTGCTTAAGATAAGATAAGATAAGATAAGATAACTCTTTATTGTCATTGCACAGTCATACATAGTACAGTAGTACAATGAAATTGGAAAAACTGTCCTACGTCGGCACTACATATAACACAACACGACACAATATGACACATCACAACGTAACAAACAACACAACACAGTATATTAACTTAGTATAAAAAAGAAGAATAAGTGTATGTGTATTGCACGCTGTTATTATTGCACATTAATTATTATTGCACCTTGTTATAAATATAAATATTATTGTTATCGTTTTAAACATTGTTACCTCCCCCTAAAAAGTCCAGGGAGGTATCCAGTCAGGTCAGCTATTTACATTGATCAGGGCTATTGCCCTGTTGTAAAAGCTGTCCTTGAGTCTATTTGTTCGGGACCTCAGCAGCCTGAACCTCCTGCCAGACGGCAGCAGCTTAAACACCCGGTGTCCTGGGTGTGTGCAGTCCCGTAGGATGCTGCGTGCCCTCTTGAGACAGCGAGTGCTGTACAGGTCCTTCAGGGAGGGAAGAGGATGTCCAATGATTTTTTGGGCCATGTTGATGACCCTCTGTAGTGCCTTTCTGTGTGCTGTGGTGCAGCTGGAGAACCACACACCGATGCAATATGTCAGCACACTTTCAATGGAGCAGCGGTAGAAGACGGTCAGCAGCTCCTTCTTCTTCTTCAGTTGCAACCAAAGTATGAATCTCATAATACATCCACTCTCTGGCTAACATGGTCACTACTTTCTCTGGTGTGTTCCAGTCACAGCACAGACTGGAGATTTTGAGAAATGTTAACTTGGTCAGGGGGAGTTCACACTAAATAGAAGCCTAAAAGTAGAAAAAAGATAATAACTCATATAGAACAAGATTACAATCTATTTCTGACTTTGCTGTGAGCTCTGTTATTGTTCCACACATGAATGGTCTCTTCTTTATTCTTCTTATATCTTTCATGAATGTCAAGTTTGTTTACATTTCACGTTGTTTGATGCAAATTCATGTCAGCAAAATTTAAAATCTTTTTTTTTTTTAAATATCTGGAAACACAATACGACTGAATTGTGTGATAATAATTACAAAATTCAGGCAACATTCACTTTCCTACAAGCATATTATTTCTGCTATTGTAAATGATTTAATACTATAATATTTTGGAGCTAGAGAAGAACATCTGGACATAAAGCACAGCAATATGTAATCTGATGCCCACTATCTTAAGTATGTGTGTAACAGATCCATAAAGTGATGCAAAAGGTTTTACATATATTCTGACCGTTTCTTTACTCAACAAGTCTATTAATACATCTATGAACAGAGAGTGAACTTTAATGAAGCATTATTTCAAAAAGTATGTACTGTCTTTTTAAGAAAACGATCCATCTAAAGCACAGTTCTGTTCTTTATTTTCAAAGCATCTGACTCTTTAGTATTTTTACCCGAGATGTTACAGCAACAGCCACTTGAGCTCCCTCAGGCAGGGTGCTAAGTGGCTGAGAGGACTGGGAGCACTTGTGCAGAAGACTAAAGACGTGCCTCTGTAGACACGCATGCATCTTTGCACCGCTCCTACTTCACACACAAGCTCTCCCCAGCAGAGTCAATAAACGGTTTGTTTTAAGTGTCTCTCTCACTTTCATTCACTCCGTGTATCCTTTGCTTAGCTCTGTGCTCATCTTATGAAATGCCTTTCTCTCTCTCTTCTCTCTCTTTCTGCGCTTCTGAAGCAGTGCTCAATCTTGCGCTGCAGCGCAACAGGAAGCCATTTAGAGTGAAGTCCCCACCATTGTTCCAGTCTGTTTCTCTCAAAAAGCTTTTATCGCTTCTACTAAGCGCTCTGCCAGGGGGAGAAACAAAGATTTGTTGATGGTTTGCTGCTACTAAAATTGCACCCTGGAGGTCCACACGCTTAACATGTGGAACATGTAATAAATTAGGAAAAACGATATGCAAACGTGGATGATGGAGGATGTTCCTGTGAGTGATGACAGTGGGGCATGTACCATGGCAGGGACACTGCCATTTCCTCTTTGCTATCTAAAATCCCTCACTCGAGCTTTCCTGTTGATCTTAAACCTTTTCCTTCTTTTTTCCTTCGCTTTCCTGGAAACAATCATGTCTGTTTAAGCCCAAGTCTGTAGTTGTGAATGTCACAACAACAGTTAATAATGTTTATTTAATGTTTAACTTGACACAGCACAGCTTACAATTCATGCATAAATATTGCATTTGACTTGTAGAAAGACAGTAAGAAAATGCAAGACAAAAGGACCCATCTTATCAAGAACCAAGCACTACAGATGTCTGAAAGACACACAGTGGAACTAATGATATTGGGATTTGGTTCTCAAATTATTATTTTTAATCACCTCATTTAAGGAGTATATTATGACCATTGGTTTCTTAAACACTGAATATCAAATTAAGCTATGAACAAAAGAAAACCTTTTTGGGGCGGGGGATATGTGAAGAAAACAAAACAAAATGAAAAAATCTGAATCACAATGGGCAACACTATAAATATAAAAAGTGCCTACAAACTTTTTTAAATGTGAAGATTTACATTTTATTGACATTCATTTTCTTTGTCACATTATCACAAACATCTTTATATAAAATATTTGGATAAAAATCAGGCAAATAGATTATGGAGTCATCAGCATATTACGCATAATATAGTCTCACGCTTAGAAGGGTGTGCCTTTCTCTTGACTTGTTCAATTCTGTCTTGTTTAATGCTAAGAATCCAAGTCTGTTCCTTGACCCTTGCTACGGTAAGCTACTTTTGGATAATCAGTGAACATAAGTTAAAGTTAATTGCCATGTCACAATGTCACAGACACCACAGACTCGCCATTGAGGACTATGTGTGGGAGGCAGTTGTAAGAGGATTACAGGGACCAGATGTCTGTCTGTTTAGTTTGGCTTTAGTCCAGGCAGGTTCAGGTCGGACTGACCGCCAAGGTGAGTTCCCAGGAAAAAGAAGAAAAAAGAAAAAAAAAGAATTTATGTTCCTGAAAATGCATCTTGTTTTATTAGAAGCCACGGTGTTGCCAGGTACTGACAGTTACACTGATGAAAATCATAAGACCAGTGAGAGCATGTAGTACAGCATATGTTACCATGCAGGGGTAGCAATATCACCCCATAACTTCAGGACAGTGCTACACTAACAGGCAAGCAATTTCTTTTTCTTTTTTTTTTTGCATAATATTACACTATAACCTTTATGTAAATAATTTAAAATGCTTCCTGAATTATTCATCAAAAGTGGCTATAAAGCCAAGGAAGCACTCAATCTGGCGGTATTCCATTTTTTTTAATGTTCTTTACTATAGTAACTATATGTATTTATTGAGAATACATCACTGCATTTCTTTGTTGATGCCCAGCTAAATGCATAATGTGAACATATACAGTCTTCTGAGCACAGATGAGGGCTCATTGGTGTTGCCACTATGTCTACAAGTTATGGTTGCACAGTAGTGCACAGCTGCTTATGATATACAAATATGCTTTTAAAGCTGTACTCATCTATAGTGAAGCATGTTTATGTGACGATGAAGAACCTCCTTGGGTTTCAACATATCTGTTGTGTGGTGAAAACCAGCTACGACTGATCTATAGCTGCTCTTACAGCAGCATACAGACTTTATCCTAGAGATAGAGTCTAAACATATACTGTTGCAGTTGAGAGACCACACAAGATATTGCAGATGTGCTCCCTACTTAATTCCCCCAACCTCCAGTTGACAACTTTGTAATATCCATGCTAAAGTCATCCTCTCCTGCCTGCATGTGGCTGAGTAGAGACTTGAGTTGGATACCGTGAAGGTTTTGGGACTGGAGCAAAACCTTCACCTACTGTATAGGATCCTGAAGGTATATTATGTCTACTCTGTCCATACCAAGGACTGAAGGCACCCATCAAAGCCTTTTGTCAGCCTGTCACCATCTCTTTTCTGTGTGACTTATGTCCCCTCAGGCATCTTTGGGGCTCCATTACCTTTGTGTGTATTGTGGGAATGCCAGGACCTTCCCGTGTGTAGAGCGTGTGGCTCAGATTGATGGGCAAAGGTCTAACTGTGACCTGGCTCACTTTCGCTTTGAGCACATACAGATTTATATGGTGCAGGGATGGGAGAGGATACAGAGACACTCAAGGGAAACATTTAGATGACTGATTTACAAGCATACAGTTCCTGAAAAATCCTTTAAACGAGGACAATGGATTTTTTTGTACACATACACAAAAAATTGTCATTTAAAACCTGTTAAAATGACAATCAGAAGACTCCAAGCGGTAAACAGACTTTAAAAAAAAACTTTTATGTCACAGCGGCAGTGTTGAAAGGATGACTTATGATCTAAAGGTTAAAGTTAGTTTCACTTACGTATTGGGCAGCTGTGCAGTGTTTCACTGCTGGTAGGAGAAATGTGCCACATTTGTGATCTGTTGATCCGTGTTTTTTTTATAGAAATTATAATAAACACTCAACAAGACGCTTATTATTTGCACAAAAAGAGAATTTTGCTATACTGTCTGGGAAAACTATGCCAGCCTACTTTCTATAGTCGTGGCTTTCTCTCCATTTCCACATTGAAACACTTGAACACATTCAGTTGTCAGTTCATTGGGTTGAGGAGCGTAGTGTTTTTTTCCCTCCAGAGAAACTGTACAGCGCCTTGAGCAGAGAGCTAAAGCTTTGTAATCACTGTCCTGTCTCAGCCTCTGCATTTCTCTGTCTGTTTTTTGTTAGTATTGGAGCTGACAGCCTCTCAGCGCAGGATGGGCTTTGAACCTGGGGGCTCCTCTCTCTACCAGAGGCTAATCGCTACTTCAGAACAGGGGACTGCCCCTAAACAAACATTTACTGTTGTAAAAAGAGGGTCAGCCCCTAACGATGTGGGTCAGCGGGGCCTTTTTACTGCACAGCCTTTATGGAGACGGATGCCAGAGATGGACAAATATCATGACATTAGCTGTCAGCAGCACCAGAAGGGGCCAGATCCAGTCATACTTTAATAGCTGTTTGTTGGTGGAGAGGAAGAGCCTCATAAAAGAGGAGACTCTTATCTTCTGCGGACCCTGTGTGCTTGTGTCACAGCCAAGATTGACCACAATGAATCACCACCAGACTGATTCAGGCCAGAGATGGACTGCACTCCGTCTAATTGCAGTGCATACTTCCATCTACAATGGCCTACAGAAGGAATTATAAAGTTACATTAGCATTAGAGTCTAGCTGTCTTTATAGCATATTCCACATAGGTTATTTGTCAACACTGCATATACATTAGTTTAGGTGTCATGTAATACAATGATATTTTGGACAGCATAATCAGTTCATCCAACAAGGTTTTATTTGGTGACAGCGCTGAGGGTCTTTCTCAGCCTGAGGATGTACACCCCCCACCTCCACATGCTCACACCTTTAACGACTTCTTAAATGTCACTGAATGTCAGGCGGGGGGGATAAAAGCAGAGGACCTCCTCCTGCTTGCCAGTGATCCTCTGTAGTTTTTACTATGCTACAGTGCTGCCGGGCAGGACATATGCACTCAGGTGTGGCCCAGATTTCACCGGACCGGCTGGTGACATGATTTAATGCATTCACTACTAAGGAGCCAAGTGAGAAGAACTCCTTGTCAGTGGAAGAACACTGATTGAGCACAGCATGCACCAACAAATGTATCCTTTGTGCATGACACTTAGGAGAAAAATCATCCATCACGCGTGGTTTCATACAGTATAACACTTCAAAATAAAAAGTAGGCACAGAACCAGGACCTTCACAAAAACCACACTATTTACTTTCCTTTGTTTCAGAAAGATTTAAAATCATTGTAAGTTGACTGTGTATTCCCTGCGGAATGGGCTACTGCTGTGATGAAATAAGCATCAACTCTGCTCAATTTTCCATTGAGCTAACCAGGCAGCTCATCTCCATTAGTGTTAGTCTAACCAGCTCCGCTCTGGATCTCTTTAGCTGTGATCTCGCCAGAAGCCAGCTGGGTGTTATATGTGTGTGTGCGCATGTGGGTTTGTGCGTGAGCTTGTGTGATTTTGTGAGAGCTCAGTACTCTGAGCCCTACAGCTGTGAGAGATCTGAGTGTAAGGCCATGACGGGGCTCAGTTAAGCTCAACAGCGTGAGCCTGTATCAATTACGCTGCAACAGCGATACGGACACAGTGTGCGGTCTTCAAAGACAAAGACTTATGACCGCCCAGCGTCTCAGTTCCTCTGGCCACAGAGTCAGCTGGATAACCTTCAGACAACACACACTCAGTAGGGGGTGGAGAAAGACACAGAGAGACGATTTTAATACTATGTGCTAAAAGCATTACAGCTTACGCACAGTTCTTTTCATAGAGATGTAAATCTACTCAAATAAGAGTTCAGAGTTTGAACATTAATATAGCGTTAAGTATTGCATTTTACATTAATTGTGCTGAACTAGAAAACCACAGGCTATCTAACTTTGCCAATGTTTACAGTCTAGACTGTAAAGTCTGTTACAGTACTCTGCAACAATCCTACACATCTTTGAGTACATAATAGAGTAACTTTTGCAATTAAGGAGTTTGAAGTGAAATAACATAGGACAATGAAGGACAATGGTACCTGTCTCACCTCTCTGCAAAAAAATCTGTGGTCGAGCACTCCTTTGAACATCCTATGGATCTAGGTCCAGGGCTGGAGACTAGTGGTATAGATGTATAGATGAGCTATAATCCATGCAGGTGTTTCTCTACCTAAAATCTTCTTTCCAATATCTTTGTACCTGCACATCCAATATTGCTCAAAAGGCAAGCCAATTCCTTTGAGGATATCACCAACTTTGAGAAATTCCAAAGGCAAAACTGTCACGCACATTATGTCTGGTATTTTCCTCTACTCCAGTTAAAGAAATGACTGCTGTATCAACCAGTCAGCTGTGGACTGTAGGGAATGTAAAGGTGTATGTGTGTGTGTGTGTGTGAAGAGTGGTAATGAATGAAGGTAAATGGCAGGGTATGAAGCACTTCCTATCGTAATTTCACACTTGTCAGCTCTTGTGAGGAAACTTCACCTTTACACAAGGATAGCAGAACAGGCCAGACTATAGAAAACAGAGAGAATATGTCTTCATGTTGTGAGATAAATTCTCTATGCAAAGAATTTCCCTTGCAAATATGTCCTGTTTTTAAATCCAGTAAAATAGTGGTGTTTTGACAACATTTCAGTTGTCAATCAAAGGGTATTTAATGAATACACAATATGCATTTAAAAAGTCAAGCCAAAAGACTGTAGCATTGTATACATTGCTTTATAGAAGCAGGTGGCACGGAGTTAAGTTGTCGTGTACGTGCACAGGCACACGCGCACATGCCCATGCACACATTAAGTTGGGTGGTATCTCATTAAACTCTGAGGTGGGTGCGTTAAGTGCAAGCACATGATATCCATTAAAGTCGCTTCTTAAACCACATTAATAAAATTCATCACTGCTTGATGGGAACTGCTTTTCATTATTAATCCTTGTGCATGTATGAGTTAAATCCTCACAGTGACTGTGTGATGAAAGGACCCTATCATGCTCACGTTCCAGGACCATACAGCCGATAATCTCCAGCTAAATTGAACCGTTCCTTTATTATTTTTAATTATTTATTATTATTATTTTTATTTTTTGGCAGTCAAGCTCCAGTTAACAACAAGAACAGGGACAACAGTCACCCCGAGCCTAATTCCTTCAGTTAAAAAAAAGAAAAAAAGAATTGTTTTATGCATTGTTTAACATACACAACAATAAAAATTTATCCTCAGTGTAAATTTTAGCTTCGGTCTGTTCAAACATTTATTTTCAGTCAACGCATTTACTCATAATGTATTAAATGAGAGACAGACGTTATACAACTCTCTGCTGATGCAGCACTATCCATATTCATGTTCCATGCTTTTCACTGAGCCCTTCAAACTTTTGTAAGTGCATTACTAGGAAAATCATTATCGCTTCTATAACATTTACTCCAAACAAAGCTTAAAAGCTAAATTAAAGTACAAAAAGAGATATTCCAATATTAATGATATTGATTAAATATGGACGGAGCTGAAAAAATAATCAATTGATTCATTTGCACATGTCAGCTTCTATCTATCTGTTTAATATGTGATGCGAGTTAGGGAGCATGAAAAGTAAGTGTTTTCGTTTGTGTGAGCACGAGAGAAACAGAGCAGGGATGAGGAAGGGGTGAGTAGAGGGAGGATATGGGAGCCTTCTCGGGGGACCTTAAACAAACTGACTAAAGTGGTCCTGTTTTCTGATCAGGCACAGAGAGGAGAACACTTAGCACTGCTAGAGACACTCTAAACAGCCACTGAGGAATTAGCCTGTTACTGGGGAACTTCACAGCTCCAGTACTGGGCTGTGTCCCTGACTAAGTAATACAGAAAATAGAACAGACAATAAACAGCAATAAACAAGTGCAAGCATGCACACGGCTATTCATACTCCACCCACACTCGTTCACACATACACAGGTGCAGCAGGATGTTCTCTGTGTATCCAGCACTCTGGATAGTTGTCTCAAACCAGCACAGATAAACATATAAGTACAAAAAACCCAGGATACCATATGCAGAACGGTTTCTCTGAGGAAAAGTTGCAGATAATGAATGGGCCCCTCACACATTTCATAAAAGTGTTGCATGTGACTTAAAGAAAAATATGTTTCCACTGAGGAAAAGCGATGACCTTATTCCTTCTCCGTGTCCTCCGTGTACAGTTTCCCCGCATCGCCAGGTTTGTGCAAACAAAGATGAGTTTAAACTTGGGCCCCATGATGTCAACACAAACACAGGATAGAAAGTTCATCTTTAATTAGGTGTCCCCCCTTTTCTAAAGTTCATTTCAATTAGTCCCACCTCGGCCCCACTTTCAGGTCTCAGTGATTTGTCAATGCCTCAACTTTTATGTAGTGCAGTGTGGTCACAATGCAGCATGCAAACAGGCGCGTGTATGTTTTCTGCATGCGTGTTGCTGTTTATTCTGTTTGTGTGACCTCGACCAAAAAAAGAAAAGAAAAAAGGAACTCCTGTGCCCTTGACATTTCTTTCTTGTTCTTATGATGAATTGCAGGGGTTATTTACTAGTTCATAGGAGAGAATCCCAGATCCCTGCTTTGTTACCAAACGCTCAAAAAGAATGTAGAGACATACATAAAAATAACTGCTCTGGAACTTTAACTGTTTTAACTGAAACGCTAGTGAGAAATGCACAAGGTGTACTACTATTAACCTCAAATTATTTTGCAATTTTCTAAATTAGGACATTAATATTTCTAGAACACTTAATGATTTTGTTAATATCAAGAACATGATTTGTTAGTTAAAAGACTTGGACAATAAGAAAAGGTCTTCTTAGTCACATCAGAGAAGCAGTTCAGTTGCTGATTTGAAGTTTAATAGAAGTGTTGTTTATACAATAAGCACTTTTAATCAAACGCTGTCAAGTACCAGTGGGCTGTGTACAAATCAAGCATCAAGAACTGTTAAAGAAATATGTCTCATGATTTACTGTATATCAGCGTCTCATGTAGGAGCCTTGATAAATAGCCTATAGGTACTGTATAGGATCCTGAAGGTATATTATGTCTACTCTGTCCATTTTGTGACACCCTAACATAAGCCGATCAATCAGCTGTAATGAAACCCATCAGGTCACCTTTGAAATTTATCATTTTTTTTTGTGAGCGTAAAATGAAACGCCCCTTGATGGTATGGATGCTAAATTTAGATTACCTATGCTATATGCAAACATATGTCTCCCCCTCCCCCCTCACAAAAAAGAGGGGGGGGGGGGGGGGTTGTGAATTATGCTGAGATACCGAGGCCATATGCTCATGAACTTGTGGAAGGCGAGTCTCAGATGAGACATTTGACTTTGTTTTTGCTTTTTTTCCCCCTTTGCACCAACTGTTCTGTTTAAACATAAAATTATGCTCTTTTGTTAAGAGCAAAGTTGAAAATGTAAACGTAACATATAACAGTGCTTTGTTGCTCATCAGCGAAAGAAAAATTGAGCAATCACCTGAGTGTTTGACTCGCTTTCACCCTGTGGTGTGCTTTCCTCTCTTGCTAAGGTTTGAGGTGCTTAGCATCTCTTGTTTGCACACAATCCGTCTGTGATTATTGCCCGCTTCAGGCTTCATGCACAGTGATGCGTCTTTTCACAAAGCAGCTTAATTTGCATAGATTTTGCCAAGAACCTCTCAAGTCTTTAGGAGTGTGCTTAAATGAGCAATCATAATGACAGATCTTCCAGTTTGGTAAAGGCATGCGATATCAGTATCAGCTGAGTTGCACGCAGTAAATTGGCTCTTCAAGTCAGAGAAGGCTCACAAGAACTTATAAATAAATTTGTTCTGATGTGGTGGGAGGATTTCCAACACTTTAGTGAATTTTCCACAAGTTTTCTTGAATAGTGAGCGCAAACCTGTCTAAGTGCACTCCAGGTCCAACTCTACGGTTCACTTTCTGCAGATGGCACACAAAAAAGTCCTTATTCGAGCATTTGCAAAGAAATAAGCTTCTCTTATGTGTTTGTTGATTTGTTTATTTATTTCTTTATTTTGTTGTTGTCATTTTTTTTCTGCTGAACACAGCTGCTTGGGCTCCGCCATGCATAAAGGCCCAATATGGCTATGTCTGTAAATCGGAGTCCGGGGGCCACAAGACAGAAAAGAGGGGAGAAACACCCGGCGAAATTTAGCGCACGATGGCTCCCAGCGGGCATCATTTGGGGACCAGAGAGATTTTTTTTCCTCATTCTCTTTTTTCCCTTTTTCCTGCATGGTGAGCAGGTTGGAAAGCTCAACCCTAACGTTGCTGCTGACACAACCACTCAGGGACGGCTGTAACAGCTCTCTTAGCATGGCACCTGTTATTGAGCCATCAGAGGGAGAAAGAGAGAGCGAGAGAATGAGAAAGAAAGTATTGCGGGGTGGGGGGGGGGGGGGGGGTAAGTGTGGAAGCAGGAAGGAGTGAAACTCAATTGTAATTTCAGGGTTGTCACAGTTCTCAGAGCCTGTAATTCTGCTGTCGTATTGGCGAGTGGACATACTACACTGACTCTTCGTGCTGAGACTGATCTCATCTTCACAGTGCTGCCTTCCTAAATTTTCATTCATCTCAAATCAAGTAAACAGATTATAATTAGATTCACATCAGGTTACTTTGTAAACAGAGAGCGGTGTGTGTCTACGTAGCGGTCACACTCCTGCTCTTACTCTTTCTCCACTGTTGTGTTTGTCTGGCTTAACACATTTTCTTCCCACTGTCTCTTTTCCATTTTATTGCATCTAAAATTACTTGGACAATCCAGTCTGCCTTTTATGCAACTCCTTTTCATTTGTCTTCATCCCCTGAATACAATTGGCTTTTGGAGTGAAGTGATTCATAATGCTTTCATCAATGATTCTAAGACTCCCTATGTCTCAAGCCTTACGAAGATAAATGAGCTAGTGTACAGTCAAAGAGGAAGTAATAATAGCAGTGTTTTTCATTCATGATCTATTTTCTCTTGAAATGATAACACGATAGAGAACAGAGACGTTTCAAGGATTTCCATAACAGGTCAACATAACTGATAGTTGAGAGAAATCGTACAAATATCGGTGAAGAAAACAAAGACAAACACTAGTCTTGTTTTTTTCAGTTTGAGACAATCATAAGAGGTGCAAGGCAAGTTGTTGTCCACTCAAGCAAAGCAGCTGCATTCCTCTGCAGAGCAATCAAAATGGATTAAACCAACCACGCTCCAGCTGCCTCCACGCAAATCAGATATGCCTGTGATGATGATAATCAATCCATAATAAAATAACACAACATAAATCTGATAGTGTTGTTCCAACAATTTTAATAACATAGATTTAAATATTGCCATGTGCACTGGAGTGATTTATTGACGAAAAAGTGCTATCAAGCTTATATACACCCCGTTCCTGGTTGCCCGCCAATAATGCCATTAACTGCATTGTTCAAACTCATTATGTGATGAGAAACACAATAATAATCGCAGGACTACAAACGCACAATTTCTCCCATTGAGCTAATCACTTTCGCTAGCATTATTAGTCTCTCTTCCTCTCTCTCTTTCTCCCTCCCCAGTTCTCTTTCGCCATAAATCCTGGGAGAGGCGGGTGTATAAATCCCTAGCGCTGAATTAGTATTGTAATTTCTGGTATCCATGCATGCTTTGCCAGCACAGACTTTGGAGTTATTAATCTGGGGAGACAGGTGCCACAGAAACAATATGCTGAGCGGTTGGCCTGGATACTGGGCCGACCCCACCCAAGTTTAAGTCCTCAGTGCATTCAATTAAAATTACAAGGCATGGACTGAAGCCTGCTTTTAGAGAAAATAAACAATCAGAGAACTGCAGGGATTTTTATATGTTTTATTATTGTAAGTTACTTTAAAAAAAATGCGAACTTATAAAAAGTAATATGGAACTTAAAAGTGGTGGAAAAAATGGCTGTTTTTTTCTCTTTTGGCATATGCATTGAGACTTCTTTTAAGTCCTATAATGTGCGAGTCAATGTGGTTTGCCACATTTCTGATAGAAAAACTGTTACCGCACACATTTGGGCGACCGACGAACACAACAGATGAAACACTTTGTTTGCTTTTGTTTAGGCATGAACTCTTCTCCTAATACAAGCCTTTTAAGTGATCAAAAAGGCCTGGCAATATTTGGTGTTGTCTGCGTGAAGAGGGGGAGGCAAAAGAAGTGTCATCGAGTGATATACAGCTCTAGTCCTCTGTCACACAGCGCAGTGTCTGCTGGGAAATAATCTGACATCTTGCGCTCGACACATTCAAGCGATGAGTACAGCCGGGTGGAGGAAAAAAAAGGAGGCGGGGGGAGAAGGAGAGATGGAAAGCAGAGTGATGGGACAAAGAGGCGAGGGAGGAGAGAGACTCCGGAAGAAGTAGGAGTGCGAGCAGAAAAGTGAAAGGAGAGAGAGGACACAATCAATTCACCAGCCCCGTCTCCATCATGTCATCGCCTGTCAGCATAGATTTAAGAATAAACCTTTTGAGAGACCTTCCAGAGCTTTAGTCTGATCGATGTCCTGGCAGTGTTGGCCCAGATGTCACTGACATGAATCACATGGCCTTCCATCAACTCATCACTGGGAACTATCTGACCCTACTCTTCACTATTCTAAGTTTGTAGTGGCACCCATTCTGTAATCTTGTCTTATATCTATACACGAGTATCCACATATAATCCTACACAACCCAGACAAACTAGTTCAGATGCTAACCTTGCACCCATTACTAATAATATCCCAATGGGACAGAAAAGTGAAAGCGCATATGGGCAAAATCATTAGAAAAAAACAGAAAGACGGAGAGAAAGCAATAGTGACGGGGTGAATAAATGAAGTCATTAAGCATGTGTTTGTGGGAGCCTGACTCCCATATGACAGTGCAGGGTGGCAGGATGCTTCCTCCGCCTTTTGCCATAAACAGACAAACAGATTGACTTGATCGTCTCTCTCCTATGGGCGGCTTTTCGCCTACTTTCTGGGGACCACTTAGGACTTTGGCTCCCCTGACTCTCCAGAGAGAATGCTGCTTGTGCCACTGCAGTGCATGGCATGGCTTCTCTTAATTAATCATTAGCTCTATCAGATATCAGACTGATATAAAAGCTGATATTAAACCATTTAGTCTGTATCCACAAATAAAATGACATGTATTGTGTTAATAATTTACTGAAAGCTGTCAAAGAAATAGAAAATGTTTATTTAAGGTGTAAATAGTTGCTCTCTTTTTCTTTTTCTTCCTTAGTTTACCAGCTACAGTATAGTATGGAGGATTTTTTTTATTATCACCACATTTGCCTGAAACCATTTGATGTAAGTAAAATGTAAGTAGAATTCCAGGCCCAAATGTGCATACTTATGGCTTTCTGCTGACCCAGCTGTCAAGGATGTGGACTGGCAGCTTCAACAAGAAACACTATCCTGTCTGTTGTGAATTTCCGGACTGAAAACACTGCCTTTAAAAATAAAAACTGATGAACTCATGAATCATCAAATGTTTTTATATATATATATATATATATATATATATATATATATATATATATATATGCCAAGAGTATCATGTTTGGTCATACTCTTGGCATAAATAACATTTTTGTTCTTCGAGTCTTCAGTAGCGAAATTAGTGCTCACCAAGGTGATTTTTAACATAGGCAATACTGCTCTAAATGCCTGAGACAGTTTAGGTTCATTGCTAAAAAATGTTAATGACTGGGCCCTATAATAATAATCCAGGATAAAATGAAGTGTTAAAAATCATATCTGTCAGCAGAGTGGAACAAATTCTCCTCTCTGGCCAATGGAAAGAGAAAACCACTGTGACTCCATCTCCGCAGCGCATAGTGGAAAATCTACCTCTGAGTTCAAAACCTTATGAAATCATGAAAAAAAATGTTCAGTTTCATAGATGAAACTGAGATAAAATTGACTCTTTCCTCTCTCACCGTGTTTGTGTAAGATACGTGAGCTGTTATTTTTACTTCCGTTAGTTCAGTCCTTCCCCACCCTCTCACTCTGTCTCGTTATGTGAGTGATGTTACCCATCAGTGTAGTGCATGTGTTGTAAAACTGTCAGCCACTGAAAGATTGACTGACATGGTCAGCCCTAAGATTACCACCATAGAACAAGCAGGGGTAGAGAGAAAGAGATACAAACTGAAAGACGTGCAAAGGGGGGGACATGAGGGGAAACAGGTGCGTTTAGACAGCCACGTTTTATTTTACTTTCTTCTGTGAGCACTGATCAAATCCGGCACTAAAACCATAAAACAAACACTGTTAGCATTAAAAAGAGTGAAAAGAATGAAAAATAAAAGACTGATCTACAGACAAGGAGTGTTCCCGTGCAATTTCCAACAGCTGTTGATTCAAAGGGAAAAACTTTATTTGGTCCAGATGGTCTCAGTCAGTGGCAGAATGAGAGAGCTGACTTCATTGGCTCCAGCCATGTGTTTTTCCTCCTGATAGAAATTAAAATGGTCGTTCGTTTGTCACCGCTCACTACACAGCTTAAAATGTAGCAATGAAACGTTCCTTGGCGATAATGCACCATAATTACTCAAACGCCTGTTCTTTATCTGCAGCAGAGGGAGGACAGAAGGAGCATTTCCTCAGATGAGATTTTAAAACCCAGAGAGCTGTCTCAACCCGCAGCAAAAGATGGAGAACACAGTCAAAAGCGTTGTTCTTTTTCAGCTGGAAAGAGACATAAGCCTGTCATCTTCTTGTTCAAACCGAGGAAAATGAAAATCCAAGTGTTGTACGACTTGTAATTCTTTTTTTTTTTTTAAACAGGACACGTAGACAGTTTGATCAGAGCTTCTCTAGCTACAGAATGAGCCTGAGTATCTCTGCCTCCGATCAGATGTAACGGGCTGTAGTAGTGTGGTGTAGCAAGTATCCCGCTGTGATAAATGTATTTATTTTAGCAGTCTGATGGGTATTGATCTCTTCAGCGGCTCCTCCACAGGTTAACATTATGGGACCTTGGAAAGGAAGATAGTAGGCGATTCTCAAAGAGCACACATCTCACACCTTACAAATGAGGTGAAAAAAAAGTCTGTTGTGGAGGTGTGGAAAGGTTAACAGTGGCCGTTTGACTGCCAGCTAAACGTAAAATCAGTCATTTATCGGAAATAAAAGTAAGAGTATCTTAGCAGATGCCGATGCCGAGATGAAAGACCTAACATGACAGAAGTTGAGTCACAGCAGCGTGAAACTGACACACAGTGGCGAGAAAAAGAAAAGAAAAACTATCCACATGACATTTTTTAAAGCTGTAATGTGCACATCCAAAGGCACTCATGAGTAGGCAGCAGAGGTATGAGATGAAGTAGAAGAGGTAGATGTGACCTGTGGTTGTTTGACTCAAGCATCCACTACAGCGAGGATGCTGCTTGTAGAGGACACGAGTGGAGCTCACTGAATCATACAAAAAGATATTTTGAATGGCTGATTGTGACTGGCCTAAAACTCAGCCGTGGGCGAAGTCCAGTCATAATGCTTTGTGAGAAATTTCACAAGCACTTGCTTTTCAGTTCAGTTTCACTCATGTATTTTTCTTTTGATCTCCCTGTCTAAGCCTTTTCATGTTAAAACTTTGACAAATGATTCACTGAGCTTTTTCTATGCCTATTGAAAATGTCAGCTGCATAGCCAAAAGAATTGGAATAATATGAATAAAAGTAAAACTATGACATTAAAACATATATATATATGTATATGTATGAAATGCATTTGCATGTATAACTATTAGTTATACAATTAAATTTACAATTCCCCAATTTAAAAAGGGTTTCAGTTTTATTGAGTGAGCATATAGCATATAGTAATATTTTACATATTTATATTTTAAACAGAAAATGAAAATAATGTCGTCAGACTGAAGTGCAATGAAGCAAAATTTTATTTTTCTGTTCTGTAGATATTTATGTTTCTTAAATTCAAATGAACTCTACTACTCATGTGTAAACTGAGCTGAAAGGAAAGGGTGTTTTCTGGCATAATGTATTTTACGATGACTTTAAAGAAATCAATGTGTGTGCGTGCACTGGAATCAAAAATTTAAATATAAGAAGATAAATGTGGAAAGGCAAAAGAAGAAAATTGTATGAATGCTAAAAGTTATTTACCTCAATGTTTGGCTGTGCGGATGACGCTAAATAGCCGCAGATTATGAAACACTAAAGGAATGTGGTGTTGCCCTCATTGTGGCTGATTCTTTGAACACAGGATCTGATTGGGTAATCCATGTCTCCGTTTAAGTTTTCTTAACAGGGGGACTGTAAAAGGTTAACCAGAATAATACAATGTTCACAGACATAAATGCTGAGCAGATATTATTAATAATAATAGTAGGGAATTTCCACACTTAAGTCTATTGTGATATCAAATCAAGGTCTATTCTGATTAGTGATGATTTGCGGTCGGTTATGAACACGTTCATGGTGATTTTATTGCGCATGCAATAAAGTTGTACATTCCTGGGTCACCTAAGTTTGCTAGAGACCATTTAAATGAATTCACAGAAAATCTGAGTACAATCAAATCTTGTTTTTTTTCTTCTTTTTTAATCTTGTTTCGCTGTTGTCTTTCTCACTCTCTACTCTTTCATCTGCTAGAGCTACTTTTAGTCACAATGTCTAACTCATATTTCAAAAATTCATTTAATGTTACATTAAGAATTTTTTTTCATTACATATTCTCTTATCTTTTCATGGCAAATAGATGTTTAAGTGGGGAGTGTTTTAGTCGGTGAGAATTTTTTCTCTTTTTTTCAAAAAAGGCTATCACCGAATGTACCACAAGCATTTGCATCTCAGGAAATGTGTCACCCTTATGGGACAGTCCCAGTACCAAGCACTGAATGTGGTCGATTGTTTCAATTCTTTTACTGGAAAAAACTATACGATTTTTAGAGATTACACTGTGCAAGCTATGGCTCTAAACTACATTACCTTTTTATTATTTTTAGTTTTCATTATGTTACTCGACGGTATGCTATATGTTTCCCTCTTCCAGTAATATTGCATTAGATTTCCAATATTCATGGTGTGTTTTTCCATCTTTCACAGATCAAGACTTCATGGGCTTTTTAGATGAAAAATTATCAATACAACATGAAGCATCAGCAAAAAACCAGTGACACATTGCCAACATGCTCTTGTTCCCGGTGCCAGCATCAATAATTCAAACACTAGCTCATAACTTTATTTTCAATGCATAATTGAGGCCAACCCGTGATGGTTGGTCTTTCTTTATTCAGCCATTTATATGTTGAGCAATTTTTAAACAATAAGAGCAGCAGTCCATTAAGCTTTTAACATCTCCCTTTCATATTCCAGTACACGCTGGAAAGTATGGACAGTGGCCTGTGCTGCTGCTTTACTCTGTGCTTTGTCGTCAGTGCTGTAAGTGGTGGATTGCTTTCAGGTGCTTTTTTTTGTCTGTCGTTGTATCTAGTGAGAGCATGAAAATCTTAAAGTGATAACTGTGGGGAAAAGCTGTGGTGTGGAAGTGAAAAAAGTATAGACTCCACATTTAAAAAGTGTGGTTTGGAAAGGAAGGGGTCTCAGGCTGAGGTGAGAATTTGCACCTGCAGAAGCACTTCCATTTGTGCAGGGCATGGGTGTCTGTGTCTTTCTAGTAATTTACAGCATGCCTAATTCATTTCAAAGCTATTTTCTAGCTTTCTAAGTTGTTTTCACAGCTAAATATTTGCAGTGGAGAATGCAACTTGGAAGGGCACAACCACTACCCTGTGACTCATTATATGACCTGGCTACATTTATTATGTGTTTTGTACTACTGCTTAATAAATATTGATTTACTATTTTAATTACATGTTAATCTCAAAACACATAGGTACCAGGGTTATTACTCTCTCAAGTCATACTGCAAATTTCCTGTTTGCAAATATTTGTTGAGGATGACATCCTGAGAGGGCCATAAAAGTGAATAGCAATCATTAAACAGAGACTAGCTTTCTACAATATCTGCAAAAGTGTCAATATCAGCAGCACAGACTGACCCAGTCTTTAATCAATTGCTTTTACACTTCTTTGTCAAAAGCAATAATTTTCAGGGCATACACGCAAAAGATATAGGTAGAAATCTCAAAAGTCCCTTTCTGTATTTAAATATGGATTTAAGAAAAGAATCTTTAATGTTTATTTCATTTTCTCCTTAACTTAATAAAACCAAATAATCAGGTTTAAATTTCCTGACAAGCTTTTGAACTTTCCAAACAGACAGAATGACCCCAACCAATTTAATGAAAATGAATAATGACTCCAGTATTGTTTTGAGATAAGTGTAGTAAAATGTTAGTACAGTCCCAGAGCAACTCGTGATTGAACTGATATTAAATGAAAGCATGAAGAAAAGACAGATTAAAAGGTCCCTTTTTATTTATTTATTGTATGAATGAAATTATCCTAACCATTTAAAGACTCTTTTTTTTTGACAGATTTGAAGACCTGTTAAAGCGGCTCTTTGAAACTAAGTCCAGGTAATAATTCTCCTAAAGGTTGCAATCTCTTCCGGTTGCTGTTCACAATGATGCAAATCGAATCAAAGGAATTTAAATAACAAGCATTAACTAAGCTGTGTGTGAACTTCTTGCTGTTGTTATACTAAATTATTTTCCAAACAAGAGGGACTTTTTCAGGCCTTCCAAGTTATTGAGTTTTAAAATGGGAGAAAACAATGGGGAAGGTAAAAGCTATTTTTTTTCTCTGTACTAGAAGGTTTTTTTCCTTCTCTGTTGCACATAAAAAGTGCTTTGCGTGAAACCAGTAAACAGTAGTTCTTTCATAAGCACATGCTTGACATTTGTAGTTCAAAGACAAAATACTTTAAACTCAAACATCAATCAAACAAACTCAGATTATACCCTGGTAAAACAGTTCCCAGGAAGGAAAAGGAATAAATAAAATACAAACATGGAAATAAAAACTCATAGTTCCAACAGTATTCCATGTTCTTATTACTATAATTTATCATTGTATACTATCTGTAAACATATACTGTATATATACTGTCATAGTTTTTTTTTTGTTTTTGTTTTTTTTTTGCTTGGCATGAAAACCTGCAGACCCCTTAGGCCCTTTCTGTATATGACTCCTAAAAGGTTATCATACAGCACTGGTTCTTAAACATTTCTAACATGTCCTCTTTCAAATGCCAGAAAAAGCTCAGATCTTAGAGTTTGTATCAATGTTTAACTAAATTAAAATATTAAAGGTGAATTCCAGTAAAATAAAGGTGAGCATGACACAATTGGCTGGCTGTAGTTAGTTCATCATATTTGCCTCGTATTTTTTCTTTGGTCATTTTGCCTGAACAAAAGTAAAAAAAAAAACATTTACTTTTGATGAGGGTGAACAACACTGAGTGTGTGTTTGGGAATAATCTATGCAGTATGTAGTATTCACATGGTTTGTTCCTGAGATCAAGGTGGCTGGTTTAATTGAGCCTGTACTGGACCCAGGGCTGAGAGTGCAGGCAGAGGAACATCGATAAACTATAAAATGGTTCCAATATGGCTAATCGATGTGGCTTTGTGAGCAGCTCCCTTGGGACTTTGATTTTCCTCTAAAACAACAATCCAGGATCTCTGGTCTTCAAAGCCAAACTCCATCTTTGCTGTTATTGTAGTTGTTGCTTTCCCCGTGTTTGAGTGATGTCACTGAGGTCGATTTCATCCCTGTCCATAAAGACTCTCCCACACTTGAATCACCCAGGAGACAGCTTCGCTTTGTCTGTGCAATGGTAACAACAACCAATAAAGGTCAATCTCCCATGGTAATGGCCAATTGGGTTTGTTCCCGTTATTGGCCCTCTGAGCAGTGGTCAACAGATGGAGAGCTGGCATCACTGACGCAAGTTACACTCCAACCTTCTGTATCCAGGCACTGCTGTGTGATTCTACTCATCTTCTCCCTCAGCTTGTGTTGGCCTGTACATTACTCTATCATGCACAGCTTTTGTATGAGGAGGACCGTCACAGTAGAGTCACAGGAGTGCTGCCAGTGAGGGCTAACCGTCTAACCATTTCAGCTAATTGCCTCATTAATGATTCACTGGTGTTAGGCTGCTCTAGCACTTCGCTGTGGGGAGCAAATTGTTCTGATTGGTTTGCCTCTGTCAATTATTGATGAGGCAGTGAGCTGAAGTGCTAACACCTGGCTTTAGAAGTCCAAGTGGCCCTGCATTCCCATCACATCCTCTGTTATCACACACCTTGGGACTACATTCTGTTTGGAGAGGATGTAGTCTTGACGGTAGCAGTTCTCTGAGAATGGACGTAGCATGCCCTGGGGTAATAGCTGTGAGCATGTTAGCTCAAAGAACTGATGTGCAAAAGCTGGACAAAAAAAGACAGTTGTAGTGATTTGTGCCGTAACTAACCGAAGGCAAACGCACGAAGAGGCACCACTGATGAAGCTAGACTGTGTACATGTATTTATATGCAACTACAAATAACAGCAAAATCTAAAATACTTGATTATAATAATGGAAAACTACTAGAAATCATAATCATAAATCATATTCTTAAGTGTATTTTACCATCACTCATCATGTCCTTAGGAATCATGTTAGGCAAAATTAAACAAAATATAAATAGATAAAAGTAAAAACATTTTCCACAAATGGATACAATGTAAATACAATGACATAAAAAATGTATAGATTCTACCAGCATCAGTGGAGCTGTGATGGTATGCAAAGCAATGCCAATACTTTGTTTATGGTGATTTATAATGGGTGCAGGCAGTACCTTTACAGTAGGGTCATGTAATTGGATCTCCAGTAGATAGCAGCTGAATTCCACTATAGTCTCTGTGTCTAATGGCCCACCCACAAAGACCTCCCTCTGGCCACATGAATCATTCTTTCACAGTGCACAAGATGCTGGAAGGTCTCCCGAAACTTTTTAGAAACACACAACACAATAAAGAAAATGTGTAAAAAAAATGTTTATGGTTCAAAATGGTAAATCACAACCAGACTAAATAATATTTTTAATAGAATTAAATTAGACTCACCCATGTTGTTAGTGAATTGCCTCATCTCTCCTTGGCCTTAATTGAAGCTGATTATAGAGTCACCCCCCCATGCTGACGCCACTGTCACTCTGAATCTCAGCCAAGTGGGCTTTCCATGTACACTCACAGGGTGGTCATTCTGCCTTTGTTTTTACACTGGGACCAGTGACAGCAGAGCCCATCCCACACTTCAAGTGCAGTGACTGTTGCTTACTGTGTGTCACAATAAACCCTGGACAAGCACGCACAGTTCAGACAAGGGTCCTGTATTGCTCACAATGTGGACTTCACTCACAGTCTTGAGGTGTACTTTGTGTGTGTGTGTGTGTGGGTGTGTGTGTAGGTGTGTGTGTGTGTGTGTGTGTGTGTTTACATATCTTTGTGGGGACCAAAAAGTTTACTATACTTGTGGGGACCAACAGCCCTTATGGGAACAAAATGCCTGTCCACACGAGTTTGAAGGCATTTTTGAGACTCAAAATGTGGTTTTAGTGTCAGAGTTATAATTAAGTTATGGGTAGGTTTAGGGTAAGGGTTACGGTTAGGCATTCATTTTTGATGGTTAGGGTAATGGTGAGCAACTAGGGAAAGCATTATGTCGCTTAGATGTCACCACAAAGATATGAAAACACAACTGTGAGTGTGTGTTTGTATGTGTGCGTGCGTGTGTTCACGGCGTACATGGAAAAGCAACACTAGTCAATTACAGTATGACTCCCACTTTAATTCTTGTCTTCCTTTCTTGTCCAACCCCTCCTCCCCCCTTTCTCTTTCTGTCTCTCTCCATTAACAGATAACCTAATGACTGAGCAGTGATGACATCAAAGCGACTGACCAATTGCACCGAGACACCTACAAAGCACAACATTCAAAATTATTTCCCGAAGAACAACAAACAAGGCCCGCTGGAATTCTTCAAAATCTCTACAGCGATTCTTGAAAAGCCTCTTACTACCCCTGTTTCCTTTCCCAATATTTTACCTCCAGCTTTTTTCTACAAAACCACAAAAATAAAAAAGAAATAAAATAAAATAAAACAAAAATAAAAATAAAAATCACAGAGACTCATAATCAGGAGATGGTTGATTCTCTTCGATGGGAAGATCACTGATGCATGCTTCTGTAAATAGATCACAATAAAAACCCTATTCTTATTCCTAATATAGGAAACGTACCGAGTTGCTCTCACCAAATTCATAAACCTTCATTACTGTGAATAGAATACCCATGGTTCAATATTTTCCATATAAAATCAGTATTCTTACCTATTCAGAGCCAATGTAGCTATCATTTCAGATATTGCTTCTCTAGTCTTTGAAGTTAATTTAATTGTAAAAACTGTACTTACAATTGTTCTTATTCTCAGCCTAGTCTTCCTCTCCAGTATCCACACTAGTACGTGTAAATAGAGACAAATGAAGACAACCGCATGGATCAGACTTTAGTGTATATTTACCACGCTCTTAGATCACAAATCTCAGTATGTGGATATTTCAGACAACATTTTTGAAAGTTTAAAATAGCTGAAGATATTTTCTGATGGCCAGTGATTTAGTCTCAGATACCTGGATACTGTCTGAATAGATCAAATTTATCCGGCCACATTACAATGATTATACAACAGAAACTCCTTTGCTATCATCAGTGAATTCCATTGGGAAACAGGCAAATTGAACAGAAGAAGCAGGCAATTTCCCAAAGCCATGATTCTAACATAGCACCTCTAAGTATTAGGTTTAATATTTGATGTACTTTTTTTTTCTTTTTGTTTTTTTTTTATATATAATTTACAGATTTCTCCCATTGTCTTCTTATTTATTATTTTCTACTACAACAACTGCCCTGCCCTCTCATGCCCACTTCGTAACTGTTGTAGCAAAGCTGCTGTTAGCCTGAGAGGGACACGTTTTTTTCTTTGCATGGTTTGAAACTGTGCTCCAGTCCTGAGCCTACACAGGGGCAAAAGAAGACCTCAGTAACTGCAATGTAGAAATGAGGATTCTGGCCTCTGCCTTCAGTGGACTATGAAGCTAACCAAAAGGACTGACTGACATCGTACCAAGCCAATGAAGAGATGACCTCAAGGATTAGGCCCTCACTGGTGAAGACAGAAATCCTTTTGCATGGACAACAGGGATAATTTCTAGCTTGTTGAAGACCTCATCTCCACCGTTGTGCATCCTCTACCTCTCAGTGTTCTGCTGTGCATCAAGAAATCCATGTCTTCACACTGACCCCCCTCTACTACCCCACGTTTCTGCTGCATGTCCCTCTAGAGCCTCACGAGGAGAGTTCAGCATTAAATGCTTTGGATGGATCTATATGGCAATGGGAGAAACCAAACCAATGCCCAACAAGTACACACATATGACGCATGCATAGAGATGCTCAATCATACACAATGCCTCTCGAATATGTTGCTGTATATATGTACACTATGTCAAGTATGTATAGTCTCAGATGCTGTACTTTGCATGTTGATTTGTAGATGGAATGTGACCTTTATTCAAACAAGAGGATGAGCAGGTAGTGAGTGGGTTGACTCTCTAAACCAATGCAAGCCCTTTGACGGCTTTACATCTCCATATTTGATGGCAGGAGATTTACAGTAAGGTGACAGAAACAGTTTGATGTCTACTGTGACATGTTGTCTTCCAGCAAACAGCAGTTCTGATAAGGTTTAAACTCTCTGAAGGAACACATACTGTCCCTGCTGATGTCACACAGAATCTGGCCACAGCGAATGTGGGTAGAAGAAGAGAAGGAAAACTGGGGCGCTCCAATTAAGTGGCTGCGCACAAAGTGGCATAGGGCATCCTGCCAGCAACTGTCTATTCATCCAGTGTCAAAGGGATTTGCACGTCTCAATGAGTGTATGCACTGACAGAGAAGTCCAAGAGCAAAGCAGAGGAGGGGAAGGAAAGGAAACAAGGCTGGGCTGAAAGGAGTTTTTTTTTCTTTTTTTGTGTAATTTCACAGCTTCTGATCAAAATTTAAGGTTGTACTAAGCTGATGTTGACATACTTTACTGGTCGGTCCACTTATTTGTCAATTTTTAAAAAATTTTCAATAACCCCTTGACCCCATCTATTACTATCATACAGCTCTCTGGGCTGTCATGACCTAATGTCCTGTCTAAGGTTAACTTTGTGTTAATGAGTATGGCCCTCTGCTCCACCAGATGTTCACCCTTGTGGCCAAATACCCAATACCCTCTATGCTTCTGTAATGCCTGCCCACTACATCTGTACTCTTTCTGGATGCAGCTGCAGAAATTTCTCAACCATCTAAAATGCAGTTGAAGTAGGAAACGACATCAACTCTGCAAAACAGGTGCTTTCTTTTGGAGTAAAATTAATAAAAGACATAAATCAAAATGCTGCACCATAAAAATAGAATTTTAGCAGAATACATGTGGTTGCCTAATTTGTGTGTCTTACACAAAGTAGGTCTTACAATTTATGTGAGCAAATCTTCTTAAATCAAATATTGTCAGAGCACACCAAAGCTATTTACAGTCAACATGTAAACTGACTTGAAATTTGGACTTCTGACTTAGTGGTGATTAGTTAAGGAAGATTTAAAACACAGAAAAGGATGAAGATGTCATTCAAATATGAGACTGTGTGTGGTCTGAGTGTCAAGGCTTTCCACTTTGTTAGAAGTGAAACAAAGATGAAGCCGTATGTGACAGGTAGATGTGCTTTCCATGTTTTTGATTGCAGTGTTTAAACACCACCCAGCAATAAAACTGGACAGGACCAGAACAATATAGACAGCTATACACCTGAACACACAAAACGTGTGTAAATGCCTACAAGCACAGAAGCACATCCTTGATCTTTTTGTGACAGACGCACACACACGCGCACAGCAAGCTAATCTAAACAGCAAGGCTGTATGTAAACAGATCGTCGACATAATGGGATTGTTCAGTGTGCAAACAATAAGCTGTTAGTGTAATCACAGGTCAAAGATATATTACCCAGAGGGCCACGCTGTATGTATATTAACATGATGGATACGCTGGAGAGGAGGGGGCAGGGATATCAGGGATATAGAGCTCTACTGATTCGGATTTACCCCCTACTGGGTCTTGCCCGCTGCCTTTCTCTCCTCTGGCTCCTTCATATGGGCCCCACTTAATCAGTCTTCTTCTCATCTTGCTCCTCCCCCCATTCACCCACCCCTTTCTTATACACCAAATTCTTCTATTTCTTCACAACGCTCCCTCTTAACTACTTCAGTCATGTCTTTAACACAGTATCTTCATTTACTTATTTCCTCTCCCTGTCGCCCCTGGGCAGATTATGATCAGCTTCGGTAAAGTGGTCAGTCCATCTCTGTGGTCAGTGGGGTATCAGGATAAAGTAGCTCCACAATCTTATTTTTGGATTAGGCCAAGAGAGGTCTGGCTTATACTGGACTACTGAGGTGCTTCACCCATGTCTAATAAAAACAGTGAAAGAGCAAGGCTAGAAAATAAAAGACAGCACCATGTTGGGGAAGAACAATGCATGTGATAAAGAGAGATTGCTACATGTTCCCCTTAACTATGTACTGTGCTTGTGTGTCACAGTGAGTAGCAGCATACTAGAGCCATTTCGGGCAGGATAAATGCCGCAGAGCTTACTTTATAAGATCTCACCTTATTAACTTATCTCTACTTTATTTGATTATGATCTAGCCCATTCTCTAAACTGGTTAATAAGTCCATGTCCTCCTGACTAAACACTTGATTAGTGTCATCACCGGCTAGCTTGTGTGTGTGTGCTGCATATGCCTGTGGATCATTGAAGCAGATGCACACTGGGGCCAAGTGACAGAGTAAACACATAGACAGAACACTGCAGAGGAAAAACAACCTGAATAAAACGGGCCTGTTTGATTTTTTCAAGTCTGTCTGCCTTCTGGATGTGTGGCTGAAGATATGGTGTAAAGCTTTTGTGTGGACAACCAATGCTCAATACAGAATAGTGAAAAGGCAATGTTACATCAACTACTTCATTACAGCTGCTGGCAGGTCAAATCCCGTTATAAAACTATCCCATGAGTGTGAGACAGTTGCTTGTCACAGGCAGCTAGTTAATCCTATGCCAGCTGCTAAGCAAAGTTCTGTTACCTTGCCTTGTGAGTGATTGGTTGTTGCTATGACAATCGTGCCAGCAAAGATACTTCCCAAGCCTCAGGCATCTTAACCATCAAGTATTGACACTACGCATACATGTGAATCCTGCCAAGGACACAATGCTGTAGCAAGTGATAGCTGCCCCCACCCCTGGCACACAAGAGAGAGAGATCACTGTTCTGAACAGGGAATAGCAAAATGTATCATAGAAAAAATGCATGACTAAAAGGCGATTTATTGGAAAATATGAGTATAAATTTGACAAGCTAAGATTTTCTAGTAAGACCCCAAAATGATTTTTAGTCAAAAAAGCTACAAAAGACTCACTTAACACTGTATAACAGAGTGGCATGGTATATGGAGCTCTTTAAGTAACCACCAATCATGAAGGATGGCAGTACAATTTCCAGTGTGAATTTTAAATTCTTATTTTGTGTTTGTGTAGCATTAAGCTACACAACTATAAACTTATCCAGATGACCTCTATCCTCTATTTCTATGTTAAGTAATACTGCAATCAAAGTTACATACAGTAACTTTGATGACAGACACATGCTTGACAGCAGCTCTTCTCACCATGCAACTCTGTACTGCAGAAATATGCAGCAGCATACATATCCATGCCCTGCTCTTCTTTCTGTCACACACAGCTCCTTTTCATACACACAAAAACACACACTTTGGCTGTCTGTGTCTATGTCTGATGGAGTGTCATGATTAGCAGTGACCTCAAGCTAGACAGGGATGGGGTAGTGGGAGTGGGGTCAAAGGTGGTAGGATTACAGTGAAGCAACCCGTGTCAAGTCCTCTACTTCAATCCTGACCTCCAGGCTGACCTGAGCCTTTTGAAAAATTATTCACATGTATGAGGTCAACATACTGTGGGTACATCAACACATTACTCACAGAATATCTAACTCATGTGTGTATTTGAACTAAGAGAGGACTCTTAAAATGCTTGAAATGTAACACATGAAGTGGTGTGGACTTTGACGTAGGGATACAGTGGATGAAGGTTGGTCTCACAACCAGACAGCAAGAAAGACAGAACAGCCCTCCTTATGCCACATAGCTAATGGCAGGGATGAATAATAGAGCCTTTAAAGCCCTTACTGCCACCTCATTCTGGCCTGCACATAAGCTTGAGCTCTAGGTGGGCAGTTAGCCATCAAGCCCATGGCTGAGATGAGATGAGCTCCCAAGAAGATTGGGGATGGGGGTGAAGAAAATCGGATTAACCAAAATGCCTCAATTGGAAGAAATGCTCTGGGCTGACCTCATTGTAATACCATTGATAAATGCTGTAAACCAAATCTTTAGCATCTGATTAGATAATGGAGGAAATCACAACCTTTGTCTGTGGGATGCAATGGTTCAAAACACACAGAATGTGAGTTTTTAAAAACAAAAAAACGAGAGACAATAGGGACTTCTACAAATAGCCAAGTTTGCTACTATAGAAACAAATAAATGGGGAAATAATAAATTGCCAGGAGCTGTGGACAGGTGGCATTTCAGTCTGCACCGTTTAGCTGTGCAGTCTGGTTTCTGACAGCTTGATTTAGTCTCCCACACCTGAGCCAGAAAACAGAGAAAATTAACGGCAGGGAAAACAGCTTAACTAGATTCCAATTTGCCTGCTTTGAAACACAATTGATGAAGCTAATGCACATGGAAAACACAGAATGCAGTTTTTGGTAGAGTACCAAGCTTACTTTGATTGTGCGAAGTCTGTGCACACTAATTCAGGGTCAGACAGGAAGGTAATAGTACTAATTTAATTTACCCCTGTTTTGTTCTATCCTGCTTCGGGGGGTGGGGGGTAAGGGTTTACCTTTAGGGTGTAAAACTGAGATTATAGTGGCTCAAGAGGAGATAACATGCTGTTCTCCCTGCTGTGATTCGGGTGTAATCCTTCAGTTTTAGAGAAGTGAAAAGTTTGTAAAGTCCAGAAAGTTATGAATACATCCCTTCTGGGCCCCCTACAGAGCAGAGAGTCTGAGACAGCAGGGGATAACCATATGCTATCAAAGTGCTCTTCAAAGCTCCCATCTTTAGTCGACTAAATTATACAGTATCATCACATATACCTGACAAAAATAGAAGAAACGTAATTATGCAGCCTAATGTACTAATGGGGGAAAAAACATTACTAGAAAAAATATGTATTTCGGAAGTCTGGCCACTTTGAAAGGTAAATAATTTTCTTTTTCACTCGAATGCGTTTGTTTAAACTGCGTTTGTGCTCCAGTAGTGTGGGTCAGCTCATCATTTTGTTTTTACATGCTTTTAAAATACTGCTGCTGGTGAACAATTAAAAATTTATGATTCCTATCACAATGAGCTCCTTCACTGTTACCAGAGGTTAATTTGTGCTCGCCCCTCATTTCAATTGTACCGTAGTAAATGTCCACATTATTTCCCACATGGGCCTGGATGAGGGGTTTGATTATCCAAAGGTAGACCTTGGTTGGCTCTGTTATTATCAGAGGGGCCGTAAGCTGCAGTAACAGCTTCTAGGGTCTTATTGCCATGGCGATCAGCCCCTTGCCACTTGGCCTCCGTGACCCTAGTCAGAGATAAGCTTTATGGGAAAGCACATTAACATGCTCTGGCAGTCACCTCCCTCCTTTATCAAAGGCAGTTCTGTGAAATCAAGTGTTTATGGACCCCCAGTGAGGGTATAGTGCTGCTGATTGCCCATATTAGAGGTTGACTGTAAATGAGCTCGAGGTGGACAAAGGACTTGTAGCAGTTGGGAGAATTGAGGATACGTAATAGTGATGTTATCCTCACTAAATGAGCAATATCTTTAATGACTGCAACACCCCATGAGCAGGTTACTAGCCCCTGGATTACAAATGCTGTCTGCAGCCTAAATATATCCATGTCTTCCATTCTTTCTACAAAAACTGACAAAACTATAACAATAAAAATGCAAAATCTGCTTTTGGATATGGTGTAACATATTTTGTAGTCATTTATTCTATTCGCACTATACTGTAAGTGGCAGCTTCTTCTTCGACTGTCTTCTCATTTTTGTTGCACTACATCCATTAAATAAAACATTTTAAAGGCCTTTTTTCTACATTTCCAAGCACACTGATGTGGGCATTTTTCTGTGGCTATGAAAGGCACAATTCGAAAAAGAATGTGTCAATGCCGAGTGCCTGCTTAGAGCCTGATCGCTGATATAAGATCATCTCAGTATGTCCGCAATGATGGATGGTGATAGCCCAGTGTCTTTGTACAAATCAGGAGGCCCTCCTGTTGTCACTGACTGGACAGATACAGGAAGCATGAAAGAGAGAGACGCAGCCACAGCTTAATGTCCTTCTCTGGTGCTGTGCATGCTCTTTCCTATTTGCTTTTCCCTTCACGGCACGGTTAACATCGTAAATTAACCTTTCCAAGCCCCCTGTGCTCAGAGACTAGTGCGCAATACAGACAAAGGGAAAACTAGATCTCTGTTATGCAATGCGGTAGCACTGGTCAGAGACAAAGCCTGTTACAGAACTGAGCTATTCCTTTTGCAGTGAAGGGGAATAAAACAACACACCTTGTTTAGTCGAGCAAACATTCTCTTTTATGTGCATGTCCCATGTACTCAAATCGGTATGAGGCTGCTTTTTGTTCTCCATCCTAGAAATGTAAATGAAACACATGAAAGAAAATGTATTGTAGTCTTTTCTTCCTAGTTCAAGTCTGTAAATAGGATGTAAATACCAAACAGCTATGCATGCTAATATACAAGCAATTTGTTCAGGTACTTTTGTAATCCCGACTTCTCATATGGCATGTAGTGACGACAAGAAGCAAACACTGAAAATCATAAGAAATTGTAAACACGGATATGGTTTGTAAACAACTTCAAAACTGAAAAGTATATGTCTTTGCTGTTAATGTTTTCTTACTGATAACTAATGCATTGGCCTGCCATTTACTACACTGCTCTGCTCATGTTACTTTTTATCTTTTTTATGTTTCGTAAGGTAGGGCTGAGGCAAAAAAAATAAAAAAATAAATCACTGGTTTGCGGTCTAGTTGGGATGGGGACTAAGAAGCTGAGGGGAAAGCAGTCAGATCATGTTTGTAGGTCTTTTGCTTTTTTGTTGATTTGTTTTTCTTTTCTTTTTTTGAGTTTCTTTTTTCCATTGCCACTGCATGTTTACATGCATACGCTTAATAATTAATGACATATTCTGAATGTCTTCCACAATAAATCAAGTGTTGTGGCAAAACTACTTAAAAGTAGTGAAACTGCGGTGCAATTTTAGTTATTTCACCAAAAAAGTCTTATCACCAGCTTTAGAGTGTGCTCTTTAAAAAAAGGCATTAATCTGTTTTCTATAAAAGAAATAACAATTCTGTAAATGTCTGTAAATTCCGATTAACAACAAACTACAAAGCTGGTACAACAGGCAATTTTGACTCCAAATTGTCCAACTCATGACATGCAAGGGAAAGAGTTTTTGATATTTTTTTTCTAATATTAAAAGAATAATAATGTCCAATGAAAAATGATAATCTATATTTCAAATTTGCCTCTGCCCTAGCAACTCTAATGTGACATTTTATGAAAACAGAAATAGGGAGGAGTGAAAATAAAAAATTGTTTTTGTTTCTAGAGGATTTATTTTCAACCATGTTAGAACCATGTTAAATCCCAAGGCGCTCATAGTAGATGGAAGTGTCTAATTTTTAACCTGTGCTAAAGATATTTTGAATTTAATAAATAATTATTGTAAAGAGAAAACATGTCTGTCTTCTGAAGTCTCTCTTGAATCCTTCTGCGTACGAGTGATAAAGTAAAACTAAACAGTGAAGGGAAACTAAACACAATTACAGAGTTTAGTTATAAAACGCATTAATCCGGTGTTGTGTCCTGATAAACGCTAGCCCTGGTCTGTAAGGGAGCCTAACTGCTAGATTTTTCCTCTTTTTTATATCTTTGGTGGAGTACAAGGAAAGCAATTGACACAATGACCTTTGACCCCTGGCGCCCAGTTGTATAAGACGGAGTGGAGACCTCTCACTTCACCTTGGCT
The DNA here is from genome assembly GCF_057382095.1 of Aulonocara sp. 'chitande type north' Nkhata Bay. Lineage (NCBI taxonomy): Eukaryota > Metazoa > Chordata > Actinopteri > Cichliformes > Cichlidae > Aulonocara > Aulonocara sp. 'chitande type north' Nkhata Bay. The sequence continues at coordinate 17,319,699 of NC_141344.1, forward strand.
TTGGTGAACCAGACTATCTATTATATGCCACTTTAATATCGCAGAGATTCCCAAAATATTTGTGAGTTCTGTGGCATCTGTTTAATTATCATCATTCTAAGATTACTCCTTGCCTGAAACTAAAGGAATGGCTAATACTTTTGTGAAGGTTATCAGACTCAGTCTTCAATTAATTAAAAGTCTCTTGCACAGAGCAAGGGAAGTTTGTGCTTTGTATGTTTCAACAAATTGTTTACAAGAGGACACATTCAATTAGTTATTTCATTATCGCCCTAGGTGTAATCAATTGACAATGCCAATAACAAAGCCAAATCAATTTGTGAGCTGACTTCAGCAAATTTCTGTAAATGACTGAAGAGCACTTCTAGGTTCGTGTTTTTCTGCACCGTTTACACAGAAACCCCAATCACGGGCCATGCTACCGTACAGGCCATGAGAATATTTGCAGATTTGAGTGTTTCAAAGATGTTTGATTCGGTGGCTTCGGTCAGGAATTCCACATGTACACACTGTCTTCTGCAGGGAGCAAGGTTCTGTATTTTTCTTTGCTCCTCTTTTCCCCTCGAGTGATATATGGCAAAGAAAGAAAGAAGCACTCGCTTTCCCTCTGTCATTCCTTTCTCTCCCCTCCTGTAGCATAGATAAACAATGCGAGTGACAGTCTCTCATCACTCAAGAGGCTGAATCTCTGGCCCTGACCCGATAACATCAAGTGTGTGTGTCACCTGTCAAGTGGCTTCTGTCACACTTCAGTGGGAACTCAAAAACAAGACTCTGTGCATGTGTGTGTGTGTGTGTGTGAAGTCGATTGGGGGATGGTGTTGTGGGTTTAAGAGTGCCTGTTGGCATGCAAGCGCAGGCCTCTTTAGGCATGAGTGGAGTTGAGAGTGGCGAAGGGGGGGGGTTGGTGCTTCTGAAGGTATGCCAGGAAACTGAGAAAGAAGGAGGGGGAGGCGTAACGACCCAAATGAGAAGGACTTGTGCAGACACTGTGAAACTATCTCATTTTGTAGGCTCCGCTAGTCTCATTCTCATGTTCAGAATGGACAGGGTGATCTGGGAACGCAATTATTTTCACCTATAAAAGGCAACATATGCCAAGATCATAAAAGATCTTATTGGACAGTAATTTATTAAAGCAAGTCATAGAAATGGAGAGAGGTAGGGCACTAGCTATAATACGAAGGTGTCGTTCTGCTTCTCATTAGGGGCCAGTGTCAGTGAAATTCAATACTCCAGGTGGCTGACAACAGAGGGTTAGAAGAGCTAAACAGAAAGATGCCCTCTCTTTATAAGATCCTGGGGAAAAGGGAACATTTACTGCAGCTATATTGTATTGAAATTCCATTCTTGATTCGTTTTCTGTGTTTCACTGGAAACTTCCAAAGTTGAATATGTGCAGGACAGGCATCCTTACTATGATTTATTTTTCCATTTTATTGGATAAACACGCGTTTTCTTTTTCCAAAGGTACGAATGAACTGTAGAGCTTTGAGGCTAACAATGATCATCATCCTCATTGCAACAAACAGCTGCTACTAAGCAGAACTGGCATCCTCTTAAATGGATGAGTGATCTGAGACAGCGTGTTTGTTCCTATATTTCGAACGTTTAAATCACTGTTGAGCCCTGAATGAGCAATAATAAACTATCATTGTGATCCTCACAATACTGAATGATGTGGATTAGCCAGTGGGGAGCAGATTGTATTGAGGAACTTATCAGCATCTTCTCATTATCTAATACACGAAGTGAAGGGGGAGATGATTATGCTATGGCACATTTAAACCAGAACAATAGAAGCGTGTGTACCTCTGTTCATTTGTTGCACAAAATGAACAAGGCAGATATATGCTATTGTCTGAGGTTATTGTAATGTTAAAATACAGTTTTTTTGTTAATGTAAATGATTGTAAATGACTCTTCTTTCAGACAAGAGCAGGTTTTTGTATTCTTCACTGAGATAAATACCATCACAAATGAGGCGCGACAAAACAAAAGCAGAATACAGAGAGAAACGGGCAATTGTGATCGAGGGAGGGAGGGAGGGTTTTTGTGCAAACCTATTGTGTAATGTTTGGCAACACGCTTGCATGTTTGTTGTCGTCTTTCACACTGACAACCACGTTCTGACACACTCAAAATGGAGGAACATCCTGCACTGCCTGCAATTTTTGCTCGTTTTAACCAAAAATGTGGCATATGTCAGCATGGTGTGCAGTGTGTTTTTAAAAGAATATAATGGAACATTTCTGGCCTCCCCAGAGCTCTGATCTCAACGTTATTGAATCAGTGTAAAATCGTCTTGATAGAGCATTGAATGTCCTTCAAAAAGCCTGGAGAACAATTGCAGAAGACTGCTTACAGAAATTAGAAGGAAATTTGTCTAAGATAGGGTGTGTTGAAGAATCAAGGTGGTCATAGCAAATATTGACTTTCAAGCTTAGTAGAATTGTCAAAAGTTTCTGCCTTATACACTGGATTTCCATTTATGCTTGCACATGCTTCAAAAATTACATAATAATGGATTTAATTGGAATTAGTTCCCATTTTACTAGAAAAAAAAGCATGAAGGCCGGTTCTAGACTTTTGCACAGCATTTAAGGATTTAAAGTTGAACTGCCAACAACTAGACAGAGATAAAAGTCATATCATTCCATAACTCCTGTTGACATTTCAAATAATCATGTTATTAATTTATCAACATCAGTGATTTTTGCCCTCATTTTTCACTTTAAAACGTTAAGAAACTACATTTTAAAATAAATCTGTTTATCTCAAGTATTCCGTAGAACAAAGACAATCTAAGAGCCTTACATCTCTACAAAGTGCTAATACGTTATCTATATTACAACACACAGAAGTGAAATTGTGTTACCAGCTAATTAGTCAAATTTACACATTTATGCAAATTCTCAGTGTGTATTGACATGATGTTTGAAGACATTTGCTTTTGGCAACTTCTAAATCTACGTTTTCCCATAACCTTTGTGTTCAGTTCAATCACGTATTGATGTAAACTTGGTCAAGGTTGCACAGGCCATTTGGTCAGCCTGTCGAACACGTCCAGATCATGTCTGCCCGAACTGTCCAGAGAACACAGAAAGCTCTAATCCCTTGTTTGCACTGTAATCAATGTCAATATAGATCTCAGACTAATTACATAATCATACTTGTATCAATAACAGATGGAACTGATTTCTAGACAGTCCTTTATTTATAAAAGTGGTGTAGCCTCATTATAAGGTAAACACAGAATGTATCCTTGACTTTCAGATACAAATAGTACATGCAAATTCTGAAAGCAAGTGAAGGAGCTTATTTGAAGTCCCTCAATGAACTTCATTAGTCACAGCCATGCATTCTTGAACATACAGATGCACATCTTAAGTCAGAGTCATATATGGACACACACATGCATCCAGTATATTCACACAAGCACACAGCCCCTTGGACATGTCTCATTAAATTCAGGTGAGCAGATTAATTAAAATGATATTTAAATCCCTCGGGGCTGTAAATCTGCACTACTGGGGGTATATGTCACACACGCATACAGACACACAGACATACAGATAAAGCATATTGCATGCTGCATAGAAATGAAAGGTAAAGGTAAGATGAGTCATTTGTGGGTAGGCATAAACAATTATGCAAGCAATGAGTAAATCAAAGAAAATGAGAAAATATCAGAATGCAAACTTTCTCTACTTTGTCTGGATTTTACATGAATAAATAATTTGATTACTTATTAGATCAATGCTGAAAATGTTAGTCTCAATTTTAAAAATCTTTTCTAGCATAAGTATCAACTTTTGTTATTACTTAGAACTGTCACACTCTGAATCCTTCTGCTATGAAGAAAAAAGAAAAACAAATAGGGGCGAAAGGAGAAAAAACTCCACCACACGGCATAATTATCAAAATTATTTTTTTTAAAATGCTTGTCTTACTGGATCTTTTTTGCGCATGAATGCTAAAATGTTTCATTATTACGTCTAAACCACTTAAGGCTACTTCACCACATGGTGACACTGGGGGTTCTTGAAAGGTGAATCAGCCATCTGTATTCATATTGACATGGGGTGTTTATACACGATATCAACAAAATGTCATTGCATACTAACACAGAAAGCTCAAGTGTTACGTAGGAGGTGTGTTTCGCATATGCTCACCTACTTTCCCACCAATCACATCGAGATAACGGATATGAAATGAAACTTCAGAGCACTTAGATACGTGCCTATCATCAAAAAGGAAATGATGACAGGAAGTGTCAGGTGTACATAAGTCTAATGTCTTTCTTCTTCAAGTTAGCCTCTGCATTTTGAAACAGAGTATATTTTAAAGTTAATAGCAGTTTTAACCGCTCGTATTTTTCACGCTTGCTTTGCGTTATATTTATTCATATTCAGGTTCAGTGAATTGTTTGAAGTTGACCCGAAGAAAGAAAGTGATTAAACATGAAAAGTAAACGAACAAAATAATAAAACCATCAACTGGTATGCTCCGAGCCCTCTCATGACCTTCACCTGCTGGAAAGGTGGAGAGGCAAATTGCATTAGAGAATGGCACGTCATTCATCTGGGCTGTACTTGGAGGATCATTTAGCTAATTTAATGATTAATACGTTTAACACCTCTTAATAATTTCATTTGGCCCTCTGATTGAAATCCTGGGCTGAGCGCAGCGGGAGGCAGATGAGGATGTCTGCGACTCAGACTGCCTGTTCGAGGCTGAGCAGAAACAGCGAGGTGTAGAGGAAAGAGAGAAGAAAGAAAGGAAGAAAAAAAGAGAGAGAGGGAGAATCTCCCTGAGGACGACAGATCAGTCTATTACCACCATGACCTTTTCCCTTCACTGGATATGCCATTAGAGAGGAAATCTGAAAGTAAAGCCTTGATTAACACAGTTATCCAACATGTTAAAAGAAAAAAAATGGAAAAGAAAAAATATGTTCCCTCATTAGGAAAATGTTCTGCATTATTAATGTTAGAGAAGCCCGGCTAAGTGGACCTCAGAGCATTTAGAATTCTTGCTTTAACCAGAGGTGATCACTGTAGAGACTCACAAAGACTATATGATACAACATGATTGTGCAACAGAGTGACAAAAGAATTTACTGGAAATCTTGAGACTAATGAATCTTCAGTGATCCAACCTTTATTCTTGGTGACATTTAGTCCAATTTGATGATGTGTATGACCTTTTTAACCGCTTCCTGATCTTGACAAACCGGAATTAAAATACACTGAAGAAGAAGAAAAAAAGACGAGCGTCTTCATTTTCACCTGTTACGAAATAAATTATGTGGTCAGAACTTTCCACGTTTTTGGCGAACGTGCATGTTCATTTTTCTAGTACATTTGTTTCCATCTTCGACACACGGAGGAAGTAAAACATCAGCGTGTCAGTTCTCACGATCTAGCAGCAGAACATCAGCAGTTAGGCAAGAATGCTCTCGACCGAAACTCATGACAATCATCCGGGGGTGAATCTAAGCACAGTGAGCTGAAGTTGTGGTAAGATTACAGTCAGACCTGATCACAGAACTCTGATGGGTGTCTCGTAGGTGGGATGACTTAGCTCTGAGCCAAAGCTTCACAAGCTCGCACACATTCATTTTATAAATACCCTTCACCTCAAGCGCTATATATGCCTCTTACTCCAGTAGCAGTTTCACCTTAACAGTCACATCTACACAGTCTGTGTAGCTTAAGCTGAAAACAGAAGAGTAGCCACAAACTGCTCCAGTATCATTGGAAAATGTGTCCCTGAGTGTTTTAGCCACTCGGTGTACTTGTGAGATCTTAGAAGTCCGGAAAAAACTCAGCAAAGTCGTTGATGTACAACACGGTAAAAAATCATGTTCGCCAAAGCATTAAAG